>NC_079289.1:47328055-47971111 GCF_023638135.1 Falco biarmicus | reverse complement strand
CTCCAGCTCAGCAAGTTCCTGGCCTGCAGATTTCTGGAGGCTGAGAAGATACACTGCAAAGGTTGTGTTATTTTATCTTTTCTCTCTTTAAGTCCTGCCACTGGGTACAGAATGCCTCAGAATAAAAAATATGACCTGACCCACTACAGCTTTTCTTACATTCTTAAAATGTCTTATTCTTGAAAATTAGTACATTATGAGATAAGAATTCTTTACATGTATAACTTCTAGTTTTACTGTATCTTCTTAGTTTAATTGAATTTAAAAAAATAAAAATAACAAGGCGTAACAAATGGCAGTCCAGCTACCAAGGAAGAAATAATTCTTTTTCTCG
Organism: Falco biarmicus; assembly: GCF_023638135.1. Taxonomy (NCBI): domain Eukaryota; kingdom Metazoa; phylum Chordata; class Aves; order Falconiformes; family Falconidae; genus Falco; species Falco biarmicus. The sequence goes on along the minus strand of NC_079289.1, from coordinate 47,970,777 downwards.
TTGCTAGAAAACTCATTCTGTATAAACTTATGTATTCTCTGGCATCACCAGCTATGAGAAACTTAACAGCTTTTGCCCCTGGAAAAGAGGGAAGTAGAATACCTGATTTCATCATTACCAGAGGTGGAATAATGTACTTGTGAATAGGAAGTATTCTCCACTGCTGCGTGAAACTCCATGTTCTACAAATGATAAATCATGACAGAAATAAAGCCCTTAGGAGAATGCTTGCCAAGTGGTACTATTTGTAAGCCCTCACAGGTCAAGCTCAAAAGATTAATTTCTTATTTTCCCTAGAATTCCCTGTTTTACTTATGATGCACATGCCAATATATACTGTCAACTAAAAAGGAAATATTATAAAAAATTAGGTTGTTATCCTACTGTAAGATATATTAAAGCATGATGTGACTAGGTTCTTGCATCATTCAAGTACTGGGTTGTCATTGGAGTAGGCAGAAAAAATATTGGCAGCTATGAACAACGTATTTGATTTCTGTAATATATATTTTTAAATTATAACCAGAAACTTGGAATCGATATTATTCCAACCACAGAATTTGTTAGAAGTTTCTTTACATAATTTTAATGATTTATCTTGAGTTACCAAAAAAATACCAAAACAAAACAACAAATATTGCTGTTCCAAGGGAGATGCCACATATTCATATCTCATTGAATTAAAATACCTGCACATAAGTGTAGCCTTCAACCTGTATGCAATCTCTAACCTCTAAAGGATAGAGGATAGCATTCCTCTATTTTTCAGCAATTTAACAGTTATGAAATTTAACACAGCAGTAATTCTGTGGAGTGCAATTAAAAAAAAAAATGTTAAATTAGGGAACAAGGCCTTTCAAAAGTTTTGTTACAAGATCTGGAATATTCCCAGTTATGGTTTTGGCCTATGGTTGTGGTGACTAAAATGTGTTTCTATGTTCTAACCCTTTCTCGGCCTACATTAAATGAAGCCCTGGTCTCAATCAATATCTAGTTTACCAAAACCACAGTCACATTTGGTATCTATTGATACCCTTGTTTACGGTCTCAGAAAGAAGACTAAGCATTAAGTTAACTTGGGGCTGGAAGTGAACCCTAACTCTTGTAGACGAGCTATCAGATTGGGCTCCACAAACTGACAGGAGGAGACTGGGACCTCAGCAATAGCTACATAATGGAAACTGAGAAACTGAGTTTATCAAAAATTCGACATATGCTTTTGTTTCTTTCTTCCAAGTATTAACAATGAAAGAAAAGGTTTCTGACTTTGCAATCTGAATACAACATAGATACATGCCAGCCTTTCACAGTATACTTCCCAGAATCACCAGACTCACCAAGAAATGGCATGCCATTCCATGGTTTCAACCGTCTTAATCTAGTCTCCAGGTAATGGAAATTTTGCTGTCTCCACAGGCAATGTATTCCAGTATTTCCTTGGCGTTCCTGTTTGAATTCTTTCTTGTTATATCTAAAACAGATCTTCCTTGCTGTAATTTAAACCCATTATTTTTCTTCTTACCTGCTATGGATATATAAACATATTATCCTTTCTTCTCTCTAAGATCCTTTTACACAACTTTCTGTTGATGTTCAAATTGAATTCCACTCCACCCTGCAGAACACCTCTAAATATAGAAACTTTCTCTTTTCTTGACAAACTACATCCTTCAAAAAAACTTTTTTCAACTTTTAACTCCCTTTTGGTATGCTAATTAGGTCTCAAGTATGCTTGTAATCTCTATCATCTAATTTTTTTTAAGTGCCCTTTACTGCAGAACTGAGGAACAGTTAAACAGAACTGTGAAGACTCAAATCTATGCATCCACCAGTTTGACAATGAGCCATTGGTAAGTACTTTGGCTTTCAGCCAGCTTTGCATCACCTTATGGTAATATGTTTCTCTAATCTACTTAAAAGAACTTCATGTGACTCTATGCTATTAATTTTATTCAAGTCAAGACATATGACATTCTCTTATATTTACAGTGCCTGTTAATCTATTATAGAAAATGTTAATCTGGTCTGTAATCATTTGTCTGGGGAATTCATCCTATTTTTGTGCCATATTCTGTAACATACAAATTTTGCTTACTTGCTTTCACACTGTCTGAGGACTGAAGTTATACTGATTACTGTTTAATTTCTAACCTAAAGGTTTGAAACCAGATCAGATTTGTATTAAATGCCACAGTTAGCAAAAAAAAAAAAATCACCTTTTCTGCAAATGTTCAAATCTAAAAAAGGTCTACTCTGAAAGTGATTAGGAGAAACAGCATGAACTCACTCTCTACACCCAAGCAATTCAAATTTGAACAAGCAGAAGCAAGAAAGCAAAGACAACTTGGTCTTTCTTCTATATCTAAGCCATTGAGGCAGGAAAATGGAGAAGCAAAGTAAAGGTTCTGAAGATTGTTCCTCTAGAGAACAGAATAAAAGTAAATTCACATTCTTAACTCAAAGCATGTACTAGATTGCATAAGCCACTATTACGATATGTTGCACTGACATTTTACAAGGAACAAGTCAAAGTTAGTATGAACAATGCCAAATATGTACCACAGTGGAATATAAATATTTGTCTAAGGTGTGGGGAAGCAATGTGCATGCTGCAGAATGATAGGCTTATAGGCAGTCTGCTGAAAAAAAAACCCACAGAAAATAACCTTTTTCCTGAATTTCTTCATTAATGACATTGGAGTTCCATAAACATTTTATCTGAAATAAGAAGCTATTTGATCTTGGTGTATGTTCTATAGTATTCAACCAAAATAAGTACACTTTTTCAAAGCATTAAGAGTATCTATAAGACAGCATGTAAGTACTTCAGAAGTCCTCTGAATATTGTTTGCAATAGATCATGTGGTGTTTAGCAAATTTCTGCCAGTTACTTAAACACTCAGCCAAAATGAATGAAGAAATAAAGGGGTGGGGGTGAGGAAAGAGATTGGGAGAGAGGAAGGGATACAGGGAAAAGAGATTAAAAAAGAAATAAAAAAACAACTTTACATTGATTTGAAGTTAGAATGACATATCAGTGCCAGTCCAAGGCTCTACAAAGAGCTGGAGGATATTTACATTGTAAAACTTTGTTCATTCTAATTGAACAATATGAAAACATCAGCAGAAAGAGCTTGCAGAGTCTGCTATGGTGCTACTATAGCCATGTGCCTCCAAAGAATTTCTACAGTTAGAAAGGCTGTGAAAATCACAAACATTTGTAACCAGTCTGCTGGCTAAAGATGTTTTTTGCAGATGGATTGGAGAGGGTGAGTCATTTTAGGAATTCTTTTCAGAGCACATTCTTAAAAAAATATGTACCAATTGCATAAAATCACTGAATAAGTTGAACTATGAAATGAGTTGTTACAGAAATCCCTTACCAACTTTCCAGTCATTAACATTTTAATAATATAAAATGTTACACTGGTCTCTGTGGCTGCAAAGTAAAATTACACAAACATTGGATCTGTATATAGAACCATATTTTAAAATGTAGAAGAAAAAAAGACTGTTACATTTCTGGACACAGCTTATTTCAGGAGATTATTAAGAGTCTGTTTTCAAAATTTCCTTGGACCTGAGGCACCATAGTCACTACTAAATACTAATCCTTACCCATTTCCTTTCTACAGCATAGGGGAAAGCTCCTTCTGAGGATACCTGGTCCTAGTATGGCTATCAGCTATGTGTGTGCCTTTTTTCTGCAATACTCTGCTACCCAGACTGTCACTCAGGACACTCAGGTGCTGAGCTCTTTATTTTCTTTTTTTTTTTTTCCTTTTTTTTTGCCCCCAGAAGTTGTTCTTCTACTACTAAATTATAAAATCTTCCAACCAGAAATAATCAGATGCAAGAAAATGTTCCTCATATTACTTCTCCCACTTGAGGACGAAATCCTTTAAGGAATACCATGTCCTGACAACATGATCCTTGTGATATTTATGGAAACCTGTGAGCCAACACTAATCTTCCCAGAACTCAATGTGTTACAAAATTCAAGAAGGGAATTCAAGACTAAGTTTAGATACATGAATGTAAAATGTGGGGTTTGGTGCTAATCCCTAAACTTGTGACTACCCAATCCTCTTCCTTTTTTTCTATATCTTTCACAACTCCTCTAATTTTTCTATTTCCATTTCCCCTCCACTTTCTCACTATTTTGATAACTCTTGCTCTTGACACCAATCAGAGTATACATGAGGAAAAATACATGTCTATATAAACTCATTTAGAAAGATTATGAAAAAAATGGAAAGATAAAATTCAATTTTTTCTTTACCTTCCAGTAGCTTTGTAATAACTTGCTTATGTGTATCATGTTTAAATTGAGGCAGTGGGCTCCCTTTAAACATCACCTGAAAATTCTTGGAGGCAATCAAAACATTTTGGATGAATGGGAAATAATGACATTACACTAGAGCCAGTGTAACAGCCTGACATTCATAAGATCATTATGATTGCTCCTGAACTTCATACTCAGTAGAAGAAAGGAGTCCTTTTTAGATAAACACTGTCAGTAAATGAAAGTTGGGCACACATCAAGACCTCCCAAGAGCACTTTAGTTAAACTTCTACCTCTTGTTTATAAGGAACCAATAATAAACACTTTAGTGCCTTTACCACTCGTGATACAGGTTTCCTCTTCTGACAAAATTCTGAGTGCTTGTTTCCTCTCTCTCCCTTTCTCTTAAGCAAGGGTAGATGTATTAACCCTGTCTTTCATAGTGCTTCCTAATGGCTAGACTACTTGCCCAGAAACTGCAGAATTTCTGTGCTCTGTAACCCAAGAGGTTGGAAGAATTGCCCATTCCCTTTTCAATTCTCAATGGACTTGTCTTGTGACGATATGTGGAGCATAATTACAGTATATATTTCAAAGTATTTGATGGCCAAGACCATTTAAGCAGCCTAGGGACCTTCAGTGACTGTCAGGAAGCCAGCTCCTACTTCCACTTACATTGTCATCCATTTATTTATTTTTTATTGAAGCAGCAACTTCTTGCTTTGATGCTGCCCTTCATAGGCAGCAGATTCTGTCCTTACCATCTTTAAAAACAGCTCATTGTTTTTCTCCATGCACTTAAACCTGTCTTCAGCCTTGATGTCTACAAAAGACATTAATATAATTAAAACTCTGACTCTCTGAAACCACTGTTTACCATATGGACAAGTACTATGAGCAGTTCTCATGCATTTCCTTGGCTGTTTCTTGGTTTGTGTTTTTACCGTGTACAGTACTTAATGAGCTGATATCACAATCAGTGGCTTCAAACAGCTTCTTAAATATCAACAAAAATAATTGAAGTATAACTGCAAAAAATATCAAGCTTTTAGTTAATAAATTCAAAGCAATGGAAAGTGTTAATACAGTTTAATTTTGGACATATATTGTACAAAGAGCAATTGAAATAAGTTTTAAAACATTATAATACCACTGGCTTCAATCTCACATTAATATCAACATTTGTATTCATTTTTCTAGACCTGTTTTCTTGAATTCAGGTATTTTCTTTCTCTTTTTTTCCCTTTCTTTTGTTGTTTTTTTTTAGTTATCTTTCTTTCTCTTTCTTGACATACTCTTTCCTTTTTCCTCATTTCATCATTATACATATACTGAGGCTAATAAAGACAGACTGTTTAAACAGAGGGAAAAAAAAAGACTTGTCTGTTTCATACAGGACATTCATGTACAGAACACTACAATTTCTAAGTCTTATATATGCACTTATTTAGGGTAAAAGGTACTTGAAAGATTTGAAAATATTCTGTAACTAAAACGTAGGTAAAAATGAGATTCAACTGAGATCTGTGGTATTTATGTGATGTGGTCTACTGTCTAATGCAATCTAGGGATACAGACAATTCTAACATCCTTATTTTTCCTTTGAGATTACAGGGCTAAACCACCAAGACTTTCACAAATAAGTTTACTGAATGGAATATATACAGTTCTTATTCTTATGTAAACAAACAGGCTATGACTTGAAGCCACACAATGGCCTTAATTGTACAAACCATGTATTGCTAAAATCAATCCAAGTCATAACTGTGGTAAGCAACCATCTCAGTCTTGAGCAATCTGTCAGTAAACTAATAAATTACACCAATGTGGAGAGAGAAAGAACTCCACTTTTTATGGGCATCTGTTCAGCACTCGGGAATAGTTGGGTTCTAACTTTGCCAGCTCTAATCATATAAGTAAATCCTTTTTTGCTTAAGTTTCTCTAAACCTTTTATGAAGTGAGTAAAATGCAAGAGGTTTTTCATTTGACTTTTTCTTCATGATGGTTTAAAAGCATGTAAACATGTAAGGAATGGGAACTCAGTTCATCTCAGTCCTGCAGCCCCTCCTTAAAAGAGCCAGAACATATTTTGTCCAATCCTGACTACACACACATATTGACAGTAAATCCACTGATTTGAAAAGCTCCAGAATTTTGCTCTTTCACTTCCACGGAACATGCTGGGTAAGTGAGGGTCACAGGACTGAGGTCTTAAAGAAAAATGTGCCACACTTCCAACATGTGAGTTCCCTCACTGACTTCAGTAACAACCTCTCTTATTCATTATTCTTTTACAGCAAATATTTAATGACCCCTTGCACACAGAAGCAGGCAGCCCAGTAAAGAGAAGGGGCTTGAAGGCTGATGTATACTTGCTGCACATACTCCCTATAATTTCTCAGGATTAAAAACTGATTCTCATACACATTTGGGATGTGTTCTCATTAACCATTCCAACAATGACAGAGGCCTAAAAGTTAAGAAAATCTGAGTTACTGATCCAACTGAATTTAGCATGACATTAAAATTAATTGTACCAAACCAAGTGATGGAAAAGAAAACACTAAAAAATAAATATTCATTTTTTGCTTCAATTTACAGTAACATTATTCTTCACTCATGAAGTAGAACTACACATGAATTTTTAAAAAAAGAAATACTGTCTTTACTAAAATTACAGATGGAAAGAAGGCTAACCTAACTATTCAATTCAGAGATTGAAGTACATACTCAGTTTGATAGCCTTTTAAAATTCTGGTTAGACCTGCATTAGTTCTTCATACTGTAGTCTGTTCGGTACATGAAATGTTTCTCAGGAATTTTGCTGACATCGTCATAAATTCCCATTGTGGCACTGTGAGAGAGTTCTGATCTTTGAAAGGATAAATCACACTGAAATTTTTTTGTGCATGCAAAGCAGTCCAACAATGCCATGAGTGTGCCCATAAGAGTCCGTTTATCTATAGGTAGATAAAGATTGAAAAAACATTGGATATGGTGTTCAAAAATATTGTTGTTTAGAGTTAATTCAAAAACTATCATGCAGTAATTTAAAATCTACTGACTGTTCAAATAGTATTTATTGAGTTATTATGTGCACTTAAGATATTTGTCTGTTTGGAAAAAAATTGTTTACTTGAGCAATATATCCCTTCTATAACTAAAAATCTACTGAGACATTCATAGACATGTTAGTCCAGAGAAAAGGAAATCTGGCCGTCCTTTTTTTTAAAGTATTCATCAAACTCACTGTTGGAAAAAGATCTGTGGCAGAGTTGCATACATGTGAGACAGAGACGAAGAGAAGAATGAAGCTCCCATAATCAAAATGGAAATGTTTAGCAACCTGCTGCACCACTTAGACACACACAAGTATGTGGGCCCAGATAGGATCCACCCGAGGATACTGAGGAAGATGGTGGAAGTGCTCACCAAGCCACTTGCCATCATTTACCAGCACTCCTGGCAAACTGGGAAGGTCCCAGTTGATGGAAAGTTAGCAAATGTGATGCCCATCTACAAGGCAAGCTGTAAAAAGCACCCAGGGTATTACAGGCCTGTTCATCTGACCTTTGTACTGAGGAAGGCTATGGAGCAGATGATCTTGAGTACCACCACGTGCAAGACAAACAGATGATGTTTTCTACCTAGACGTTAGTAAAGCCTTTGGCACCATTTCCTACAGAATTCTTCTGGAGAAACCGGTTGTTCATGGCTTGGGTGGGTGTGCTCTTTGCTAGGTAAAAAACTGGCTGGACGGCTGTGCCCTAGAGGCAGGTGGTGAATGGAGTTACATCCAGTCACAAGTGGCTGGCCACAAGTGGTGTTCACCAGGGTTCAGTGTTGGGGCCAGTTCTGTTTAATATCTTTGTCAATGATCTAGATGAAGGCATTGAGTGCACCTTCAGTCAGTTTGCAGATGACACTAAGCTGAGCAGGAGTGTTGACCTGATGGAGGGTAGAAAGGCTCTGCAGAGGGATCTGGACAGGCTGGATCAATGAACCGAGGTCAGCTGTGTGAGGTTGAACAAGGAGAAGTGCTGGGTCCTGCACCTGGGTCACAACAATCTCTTGCAACATTATGAACCTAGGGAAGAATGGCTGGAAAGCCACACAGTGGAAAAGGACCTGGAGATGCTGTTCAACAGCTGGTTGAATATGAGCCATCAGTGTGCCCATCTGGCCAAGAAGGCCAACAGCATCCTGGCTTGAAACAGAAAGAGTGTGGCCAGCAGGACTGGGGAAGTGATTGTCCCCCCGTACTTGGCACTGATGAGGCTGTACCTCAAATACCGTGTTCAGTTTTGGGTCCCTCACTTCAAGAGGGACGTAGAGATGCTGGAGTGGCAGCAAAGCTGGTGAAGAGTCTAGAGCACAAACCTCAGGAGGAGTGGCTGAGTGAACTGGGGGTTGTTTAGCCTGGAAAAAAGAAGGCCCAGGAGAGACCATATCCCTCTCTGCATCTCTACATCTACCTGAAAGGAGGCTGTAGGCAGGTGGAGGCAGGTCTCTTCCCAAATAGCAAGTGATAGGACAAGAGGGAATGGCTTCAGGCTGCACTAGGGGAGGTTTAGATTGGATATTAGAAAAAAATTTGTTATGGAAAGGGTTGTCAAGCACTGGAACAGGCTGCCCAGGAAAGTGGTTGAGTCATCATCCGTGGGGGTATTTGAAGACATGTAGATGTGGTGCTTAGGGACATGTTATAGTGGTGGACTTGGCCGTGCTAGTTAATGGCAAGACTTGATGATCTTAAAGGTCTTTTCCAAGCTAAATGATTCTATGATTGTATGTTTTTTTATGTGTGTGTATATATATGTACACCTGTGTGTATGCATATGCATACACATGTGTATACATGTATCAGCAGTGCAGACTGTAGAAGTTCATGAGGGGCAGGGAAGCAACAGATTTTGTATCATGTCCAGACAATTTTGATCCATGATATGATCTGGATGAGTAACCCTGCTCACATTCCTACTTCAGTGAGATATCTATCCAATATCAGAAGCCTTCAAATGCAGAGATTTCTAGAGGTCAGACAGGACAGGTCAGGGCAAATACATTTCTGTGGGGAGGGCACACCTGCATTATGTTTGGGTGGGGCTGCCACTCTACAGAACTGTATTACAAGGCCAAAAGCTCCAGCTGAACGAGGAAATCCTGTTCTGAACAGCCGCCTGCAGGATGTCTAGCCTTTCCTGTCTTCCACCTCCTCCTAGTACACCCACACGTGGCTAGCCTATCTCTACAGAAAGCAAGTTTCAGGGCTGAATGTGCCAGTAGTAAAACAACAAATATCACCATCCTGCACAGTAAAATAGCAATGAATTTCTAAGTCATTTATGTCTTCCAAGTCCCTGTAAACTTCCTGGAATAATTTCCATTTTTCAATCCCAAACACTGCAGATACACAGACTACTCCAGACCTTTATATTGACACTTAAGGTTGAACTAGATGACTTAGAATGAGCACAGAGATAGAAACCAGCATCTCCATTTACTTACCTTTCTACACATTCTATGAGAGCATCAGCAACATATTCAGCAGACTAGGACAATATCAAGGTGACGTCTTGAATGTCATAGCAGAGACTACTCATGAGGTGTGAACCGAATGCAGGAAATTTGATGAAACAGCTCTTCGCTAAAGCTCAGCACTTAACCATGTCCATATTAAGGTCTTACCAAGACTTTACAAAGCCTGCTGAAGTAGGCCGTTTACTCCAGTAAGGAAAAGTAAAAAACAAGACATAGCTATAGGGGTAAATTCAGAGATAATTTAATAGCCATTTCTCTGTTACACAAAGCAAGATATTTAGTCAATTAAAATACAAGTTTATTTTTCATGTCAGTCAAAATATCGATACTGACACAGCCTGTGTTAGAGAAAAGCTTAGGCACTGCACTCCAAAGAGGGGCTATGGCACCAATCTTGCTAGCAAAGAATAAAGTCTTTACCCTAAACAATTTATAAATAGATAAGACAAAAGGTTAAGAAGCAAGATGAATAACATAAAAGACAGAAGTTTCATTAAAGTTTTGCAGCTGTCATACTAGTTCCTTTCTTTTTTCTTTGTTTTTTCTTTGTTGACTGGTGATGTTGGAAGATGAGGAGAGGGACAAAGTGGGTGGTGGAAGCAGTGGAAGAGGGATAAGATAAGAGGAAGGAATATATGTCTGGCAGCTAAAGTGAGGTTGATGTGAAGTGACTGTGAGGGAAGGGGCAGAGGGGGTTTGAAGAAACATCCAAGATAAACTATAAATAAGAATACACACATATGCCGCTCTTTATATCTTCAAAGCACAGGAGAAGTATGTCTCATGTAAAGTTAGGCTTTCCTTCCATTTCAAAGTATTCAGTTTTCAGAAAATTGTTTGTAATAGGAAAATACAAGTAAACCCTTGAGGTCAAAGGGAGTGAGAGGAGAGTCTCCAAATGTCAGGTCTTTGTACTGAAATGGGTTTGGTTTTGACCATCACACAATTCTTCGGAAATGTAGATCATCATAAAGATCCACTGCACTTCAGTGAAAAAAAGTCAAACTCCTACCAACCAGGTATAACTTATAAAAGCAAAAAGATGTCAGTATTGTTTCTGTGTTTCAAAGTATGCAGCTGTTATGAGTTAAGATTAGTATGATCTAAAGATTCTCACTAAAATTAAAAGATTAGGGAACAAAATTATATTATGTTCTGTTTCTGCACAGGTGGAATCTGCTGTATGTAAATCCATGGTATGCTCACATCCCATGTGTTCATGCAGGTTCATTTACCTCATGTCACAAAAGATATAACAGAATTAGGAAGGGACAACAGGGATAATCTGAAGAAAGGAATAGCTTTCAGATGAGGAAAATATGACTAAGCCACTTCAGTCTGGGGAAGAGATGACTTAGAAGGTATCCTGGTTTCAGCCAAAGGGATATTCTATAACATATGGCTTCATGCTGATTATATAAAAGCTGGAGGAAGAAGAAGGAAGGGGGGACATCTGGCATTATGGTGCTTGTCTTCCCAAGTAACCGTTATGTGTGATAAAGCCCTGCTCTTCTGGGGATGTCTGAACACCTGCCTGCCCGTGGGAAGTGCTGCAAGAATTCCTTGTTTTGCTTTGCTTGTGTGCACAGCTTTTGCTTTACCTATTAAACTGTCTTTATCTCAGCCCATGAGTTTTCATTTACTCTTCCGATCCTCTCCCCCATTCACCGTGGAGCAAGTGAGTAGCTGCATGTTACTTAATTACCTGCTGGGGTTAAACCATGACAGAAGGGATAAGGTGAAATTCTATAGAGTCATGAGTGACATGGAGAAGGTGAATAGGAAATGGTTATTTCACTGTCACTTCCATACAAACAGTGAAGGGCACCAAATGAAACTTGAAGGCGACTTTCAAGATGAAGAGAAGGATGTATTTCTCCACACTGTCCACAGTGAGGTTGAGGAACCACTCTGGTTTATGACATAGTAGACGATGAAGATTCACCTAGCTTGAAAATAGCTCAGCATGGTTTGCTGACATGGGATATTCAAACACAAATGCACAAATTTTGGCATTGGATATCCAAGAGACACAAATTGCTGCAGTCTGTGTAAGTATGCTGGAGCAGTCATGTATTAAGCTTGCATTAAATACTATTGACCAGTATTAGAGACAGAACCAAAAGGACCCAGTGTGATTTAGCCTATCTGTTGTGGTTGATTAACAAAAAACATATAATTTCCCCATCAAAATATGTACAAAAATCGGACATATGTCAATGATCATTTATTCAGGTGGAAGCATATTGCAGCAGTGACCTAACTAAAACATATAAAAAGCAGTTGGTTCCATATTTTTTCTTCAAAAATCCTAACTTCAGGGTATGAGGAATTTCAAAATACAGAAAAATAGAAGAAATGTTCACAAAAGACCCACATAAACTAACTTCTGAGGAAAAGGTCAGAATGCTTTGATAGACAGAGAGGTAAAAGTAAAGGTCTGACCTGCGATTCTGAAATTTTCACCTTAACAATCTTGAATATACCCCAGAACAATAAATCAAATTGTGGTCAACAGCTATGAGGACATTGGGGCAAGCTTATGAATTTTGTCAAAAAACTTACTAATTCCTTCATTGCTGGCATAACTTGGTTTTAGAATCATACCTGTGGAATTCTGTTTTCTGCTATGATATTATGATATTCTGTATGTGTTTTCTGCTATGATTATTACACTCCCAACAGTCTCAAGGCACCTGTATAGTTGAGACTGTATAACAGTGTGTGCTGAAGGCAACAAAAGTCTGAATTGTCAGCATCCTTGCAGGGAGTTCTACAGAGGGTCACTGCTGTCATGAAGTTATAACACAGAATGTCTGAAAAACAAATGTGCTAGAGATAGCCAGGCAGGAAAAAAGCATTGGAGTTTACTCAGGCATTCAGAAACTTTAATACAGTGAAGATCTATTTGCTTTTAATCAACACAGTAGGCAAAAAAAGCACACATAACCAAGTAATAGAAGCACAGTTTGAGCTCTGTAAACCAAAATAAGATTGTTGGTGGCTGGGGTCACAGTAGCCTTATGAAGGTGAGGATGCCAGATCTCCATGCCTTCAACTCCAACCCACAGCAAGGTTGGCAATGCATTCCTTGTAGGCATATGTACACAAAGTAGACATGCACACCACATATATACACAAATACATGGCAAGCCAGCCAGATCACAGACATGCTCAGCACTTGCATGAACAGACAGTACCAACTGCCTCACCCTGCTCCCCTCTCTGACTGACCAGGATGAAGTTCTACTAGTGAGAATATATATACACACACATATATTTTTTTTCCCCATTTAATTATACATGTGTGTGTGTGTGTGTGTGTGTGTGTATACACACACACATACATACAAAGTGGACCTCTGCAGCAGCTGTGCTCCCTTGGTCTGTCTGCCCAGGAGTTGCCCCTGGACCCCAGTCTCCCCATTTGCTGATACATGAACATATAAACCCCTGAGTCCACAGACCCACACCAGTTGCCGACACAGACCACCATATACTCACATGCACACACACAGAGCTGGGTGGGACTTTCATGTTCCCTAACAGCCAGCTCTTCCTGTGGTCTTGACCTTTGAGACACACTCTGGCTCCCAGGCCACTTCACTTAGTTGTTGGCTAGTCCAGCTTGATCTTCACGAGTGATCATGCACTCAGACACCCAAACTTATTCCACTTGCTGGCAGTACAGAGACACAGGCCCCTGTGACTTATGGTCCCACCCCACTTCCTGGCATTTGGTTTCATTACGTCCACTCTTTCCAGCCCCTGCACCCATGAGCATGGACCCTTCAACCCATGGTTTGACTCCAGTCGCTGCACCCAGACCCCCATACACACATGTTCACACACTAAACACAAAGCCCTCACCCAGGAAAAGAGCTATAAATGGATTTAAGAAGAAGGGAGGACAGACTGTACTGATCAGACACAGGGAATAACCAAGAAAGCATACCCAGAAGCAACTGTTTACACGAGAACAGCCCCTTTTGGCTCCTTACTCTTTGATTTTTCCCACACTTGTTTCTCCCTAAACCATCTGAAACCATCCCTTTCCCCATCTTTGGTTCATCCCCTAAATACCCCAAAGAAAGTCCTGTGTAAGCTGAAATGTTTTTTCCTTGCATGCCATAGCATGTCCCATACCCCAGGCAGCAACCCCCTCTGTCCAAAACGTGCTTCCACCATTGACTCGTCTTGAGGGGTTCCACACCAGGACACTGGGACTGAGGCCCTCCTGGAACAGCTCTGGGAGATACCCAGACACTATGTCACTTCGTTGGAGTCTTTAATTTGGGTTCCCACATGACTTTGGGCCTTTGTGGTCCTCTAGGTTTTTGGAGATGGACCCCTGAGGTCCCCCACCTGCCATTGTGCCACTGTGCTCCTTTCTGGGCATGCAGATGAGTTTTTATCACATAATCTAACATATATTGTTTACAATATGCCCCACATCATATGTGATAAAAAGAATGCAAAGTAAGTAATCATACAATCATAAACAATGGAGCTGGAGAGGATTGCAATGAGTTATGCAATCTATTTCTTGACTCAAAGATATAGTATACCTATGTCATCCCACAAAGAGGTTTTACTATTTCCACATAAGGGGGCATTGCTTAAGACTCTCCTTTCACAGCCTATTACACATCCTAACTAGCTTTGCGGCTTGAAAATTTGTATTAATGTTTAGACTTAGCTTCACTTAATTTTGTTTTACATTGCTGCTCTTCATGCTGGGCATGGAAAACTGTTTATCCCCATCTACTATTTTTACCTTTCTGTAGCCTGCTGTCATAGCTCCCTTCAGTCTCCTCAGCTCTAGACTAAACAATCCTAATTCCTTCAATTTTTCTTCAGAGGTTATGTTTTCTAGACCTGTAACCATTCTTGTTATTTTTTTTTTGGATACAACCCAATTGTTTTGTACCCTTCCTGAAGCACAAAGCCCAAAACTGGTCATAACATTGCATCCCAGGCCTAACCAAAGTAAAACAGAATTTAATGACTTCATTTGTCACTTAAACAATGGATACAATGTTTATGTGTTTCATTACGATGTTTGCCTTGCATGTATATAATCTCTGCAGTAAACTAATTTTGTTGATCATTTTCAGCCAGTGATTTTCAGCCACAGATCCTTTTCAGCGGCATGTCTGTACTTTCTGATAGTCTCTAACCCCTGTGCTGTTAAACTTCCAAATATGTGACAAAGCATTTCTACATTTCGAAAAGTAATCATAATCTGCAGTGATCACTTGATGTTTCTCTTCCTTCTTGTTGCTACCTTTAAAATCTTACAAAACCCTCTACTTATAAATACTAATTACAAAATTAATTTCAAAATAAGTTTGCTAAAATAGTTGAGGGTTTTTTTTCTCATTAGACTGTGGCTTAAAAAAAGTACAAAAATCTATTTTAAAACTCTACACTTCTGCATTACATCATCAATCTCCTTCAAGTTTTTGAAGTTGTATTGTCTTTGAGAGAATATCTACAGATTAAAGAGATATTCACTCTCTGCTACTGTAAAGGAAATGAAATAGCATATAGAAAAATATGACTTCCACATACCGTATTAATTTTCCAAGACTCTCATTATAAGTGCTGGAGAGTGACAGACTTCTGCCACAACTTAGACCATCTAAACTTAGCTTCCTAATCAAGTTCTGAGGTTTGCATTTCTTTTATCTGACCAAATAGAAAACACTTAAAATTAGCCCTTTTGAATAACTGTGTCAGCTACTTCTCGACAGATGGTGGCAATCAGTGCTTCTTTGCAAGATTACTTGATATTAAGTAGAGGTCATGGATTTATATCTCATGTTCAGATTGTCACATAGGCTTCTCCAGTGCTCAGGCCCCAGTGTTTTACTTTAAGAAATGTAATATTTAAGGCTTACTTCCAAAAAAATTATTATCCTGAGGACTGTCACCAAAAAAACTGTTACTGTACTCTGTGTAGGCCAACTGGAGACGTGTTAAGAAGGATTTTCCTTTTCCTAAGGGTCTTTTTACCCAAAGGGTAGTAAAACCTTGGTTCCTGGCACACGAACAAAAATAGGACTATCTGTCACTGTCCTTAAAACATTTCTTCATCTAGTTTAAGGAATAAATTTTAGGGCATACTTCTATATAGAAATATGTAACTCTGTGGATTTTCAGAACTAAACAGTGTCTAGTTTCAATTTGAATAACTGGTAGCTTTGTGCCAACAGACTTCTGAAAAGCCCATTATGTAGTTATACACATCATTGAAAAATCTTCACTTTAATTCTCAATACTGTGAATGCTTATGGATATGGTAAAATATTTGGATTAAACGATTTCACTGGAATCAGTAGGACTACTCATATGAGTAAGCACAGGTGTAATATCAGCACAGGATTTTAATAAAATGTGAATCATAATGAATTTCTGAAAATTCCAAATATTGATAATATTTGTAATCTCCCAAAAGTTACCAAACACTGATAAATTTATTAAAACTATATACATTATATTGATAACCTAAAATACATTGTCTCTATACATATCCTATTATATACATACATAATATGTAAACATGTATAAACAGGATATGTGTATACTATGGTAAATATTTATATATTTATATCATATTATACCGTGTCCTGCTTACCAAAATATTGATAAACCTATGTGTATACAGTCCTCTAACTGTTTCACTAAGCAGCAGTGCGTAAGGACAAGTTATTTAATATTCTGTTATTGTAGGTGCTGGAATACATATCAGAAACTATCGGAATGATGTTAGAATCTTTCCAAAACACTTGGAACTCAGGATAGAGTAATCAATCAGAAACAGAATTTTTTTCCATCAGTGTTAAAAACTAACATAAAAGTAATCCTGTCAAGTAAGAATACTGCCTCTACCAAATGTTTTGTTTAGGTTTTTGTTTAGTTTTGTTTTCTAAAACAGTCATGTTTAATTAAACATTGTAGTAGATCTTTATACCAGCAAAAGGAGTGCGTTGTACTTTGGGGTTTTTTTATTATCATAGCAATGGAAAAGGTATAATGAGGACAAGAAAAATGTCATCTGTTCTGAATGTGTAAAAGAAATAGAGTAATAGGATATAGTCTATAACAGTGCTTATCACCATGATGCTTCAGCTGTATTGCATAGCATAAATAGGCTATATTGCATAATCTCAAAGGTCTCAATAAGCAAAATCTTCTACAACTCTTAGTTAAATCAACAGGCAGACACTCGGGTGGGTAGCACTATCAAAATCTTCAGCAAGTTGAGACAAGTTCCTCCACTTGGGAATGAGTTCCGGTTTTCTAATTCCTGCTCCGAATAGACTGCAAGTATGTCCTCTGAAGCTCTCTGAAATTGTCACAGCAAGCCCTCACCTGTTGTATGACCCGTCTGTCTCTCTGGCTCTGTGATGATTTAAGGGTCATGTTTTTTCACACACACAGTTTTACCCTTGCCACAGATTCTCAAGCATTGCTATTCTTCCCACAAAGTCTCTCAAGAGGGTTCTTAATTATAATAACCCTTGATGTGTTTTGTAAAGAAAAACAACTTCAACAGAATAGATTGAAAAGTCCCTGTTCCTTAGCAAACTGAGCCAACAACTGCCACGAGTCCACCAGCCCCTTGTACACCTGCTATGATAGGACAGAAAGCTTTTGAGAATGCAAGAACAATCTGATCTGATTGAAGATGGCAGAAATTTTAAATTTCATCATCAGAAGTGGCTGATAAGAACCCAGTTACTACCTGGATTTCAGGCACTGATTTTGAGGAGCCACATATGGACCATACGTAGACTGTATCTGACAAACTAATGAGTTTGTATGATTTCCTGATGACATACAAGGCTTCTGAGCTTCCTGTTCTTAGTCACTTCTGGAAAGACTCAGTCCTCTCAATTTATAGACTTAACTGTTGGGTGTCCAAGTTTACATACCTCCATCAATAGCATGAGGAAGCAGGATCTGATCTCCACTAAAGAGTATACAATGAATTGATTTATTGAATTTAGAGGCTGAAGAGGTTAGGACATCTAAAATAAACACCGTATCAGATACATTTCCCTCAGTCTCTGTGCATTCACTGGGTGCCCCAGCACTCAAGTTAGTGATAAAAGAGGATGGTATGGCACCTTAAGGTGTAACACAATTCCAAAGTTTCTCTGGGAATTGATCTCCCTATAGTCAAGAAGGTGATTCTTCCCGCATTGGAGACCCTATACACAGATGCAGTAACTTTGCCAAGCCAAATGGTCTGCCTGGTATTTCTCACAAGTAAACTCTGTAAAACAGTATGATTTTAAAACCAATTTTGTTTTAGGCAATGTGTTTTGTTCACCCAGAATTATCCTAAAGAACAATTTAGCCTAAAGATTCTAGCTTTGTGGCCAGCAGACAAAGGGAGGTGATTCTCCCCCTCTACCCCACTCTTGTGAGACCTCAGGTGAGGTACTGTATTCAGCTCTGGGGCCTCCAGCACAGGAACGACATGGACCTGCTCAAGCAGGTCCAGAGAGGGGCTTCGAAGATGATCAGGGGGCTGGAGCAGCGGCTCAGGTGATGCCGGGACAGGCACCTGCTGCTGCACGGGGTCAGGGTCGCTCCTGCAGAGCAGATGGTGCCGGGCATGAGAAAGGCAGCTGCTGCGGGCCCGCTGTGCTGGTGTGTCCCCGAGCTGAACACAGTACCTGGATACGCCGCGGGGGTCGCGTCGGGTCGCCCCCGGCCGGGCTGTCCCCGGCCGGGACATTACCTTGGCGTCACGCGTCTCACCCGCAGCGGGCGGGGCGGGGGTGCGTGTGTGTCTGTGCCTGTGTGCGTGTGTGTGAAGGAGCTGCCGCCCCGGGCGACCCCCCCGCGGTGGGTGAGTGCCCCGCGGGCAGCCCCGGGGCCGGGGGCGCTGTAACAACCGCTCGGAGAAACGCGCGGCTCGGCCCCGCGTGCCAGGCGCGGGAACACCGGGATCAGTGTGTGCGGGGAGTGTCGTTGCCTGCGGGGTCAGATACTGCTGAGCAAAAAGGAGCCGAGGGCTGTTGGGGCCGGGAGTGTTCCTGCCCGCTGGGAACTGCCCGACACCCGGGCCCCTGACCCAGAGAGCAGCCTGCTGGGCTGGGGGTCTTAACCCTGCGGGAAGCAGGGGGTCCTCTTGCTGTTATGGGGACGGTCGACCAGCTAGTAGAAAACTTACAGAAGGCAGCATGTCTGCAAATGATCTATGACTATGAGCTTAGACCTAAACCTGAATCCCCAATGATGATAGCAGTTGACCCGGAACAAATTACTCCTCTTATAAGGGGCCTCCCCAACACCTTGAAAGTGATTGGTGTTCAGTTACAGGGGAAAATACAAGAGATGTCCCAGGGTGAAAGGGCTATCATTACATTAGAAGGGATAGTGACCCCTAAACACAAACCTCAGGAAAAGAAAATGTGGACTTGGGGAGAAGCTGCTCAGGAATTAATAAATTATGGACGAAAATATGGCCTGTCACCCCTCCATCCACCAAAATGGACCCAAAAGTTTTAAGGCGCACAGAACTGAAACCTTCCCCACACCCAACAATAAAAGGATGTCTACCGTAGCATCATCAAGTGGGAGAGAGAGAGGACACAGACATAAGGGTTTGTGGACAATGGGGTGGCGGAAAGGTATTACCCAAGATCTTTTGAACAGATTGCTGACTGACAAACTGGAGAAGCTGGTGTTAGGATGGCCTGAAAGTCCACCAGTTAAGAACTAGAGCCCAGTTCCTGGAGCCCCCTTACCAAAGTCATCCGCAACCCCTAGGCCGATGGGAAACTAATGCCTTCACCTCCTTGCAGTGATCGGGGGAGCTAAGGGTAGGTACATACCAGGCAGCTCACTACAAATCATCAAGGTGAGCTATTACTTACTTGTTTTGTGGAACCGAGGTTGGTACCCATAACGTTCCTGGTAGATACTGGAGCTCAGATTTCAGATATGAAAACTGAAGATGCGGCACAAAGCGGTATAACTTTGTCTAAGCTGCATATGTTTGTCGCAGATGCTTTTGCTAATGTTCAAGCACAGACATTGGCTACTGTTGGCTTGCGATTACCCGGGGAGGATACAGCCACTGCGGTAACGATGGTTGTGGGGCCATTCCTGGTTAACATTTTAGGATTCGATGTTCTGAAAGGTAAGATATGGATTGATGGTAAGGGAAGGAATTGGACATTTGGCACCCCATCTACAGATGTATGGCTGTTACACACTGCACCTTTGCTCCCTCCCTCAAGACTGACAAATGTCAAACCCCATCCATTTCCCTCAAGGGCATAGGAAGGGTTAAACGCAGTATTGGAGGAGTTTAAAGGAACAGGGAATTGTAGTGCCAGCCCACTCTGCCTTTACATCCCTCATATGGCCTGTTCATAAATCAAACAGAAAATGGAGGCTACCTGTAGACTATTGAAGGCTTAATGCTGACTCAGACACATTAACAGCTGCTGTGCCAAACATTGCCAAGATTATAGCATTTATCCAGGAACAAGCTCATCCTATTATGGCAACTATTGATGATAAAGATAGGGTTTTTATGGTCCACTTGCAACCTGAGGACCAAGAACACTTTGCATTTACTTTAGAACAGGGGTCCTCAAACTTTTTAAACAGGGGGCCAGCGCGTGGATGAAGTGGCAGGCAGTCATCTGCGGCTGCTTGGTTTCCCCCACAACCCCCAGCAGGGGGGTGGGGGGGTGGGGGTATTCTGTAAATACTGGGGGCCAGATTGAGGACCCTCAGGGGCTGTATCCAGCCCGCAGGACATAGTTTGAGGACCCCTGCTTTAGAAGGACCCACTCGACCTATTGGGTTCTACTCTCGCAGCTTTAAAAATGCCGAGAAACAGTACTCCACCTGGGAAAAGGGTTTGTTTGTGGTCAGCTTAGCCCAGCAAGAGGCCAAACACACCATACATAAACAACTGATAGTGCTCAGAGGTCTTTTTAAGGTGTAAAAACCTGTGTTGACCAGGACACCACCCCCTGACAGGGTGGCACAATGAGCCTCAGTGCAGAAATAGTATGCTGAGATAGAACATTACTGCAATATTTTTGAGGTTTCAGACAACGCCACCAAGACCTTGGCTATTCAGGAAGAAGCTGTCTTGAAAACTGAAGACGGTCCCATTTCCCCTGTGGTGCAGGTTGCACACCCACCCACCCTATTTTCAGAACTCTCACAGAATCTTTGGTTTACAGATGCCTCTGCTAAACAAAAGGATAAGGAAATATCAAGCCACTGCCTTGCAAATAAAAACTGAACAGAAAATAATCACTAACGGAGAAGGTAGTGCTCTAGTGGGAGAATTGGTAGTGGTATGGTTGGGACAAAGCACCTGTGAATGGTCATTATACTCAGTTACGACTGTATAACCACAGAGTGTAAACCTTATAATTGTTCGAGGTATAAGGGCAAGTGGAATCAGACCCATGTTCAGTTCTCCAATTGCGCTTGGATACTATTTTTATGCAATTAATCACAAATGTACCAGTATTGTGGAAAAGGATAAAGGTTTTATATGGCTATTTTTACTTGTCAGTGAGGTAATAGTACTGCAGAGAAGTATGTAGCACGAGTGTTTCATTGGGCTTGGTGATACCCAAATGGAACCAGAGCATGTTTTCAAGAATTCTGGTCCAATACCAACTGAACAGTAAGTCCCTTAGTAGCCATTTGTTCCTGATATCTAAAAGCAGGGGCATGGAGATGTAGTTACAACTCTTCCAAAGGTGTTATAGGTGGACCAGTGGGAAACAAGGACACTTTATATTATGGTGCCCTGAATAACGACAAAAAATGGACCAACCCTTTCCATAAAGGAACCTGGGCCCTACAAAGCCACTATTAGGTTTGTGGGCAGTATGCCTACAAAAAATTACCACCTAATTGGTGAGGAGTATATTATACAGGTATATTTGGCCCTTGTTTTTTCTCTCACTGTCATGGTTTAACCCTAGCTGGTAATTAAGCACCACGCAGCCACTCGCTCACTCCTCCCTCACCCAGGGGGATGGGGAGGACAGTTGGAAATGAATGTAAAACTCAAGGGTTGAGATAAGAACAAACTAATAATTGAAAGAGAATAAAAATGCAAGAACAACAATAACAACGATGAAAATAACAGTGTGAAAAAGGGGGAGGGAAAGAAAAAAATCCAGAGAGAAAGGAAGAAAGAAACATGGGGTGCACAATGCAGCCGCTCACCACCCGCTGACTGATACCCAGCCAGTCACCGAGCAATGATCTGCCTGCTCCAGCCAACCCACTGGGTATAGATACAAGGCATGTCGTCCCATGGTATGAAATACCTTTTTGGCTAGTTCCGGTCAGCTGACCTGGCTCTGTCCCCTGCCTATTCCTTGTGCCCCTCCAGCCTTTCCGCTAAAAAGGCCTAAGAAACTAAAAAGTCTGACATCGAAGCCAAAACACAGCATGGTACTAGCTCCTAAGAAGATAACTCCATCCCAGCTGAAACCAGGACACTTATCCAAAATTCAAGGAAATACATGAGGAATCAGAGAATCTGATGACCTAATAAGAGAAAAAAAATACTGATACCTCTCTCACTGTTGGGAGCACTCAGAACTGGGGAAAGGATGAGTGGCCACCAGGACAAATTATACAGTGTTATGAGCCAGCCACTTGGAACCCTAATGAACTGGTTAGTGGTGCCTAAGAACCTATCTATAATTTAAACTGCATCATACAGTTCCAAGCCATCCCAGAAATTAACATCAGTGAGACTGCCTGTGACCTTGATCTGTTGGCAGATCAGGCCATACAGATGTGAACAGCAATATTCCAACAGCAAATGGTTCTTGATTACCTGCTAGCCAAAGAAGTGGGTGTCTGTGGTAATCTAAATGTTCTAGTTGTTGTTTAAAAATTGACAATAATGGTCAAGTTAAACATACCACTTCAGGAATGTGAAAACTGGCCCATGTCCCTGTGCAAGCCTGGGAGAGTTGGGAATCTGATCCCTTCTCTTGGCTTCCAGGTACCCCATGGGTCAAACGCATCCTTTTCTGTATGTTATGTGGTGTTACATTGTTACTGTTCCTCCCATGTTTAATTCCATATTTTGTACAGTTGATCCAGTGCACTGTTTCAAGTATGCAATTAGTAGCTTCCTCACCTTATGATGATGTCAAACATATCTGCATGGTATTTCAAAGGTGAAACCCCAGTTGTAAACATTGTATGAAGTATGCACTTTTTGCCACTTTACTATTTTCTCTACCTTTCTACCACCATGGATGAAGAAGCAACAATCTTTGAGGCTCAGGGTGGTGTGGGAGACCATATTGTGAGCTGGCTGTCTCAAAGCTTTTTTACATCCCTGCTGAGCTTGGTGCAAGGCAATCTGGCGGTTGAACCGAACTCAGCACTTGTGGACCAGACAAGGGGCAAACAGCCACCCAAAACCAGACATCGCTCGGGGTCAAAGAATGGGCACATTGTTTTGGGGGACATATCCAGACATGAATGACCACCTCAACCTGCCCAGGCACATGCAGTCTATGACAAAGGACCATGCAGCCATCGCATGTGCCCCTCAGAACTAACATACTGAGATGGAGAGCAGGGAGCATGCGTGGACATGCAGTATGTACCGTTGCCAGGGAAATGGGCTCCCCGAATGTCCTACAGAAGACTGCACCATCGAACAATTTAGAGACGCCCACCATCGACGGACAAGGAAACTATGGACCAATGGGACACCGCTGGATCCATGTTGGTGACTGTGTCTTGCAACTCTATCCTGACTGCTTGCTAGGTTTCCTTCTTTTCTGTCCTTCCTTCCCTTTCCTATCACTATTTTCTTAAAAACGCTCTGTCCCAATAAACTTTCCTGATTGGCAGCATTTGACCTCGTTTGCATCTTCCTCTCACTGAAGATGCAACATCAAATCTCCCTGGCTTGGGCTTTCTCAGACCGGAATGCCTGCTTTTCAGGAAACATACTCAAAAAAACCCACTACACAATAATAATTCTGATCACTTGTAATTGTGTATGAAACAGTAAAGCATTTCCTACAGCTTTTGCAAGGCAATATCTGAGATACCTCAGCTACTTTTCCTCCTAAGTACACAGAAAATCTGTTATTATCATAAAGACACCATAATATACAATTATTTCCAGGTATAACTTTCTTTTGAGAATGTCTATATGCCTGGTAAATAAACTGTTAGTGTATGTGAAGAATCTGGAATAGACAACAAGCTTTTGAAGACGCATTTCTACATATTTCTTATATTTATCTTCAGTTTTAACCTAGAATTCTTTTATATTTTGATATTCTATGCAGATGAATATAAAGATGTTATTTTCATGGAATGCTAGAAATGTTGATTGGAAAGGATCCCTGAAGGTTATCTAGTACAACCTCTCTGTTTCAAGAAGGGCTAATGCCAAAAGGGGATAAAGGTAGCCATGGTGGGTTTTTTTTCCTTAAGTAACTGGAATGAACTGTCAATTCAGAATTTTAGAATTTGAAGTTTCAATGGAAAAATAGCTTGATGTTTAATGTTTGCCAGTATCACTACACATATGTTGTATAATTTTCCTCAAGGTTTCAATCAGCTATTTTTTTTCTGCACTGGTGCAGTGGATTTATTTTAACAAAGCAAGGTATCACATGCTATTTTTAATTAATACAATTTAAAAATGATTAGAGGTTGTCACTTGTTATTTTTCTTCTAAGTATAATTTTTTTTTTTTTTACATTTTCTCCTAAGCTTTTACTTACATCTTCTCCTAAGTCAACACATAAAATTTCTGGCACATTTATGACATTGATTGTTTTTTACATAAGGTCCAGCAGATGAAATTTGGTGGAGGAAAGTTTTTGAATCTAAGAAAGGAGGATTAAACTTGCCCCAAAATGAAATTAACACTCCACAGCTGAAGACAGCATAACAAAAATACCTCTTCTAATGGCCAGAGGTTACATCCTGTTCTTCATTAGAAAAACTTTGTAATACTTTTCCAGGTAATAGTAGACTTAATATGAAACACCTGTTGCCAGGGGATCCATTAGAAGATTAAATCCCCGGGGGGCAATTGGTTCATCCCTGTGCTGTAGTAATCCAGAGAAGAGCAATTCTGCTAATGTGTATTTTAAGATCCCATATTGCACTAAAGCACAGAGAACTAAAGTGAATTAGAATGCTTGCTAAAGTCACTACAATATTTATTAAATATTTAATATAATAGAGTTTAATTCCCTCTTGAATCTCGTTTCATTGTATCTACACAGTAGAGCACTCTAATGTCTTTAGGCACCTCACTCCCAAATACCTCTTACACTTGGATTGAATTTAGGTATGATACAGATAGCAGTAGAACTATTCATGTTCTTAAAGCTGAGAATATACTTATGTAAGGAGTGAGGAATTTTCATAATGCTCTATTTATGAAAGGTCAGAAGAGTGTGTTTGTTCAAAGAAGAATTCAAATGGGAAAGGAAAGCAGACCTTTAATTAAATTATGACAGTGCAAATATCTCTAATTTATTATCTTGTGTTTAAATACAAGCAGCAGTGTAATATGTAATAGCTCACAGTGTTGGAGACTCCTAACAATCCCCAAAAATGGAAAGGGAAGAATAAACTAGAATGGTTGTATAAATATCAGAAATTCATTATCTTTGCCTGCTTGTTAGATTAACGTTAGTTTAACCTCAACTTTTCTCCTATGTAGGGTGATACAAATTATTTCTTTTCATTATTAGAGCATATTTTCTTCTCATCAGTTGCTGCCCTTAAAAGAACACTCCCCTCTAGCATACAGATGAAATCATTTTAAGTTGCAGCATAAATAAATGTCTAGAAGATGTCAGCTGAAAATCTTAGTTATTTCCTAAAACTGCAGGTGCTAGAAGTGGTGTAATGAAGTAGAGACAGCTGCAGCCGCAGGCTCCGGCCAACTGGAATATGTCTTCAGAGTGACATTGAGTATAACAAAACCTCACTATGTTTACTTCCAAGAATGTTATCGCTGCAGTTTTTAAAACAGCATAAATCAAGAGACATGTTCACAAAGTATAGCTGAAGTCACATTATCTTTATTATACCTCTATATATTTTCCTCATTACAACCTGAAATATGTTGACATAACCATTCATACTCATCTATAATGCAACTAATAATTACACTGCCAGAAAGAAAAATGAGAACAAAAGGTATTGGAAGGCTGGAATTAGTCAAACAACTGACCCATCAGGTTACAACCAACTGGAGTAGTTGAAAATGTAAAACCTCAGGTACGGGTAAATTGTACTAAGTCCTTATGAAACTAGCAGAAAATAACAGACGAGACATTGTCACCTACAAAATGTTTCTTCAAAAAAATTGCCTATTGAACTCTATTTTGTTTTATGCCAGTGACACCATCCTCTGGTAAGACTGCCACACAGGAGAAGGGAGATAAATTGAAAAGCTTGGCATTACAGTCATTGAGTTCTCAAGGTTCTGTTCTCCTTGCCAGGGACTTCATGAGAAATTTGGTTTTATTTCTATTAGAACAAACAAAACCAGTCTGTGATATATGTGGTCACTTTGGCAAATAACTGGTTGCAGGACAGCAAGTTTTGAAAGATAACAAACCTTCAGAAAGACTTATCTCCTTTAATACTTTTTTTTTTTCCAGTTATAACATAATCACTACCATTATGAAATAATTCTGCATTCACAATTTTGGACTCAGCCCTCTTGTGTGAAGATAGAGGACCTGATCCTGTGAGGTGCTAAGCATTCACCTTAACATGGCTGGCCAATCTGAATGGCCATAACCACAAATAGTTAATGCAGGACTTTTAAAAGCACTTAGTATTTAACTAATTCTATTGTTCAAGGAGGAAATTGCAGTTTAGCCATTAGCTTTCTATTTTTTTTCTGCCAGATGAGAGATTCAGAAATTGGTAAAATCTATTCAGGGGCTTATTTTTGCTAGAGAGATATAGTCGATGCTCCTAAAGTTATCTTCACATCATTTCAACCCATGGAAGCAGCCACTTTTATTCTACACACTTCCAACTTAATTTTTAGATCAATGTGATGGAACAGGTAAGGGAGTGGGTGGCCCCTTCTTTCCCAGCTGCCACAGACAATGTCATAGATTTTATTTCTATAAGATATTCCATAGGAGGAACTTATATTCCACAATCCTGGCACTGCTGTTGCATTCAGAATTTTGACCTCAGTGTGGGATGGAGGGGAAAGGAAAGAAAGGGCTCCCAAATTAGTGTGTGTGGTTTCTAAAATAGAAGTGGAAATAGTGCAGAATTGGATTAAAACTCTTGAAACTTCAGTTCCACAGTAGAATGTAACACTATGCAAACATCCTTGAATCCAAAAGGAAATTTGTTGTGATTTTGCACCAGAACAAATTATTTTGAAATACTGCTTTTCAGCAAGGTTTGTGGACATTTATATATATCCAAAACTGAACTTCATTCATGACCAGAAAAAAGGAATGAAAAGAAATGTGCAAAACCACATGAAGATTTTCTGCCTTTTACTAATACTCCGAGTATAGGCAGTGCCAGCAGTGACACTATATAAATCCTAAAAGTAACTGACGAGGCTTGGCCAAGCAACAGTGACTACTAATAATAAATGGTTATATAAAGAGTTATAATGGGTCTTTTGGCCAGACGGATGTTAGAAGGATAAGGTATAAAAGGAAGAGTTAATGCTGATGACCACCTAAGTTTTCACCAATGTCCCTTTTCAGCCATTCAGAACTTCAGAAGGCATCACTCTGAATTTCCCAGAAATAACAGGGATAAACAGAGCCACCTACTTCCAACATACACTTTTGTGAGATAGAGGAAAACATTAAGTAATGCTACCATAGTTTTTTTCATTGCACAGCTAATCGGTTCCAGTCTCATATATCAAGTAACAGAAGTGCACAACTTGTCCCCTTCCCATATTTTACAGAAGCTTGCAGTAACAAAGTCTTTTTTTTAGGATTATATTTCCATGTTACAGTTCTGAACATACATGACTAGTATGATAATACAATGGAAATGATTAAAAAAACCAACAACAACAACAACAACAAAAATGAAACACAAACCTGACTAACTTCAGTAATGCAGATACTATTAGGGTACAAATTGTTTCATATACCAGAAGCTGAAAAAAAATTAGTCTGTATCTTTTTTAAATGCTCCACTTAAGAGCTCCTTCCTACTTTTTAAGGGCAAATTCCACATCTCTACAGAACAGTATCAACTGATCTTCAGATTCATCCTACTTAGTAGTCATGTTCTGAGCTGCTATTCCTACTGTGTCTTTTCCCCTCTACTGTGTCTTTTTCCATCCAGACTCAGCGGCTCCTATGTCCTGTTGGTGCAATTTCAAGGAAGGAGCAGAGGAATTTCCCATCTCCTTCTCAAAGTATTTTCACTTTGACTTCTAAGTAAGCTCAATAACCAACTGTCTTCAGTGCTTCTCTAGGTTATCCTCTCCAGAGTAATTCTCTTACATCAAAGGGAAAAATGGCAATTTATATCAGTCACTGATATAGCCCTGTATATTTGAAAACTTAGTGCATCAATCATAGGCTTAATCATAACAAAGCTATAAATGCTGTTTTAACAACAACGATTAAGGAATAAGGAACACATTATGGGAATTTCCCTGGAGACTATTAGATAGTTGGAAGTAGTTGATGGTTTAATTTAGCTCAAAATGTATGCTTTTTGGGGTTATTTTTCGTTCCCATTTTATATGTATAATTTCACAAAGCTAAGCATCACGCAGTACATCTGGCATTTTGAGGGAATTAATTCCCAGTGCATTATCTAAGAGGCAATCAATCATATATTTGATAAAATCACAAGCCTTAGTACTATGAGTAGCAAAAGCCCTACGCACTGTAAGAATTTTCATTGTATGTACTCAAACACACAAACAGTTAAACATGCAGTTAATACCTAAATCAGGAAAAACATCTTCCAGCTGAACATGAGCCATCAGTGTGCCCAGGTGGCCAAGAAGGCCAACAGCATCCTGGCATGTGTCAGAAACAGTGTGGCCAGCAGGACTGGGGAAGTGATTGTCCCCCTGCACTCAGCACTGGTGGGGCCGCACCTCAAACGCTGTGTTCAGTTTTGGGCCCCTCACTGCAAGACAGACATTGAGGTGCTGGAGCGTGTTCAGAGAAGGACAGCAAACCTGGTGAGGGGTCTGGAGAACAAGTCTTATGAGGAGTGGCTGAGGGAACTGGGGTTGTTTAGCCTAGAGAGGAGGAGGCTTAAGGAGGATGTTACTGCTCTTACCACTACCTGACAGGAGGCTGTAGCCAGGTGGGGGTAGGTCTCTCCTCGTAGGTAACAAGCAACAGGGCAAGAGGAAATGGCCTTAAGTTGCACCAGGAGAGGTTTAGGGTGGATATTAAGAATAATTTCTTGACAGAAGAGATTGTCAAGCATTGGAAAAGGCTGCCCAGGGAGGTGGTGGAATCACCATCCCTGGAAGTGTTTAAAAAACATGTGGATGCAGTGTTTAGGGACATGGTTTAATGGTGGAATTGGCAGTGCTAAGTTAACTTTTGGACTTTAAGATCTTAAAGGTCTTTTCCAATCTAAATGATTCTATTATTCTGCTCTATTCTATGATGCCTATCTGAGGATAAGAATGATGTTACTAGATTTGGTTATTGCCTCTTTGGAGGAACAGGAAATGTGTATTCCTTCGCACAAAGTGTGCTCTGAAATAATTATCACTCCAAATGCAAAGAGCTGACAGCTGGTGTTGTAGTAGGTGCAGTAGCAGAATTTTGTAGATGTTAATGCTGAAATTTTTGTTAAATCATTGCATATTCAGATGTTATTTTTGGGATATTTACTAGGCAGCAGTTGGTAAAGAGATTTGGTTGGCTGGTGTCAATTGCTTTGAATTTTCTGTTGATTTGGTTTTTTACCAAATATGAGAAAGGAATCCTGCCAATTAGGGAAGTGCAAATGTAAAGTGCTCACAAGCACACTATTTAAGCATAAATCAGCCTCATAAAGCCTACTGTGACAGGCTACCAAGCCTACAGATGTCAGGGTCTCTAGGTCAAAAGACAGCAGTGACTGCCCCATGCAGTGGGTCACAAAGCTCCTAAAGCCAGGGAGACCTCTAAGGCCTGTCCCTGCCATTCCAAACCCCCCTGCCAAGCCATCAGGCTGTTGATCCTACAGCTTGAAAAATAACTTGAGACTTTTCTTGCAGTGGACACATCCCAGGAAATGAGGGTTCCCTGCAGCTAAACACTCATCAACCTGTCTCAGCTGGTCCATGTGCCTCATTTTAATGGATGAGGGGATAATAAGTAATTTTATTATCAGGTTATCTGGGAAAGTAACATCTTATCCTATTTCCAAAATCCCATAGTTTTTATTGTGCACATTAAGTAAACACAAGAAAAACGGACAGAATAATGCCAACTGAGAATGTATCATTCTAGTAATAAGCACACACATAAGCAGTACAAAACTCTCATCAGAATAATTATTACTTCTATGAAGATGCTTGGGCTTAACATATAATTTTGATCTAGTCATATTTGTAAACATACATGTAGAATACACTACACTCAATTTATTGTTTTACTCTGAGAAACACAAGTCTTCACACATCTGACCTCCATTTAAAATAGTATATATTTTTTATTCATTCAAACCATGTTATTTCATAAACTTGTTGGATAGTTTTGCTTTGCTCTTCACTGAATTTCCATACGGAAACCCCCTTTTAGGAAACCAAAACTCAAAACAGTCCTGAAGGAAGCAATGTGGGTGAGCAATCTGCCCTTGAGCTACACTGGGTTGTAACATTTCTCCTGCTTGGAAAAAACTCATTTCCTCCTCTGATTGCCACTTTATCCAGCTATTTTGTGTCACGTTCTTAGGGGTGTTGTACGGTGAGTTGAATTAATGTTAAATATTTAAAGAGTTAAAAAAAGTATGTTACCAGACAGTAGAAAAGCTGGTCAAATTTCTTTTTGTATGTATACACATATTTGTATCAGAGTTCTTCCTTTGAAGAGCAGTGAAGTGTGTATGCATGACCACATGCATGTAACAACTGGAAGGATTTTCATCATTAATTACACCTCTAAACAATTCAGAGATGCCTGGAGGACAACAGGAATTAGATGAAATAGATGAAAAGAATAAAGGAAAACAGCAGGGAGAAAGATCCCTTTGTAATCCTCTCTCACTCATTTTCTATGTATTATAGCTCTAATTACTTCCCTGATGATAAAAAGATGTGCAGGAGAAAAAAATATGCATACAGTAGGAGAGGAGGGTCTTGAGGTGCATATAAACTTAGTCATAATCAGCATTATAGTGGAGCAGGCTGGCCAGTCTGCAGGATCAGTGCTGGGTCATCCTTGAGCAAGGGGGGACACACTAGGCCGGTGACTATAGCTGGGCTGCCAAGGACCACCTCATGTCTATATTGCTTTAGGATTAGGCCCCTCTGGAGCAGCTGGAGTGCCAGAATATAAGCTACCAAACAAACAGCAGGATTCAGTACTTGAACTTCTTGCTTTTATTTATCAGTGTAGGTACACCAGTGTGGCTCAGTCACAAGAGACAGATCCCTTAGCCAAGTATGAAAAGGATGGTGGGTAAGATAAAAACAGTCCTTAGATGAATGGTAAGAGTTTCATCTGTACTGTGAATATACTAAGGAGTCGCAGGTTTGACCTAGTTATTCAGAGAGCACTTGAGTAGTGGAGACCATCAAAGAATCTAAATAATGTATCAGTACCTGAAGCCAAATTCAAAAGGAGGCATAGAGTGACTAGTGCGGTGGTGAAAACTAACAAGTGCTCTGTGCTCCCAGAGAAAGCAATTGTTTCTGAATTTAAAAAGGAGAGTAAAGAAGGGTAGGCCTGTGTGCTGTAATCATGACATACACCACCTTGCAAAGTAAAATCACATCCAAAAACTATTTTACAAGCAAAAGCAACCATGAGCTATTTCAACACCTTTAAAGTACTCTTTTTCAGAGAGCGCTTGGCCATAACTAACTATTTTTGCTCAATGTGTTTTGTGGGTTTTTTGTTGGGTTGTTTTTGGTGGGTTTTGTTTTATTGGTTTTTTTGGGGGGGGCAGGGGTATAGCTAAAAGGGAAACTGTTGCCTGTAGAATGCTAAATAAGCAAAATCTGTTTATTAGGGAATACTACATAACCTTCCACCATCCTTACATTTCATACAACATTTGCACTGTGGAAATGTAGCAGAACTTCATGAAGCCTCAAGCTTTAATTTTTTTCTTTTGTTGTTCTTCAAAAACACAGTAGACATGAGGGCAGAAGGTAATCACTTGATTTGAAAGTGAACCTAGGAAAAAGGCAGAGAGGGTTTTATTAGAAGACAATGTATTTTTGCAAAATAATAGTTTCAAAACCATTTTGTGCAAATTCTGCTTTCTACAGTTGTAATACAGATATTGTTAATAAAGTTCCTCTAATCTGTCAGCTAATTGTATGCACTTAAAAATTAAGAAGTAGAAAACCCGCATTCTGGCTTCCCTGTAGCTATTGCCAGTTTCCACCAGCTGTACTAGCTTCTTCTTTCTAGTCCGTCCTTATCAATGCTTATGTATAACTTGCCCATATATGAATTTTTTAGAACATTTTTGTGTTTAGGTGATTAAATTTCCTTCAAATAGTGGGACATAACTGAATAAATGCTTCTTATTAGATTGTATTGTCATTATTCTTTTTATTCTAACACCACGAGATAAAAAGCCTGACTAGTATGTAACCTTCTGGGTTACAGAAAGTATTCTCGGTGGGGAGTAACACTAGTGTGTTTATCAGTAGTGTCTCAGTACAGGTGCATGACATTTATGTTTTCTCCCTCCACCCCTAATTTCCAGGAGTGTTAAATAGAGTATTATTGGTCAAACTCTTGCAAACTCAGATTTTTTGCAACCTTCTCTTTAGTTATTCACTGCCTTTGAGTTGAACCTTTACTTTGCTGGAAGTGTTTGCTGGTTGCTTTCATGTTTGCACAATCTTCTACTGGGAAGGAACAACCCTTTCTCTTCTTGTGAGTGGTTTTGTCCTGATGTTTCACATTGCAGCTGCTGTTTGCTGGTGGTCTCTGCTGCTGCTTCTCCCTCATTTGCTTCTGGTTTCTGGGCTTTTCCCAACAAAGTGGAAAAAAAATTAAATGTTCACTCTTTTTTTATTATTATTTTTTTCTGAGGGGGGTTGTTTGGGGTTTGGTTGTGGGTTTTATTTTGTTTTTACTCATTTAGTCACTGTGCAAACTGGGTACCTTACAGACAAGAATGTTCTTTCACATATGTGCATCGCATATAGCATTCCAGCATAAGGGGGGGGGGGGGGGGGGGGGGGGAGTGTTGCAAGTATTTGCAATTAGATATAATAGAGTGCATTCCAAAAACAAAAATAAATTATTATTCAGAAACATAGTTTATGAGCCACGGATTCAGGTAGAATAAGGAAGTCAGACTCAAACCTGTATTAATTTGGGGTACAGTTTAGAGTTTGGCTTTGAGGCAAAATTAAGGTTAGGTTTCAGGCCTGTCTTCATGCATAACAGTGGCAAACTCACATAAAATTTCTTCCTTCTTGGAGCACCATCTGATGAAAACATAATTTGGCTGTGTCCAAATTGGAGCTATAAAAGAGGCCCCTTCTAATTTTGGATTTGACCTGGGATCAAAGCCACAGTGGTGCATTTAGAACAGAGTATTCACATCTGATCCTTTCTCCCTGATATTGGAAAGGTTTGGATATGAGGTTCTGGGTTTGGCTCATCTGTATCCGGGAATGATAGTGAACCTTGCCAGTGGCAAGACAAGTCTCTCCTCAGCCCACTTCAATTCAAACTGAACATATCCAGTAAATGAAAACCACGAAGCAACAGGAAAGACTTTTAAGTGAAGAAATAACAGTCATAGAAACATCCTATGCCAGATTTTCAGCTGGCAGCCAGGAACATTTTGCCATCTGTGTGATCATTTACAGAAAATGACAGCAATTTTACCACCACCTGAGTCTATGGTAAAACTTTAATCAAATCACATTCTCAGACTCAAAGACCATTGAAAATTGTGGCCACTGACTGATATGTGGATGCAGAAACTTGCTTTTCAAAAGTGAGGTGGCCAGAGAATCTTTAGGGAGTCTCTTTTTAGATGGATACCAAACAAATACAGATATTTATGTTTAAATTCTTTAGGGATTTTGTTGGATTGTTTTATTTTTTATCTCATGCTTTATAAACTGATCACCTATACAAGGTTCTTTCTACTAAAGAAAGGAGAATGTTTTTACTTATCTATGTTCATCACAACTATCACAATGTTTGTTTAAAGCAATTAAGGGAAATCCAGTAGTACAGAAGAACTTTCTATGGCCAAAGTACTAGCCCAGTTTCTGATTCTGCCAGTTTTATTTACCTTGCAACCTACAGTAAAATGCAGTTTCTCTGTACCTAAAAGTTTCTGTTTCATTCACTGTTAGTTTTTTTACCCACTTTAGAATTCCACTCGGAGATGCATGTTTTCTATGATAAGCAAATATTTTCAGTTAGCGCCTTTTTGAGGTAGCTGGAGTATGAAATGGAATTTCTTCTTAAAGTCAGGAGCTGCCTGTGGTCCAACCATCCTTTCTGTCTGAGGCTTGGAATAAGGTTGAAGTTTCTACATATGGAAGCATTTCAGTCTTGGTCTACCAGATACTGAGGAAATACTGTATTCAATAGGATACTGAGGGTCCTCCCCAGACTTTTACAGAGTTGAATGGTCTCTGCCATGTTTTCTCCTCTGCACTGCCTCAATGGAACCTGCTCAGCCCTCCCACTCTGGTCTCTGGTCACCACTAACAAATTTCCCAGTGGCAGCCAGTTCCCATTATTTTTCATGAGAACTATACCCGCCCTCCATGTGGGAACTGTCCACCTAGTTCTCATTATTCTTCCATGTGCTTCTGAATTCAGATGCCTCACCCAAACTACCTTTCCATCGCTGTAGTCCAGCTTGTCCTGGCCTCACTGGTTCTTAGACCAATATGCTTGGAGAGGTGCAGTCTCCCTTCAAGTCCTCATTTCATTTCAGTTTATTGCTTATAGTTTTGCAGTTTTTCTCCCTGGGTCTCACTTCTTGAAAGGACAACCTAACCTGTCCTTCATTCACCATTTCAATCCTTCATCTCAGGTTGTTTCTGTCCTGTATGAGCCTCAGGCCCACATTATAGTATTGAATGGCTCTTGTGCCAGCTGCATATGA
Source organism: Falco biarmicus (assembly GCF_023638135.1). NCBI lineage: Eukaryota > Metazoa > Chordata > Aves > Falconiformes > Falconidae > Falco > Falco biarmicus. The sequence goes on along the minus strand of NC_079289.1, from coordinate 47,935,645 downwards.
AGGAAACAGATATTTTCTCTGCACTGTACTGGCACAGGAGAGCAAGCTTTTTCCTATCATTTCAGGCATATACCACTGCATATGAAAATTCAGGAAACTCTTGCTCATCTCCAGGGTATATTACAAGCATATTGAAAAGTACTAATATCACAGTTAAAATTAATTTAGCTCTAATTTAGGTATCTAAAACTTAATAAGATAGTTCTCTGACATATTGACTATAAAATCCCACCTCAGTCTAAAACAGATGATCACTTTGCTCAGTGGTAGACCCTTGCTACCAATCACAAGGATACAGGAATGTTGCATAGCAAAGACTGTGACTTTTAAAATAAATGTGCTTATTTAAAAATTGGGGATGGGAGTCATGGAAAGAGACGGGAGTTAATCAGACTTCTAAGAAAAAGTAGTTTACCCCAATGTGATTCTTTGAAATAAATGAAAGTAGGTTTGTTGGTTGGGGTTGGTTTCTTTTTCCCCAATAAAAAGAATTGTCTTAGATAAGAATTTTTAGTTCAAGTGTTGAACTGGAAAAGTAAGAGCCATGTAAAAGCAGGACTTTCTGATGGAAAGTCATAAACACAGTAACAAGTAGTGCTAGCAGATCTGTCTAGAAAATATTTGCTGAAGCATTTTATGAAGCCGTAGCTCAGTGAAATGTATTTAGAAAGGTGGGGAGATTAACGTGATCTTAGTGGCTGCCTCCAGCTAAAAGATTCCCCAGCATTTAATGGCAACAGCTTTGTGATGAGCTGTCAACAAAAGTTCTGGGCAATAAATTAAATTTGGGTAATTGTTTATATTCAGAAATGATACACTGGATCAATGGAGCAATTGTTATTTCCATGTGGACAACAATACATGTATGAAAGCACACAAAGTGCATGAATTTTGAAAAAATAACTTTTAATGTTATGCTAATGTATCTTTAGAGACTTCTAATGTGTAATACATCTTTAACTATTTAAGGGTTAAATTTCAACAGCGTTCATTTTGTTTGGCATTACTATAACCATTTTACCTTCTAAACCGGCTCAAATATTACTACTGAAATGTTTGTAGCCCTGACCAAACTTTTTTCCTAAATATAAAATGTAGCATGGATAATAAATTTTGCAATTGGCTTAAGTTGTCAGGGGCTTGATCCTAAAGTCTCTATTACAAGATTGTGCTGGGATTATCTACCTGGATAAAGATAATTCTGTGCATGTAGGTTTGAGAAATACCATTCCATATTGTTGTATATATAGGCTAGTTTAAAATTTAGTATTTAAAAAAACAAAGATAAATATATTGTTATCTGCTCCTGCTCTTTAGATTGTTAAAAAATGTTTGTTAACTAGTCACTCTTTATCATTTTATGTAATATCCAGACAGTCAAAGCTGCTGAGATGAGATCATCATCCCAGTCTTTAACAATCAGTCATTCATATAAATGCACCTGTATTGCAAATAACAGGCTTGGGTGGAGGAGGGGAGAAGAAAAACACAACTTTTGGCTAATCTTGGGTGGTCTTTTTACCCGTGCTAGATTAAATGTTTTTTCACAACAGGTCACCTTTTTAATTGTTTTCGTATGGCAACTCATTTAATTCTAGAAGTTTTTGTTTGGCTCGTGTTAGTTTTCTAAGTTAATGACTGTGTGACAACATGCTGAGTACAGGTGGCAAAAGGCAATGTTAAGTATGTGGATATTACATTGTGTGCATGAGGCTAACAGCGTAGAGTAAATCCTGCTTGCCTTGATCCTGTGGGTCCTCCCTGAGGTCTGTGGTTTGGAAAATGGGGACCCCTTACTTCTCCAGAGCCTGTAAGTGTCTTCAGAAAGGACAGAAGCAGAATGGGCAAATCGAGAACACTCTGAAGCTGAAGCTCAGTGTGGTTTTCACAAACATATTTTCTGTTTTCTTGAATACCAGAAGATTTCCTTGATGTGTACATGAAATACACCAAAGTGATCATCTTGATCACTAGATTTCCTTCATCTAGTGGGCTGAGGGGAATCCTGGTGATGAATTGTGAAATTCTTCCTCATCACCCCAACTGGATGCATACATGTTCTATCTTTCCTATCATCATCCTGGTTTCTCCACTGTTTACACTCCAAATCATCCATCCTAACCAAAGGCAACAGTACAAAAAAGCCAAGAAGTGCCTGTCAAGATTCAGTAAAGAGAAAACTGTCCTAGCTATCAGACATAAATAGCTGAATCCCCATATGATGGCTTAAAAATCACCACTGGCAATAAACAAAATAACGGAGCAGAAGCAACAATAAAGTAATTAAACCCAGGCAGCACAGACTATTCTAAACTGCAGGAAAAAAGCTACACAGAGTATCAGCCATGGAAGAAGCAATTAACCTGCTTAATGGGTCTGATACATACATGCCTCCCTTTCTGCCACAGAAAACATATGGTTGTAATTAGCTGATGTAAAGGAAATACGATCTGAAGTCCCTGTTTTCCGATTGAGATGACCTCTGGCTTGGTATGAAGACAGTTGGAAGTATTTGCTCAATATTTGTTAGTTTTGTATGTAGTGGGTGGGGGGCAATTTGAACAAATAGGAGAAAATCTGCCAAGTATGTTTAAGCTACAAAACTATGCTGTACACATAAAAACCTGAGAGAGCATTTTGAGCAAGTTGGTACTAAAATAAACCCCATGCTACTGCCAATTTCACAGTTGTTATTTAAAAAAAAAAAAAAAAAAAAAAAAGACAAGAAAGATTTCTACTTCATTCTTCTCTAGAAGCACTAGTGGCACAACAGGTTCTCAATGGTATGAGTGTACCATGCTGGGGAGGCCAAAGTTTTCAAAGGGTTTGACACACTCAAATCTTCACCACAGAATATACCTTATAATGCAGAAACATTGCAACTTTTATTCAGGTCAAACAAACTGTCATCTGCTCCGTCTTGTCTCCTGCTTCTCTCTCTGCTCTATCTCAGGTAGTTCCATAAGATGCAAGTAGAACCTCTGTTCTAGGATTTTCACGTAGTTGCAGCCTATTCAGTATGTCTTTTTCCTGAATAATTTTCTTTTGAGAAAAAAATTATTTCCCATATAGAAAAATATATTTGCTACAAAGAATTGCAACATTTTGCAGCATCATTAAACTATGATGTGTGAGAAGAGTGAAATAATTCTTTTTTCAAATTCTAGGTGCCAGTTGAAAAGTTTTATGAAAACCTGCCTTTTAAATTCTAAACTTCTGAGGAAAAAAAAAGAGGTACTCCTATGTCATTTTTTGAAAACAAGTTGGTTTAATTCTATTAAGTTCAGTAAGACATTTCTATGATGTTTGTTATTTGCAAATACTGTACATATGGAATGACTATGTCTAAATTAACTCAAAATGTATGTTTAACAGATATGAAAATCAAAAACCATTGGAGTTTTGCAGTCAGCTCAGCTACTGATTTTATACAACTTAATACAAAACAGAACATCCACTATGTATGTGTGTATTTACTATATTTTAGATACAACATTAAAGAATTCAGTGAATCCATACTTCTAAGTAAATATAATAATAGAATTTCATCATCTAAATGTACTCAGATCTTATGTTGTATTACACACCTTTAAGACCAGGCTGTGCAAGTAAGTGATTGTTGAATATTTTTTTGCCAACATACTTCAGAATTATTTTTTTAGCCTTCTCTTGTAAAAATAACCAAATAATTCTTATATAGCTCAATCTTTTTCATATTATAGCAAAACACTGTGGTTCCCTACCCAGAAACTCCACAGTTTCCGTATTCCTATTCATACAGATACACTGGAGATACCCAAAAAGAATGACTTGTGGAATATGTTTTAGGTTTTGTTTCCAGTGAGAAGGAGGCCATTAAGCCTGGAAGGATGCCAGATACTGATAATCATCAGTCCTTCTGGGGCTGTTTTATAACTTTGCAGCTGTATTGCTGGCTACAATTTGCAGTCCCAGAGATATCACTTTGTCTGGTTTTGTTTTTCTGTTGGACTGAATAAGAGTAACTTTTCCTTAATAAATAAATAAATAAATGAAGAAGCAAACCTCCCAACTTTTTAAGGGGAAGGGAAGCTGTTGCATCTTTCAGTCACTGTAATTTCAACACCACTTAGGATAAATTTCAAGAGTTCACCATTCTTAGACTCTTCCAGCTGCCTGTGCTGTGGGTTGTTAAAAGACCGGAGCATGAGCCATAAAATGTGTCTGTGGGTGTTAGCTAATAATTTGCAGGTGCATATCATCCCAGTAAAGCTTTCAAATTATATGCAATTTATAAGCTATGTTTGAACCTCATAATGGTTATGTCTAAGCAAATTAATATCTTTCTTTGGCTTCAGTTTTTGAGAGTCCTGTCAAATTTGTGGAGGAGGGGAAAACGAAGGAAATGTGGTTGTTTCAAACATGCAAAATTCAGGCAAAACATGCTTGCATTCACTGTTCATTAAATGAATTGGGCAGGAAGAAATATTGTTCCAAAGGCTTTATTTTTACATGTTCAAGAGTGCACCTGGGAGGAGAGAGGCAAGCAGTACTTCCCTGACTGAAAGCTGAAGTTAGGGATAAGTAATGATTGGGGTAAAACAAGGAATAATCTACAAATATTCACCAGTTACTAAACCATCCTTTAGTGAGATTTGTGTCCTTATTATTTTACATATGTTTCTCTAGAATTAAATTGTTAAAGTCTTGGTTCAAGTACAGAAATGAGGACCAGCATCTGTAACTGTTAAATCAGTCATGGAACATTTAACACATTAAATGTTTGCAGTTCTGTAATGAACATACTGTTTAACCTGCTCTTTTCTATAAGATTACTACATTGTGGAGCTGCTCATGGCTTTCACCAAGCATCTGTAAGTTGCACAGTCGATGGAGTCCTATAGTAGAGGAAGTTTGGAACAAGGTAGCTCCAGAATTTTGCCTTTTAATCCCAAAGTACCCCAAAAAGGCAAAGCTGCAAAGTTTACAGGTATAATGTTGAGAATGAGCTTCATGCTAGAGAAAAGGAGTTATAAAAGCTGGTACATTGTCCTATAGGCGTGTTGGGTAGGATTCATTTAGCAGCATATGGACAGCTACAGTGCAGGTATCTGTGTCCAGACTGTATGCATAATGTACTTAGGGGTGAAGCATAGACCATTTGATAAAGTATTGAAAAGGGGCAGGGGTGGACAGACGGGGGGACCCAACAATTTAATTTCAAAGAATCACAGAATGCTCAGGGCTGGAAGGGACCTCTGGAGATATCTAGTCGAAACGCCTAGCTAAAACAGGTTTATCTAGAGCAGGTTGTGCAGAGTTGTGTCCAGGCAGGTTGTGAATATCTCCAGAGGAGATTCCACAACCTCTCTGGGCAGCCTGTTCCAGTGCTCTGTCACTCTCAAAGTGAAGAAGTTTTTCCTCATATTCAGATGGAACTTCTTGTGTTGCAGTTTGTGCCCATGGCCCCTTGGCCTGTTGCGTGGCACCACTAAAAAGAGCCTGGCCCCATCTTCTTGAAATTCATCCTTAAAGATATTTGCAGACATTGATAAGGTCCCCTCTCAGTCTCCTCTTCTCCAGGCTAAATATGCCCAGCTCTCTCAGCCTTTCCTCAAGAGGGAGATGCTCCAGGTTCCTAAACACATTTGTAGCCATCCAGTGGACAGGTACTTCTGTCTCACTTGAACTGGGGAGCCCAGAACTGGACACAGCACTCCAGACACAGCCTCACCAGGGTAAAGGGGGACGATTGCCTCCCTCCACCTACTAGTTACAGTCTTCCTAATGCACCCCAGGATCCCACTGGCCTTCTGGGCCACCAGGGCACACTGCTGGCTCATGGGCTACTTGCTGTCCACCAGAACTCCCAGGCCCTTCTCCACAGAGCTGCCTTCCAGCAGGTCAACCCCTGGCCTGCACTGGAGCATGGGGTTGTTCCTCCCAAGTGCAGGACCTTGCACTTGCCTTTGTTGAACTTCATTAGGTTCATAGTTAATGAAACAGACTAGCCATTTTCTAGGCTTTAGAGTGGAATCAAATGCGAGTTGTGTGTGTTTGGCAGTATGGACTATATCTAAAGATGAGAGATTTTAGGCACTTACAGAACAAATATGACAGATTAGGCATGCTGGCAATTTGTACAGGAAATATTTGGTTTCCTAAACTAGTAAAACCTTATGTTTAGACTTATTTTCATACATATATTCACACATATTTATATATCTGTGTGTATATGTATAAAACCACATTTTTATATATGTACATATCAATCTAAACATATTTTTTAACTATACATATATAAACTGACTGCATTTGGCCACTGTTCAGCTTTAAAATGACATAAATATACCCAGTTTAATGCCATATTATCATGATTAGGATTGTGATAATGAATTCTAATTAAATTATTCATTGTTGACTAGCTATGCTATTGCAATGGGTTGCTGCTATTTTTTTCAATCCAGCATTTGAGTAACAAAGAAAGGTAGGTATGTGTATGTTAATACAGAATCAGAGTCTCTGGAAGTGCGGTGCTGAACTCTAAGAGCAGGTCCACAACAGAAGATTCCCATGCTTTGTTTAAAGATGTTTCAAGCATATTTGGTGATAAGAGTTAAAGTCCAATTATTATCTCCAAAAAGGTTACTTCTCAGATAAACACCATAGAAGACAGCAGCATATAGACAACGTAATCACCTCTGTCTTAGGAAAAATATATGCTTACCAAATGGAGCTATATAGAAATTGAGCTGTGAGAAAAAATAATATGGTACTGAATTAGGAAGGGAACGGAGGGAAGAACAATTTTAGCATTATTTTCCTTTGGAATGATTAGAGAAAAAATTCATTTTCACAGAATGATTGAAAACTACTTGTATGAAAAATTAAAAAACATTCATAAAACACAAGATCAGAATATTTTTTTCAAAACTGAATAACTGTTCTTATCTCTGGAAATATCTCTTCAGACAGTTGGGTTTGATTAATAATCAAGCTGTGTATAGCAAAAAAAAAAGCATTGTTAAATCATTTCAAATTAAACTAATTCCATCCTGATGAAGGAAAAAAAAGCAAATTAGTCAATAAAAGCTGCTTATACGGGGTTATATTAATTCATAGGTTTTTTTGATGCAAGAACTTAGAGTCCTGAAATTGTTAAGGTTTTTACTTCATCACATCTTTAAAAATTAATTATACGCATCAAGCTGAGTGCTAGTTTAGTAAGAGGAATAATACTTACCAAGTGATGCTAAGAGCAAAGTTTGAATTTCTTTTCAGACTCCTATAGCAAAACAAAACAAGTATTCTTAGCCTTGAGGATCTATCATTGTAAAACCTAAATTACTTGAGATTTTCTTTTAAAGTTTCTCTGTCATCTGGAAATTTGCCATATGAATATTTTAATATTACATGCTTTGTGAAACAACTTACATATTCCAGGTTGCACTGTAACATTTTCAGATGTATGCATGTTAGTACTCCTAGCAACATTATTAATGTAAAAAATAAGTCAACAACTTGTAATAGTAACTGAAAACAGACGGATTTTCCCTTCTGGTCAATGTATAGAGTTCACCTTGAGACATAAATAATGAAATTGTTTAAAAGCTGAAGATGGCTCGAAGAAAGGAACTGAAAAAGAACAGCAAAATGTCAACTTTTTTTCTCAAACACCATGCTTTTTCCCTGTGACTGGCTATTTTCATTTTATTTTATTTCTATTGTATTAAAATAGTTAACCCCAGAACTCCACTGAGAAATAGCCTTTCCACTTCTGAGGGTGCCTGGGGACATGGAACGGAACAGCAATAGGCAATCTTTCCTACAAACAATCGTGCAACAGACTGAAAACACAAATAACACATGTGGGAAACAGTTACACGCAGATTTCCAGCTCATTCTGCAAGAACACTGAAATGTAGCATAGTTAATCTCAATGTACTTCTTGTAGAGTCGAGCCACCCAGGATTCTTCATCTTTGTAAAGCACTTGACATGTCTGTGTGATAGGAGAATTATATTATATTACTGTAGAAAGCCAGAAGAAAGATTCAGGATTGTGGGTCCTACTAGAAAGAAACCAAAGAATGAAAGAAGTGGGGTTTTCTGTTTGGTTTTGGGGTTTTTTTTCAATGTTTTGGTTTTTTTAATTACTTCTTAATTTTGTAATTACTACTTAATTTTATGTGTTCCTCTGGCTGAACTACATACTGAAAATTTAGTGTCAAGGACTGTACTTCACATCTCAAGAAGGTTCTTACTACAGTCTTGTTTCTCAGATTTGTTGGATTTTTAACATCTCTATGACCTAAATCACTTATCACTCTTCAAACAACCCTTCTTCAGCTGCAATGAATATGCAATCACTTTAGGCTTCATGCAGCTGATATTCCCAAAAGCCTTTGCAGATAACCTTTCCCCTCAAGAAAAAATAATAATAATAATAATAATAATAATAATAATAATAATAATAAAACCACAGACAAAACAAAAACCTGTAAATGTTATTTCAAGCTACTGTTACATCTACTTAGAATTAAGTTCCTTTGGTAAATTTTTCCACGTTACTGGCCTCTGTTAGGTGTTTTTCTTGTTTTTCCCTCTATCTTCATGGTATCTATGACATTTTCAGTACAATATGATTATTTTATTTCTTTCTACAGAGAAACTTGGGGGGGGTTCTCTATTATAATCAACTTCTACTGTAGTATTCCTGCCCTACTGTAGTAGTAACTTCTCACTGGGATTTAATGGACCGTCAGTTACTTCTTATACATAGGAAAAAAATATTTGTGATTCCTGAAGTATAAAATATTATTGTTTTCAGTATATTATGTTCAGTGAGAAATTATAATGCATTTCTATTACTTTTCATTATGAAGAATACATTTTTTTAAATGAAGGGAAACTGAAATGTCCCTAACTTTGGTTCATTAGAAAGCTGGTCTCTTGGTTTTTGGTTTGTTGAGAAAACTTCCAGTTTTAAATTCGGTTTTCTGTAAAGGACAACATAAATCTCCAAAAAGGTCTGAAAATCAAATTGTTCAGTTTTCAAACAATTGGCATAATGTTTTTTAATAACTGAAAGCAGGTCTATTATGATTTGTATTAGTGCCATAGTATACTGAATGTGTTTGGTTCCTGTTCCATCCTCTAGGTTAGTGCCTTGTCGACAATTTCACCGTTGATAACGAGCCACATGAACTGGCTAGGAGACAGAGAAAGTGCTTTATGACAGGAAATATAGTCCAGTCAGATGAAGCAATTTATTATGTAACAAAAAGATGTAGAATCCTAACTATCCTCTTCCAAATTACATGAAGAATTTCAGCACCATTTTAAATGCAAGTATTTGTCTTCTATTTGATGCCTCTAGTATTTTCCAAAGAAGCCAAATATGTCTTCAAAAAGCTTCAGATAATCCCACCAAACCCAGTCATATGAATTCTTGATCAAAAATCTGCTTTCAGATTCAACAGGTGTGTTAAATAACAGGTCTTATGGAGAAAGAGCAATGCTACAGTCCTCTTTTCCTTTAAGTGATAATTACTTATCCTTTCACAGGTCATTTTTCTCCTTAAATCTGATCATTTTTATTAAAAACTTAAAATTTACATAAAGGGATGTAAACATTTCATTAACAAGAGAAAGCTAAATTTAGCCTTGAGAGATAAAAATAATATAGGTTTCCTATCTGCTAGCAGGAAAGGATTGGAGTGTGTATGTGAATATTTAAGTGTGTGCCAAGTCGTGTTATGGGTGAGGGGATTGGAAGCATTTTGTGAACTCTCCAGAACTTATTTTCAAAGGTTTTGGTGTCAGGAAACTTGTTCTATTTTAGAAAACATTCTTTCCTGTGGTTAAAATCATTGTTTGTCAACTAAGATGTAATTACTGAAATCTGGGGGGTTTAATTTAGCGGAGTATTTAGCCAAGCCACCGAAGAATATTTTTGTGTGGCAGTAAGTCTTGCTGTATTCCTAAAACTGCTGAAGGACGCACTGTATAGTTTTGTATAGAAAGCCAGACACCTTCAAGTTTGCCAGAAAGAAATTTAACTACAAGCTCAAAAGGTTCTGAATTATGTTGTAATTTATAACACATTCTTAATTTTCTCACATTACTCTGCCATATGTATGTGAAGGGGAAACAAGCAAATAAATATTGTCTGACTAGGAAGTAGGGAGTTGGGCCCCTTTGGATCACAGGGTTCAGATGGGCAGAAAGAACCAATCCCATCTCCACTGATTAGGACTTTGTAGTTTTATGTTTATATATATATATATATGTATCTCCTGAATATATGAAGAATATACAAGTGTTTTATTAAGCATACATTCAAACAATTTTCCAAACTAGACAAGCCCAAAGCCCTTAGCCACTCGCCATGGGACATGCCTTCCAGCCCTTCACCAGCTTTGTTGCTCTCCTCTGGATGCTTTTAAGGACTTTCACATCCTTCTTATATTGTGGGGTCCAGAAATGCACACAGCACGCCAGGTGAGGCTGCACCAGCGCTGAATACAGCAGGATAATCACCTCTTTTTACTTGAATTAGATAACGTAAAATAGATCAGTTTTAATTCTGAGGTTAAAAATTATTGGGTTTCAGAAGGTTTTTTGTTGGAGGATTTTTTCTGTTTTGAAATTGCCTTTGTTTTGACTTTTGTCTACAATACTGAATTTAGCAAGATAGGAATAAAGATTTGAGGAGTGTTCACAAAACAGGGATACTCATTTAAAAATCCCTTTCCCCTGTTGTAGAAAGATAACAGAAGCAGGCTTTGTTATAAAAACTCGACCACTTTTATTTCTTTTCCTCAGCATAATATGCAAGGGGCTGACGGCTCCTGGCATAGGCCTGGGAGAAGACTGACAGACTTTTATTTGGGCTCCCCCTCCCACTGTTGTCTCTGAGTCTGTGGGTGCAGACAAGTTTTATCATGTAATCTCACCTAAGCCTTACAAGTTATGCACAGGCTAAGACTCTGAAGGTTCCTGCAGGTAGGTCCAAACTCCACTTGCCCGTACTCTGAGCTCACTGGCTGGGCAGCATACCATACACGACTGCAACTGCTGGTAAAGAAATGGCCCCTGTCCATCCAGAAAAAGCTTGAATACAGGAGTATGGTTCTAGTGCACTCACAGTATAGACACATTTCTTTAATTACCTATTGCCATCTAAATACTTAGCCTTTCATTTTTCTGCACACATGCAAAATAGTTGTCATGAAACCTGCCGAGTTCATTCACCGAGGTATTGTGAGATTGACAATTGCTGAATCATTAAATTAATCTTATTTTTACAAATTACTGATACTCCTCCAGCTAGCAAAGTCTGAAGGCAAATACTTTCAGGTTTACCCTGCTGTTGTATTTTCATTCCAGCTTTCTATTATCCTACTCTTCTAGAAATTGAATCAGCAGGATGGGGATTATTCTGTGACCAGCAGCTGAGAAATCAAGGTATCTCAAACTTAAAGAGAGCCAAGTCCCAGCTCTGTCTTGAAAAGAATCTGCTAATTGTTTGTTTAATCCTTTAGATTTTGTCTTTTTTTATCCCCTGCTATTCATTTCCTGTCATTGTCACACTGGCCCTAAAGAAGCATAAAGGCCTGTATTCATTCAGCTTAGCTTAAAACCTTAATTACCACATTAAATTGATGCAAGCTTCGGCACCTAAGAAATAAACAACTTGCTGGAGGTGGCAGTCTTATGCTATTGACTTCCCTAAGAGGCCTGAATGCAGATGTGGCACTATCATCCTGCAGCCTAGGAGGAAGTGTTTTGCCATTGCTGATAGTAGGCCACTGCTTTGTATTGAGTTTGCAAGGCCTCAGGACTGAAACTTGTCAGGTTTGTTTTTTCTGAACTTTTCCTGTCTAACCTGGAACTCTGTTTTCACTTGATTTACCTGTAAGTGCAATTCTTCTGATGAGGAGTTTGCTGCTCCTAATTTGGGTGTTTTGCTTTTTGTATGGCATAACCAAAGCTTTCTATGGATAGTAGTAATCAGTAGTTTTCCTGTGTAGCAAATTCTTTTTCTGGCTCTAGCAAAAATATATGTGAAAAAATCCAGGCCTAGTATGACAGCAAGTGCCTTTAGAAGTGATGACACAACACAGTGGAGTACAGGCACGGGGTGATTAGAGACAGGGTGCAGACGGATGCTGGAGAACCCATAGCTCTAAACAACTCACCAGCGGTCCCTTAAAAAATTTCACTTCTAGAGCTCAACAAACCCAGCTTTAGTGGTAACACAGAACAAAGAACAAGTGTGCAATTATGTAAAACGCACCATATACAGTAAATTTGGATTCACCATGACATTGCAGACAAGTGAAAAAAGACCAAGCTGTAAAGCAACGTTAGCAAACATATAAAAAGTGGATCCTAGTGTAAGGAATATGAAAACATCAACATCATAGTCATCCTGGTGGGGGAATCAGGATAGCTCTGACTCACTGTACCCCACCCATACTAGACCAAAGCTATCAATGTTAGAACCCCAAGAGGCAGAAAAAGTGAATATCACACCAAGAAAAGGGTTAGAAGCTAGGAAGTGAGTGTATAATAATTCTAACTCTTTTCTTGGTGGTGGCAGTAGTAGTAGTAGTAGTAGTAGTAATTTTCTGTATAATATTTGGTTTTTATTTTCTTTCATTTTTGTTTTCTGCAATAATTATATCTGGACTAATAATACTTCTGTGATTGAACTGTTAAGATTTCAGCTATACTAGCAATAACCTCTTGGCTTTTCATTTAAGATGTGTTTTATCTTCTGCTCATAAAAATGTTTTTGAACATCAGATTGCTCTCCAGGGCTCTGGCACAGGCAAATAAATAGAAAGGTCATAAGACTCCTTTCCGGGCTTCTTTGGTGAGTGATGAGAAGTGGTAACATCTATGGAGGGGGGATATCACCTGAAAGGTAATGAGAACTATCTGCTTTGCTAAGACTAAGATGTACCCTGTGTGTTCGTAAGATCCAAAGCGTTAGTTACTCTCTCTTAAACACTTAACAATATGGCCAAATACAGTTGTGGAAAATAAAGCATGTGTTAAATGTTACCAAGCACATAAAAGACTGCATCAGTTATAATGCAATGGAGAATCAACCTGATTGTCCAAATGGCAAGTCCAGTAGATGATCTTTAGAAAGGCAAATTCCTCAATGCTGCTTAGACATGAACAGGAAAGAAAAAGAATCTGAATCCATGTTCTTAAAGTTATTTGACCACATTAAAATCCCCTTTTCTTGGTTTTCTTGGTACAGCCTGTTACCTCTTTGTTATGCAGTTAGTGAATGCATTTTAATGACTCAATGTGAAGTTCATAAGAGGATTGCATGCCTAAATATTATTTTGAGTATTATTTTTTAATGCTTTCCAGCTCATTTCCTTTTTTCCTGCTGATACCACTAAAAGGTCTGCCAAGAACACACTGGCAAATGGTAAGGACTCAAATAATTAACATCTCATCCAATGTTTTGTGGATAATTGGGGGATTATATGTCTTCAAGAATAAGGCCACCTCTTATTAGTCATAAATTGTTCATTTCTATGGATTTTTATTACCTCATGTCACTGTTATTTTTAAAGCTTTTAAAAACACATAAAGATTTCCAACTTTGAACATTTAGAGCTGCAACATGAGTATAAAATCCTTCCATCAGATCCCCTCAAAGTTATTTCTTGTCATTCATGAGCAACAGCTTAGTCCAATCAGTATAGGTATGTCTGATGGTTGGCTGCCTGCTACTAGCTGCTTGTTTGCAATCTATTCCAGTAGAAATAAGAGCAAAGTTAAGAGGAGATACATTAAGTGGCTTATTTATTAGAAAGGTTCCACAGATTCCCGGGGAGGGGGCGGGGGGGAGGGGGGGGAGGGGGGTGTGGGGGAGTGGCGGTAAGACCAGTTCAGGTTTCCATAACTTGGCATTATCTTCTGCCATATTACTCACTGAATCTTTCATGAATTACAGAATAATTTATTGTGTTTGGGTATCTGGCTAATGAGCTACTTTATATAGTTGCTTTCTTAGAATATTCTGCCTCATTGATTAGGCTAAGAAAAACAAAATAGTAATCCTTTTTCCCCTAAGATATAACATTTGAAATATGATGATCACATTGGAAAAAAGTTTAGACTTGTTTTTTTTAGAGATGATAATTTACTTTCTTGGTAGAAGAAAAATAAACCAAATGAACAATGAATAACTACAACACCAAGGATACACTTTTCTCTCCAGCCTTGGTGAATGTTTAAATACCCAGCAGTCAGTGTAGCTGAAAGATCCTTCAAACATTAGGAAGTGGCAAACTAGGATCAGTTTATAGTATCAGTCTGTATACCATCCCTCAAAGAAAACTCCTCTGGATCACAGAAATTTTGCAATTTTCAGCTTAATTTGTTGTTCAAGTGAAATGTAACAGACTTTTTCATGCAATATTTTTTTTATTATTATTATTATTTTAGTCAACATTTCAGTCTTATTTGGCTGAATCCTCAGTTGTCAATCTGTATAACTAGGAATATCCACGGAGCCGTGCTGATGTATGACAGCTGTGGAAATGGACTGTTTGTGGGAATAGAAGTTGATCAAACCATCATAGCCAAATGTAAAGTGCCCATTTAATCGACGTACTGAAAAATATCATACACACATTTATCAAAGGTGTTTGACATAATCAAAATAAGTGATAGGACTTAATGGATTTGTGCGTATTTGGTGCCACAGAAGGATGCACTAATGTATTTTTTCTCAGTTTCCAATTCAGAAGTTATCATGGGACCATTTAGATTGAGAATTTACATTTTAAAAGTTATTCACACACCATAATCCATGTTTTCAGAGTAACAATCAGGGAAGAAAAGGAGAGTAAATAAGAATGCAGGGAAAATATTAGGTAGGCAAAGTCCAAACTCAGTAGCATAAACATAGAAATCAACACTGAGGAATAACAAATGCCTCTTTCTACTTGGAGCTACTTTTTGACCCATAACCTTTAGGACTGAAATTTTACTTACTTCCCTGGGGTGGAGACTGAGGAACAGCTGTCCACTTTACTGTGGTTCAGATCCTAATCCCCAAATCATCCCCATTACGCAGACAATTTAGCTCCTGGAGTCTCCCTTGAAACAAACCAATTAGTTTTCTCCATGACGAAACAAAGCTTTTTTCTTGTTCTGGGAAAAGACTTTTCCACAGACTACATCCAGGAAGTGGAAGTCAGTTTTGTACCTCTGCTCAATCAGTCACTCAACATCATCCCAGGCAGGTCTCTCACACACCAGCACCCTCAGATACCTTCATATCATTCTCTAAAACATGCAACATATGCTGTGCTTCATTAAAGAGTATTATTCTGGTGAGCCCTTGCATTATTTCAGATACTTTAAACAAACAAACAGAAAGAATACCCCCCTCCAAAAAAAACCCCACCCAACCAAAAAACTCAAAAAAATCCCCAAAATCCAATGAAAAAATAAAATCTTAGCTAAAAGTGATTATTACATCCCTGGGTCTTCCTAGGTGGGCCCAAGAGAAGGCCAATGCAGGAAAATGCAGTCAGTATCTTCCATAGGGCACTATCACTGAGCAGCGGGGATGCAAACTGATCTGCAGTTTCTGGCATGGGAACTGTTCTCAGAGTAGATACCTTTCAAAGCATAGATCTACCAAAGCACTCTGAGAGCTAAGACTATGCAATAGTTTTCATCCTGAGGCTAAATGATTTTTTTTTTTTTTTTCATTTTTAGCATTTGACGTTTTTATTTTAAATTAACCATTTGCAGGAAAAAAAAAGGTCTACATATTTCTATCACAAAAAAGTATTAAGAACTGAGTCCAGTGGAGCATCTGCATTCAGGCAACAAAGGGTATGCTTTATGTATATGGTTTATTTCTCTTTAGCAAGATCTTTTGTACAGAAAACTAAAAAAAATAACAGAGAAGGATCTCTTAAATGAGCACATATTGTTTTCTTCACTAATTTTCTTTCATGTGATGGAAAAAGAAACAAAAGTAAATGCTACCTACTTTGGCTTTTGTCTACATGCAAATAGCTCAACAAATCTACGGTATAAGAAAGAATAGACATCTGGTTTATATGGAAGTAAGTTTGCCTAGAAGTTCATGGAAATTTTATTAGTATGGTCTTTCCTAGCCTCAAAAGAAAAACAGGATCTTTAATAGAAGTCAACTTTCTCCTATTAAATTGGATTTAAAAGAAAATATAATTTCTAGAAATAAACCCTTTTTATTAATGATGACAGAGCTCTGTATGTATAAGGAGAATTTAGGTAATTCTTTTACGTCCTGTTATTAATATAACTTTTAAAAATTTAGGAGAGCTATTTTTTTTATCATATTACCACCGAAAACAGTACTTTTAGAGCAGAAGAATATGAGTTGTCACGTAAGGAAAAACATGGTGAAGGAGGAAAATGATAACATCTATATTAAAAAAATATATCAAGCCTTTAAAGTACTGATTCTCAGCTATGGTTCATAGCCTGTTACCAATTGAACTGTTGGTCTTGTTCTCAGTAGGACTGATACAAATTGAAATGAAGGGACTAGGAATTCCTCTGCCCCTTCCATGGATGAAATGTGCTCAGTAAGGAACAAAGAGAAGCAAACAGAAAAATCTTGTGGCATAAAACATTTCCTCTTGCCAGAGGACCTTGTAGTTGATACAGCTTAGTGCTGGCCATTTAATGGCTTTTCTGTTCAGTAAGGGTGCAAGTCATAAGAAAATAAAGACAAGAATGTAAAATTTAGATACCTAAAAATTAGAAATTTAAGTCTGAATAAATTTATTTAAGTTCCCTGTAATAGGAAACTCTAAAAGGCAGTTCAGCTAAAGCTAGAATAGAGACTTAGAGATATAAGAACAACTCCTGCTTATTTCTCTCCATTCATCTAGGAAGATGAGCTCAGGATTCAGTGTTTAGATAGCTAAATTTGAAAGATAAAAATCCCACTCTAAATTACAACTCACTATGGCCACATGTGGACTTACATATATGGGCAAATTCAAGAATGACTATTTAACAACTGGTGAAAGCACGTGCAAGATTTCTCTAATAGAGTTACATACACATACATCCATTATTTCCTTAAAGCACGAAATGTGAGACACAAAGGCCTAGAAGACACAAATCAAGCTCATAGCTACATGACAGCTGCTGCTTATAATTCTACCAATGCCAAGCAGTCATAAACTTGGCTTTACAGGTTGGTTAAGCCAGGTTTATGGGTACTTTGCATTGCTTAAGTGGAACAAAGTATCTAGGAGGTACCACTGTGTCTGGTCATCAGATGACAGATGTTTAAACTGAAGTGTTGGTGGTGGTAACTCATCCAGGTCATTGTCCAGCTTCCCTCTCTGATGTTGGCATGTGACTAACAAGTTATTGTGGTTCTTAATTCTAATTAATGTCATCTGCTGTTTTGACATAATTCTAGGTTTTTTTAGTTAAGTGATACTTCATTGGATAGCTGGAAATAGGATCTTTCTGAGTAAGAGAGGTGCCATGACTCTTCTAGTACTGGAAGGAGTATTGCTGTTACATACATCATGCCAAATCAATTACATACATAAGTCAATTCCTGAGTCTGCAATAGTGTAATAAAATCTACACACAAAGAACCATATAACTATGTAGACTACATTTAGGATCAAGGCTCAAATTTTTATCAGAACTACTCAGTCTATATTGACAGTGTATGGACAAGTAAGTATCATGAATAAGTTAGAATGCTTTGAACAGTGAATCTCAAATTTTTCTCAGCCTCTTAATTGAAAAGTTAATAACTCGCTTAAGTGATAAAGAAACATGACTAAGATAATGCTGCAGACTGATATAGTATATGTATATAAGAAAACATATATAAGCTTTCAGCCCATAAAAACCAAGCAGTCTAATAAGCAAAGATGTCCTGTTGAGAAATCTATTTTATAAAAGAAAGCTTTTGAATTAGCAGCCTTCTGAGAAATGCCACTATGAATTATTTAACCACCTAACTGAACTTGTGTTGAACCATTTTCCTTTTCCTTCCCTTTGAAGGGTTTTGCAGAAGCTCAAGAAAAAGCCAAAACTTCCTTGCTCCCGAATAATGAATGCAGACTGCTCCTCACTCCAGTAAACACTGCATTTTTGTAAAGAAAGAGAACAGCTGGTGCATGAAATCAAGCTTACTCACACATTTCAAGAAAACGTCTCTCCAGATACATTTTTGATAAACATCAGTCTACAATCCTTTTCTACATGAATATGAAACCTATTAAACAGTAAAGGCAGGAATATTTGTTTTGTGTGTGAGAGGTGGTGTGTTCGGCCTAGCAGAAAGGCTTCTTATCCCTGTAGGCTCCCACAGGCCTGTGGAATAAAAGTGGGTTGTGCATCAGTGGTTTCCTGTGTGCTCCCAGACCATGTCAAACAGCCTATGACATGCTCTTCATTCAGTATACATGAAATATTGCTTTGCAACCCAGTGCCAGGAAGGGTAGCTGGGAGAGGAGAATATGGGGGCTTAAAGATGCTGACAGTAAATGTACATTCCAGAGAGTGGTTAATGGTCAAGAAAATCAGGGGTTCACTGAGGCAAGACAGAGAGGAATGTCCAACTTGTTCTTTTGATTGATGATCAGCAGAATGCCAAGGATCAAGAGAAAATAAGCAAAAAAAGATATTTCAGTAGGGAAAACAAGGCATTAATAGTGAATATCATGCCTACCACTGATGATGATTTATAGTCTGGCTTGCAGACAAAACCACCAATCTGGTACTGCTAATAACACAAGAGGCATGGAAAACTCGAAAGCCTTTTTCAAAAATGATAGAGTACACAACAGCCACAAAGTTTCTTTTGGAGGTTTGTTTCCCTTTCAGAATCTCCTGTAATTATTCAGTTTGCAAGACCATCAATTCAGAAAAAGTTCCAAGGTGTCAGTTTAAGACTGAAACTGAAAATATTTCTTGTCAAGAAATACTTGTTCTAGCTTCTTGCATGAGGCAAAGTAAATCTAACTTCATGATGTGAAGTAATTGGGTATGAGGCACTTACACCTATAGAAAAACATTTATATGACAGGTTTATGTTCTGACAGTAAATATATGACAAAACCTGTTTTTATCAAGGAGCACATGGGTTACACATGATAATTTATTTTTCTAAAAAGAAATTGATTTCAAACAAACTTTAATATCTATTTTTTTCTTAACTGTGATAAAATATGCACTATAAAAGCTGCTCAGCAGCTCAGTTCTTCCTTTGCCCAAGGACATTTGAATAACAGTCTTTCAGTTTACAAAATATCCCAACCAACTGTCAGGTAACAGAGTCATTCTATTATATGTTATCTCAACATGTATTTAAGTAATTTATAAAAAGTTATTCCAGGCAGAGAGATTGAAGGAGACATTTGAAAATACTCCTGATGATTAGACAACTTACCTGAAAGATTATTTACGCTGTTTCGATCCCCATTCTTAATTGGACAAAAATGTGAACAGTTAGATTAAAACATATTCTTAGGAAGCTTATTTCAACCTTTCCTGTTGACACTGCTCCACTTTAGATAAAATACTCAAAATATCATTGACATAGAGAATAGCTCTCCAGGCTTTTAGCTAGGACACTCTCCCAGGAGATGGGAATGCATGGACTACGTCTCTCCAGTAAATATTTAATTGAGTATGTGCAGTGGAACAGTGTCAACACGAGACATTGAGAGAGCCCTTTTATGTTTATAATTGTGAAGCGTAGGTTTGAAAATGTTCATGCAGATGGGTGAACTGAATCCAGGTTTTTCACATCCTGCATACTGCTGCCTCAGTCCCTGAACATGATAACATCCTCCTTTTCTTTTTTTTTTTTTTTTTTTTTTTTTTTTTTTTTTTTTAATAGCATAAACAGCCACATTTTCTTCATGGATTTATTTATCAGTAATACTATTGCTTCTTCCACTGTTACCACAAACTGACCTCCACAACTGAAAAGTGATGCCTAGTTCCTAGTTGCAGCCTCTGAATATCTAGAACAAAGCAGCAATGTATATTCATTAAAAAGATAAGTTTCTGTAGTTTTGTTAAACTAAACCAAACTAATTTCATTCATTTTCAAGAGAGTATTCACAGATGATATCTAATTGCAGGGGAAGCACCTGATATACTGGAGTGCAGGACTACTATTCAGATACTACTCAACAGTTTGCAGAGATAGGCTAATGGGAGCCTCATAAAGTTTAATAAAAGCAAATGTAGGATCCCAAATCTGGGAAGGCAGAACCCTGAGGGACTGTACAGCTAGAAATCAGCTTTGAATAAAACCACTTGGGAGTCCTGGTGGACAACCAGTTGAACATGAGCTATTGAAGTGCCCTGCTGCAGAGAGACTTACTACAGGGCTGTACTAGCACAAGTGCAAACAGCAGGTTGAAGGAAGTAATTGGTTCACAGTATTCAGCATATGTGAGTCTGCATCTTCAGTACGGTGTCCAGTTTTTGGGTCCCCAGTACAGGAAAGGCATGGACATACTGGAGCAAGGAGGGCACCTGGTTAATGAGGCTAGAGCTGAGGTCGTAGAAGGACAGAGGATGATGGTCCTGTTCAGCCTGAAGAAGACCAGGGTCAAGGGATACCTTATGGCTTTCTTCAACTATCTTACAAGGGTCTGGACAGAAGATAGAGCCAGACTTTTCTCAGAGGTGGACTGCAACAGAAGAAGAGGAGGAAATGGACAGAAGAAAACAAGAACTTGTTCTTCTGGAACAAGAAAAATTCTGATTATATGTAAGGAATATTTTAATTCACAAAAAGAATTTTCAAACAGGTTATTCAAAGATATTGGGGAATATCTGTCACTGAACATATTTAGAACTCCACTGTACATGGCCTAGAGTAACCTGGTCTAAGTAGGTCCTGCTCCGAGCAGGAGGTTGGACCCAATGACTTCCAGAGGTCTCTTCTGATCTCAGCTGATTTATGCCTCTGCAGTTTTATTTTCCAATATAAAGAATTGTAGGCAATGATTTAGTAAAGGTACTATTTACATTTCCTTGCTATTCTTTAAGAATGTAATTGCTAAGCTTTAAAATTATTGGTCAGTGTAACATATTCTTTTTCTACTTTATAATAAATGTCTTTGTTTCCCTCCATATTCACCTTCTGCATTCTTCAGCAAACACACTAGGAGTATTCTGTATTTTCTTATGTATATGTAGTATCTTCACATTATTTAGGGTAATAGCCAATATGGCCTGTATTACATGCTATTCTTCCATCCTTCTTCCACCAAACTGCTGCAAAATTCCTAATGTTCCTAAAAAATAGATATATTCTTAATCCATTCTAAATACAAAATGCTGGTCTTCCTTTCACACAATTTTGTTTTCAAGATATTTAACTTAAATAATTTTGGAATGTATATTTTTTTAAATTGAGGAATATGCATGTTTAAGAGAAAGAGAGATGAATTAGTGATTTATCACCAGTTGACTGAATCGCACAATTCTCAAGTCATGGTGGGATAACTTTATTTCACTGCCATTTAAATTTTAATACAAAAATATATCATCCCTACTTCCAGGTATGCACAAATAGCTATTTCTATGCATATATGTTCAAGAACACAAGTATATGTACACATAAAAATTTTAGAAGAAAAATGAGCCTCTCAAACTCAGTAGTAAATGTGAACACTGATGATTTATTTGGGGTTTATGCGGATAATTTTCTTTTGGGGAGAAAACACTGTGTTTATACTGGCAACACTTCTTTGCATATACTGAGCTACATATACTGCTTGTGAAATTGAGAGGCCCTTTTATAAAGGACGCATTTGAAAGACTTTCACACATGTATAGTTTCAAAGGGGAAAAGCATTGTATTCTACCATAACCTTTTACACAGGTATTTTAACTTGGGATATATCAGTAGTTCTGTATTCAAAAAGTATCACAGAAATGTCATTCTACTGGTTTTCATTCCTTTTTGTTACTCTGTATCCGGGAGAGGCAACAGCCTTTAAAGTGCCTGAGTGGTAGTGTCCCCTCAAATTTTCTTCTTCAGCCTAGCATGAAACTTTCAGCTTGAAGCATGTTAGTACAGTATGTTATTTATATTCATTTCCAGACTTATTTCAAATTTAAATTGCTCTATATCTTGGCGTAATATAAATCATATTGTTTCAACTTATTAAGAGAGAAAAGTGAGCAACCAGAGAGAGACATTTTGGAGCTAGAGCTGAATCCAGAATTAAAAGGAAAGAGTATGGGAGGGTTTTCATTTGTAATATCACTTATTGAAGCTACTTTAAGTTGAGCGAGGAAACAATCATGTAGTAGATGATACTTGTTTTGCCTCAATGAGTATGTATCTTTTTGTCTTAAAAACCTGTTATATGGAACGCTTAGTCTAATTTGCCTTGGTACAGCAGTTTCCACACGTTTTTAGCGGGAAAACATAGAAGAAAATAACATTTAAAAAAATATCTGATAGGCTTAGATCTATGGCCCATCCAGGCCACTCTTCCGCCTCCAGGATTGGCAATAGGAGATGCTGCTTGGGGAAAGCATGCAAACCTGGCCACGAACCTGCTACATGGCGAAAGCATATCTGAAAGGAGGGAGAGATGGAGAGGCTGGGCCAAAACATGGACCAGAACACTTCTAGACTTCTGAGTTCAAATCGTCACTGTAACTGCACCCCATGCATACCAATATTATACTGGAGAGACTTCAAGGTACATATCACACCTTCTACTACACATTTCAATAAAAAGAAGTCCCAAGGAAGCATGCTGAGAGGCAAGTGTAGCATGTTCACACAACATCTGCAGCATGAACAAACGGGAGAACAGGGCTTTGTGGCAGTCAAAACCATGTAACTGCTGGTCAACCTAGATGTAGCACATAATTACCCAGAATCTCCAGCTTGTTAGGAGGTGTTATTCTGCTGTCAAATGTAATGGTGATTTTGCAGTTCATTTAGGCAGTAGATTTTTTAGCTAAGCCAAGCAGAAGGATTGTAGGAACAGCTCTCTGTGAGCAGGCCTGGTATGTGACCACTGCCTTCTGTGGGACTATACTTGGTCTATGCTTAGCATAAAGAAAATGTGGGAGCAGGGAAAGGCACCTGTGAAATCTCTCTTTCTTCACACTTGGAGTTGAGGCCCAGGGTCTCAGTGAGTCAGTCATTTCAGTACATGAAATGAAGCAGCAAATATATCTGACAACAAAAGAAAACACTGCAACTCTGCACTCTTTTTGCCAAACATATCAAGACTTTCATTCAGATGTGACACAACCTCTTCTTCTCCCCAGTATAGAAGTCTCATCTCTTCTGTACATGCACACATGAAATCAGGTGGATGAACAGAATGCATTTTTTTTTTTGAAATAAATGTAAAACATTCCCTAAAAGGGAGACTTCAGTGAGGTGGATATCCTTCAGTTTCTTCATAGTCTGTGTAAGTACTTTGTAATTACATGTAGTTCATGAAAACAAAATGTTCACACATGCACACAGTCATTCAGGAAGATGCTCCCAATCTGTTGGCCTGAGTCTTGTTGAGTATACATTTTCTCTTTTATAAAATCTGTTATAAAAAATATTACTTATGTGTGTTACAATGAACAGGTAGGATACAGAGCAAAACTAATAGCAATATCAAATATTCTTACTACAGTAATCCTTATCCTTCTTTCCCCAGTAGTCAGTTCCCTAATTTTACCAGATTTTGGTTCTTGCTTCTTTCCAGGCCTTTGCTATTTCTGAACATCCTTCTTGAAAAAACTGTCAGTGACAGCTGCAAAAAGTAACATCACCTTGAAATAATACCTGGAGTATTTTTTGTGATTAAACTTATTTCATTTACATTGTTGCATGTAGCATAGGCATAAACATAGATTTATCTGACATGAAGAAACATATTAAAAATATGTAGAGGATACATCCAGATTTTTCCTTTGTTGCAGTTTCTACTTAGAAAGTTTTCAGAATTTTCAGTACTCAGAACATGAAGCAAATGAAACAAGTTTTACAGGAGCAAAATGCTGCAGAAATGCAATAAGTCATTTAGAGGAAGCTGCAAAACAGTTTGAGATATCTTTCACTGGAGCCAGTTTATTTCAGTCAAATTCATTAAGCCCCAATACAAACACCTCTATTGCAAAGTCTGACAAAGAATAAAATTCTCATTCATTTTAAGTAAACCAAGAAGTTCTTTGAGCACCAGAACTCATGAAGCCTGGTTTCCTATGGATTTGCTTCTCATGGTTGACTGCAAGCTTTGATTGAAACTTTCCCCATAAAGTGCCTTTTCTATGTGAGTAACTTCTTTGGTGTTTGGTGACAGGGAGACTTAGCTGCAGTCAGCAACAGCCCACAGTTATCAACATTTCTAATATCCTTTTTTGTCACTTTGGCTCTGTGTTTCTTAAAGAAGCCTCTTCGTCTGTGAGAGCTTTCCCTTATGCCCAATTTGACTGAAACCTGTTACAGTTTTTCAGTTTGTAGATTATTGTTTGCTAGATTATAGGAGAGGAGGAAAGAACAGAATAAGACAGAACAGAGAAAAAAATAAAGGAGAGAGTAAGTATGACTGCATAAACTTTGTTTCCTTAGGACATTGTACTAAAATCTTCAATAAAAGAATTAAAGTCTGTCATAGCCATAATCAGATCTGATGTCAAATCATACTTTTCCTGTACTAGCATATAATGCTTTCCAGTCCTGATTCCACACGGTCACCAGTTACCTAAGAAAATCTTCAGCAGGTAGAGAACAAGAAAAAAACCTTGCTTTCAGGCTTGAGAAGCATTTTTAAAGTAAGGGCCGGTGGTTTAGAAGATGTAAACCAGTGTGGATTCTTGGACAAGATAATTCTGATAGCTTTTTGTGCACTGTGAAGACAAAATCAGCAAGTAAGTGTCATGGTTTAACCCTGGCCAGCAACCAAGCACCACTCAGCCACTCTCACTCCCCCCTCATCCAGAGGGATGGAGAGGAGAATTGGAAAGGGATGTAAAACCTGAGGGTTGAGACAAGAACAATTTAAGAAGTAAAGTAAAAGCCGTGCATGCAAGCAAAGCAAAACAAGGAATTCATCACCACTTCCCACGGGCAGGCAGGTGTTCAGCCATCCCCAGGAGAGCAGGGCTCCATCACATGTAATAGTTACTTGGGAAGACAAATGCCATAATGCTGAATGCCCCCACCTTCCTTCTTTTTATCCCAACTTATATACCAGCATGACGTCACATGGTATGGAATACCTCTTTGGCTAGCTTGGGTCACCTGTCCTGGCTGTATCTCCTCCCAATTCCCTGTGCTCCTCCAGCCCTTTCCCTGGCAGGGCCCAAGAAACCAAAAAGTCCTTGACTGAGTATAAACATTACCCAGCAAAACTAAAAATATCTGTGTGCTAACAACATTGTTCTCACATGAAATCCAAAACACAGTGCTGCACCAGCTACTAAGAAGAAAATTAACTCTAAAGCAGGATAGTAAGATAGATACTTTCTACCCTGAGTAATTGCCAAAGTGTACAAATAAAGGACTGGCATAGACAAACCCAAAATCTCAGTCACTGTAATAACACCTATGACATTATTTGAGCAAATAAGAAAATCTCTTCAGGAATGATTCATTGCTCCAGTGCTGAAATACGTAAGGATCAACACTTGTACAAACAGTTGTGCATACAGTTCATTGATTCTCAAGTGCATTTACAATACTCTCATGGGACTACCAAGAACTTCATATGCTGCCACTATATGAAAATGTGTTCTTTCAAATAATCACAGTATATCACTTTACCTGTCAAAATTATGACAACTGAGATCAAGGCTGAATACAATGTGGACTTAACAAAGAAGTAATTTGGAAACTACCACGGTAGGTCTGTGGACTATGATGTATTGAAACTTCATGGGTTTTCATGAAGTTTCTTATTTCATGCTTTTCTTACCAATTTCCATTGCAATGCAAAGGAGAAATGGCACTAAATACTTTTACTCAAGAAGGATATCAAAGAACCAAACATATATATATACAGGAAATTATACAATTATCACCTTCTTTGATAATGGTATCTAAATATCCTACCTGCCTGCTTCTGATCCTTTTTCCCTTCACCAGGGTGTTATTTTACCATTACAAAAATATTTTAATACGTGTTTTCCAAAATCCAGGATAATCTGAGAGTGCGTGTGTGTACTGAGAACATACATGTGCTATTCATGCTAATTGACCCTGATCCCTCACAATAAGGACATTGAATGACATTTTATTTCTTATGAATACTCTTACTTGCATGGCTTATTTGCTAACCATGGGAGGCGGGCATTTAATCTGTCAAACATTTGTAAAACACCAAAAGCAATGCAACCTTTGACCTGGGTCACTGAAACTGCACCCACTTCTTGTGAATTTTCTATTTGCCCAGTCTGTTTCATATATTTGTCTCATGCCTTATGAAGCATGCAGACAGAGCATGATCTTTGACATTCAGCCACCTGTGCCCCATACTTTTTGTGTGAAAGAAATAAATGACAGGTCTAGAGATTAAGACCAGGCCTCTCTCTCTCACTCTCCCCACCCACCCCCTTGCACCCTGTTTTTTTCTAAATTCAGGTGTTTTGCCAGATGACCTGCAAAATCTAGCTGTGCTTTAAGTTATAAAAGTTTGTTTCAATTTCCACTGAACTTTTGCTAGGGAGGTATTGCGTAGCTTTAAAGGACGAACTATCTTTATGTTTTGTGCAAAATAAATGAGATTAGCTCATTTTCCCAATAAAATTGATGATACAATCATCATTGGCTTCAGCACGAATTATGAAAGAGACATGATATTGCTTTTTCACAGTACATTAAAGAAAATAGATTTTTTCATGTGAACCACATTTTTATTTCTCTCCTAGCCTTAATGCTACAGCATGCTGACTCTTTCCTACATTAATATAGGAATATTATTAGTTTTAGTCATACTTTGGCTCAAAGCATTTCTAAGTGGAGAAAAAATGCAAAATGTCTCTTTTTATCTTTGTACCATTTACTTACGTTTATTGCCATCAAGTGATGTTAAGCCAATTAAAGTAAGAATGATCTTCCTTAACTTTAGTTGCTTCATAGTTGGACATTGTGGCCAAGGTACTGCTCCTGGTTCCCCCACAGTCAAAGCAGAGAGACAGTATCATCTTTGTCTTGGATGAGTCATTCAGTGGAGATGAGACTGCCTTCATAGGGAGGAGGAAATTAATTTGGGCAGCTTCAGGCACAGGTATCCAGTGCTGTTGTAGAGACTCTTGGTATCCTGTTGGGTTATCATCTGCTCTTCTGGAAGGACACAGATCTCTCTTTCATAGGTCATATGTGTTGACCAAATGTGGATGTCTAAATAACATCAGTGTTGTTTCTCAAATGATACAACATGCTTTCATTTAGGAAACAGAACCATGCCTGCATTCTAGACAGCTTAATTTTATCTAGTGGTAATTCACTGAACCCTGCCCACACTATTCAAATACCACTATTAATTTCAGTAGGAACACTGTAGGTTAGGAAGAATCTTTCATTGGTTGACCCTTGGTGAACACAGTAGACTCCAGGAGCTGATATTAGCTTAGACTAATAATAAGTCAGTGGAACTCTGTTAACTGCAATTTTTTTACAGGCTTAATTAAAAGCAAAAGCTGAGCTTTATTTCTTCAGCCTAGTAACTGAATATCACACTGCTTATTCTACTTTTACTGTTTGTTGAAGTCACATTCGGTAGATGAATACAGTCAAGTTAATGCTGAAGTAAACTTTGGGAAATTTGCCTGTTCCTGATACGCAGAAGTAAGAAACATTTTAATTCCGCATTTTAAAGATCACCCTTTTTAGATAATTACTGCCATGTTCAGCTTACTCAAGTCTA
The DNA here is from genome assembly GCF_023638135.1 of Falco biarmicus. Taxonomy (NCBI): domain Eukaryota; kingdom Metazoa; phylum Chordata; class Aves; order Falconiformes; family Falconidae; genus Falco; species Falco biarmicus. The sequence continues at coordinate 47,907,732 of NC_079289.1, read as the reverse complement.
CTGTTTAGATTTTAATATATGTCTGAAATTAAGGTGAAAACCATGTCCAATAAAATGTTAGAGGCATACACAAGAAAATACTGTAACTCCCTGCATACAAATCAATGTAATCAGATATGAAATAAGGTTCTAAATATTTTAAAAATCAATAACAGTCTGAGTTCATAATTAATAATTTTATACTTCCTTCACTATGGTGTAAGGAGATAAGGAGAAACCAAAGATTTAGCCACAGCTGCAAGAGTAACTTAAATTAAGGCAATAACAGAATCAGTGGTTTGCAAAGCTGGGAGGGAGCCCTTAAAAAATAAAACAGCAGTATCTCCTCACACTGCTGCTGCCAGATGGCTTCAATCCTTCCGTTCTTCAACTTCTGGTCGGATGGCTGAGCCAAAATTAAAAAATATACCAGATGCACTATTTTGGACTACATCCCATTTTATGTTCTCCTAATCAAGAATGGGGGAAGGGTGAGGGAGAATGAGCCAGATATACAGTGGCAAGTTTAAAGAGAAAAGAACCAAAAATATACAAAAACAATGAACTGTCCAAATAGGGCACAGGAAGTAGAAAAAACTATTCACAGGAAGCATATAGAAAAAAACACATCTTTCAGCAGAAGACTGGCTAAGGAGGTAGGAAAGAAGTAATACCTAGGCATGAGCTGGCAGTAGAAAGGGAATAACAGTAGCTATTTCACTTCAGAGAGGTACAAAAGTATATGCCACCATACCTATGCTGATGTTAGTTTCTGTGTGGGATGAAAAGATGTGAACCTTTTAGAGCAGGTCCAGACGAGGACCATGAAAATGATCAGAGGGCTGGTACACACCTCCTGTGAAAAAAGGTTGGAGGAGTTGGGATTGTTCAGCCTGGAGAAGAGAAATCTCTGGGGACACCTTACTGTGACCTTTGAATACATAAAGGAGGCTGATGTGAAAGATGGAGAAAGTTTACCAGTAGTGACAGAATAAGGGGGAATGGTTTGAAACTGAAAGAAGGTAGATTTAGGTTGGTCATAAGGAAGAATTTTTTTACAATGAGGGTGGTGAGACACTGCAACAGGTTGTCCAGATAAGTTGTGGGTGCACCATCACTGGAGATGTTCAAGATCAGGTTGGATGAGGCTTTAAGCAACTTGATCTAGTGAAAGATATCCTTGCCCATGAGAGGGGGGCGATGGTGGTGGTGGTCTAGATGGCCTTTAAAGGTTCATTCCCACCCAAACTGTTCTATGGTTGCATGATTCTATGAAGCAAGAGAGAGCCATGCCTCCTAAAATAGTGTATCTCAATGAACATAAAGTTAGCTTTCCATTATCCAAAATACTGATGGACTTGAACAATTAAATCCCCAACAATGCTTGTGCTACAAAATTCCCTGGGCAATATGGATCAACTCAGCTTGAATCCAACCAAACTTACTGACTCCAGTTCAATGTTTGCTATGCCAAACCCAAGAAAAGATAGGGAGGTGTCTGTGAACTGTGAGGAACAATACTCCAAGATATGAGACAGACAAAAATCGGTATGAATTCAGTACTAATGCAATGAAACCAGTCTGGAGCCAAAACTGTATGAAACCAATAATCATTCTAGAACTCTGGCTGGTACAGTGTGCTCTATCCAGCAGCTAGTCCATACTGTTTGTGTCTAAGAGAGCTTGTTAATTTTGGCACAAAGCCAGAGAGATTCGTTAAAATCAGTTGGAAATACAAGAAGTCCTGAATAGCTGCCCTGATGATAGCCAGGAATCTCTAGAGTCTTCTGGAGGAGGAGTGAAGAACAGGGATGAGTATAACTTTTGAAAGAGAAGGGTGCCCAGAGAGGTCATGGTGTCCCCATGTTTGGAGATGCTTGACACCTGATTCAACATGGCAACCTGGTCTAGATGATCCTGTGTAGGCAAGAAGGTTGAAATAGATGATCTCTGCAGTTCCTTTCTGACCTCAACTATTCTGGTACTGTGGGAAGCAGAAGAAATGCTTCTCAACTCTGTTTCCACAAAGGTACTCTTCTCAGCTGTAACCATCTCTTTCATAGTTGTCATGCACAGAGCCTGCTAAATTTCATCATCTGCTCTTCCCTCTGAAAAATTTCACTTCCCTTTATCCTTCCCCAAATTCCTACATTCCACCTCTCCTTTCTGCTCCTATTCAATCATAACTCCTTGACCAAGAAAATCTGACCATCTTCTTACAACAAATACTTTGCTGTCTGTACTCGGGCTTCATATTGTTATAGTATGGTGCACATGGAGGAGATTCTCTTGTTCAGTCTAGAAATACTGGCATTGAAATGTTCCAGCTGACAGAAAAGGGCTCCACTCCATGAACTGATGGATCATATTACACAATCTTGTAAAATTTATAGAGAATAAGAGATATTCACAAATATTTTTAATCCTCTTCTGGTTCCCATGAAAAAAGTTCAAGCCAAAATCATACTCATTTTCTGGTGCAAGACCTCACAGATATGTTGGTTTACTTATGGTTTGGTACTAGAACTTCTGTGAGAATTTTTCAAATCTAAAGGCATTCAGTAATTTCATCATTCAGTGTAAATCATCATCAGACTTTTAAGCGCCTTTTAGTTCATTTATATCTAGTATAGTATTTGAATCTCCAGAACGAAATGGAAATTGGCAGTTGCACTTTCTGTCTGGGGTCACAGGTTAATTCTTTAAGTTAATGAAATATGTATCAAAAAATTCAATGAACTCTCTGGTTCTTTAAGTGGAGTTTTGATGGTTTACAAGTGTGATTTTTTTTTAAAGAGTTGAAAGTTTGATAAAGGAAACAACAAAAGTCAATGGCAGGATCTTTACATGACTTACTGTACTTTCATGTAGGTCATAGCATATACTTTCAGGGTAATGGAAATATTTAAAGGTATATTTGCAATTGTTTTCTTCACCTACCTAGCTAATTTAAAAAAAATAATAATTTGAATATTGAGTGCCAAGTTCCCTTTAAAATGTGCTTTAAAGAATTTAGTGGAAATGATAATGTTGTAATGATTATTAATTTCTACGGGTTTTTTGCCTTAATGATTTAAGATTTCTGAAAGACCATGTCTAATTTTGACCCCTTATTACTGGAAGTGTGGCTCAAAATGCTCTGCAAATTTGACCATGCTGTCTCATTCCATTTATTTAATTCCAAACGACTTGCAACTTAAGACATTTAATCATTGTCTTTAAAAAAAAAAAAAAAAAAAGTATACCAAAATATATTTCATACCAAAATATATAGAATGATGAGAATACCAAAACTATTGGATTTGGGTTTTTTCCAAACTGCTAAAAATACAAAACTGCAGGTAAATTTTTGAAATATGAATCTGTTGTTAAGCTGCAAAGTTAACAAAAAAAAAAGTGGAATGTTTAATTTGTTATGCTGTACAAACAAAAAGTAATTGCTGACCTCTGTTAAAAGTACTCTAGTTGATGCCAGTGAAATTACAAGCTAAGAGAGCATTCAGTCAACTTTCACAGCTGCAAAGTTAGGCCAGTCTTGAATAATTTGGAAATCTTAAGTCAAATCTTTCCCAAAGAAGTCTGATTTTCTTATCATGCTCCAATTCTGTGTCTGGTCTGAAAGCCACTCATCTTTGCAGGGGTCATCAAGGTGTTTTATATGGGTTCTTGTACTTCCTGCATCACCAAAGTATTAAAAATTCTTTTTTTTCTGTCTCATTTTGTAGTATACCCTGAATAATATGTGTTTACATTAGAAAAGGCAGTTCACAGACTGTAGTGAGCAGTACAGTAACTCTTTGTTCCTGTGGAAACTCATCCCAAAGTCTGGGAGAGCCACTGAGAAAATACCTTTTACTGCACAGCTTATCTCTGTCATAGACAGTTTTTTTGTGTCATAGCCTTCTTCCATAAACCATAGCTCCAAGTTATCAGATCCTTTGAAGGGAAAATGGACCTCATATTCAACTCACCATGCTGAAGGAAGCTGAGCTGTACCACAGAAGGCAGATTTGATGTGGTCATGAGAACCCAATGTGGCAACACAATGTCCTATTGCAGTCTGGAGATGTAACAAATGTTTCAGTATGCTCATCAGTTTTGCAATAATATATTTCTGTTTTGTTGAATAAAATTGACGTTTATTTCTAACGACAAATACTTCAGAAATAAGTCACCAGGATTTCAAGCTGAATTAGTGTAGTTATGAAAGACGTGATTTGCAACTGGTTGGCAGCTGGTTTTCGTTAGAATGTTTTTAATCTCTGCAGCATAGAAATGTGCTTCCCATAGTTGATGGATGTATTATTGGCAATGGACAATGAAATAAATTCCAGATTCTATTCATCCTCCACAGTGATGTTCTTTATCAAAAAAAAACCCCAGTTACTTCACTTGTTTCATTGCTGTCTTGATAAAAATCAAGGCCTCATTTGACCCTGTGCTACAGGCCAGTGGATTGTTCTCCTCTAATGGAAAGAGTTTCTTATTTCCTACCTTTGATCTTGTGAGTCAACCAACCATATAAGGCCACAACCTCAGAGGTTACTTTAAATCATGTCTTGTGATTTTTGGTTCATAATTTCCACAAGACAGCAAAACTTTTGTTTTTCTATGCAATTTTCTTTATTACCAGCTTTTACAAGTCTGGGTGAAAGTTGTACAGCAGTTTTATGATATAGCCCTGCTAAAAAGAGCCCAATGCTCACCATGGAAAAGCTTTGCATGCTTCAAGGCTAACTGATCTGTGTTGATTAACATGGGCAAAAAAGAGGGATAATCCCTGGTTTAGGAAATAATTTTAAATTTAGCAACATTTATAAGATATTTGGTATCAGAAGGTCAGGCACACTTTTTTTTAAAATGAGAGGAATCGGAAACTTGTATAAGTGACCGGATGAGAATTAAGAGAGAGCTCCTGATCTGCCAAGCGGAGACATAATTATACTTCGCACTGGATTTTGAAGTACTTGTACTGAACCATTATCAAATACTTTGTGCTGCCAATCTGAGCATTTCTTCTGGCTGTATTTAATTTGAAATTGTTATCACCATGATTGCTTTAATTCTGAAAGAGTCAAATTATAAAAGCAAGCTTTAAAATGCAGAAATTCATTTCAGTCAGTTATCAATTTAATAGCAGAGCTTTGAACCTGATATTTAAAAACCTCTGAAATAAAATCTTGCTACCATGCTTGAAAATAGAAGAAATGTCTGTGAACAATTGTGCATTGACTTCGGTGGTAATAAGCTTTTTATTGTTTGCTATTCGGTATTTGTTTTTATATATATTTCTTACCACAAAGACTTTTAAAAATTCTGATTGTATCTTTCAGTGTAAGTACTGACTAGGTGCCTTTTATTTCTTCTTATTTCTGCTGTAGTAAAAGAAATAAAAAAATAATTTTCTTGTCTCTTTGCTATGTATTTTCTAACTGAGGTCACTAAAAAATGTTTCCAGAACATCCAGAACAGGGGCTTAAAACAAAAACTAAGATTGTGGGGGGGAAATAAGGTTTGGATCATAAGAAAGGAAAAAAACTTTGATATAAAGACTCCAATTATTTTGTCTCTGAATGTCAGAAATTTCTAAACTTAGTTGTGGAAGTGTGTGAAATGTTTGATTCCCTAAAAGGAAAAAAAAAATCAATTTTATCTGTATTCCCATTATATTAATACCTAACATCCCTCTCTGAATACCCACCCATTGCAATGATTATAGACAACTAACCATAGCATCTAACTATTGCACACATCAAAAACAAGCAGAAGGCTTAGGCTGTGAATCCTGGTTTCTGCAGTTTGGAAATGAGCACCTCAGTCTTGGTGAAAATCAGATTCAAACACACTTTTTAGTGCTTCCTGCCTTAGACTTTGTCCCTCAGTAGGATGGCTGACCCAAATCCCACTCTGATGTGCCCAACTTTCTTTTCTTTTTATAGTTTATTTAGGTCAGTAACTCAGCACTGTAAACTCTTAGTAACAACACTTAACTTTCAAATGTTGTAGGGTCCTCTAATGTAAACTTCCATCTGAGGTCCTTGATGGAACTAAGCAAGAGAAAATTGTATGAAAACTAAAAAGTCACCTAGGCCACACCTTTGGTTGGGTCAATTCTAAACCACAGCAAGGTTCAGACATAATTTCTAGACAAAGTGATTCATTATGAGATGGAAGCACATCCATCTGCGTTAGCCTCTTTCTGCTCTGGTTTACTTCATACAAATATTGTCCATTGATCACTGAGGATTGCAAGAGATTTTTGTTCTTTTTTGCGATAGTGCTGAAAGTATTCAAAATGGTATTTAATAAATTATAGGAATAAATTTACTCTAAAATTCTATTGCAAAACAATTACCATTTTGCTTTCAAAGCTCAACTGTCTGCTTACCAGAGACAGTAGGAGTCTGGGGCAACAACAGAATATTCCTAGTAGGTACAGTAGAACTCTTTTTCTCCCTTGCTGTAAATAAAAACTAGTTCATTTTTACCCTCCTTCTGTGAGTTGAAGCAGTTTGCTTCCAATTATTCATATGTTTTATTATTTATATTTCCTTTTCTAATGCTGTCATGAAATCTGAAGTAACAGTGCTTAAAAAAGCTCACAATTCCTGTACTGTAGTCATTGCTATCACAGAGTCACATAAACAGTTTCATGCAGCTGCAACCGGTTTCACATAGTCAAATCAATATTACAAAAAGAAGAGGGTTTTCTTCTGTTTTCCTCTTCATTTGGTGTATTTTAGGTAATTCAGGGTTTCTTAGCATGAATAGCCAGTAGATATGCTACGGACTTCCACCAGCTTGCCCTTCCTGCAGTGCTGACCAGTATGGAAAGATTCCAAAGAATCAGGCATAAAAAAATATTTTTAATGTAGGAGAGATATCAAGCCTTAACTGAACAACTCTGTAACATATATTGGTTTTCCTTTTTACGTAAATACTGAAGAATGGGAAATACAACATTCCACAATTGCATGTATTTATTTAGGTTCCATGTGGTTTTCATATGAACATCAAAATAATCTAAAATATAATGTGACACATAAGCATGGGAGACAGGAAGATTTTCCAAGTTTTCATTCAGTCAGTTTTCTACATTTTTTTTAAAATGAAGAAGAAAAACACACATGGCAGCATAATTCCAACACAAAAATATTGTGATCATATTTTTACTGGAGATGGGGTTGTCCTCCTAAATTCAATACATCTTAACTAGCACACCAGTTTGGTGCTATGTGCACCAAACTGTTCTATCTGTTTTATGACATTACTGAAGGCAGTATGAAATTTAGAGGAACAGCATAACAATTCCGACCAACATTTCACCTAGCTTGAGGTCAAATGTGGCAATGGTTTCACTCAACAGGTTTGCACCAGAAAAATCTTTTTGCTATGCTATGTTGCTCCTGGAAGTTCAGCCCCTAGGGGTACTCTGAGGAATGGCAACTAAGATGATGACATTCACATGTTAAAAGGGGGGTTGGGCTGTGCAAGGCTTGATATGCTCATTGTTCCACAAAAACCCCTCATTACTGAAGATCCTGATGGACAGAGTCCAGATTATTTGGAGGCATTCAGAGGTTAAATGACATGCTATAAAATTGGAGCTGTTTTCCTTTTATTTTGAACACACAAAAAAAAGTGAGTATTCAATTGATTTTTGGAAGAGTTCATTGTCCTGTACAAATATGGCTATAATTATTTTTTTCAAACTATTGCCTCCCCTAGCTGGGTCTAGCCTAGACATTAGCAAGAATCATAGACCAACACAGTTCTCCAACACACTCACAATCATTTATTCATATTTTTAAAGTTAGTTAAGCTTTTATTCTTCTTTTCCTTCTCTTTTTTTTTTTTTTGTTTTGTTTTGTTTTGTTTTGTTTTGTTAATCTTGGTCCTTAAGCCGTATGCTTCACATCTGTTCTTGCACTGAGTGGAAATGATTAGAGAAAATTATAGTTTACCTTCCATATGCTTTTCTTTTTCTTTCCACCTGCCATTCTTCCAGGAATACTTGATTTACCTCATCATTATTCCTTAGGTCTAAAATCATATTCTGTCACAAAGAATTCTGGACACACACACCCCCTATGCAGCAATTGCCATGGAGGTCTAGAGCCATATACTGCATGGTAGGTGAAACCTTGTACTGTAGAAAATTGAATGTAAAAAGAAAAAAAGAAAAATATCTTTTATTCCAACACACCAGGACTTCAACCTGGTTTTTAAAGGTATTTTAATTTGCTTAATTTTTGTTTAATAAAGTTGTAGACCAATAGTATTCAACTAACAGGAAGGCAGACAGGTTGAACAAAAAATTTTTTTCTATTGAAATCCCAAATATGGAAACAATCTGTGCATAAGGTTAACCACATCAATTTCTTCAGTATTTATCAAAATAAGGTTTCACAGAAAGTGAAAAGTGGCTAGTATCTTAACAAGTTTTTCATTTCTCAAATCTTATTGCCCTGTTTTATGAACACTTTTTTTTTTCTTTTTTTCTCATTATTTTCTGTGGAAAATAATGGGTCACATTAATTGAAATTCCTCATCTGACAGAAAACGGAGAAATCAACCATTATATTTTCACTTTGTGAGAGAAAGGTAGGTAGAGGTAAGACACAGCAAAATTCTGCTTTCTGATGTTTGCAAACAGACTTTCAGATATCCCTACTGGCCACTAGATTTCATACAGTTCAGAGTCATTTAATAACTGAGGTTAGAAATTACCTCTGCAGGTCATCTGATCCAACTTGATCTTTCTCACTCAAAGCAGAGGTGACTTAGATTGGGTTTCTTGGCTGGTAAAATGCTCAGCACGCTTTGGGTAACATTCAACTCACTTAACTCAAGCAGCTTGATTCAGTTGCCCCCACATCAGCATTTAGTGCCGGTGGAGATGCCTTAGGTATCTAAGAAACCTACATGGGGTTATGAGATCAGAAACAGTACTGATGGGAATGTACCGCTTCCTGGAGTGGCATCTGGGGGCCAGGCAGGGCACCCAGGCATAAGAGGCATTCGACAGCAATGAATGAGTAAATGAACCATCACCTTCCTGTCTAGAAATTACACACCTAAGATGTGACAGGGTTTTCTAAAGATCAGCATGGATCTTATGTAAGTTTAAAGAACTAGCTGAAATGCAAACTTTTACACTGCATATGCCTCAAATTAGACATGTCTGAAATGGGAACTGAATCCCATCTCTAACTCTGAGATTACTAAAATAAACAGTATTGTATAGACATTCATTTTCTAATGTCAAACTACGTTAAATAGTATGCACTGAGAAATAAAGCCATGTATTTACTGCATTTGTGAAACAGAAATAGGCCAGGAGCAAAGGTTTAATCTGAAAACTTCTCAGTTTTGGTATGGAACTAGACTTTTGATTCTACACATTCCTTAATGTTTAACTGCCTCTCTGCATGCCTGCCTGCTTCTACTTTTTTACTACCTATTCAGCCTACAGGGAAACCACAGGAAAAAAACCTGTACACATGATTGATTAAAAAATTACCAACACAGTTTTTCTTATCTTGTGATGCCACTGTAAAGCAGTATCATTAATATTTGAAGTTCCTAGGTTTAAGCTGAATGACTTCTTATGACTGTTTTAGTACTAAGGACATAACTTCTACTCACAAATGTTTCATTTTTTCATTTGGTTTCTTTGTTCTTTTAAAGATGTAAGGTTTGAGAAGTCCTAGACTAACAATATGCCACAAAACACAAAAGTAAGTTTTTGTAATGTCTCATTTTTATAATTTCCTATTACTCATAAAGTTCCTGATGGTACACAGGAGTTTACTATTCTGGAAGACTGTCGATCTTTCATTGTCAGTAGGAAAGAAGACTTGCTCAGCGTAATAAAGACATTTAAGTTAAGAAAACAGGTGACATTGTTAGATTTAAACAGGAAAGCTTTACCAAAGCCTTTTACATATTTTTTTTTAGCTCCTGAGTCAAACACTTGAGAAAACCTCTGTTCTTTCACCAAAATAAAATTGAAATCTTTAACTCAGGTCAGTATTCACAAAGTATGAAGCTGCTTTTCCAATTTTCCTATTTGCATGCAACAGGGTATGAAAATCCCAGTTTGTTCCTCATCCCTGATCACCTTGAATGTCAGGAGTGATGTTCAGCTTTAACACTTGGTCACTGGCCATCTCAGGAAATTGCCTGAGAGAAGGTTGCTTTATAGTGGTGTGCTGACATATACTTCAGTAATTTAATGGTTATCAATGAGAATAACTTTCAGACTGAAAATATGATAAGAATCCAAATGGCTTAAAGAGGAATACATGGTCGTTTAACATTCCTAATTCCTGTAAATGCCGAAATTGTCATTGCAAAGCTTTTTGAGTGACCTCAAAGTTTAAAATGGATCATAGATTAGGAGATAAACACTTAGAGACTAGGAAAGAGCTAAAGCTGGATGATCTGATCCTTTAAGCAGGCATTTTATGACAGGGTTATATTTCCTCTGGCTACAAGAAGTTTTGTACATGCAGAAGTGGAAAGCAATAAGTCAGTCTTGAGGAGAATAAACTGTTGCAGGAATATAATAAACTCTACATACCCAGCTGGTCTCAGAGAGCCTGCTAGCACCTTTCCCTTCCTGTTGGAGCAAGTAACATCTGTTTCTTAAATGAAAGAGTGTGAAGAGAATGAGCACACATAGCTATGCACAGAGACGTGCAGGTGAAGGCAGTGATTTATTGTATTTCAAACAGATTGCTTCTGCTGTGAAAACAAAAGCAGGGCCTAAACGTGCTTCTGTAAAGTGACTTGTGTTTGACACTTTTTTCTTTTTTTTTCTTCTTTACTTTTTTTTTTTTTTAAGTGAGATGGAGGAAAACCTGTAGTAATTTTATTGAAGTGCAATACAAACATACAGAGTAGAGAAAAATCTAATCAGCACAGTCATGAAAACAGACCTCATAAAAAATCATTAAGAAAAGAGCTCCTGTTGTTAATACAATACCTTCTTGACTTCAAGGGTTATTTTTGCCAAAAAAACATTTCTATCTCTTCTAAAGGACTTGCAGTTGGATTTTTTAGGTATATAGAGGTCGAAGAGTTGTGTGTGTTCAACAGGAAGAAAATTGCAAGGGGAAATCTAGCAGAAACAAACCAGCTGTAGTGAAATGTTCTTTGAACTGCTATGTCCAAGGCACTACTTCTCAAACTCTGTGTTCAGATGCCTGTATCATCTCAAGAAAAGTAATTGCTGGTTGACAGCACTAACTGAAGTTTTAGATATTATCATTAATAAAATGAGTTTAAGCTAGAAAGGCTGCACCATGATAAAGGTATAACTTAAGATGAATAAAACCAGCTAAATCCAGCACTCTCTTTTTCCCTGAGCCAAAAAGAACTTTTTGACTAAACACAGTATGAGTCTCATAAACTTCAAGGCAAAGAGTAACAAAGGAAAACATTAAAATGCTTCTGCAAAAATTATTTGAAATTCAGTGATGAAGTAAAAGAATTAAGCAGAAGAATCATGTCAAGTACAAGATTCAGGCAGAATCAAATCTGAATAACTAAGGATAGGTAATAGATTTTAAAGAAATCACACTTAAATCTGATTCAATATTTAGGAATTAAAAATAAAAACTGCTAGAGCTAATGTAGCAGGTGTAGTCTGCAATTTGAAGAAGGCTTTTGGTACAATACTGACTGGTATGAGTGGTTTAGATAATGTGATAGGGAGTGGCTTGATTGTCTAGATTTTAATGATGGTGATGATAGCATCAAGTGTTCATGGGTAAGGGCCAGGGGGAAGGCTAGTAAGGCAGATATCATGATGGGAATCTGTTATAAACCACCCAGCCAGGATGAAAAGGCAGAAAAAATATTCTGTAAGCAGCTGGGAGAAGTCTGACAATTGCTAGCCCTTGTTCTCTGGGGGGACTTCAACTTACCAGATGCTGCTGGAAGTACAATACAGTGAAGAGGAAACAGTCTAGGACATTCCTGGAGTGTGTGGAAGATAACCTCCTGACACAGCTGCTGAGTGAGCCAACTAGGGAAGGTGCCCCACTGAACCTGTTATTTGTGAACAGAGAAGGACTTCTGGGTGATGTGATAGTTGGATGCCATCCTAGGCATAGCGATCACAAAACAATAGCTTTCGATTCTCAAGGAAGTAATGAAGGAGGTCAGCTGAAACGCTGCCTTGGACTCCTGGAGAATTTGGCCTATTTAGGGCACTGGGTGGCAGAGTCCCTTGGCAGGCCGTCCTGAAGAGCCAAGGGGTCCAGGAAGGCTGGACATTCTTCAAGAAGGAAATCTTAAAGGCACAGGAGAAGGCTATCCCCATGTGCCAAAAAATGAACTGGTGGAGAAGAAAACCAGCCTGGCTGAACAGAGAGCTTTGGCTGGAAATCAGGAAAAAAAAGGAGAGTTTATGTCCTTTGGAAGAAGGGGCTGGCAACTCAGGAGGACTACAAGGGTGTCATGAGGTTATACACGGAGAAAATTAGGACCAAAGCCCAACTAGAAATTAATCTGGCTGCTGCCATACAAGACAATAAAAAATGTTTCTATCAATACATTAGCAAGGAAAGGAGAACTAAGGAGAATCTCCATCCTTTATTGGATGCAGGGGGAAACATAGCGATAAAGGATGAGGAAGAGGCTGAGGTACTTAATGCCTTCTTTGCCTCAGTCTTTAATAGTAAGACCAGCTTCTCTCTGGCTACCCAGCCCCCTGAGCTGGATGACAGGGATGGAGAACAGAATGAAGCCCCATAAACAAAGGAGAAATGGTCAGGGACCTGCTACACCACTTAGACCAGGGGTCCTCAAACTACAGCCCACGGGCCGGATACGGCCCCCCAGAGTCCTCAATCCGGCCCCTGGTATTTACAGAAGCTCCCCCCCCCCCCCCCCCCCCCCCCCCCGCCCCCCGCCAGGTATGGGGGGGGGAAACCAAGCAGCTGCAGATGACTGCCTGTCACTTCATCCACGCGCCGGCCCCCTCTTTAAAAAGTTTGAGGACCCCTGACTTAGACGCACACAAGTCTATGGGACCAGATGGGATCCACCCAAGGGAACTGAGGGATCTGGTGGAAATGCTCACTAAGCCACTTTCCATCATTTACCAACAGTCCTGGCTAACCAGGGAGGTCCCAGAAGACTGGAAGTTTGCAAATATGACACCTGTCTACAAGGAGGGCAGGAAAGGGGATCTGGGGAACTACAGGCCTGTCAGCCTGACCTCAGTGCTGGGGAAGGTTATGGAGCAGATCATCCTGAGCGCCATCACATGGCACATGCAGGACAACAAGGGGATCAGGCCCAGCCAGGGTGGGTTTATGAAAGGCAGATCCTGCTTGACAAACCTGATCTCCTTATATGACAAGATGACCTGCCTAGTGGGTAAGGGAAAGGCTGTGGATGTTGTCTACCTGGACCTTTAACACCGTTTTCCACAGCATTCTCCTGGAGAAACTGGCTACTTATGGCTTGGATGGGTGTACTCTATGCTGGGTGGAAAACTGGCTGGATGGCCAAGCCCAAAGAGCGGTGGTGAAGGGGGTTACATCCAGCTGGTGGCCAGTCACAAGTGGTGTTCCCCAGGGCTCAGTACTGGGGCCTTTTGTGTTTAATATTGTCCTGGTTTCAGCTGGGATAGACTTAATTTTATTCTTAGTATCTAGTACAGTGCTGTGTTTTGGATTTGATGTGAAAACAATGTTGGTAACACACTGATGTTTTTAGTTGTTGATTGGTGAAGTTTATACTAATTCAAGGACTTTTTGGTTTCTTGGGCCTTGCCAGCAAGAGGGCTGGAGGGGCACAGGAAATTGGGAGGGGACACAGCCAGGACAGGTGACCCCAACTAGCCAAAGGGACATTCCATATCATAGGACACCATGCTGAGTATATAAACTGGGGGAAGAAGGAGGATGTGACATTCAGCATTATGGCATTTATCTTCCCAAGTAACCATTACACGTGATGGAGCCCTGCTCTCCTGGGGATGGCTGAACACCTGCCTGCCCATGGGAAGTGGTGAATGAATTCCTTGTTTTGCTTTGCTTGTGTGTGTGGCTTTTGCTTTACCTATTAAACTCTCTTTATCTCAAACCATAAGTCAGAAAGCTACAGCCTGACTTTTACTCTTCCAGATCTCTCCCCCATCCCATTGTGGAGGAGTGAGCAAGTGGCTGTGTGATATTTGGTTGCCAACTGGGGTTAAACCACAACAAATATCTTTATCAGTGACCTGGATGAGTGCACATTCATTAACTTTGCAGATGATACCAAACTGGGGAGTGTTGATCTACGTGAGGGTATGCAGGGTTTACAGGGTGATCTGGACAGGACAGACTGATGGGCTGAGGCCAAGTGTATGAGGTTCAACAAGGAGAAGTGCCAGGTCCTGCACTTGGGTCACAACAACCCCATGCAGCACTATAGGCTTGGGGAAGAGTGGCCAAAAAGCTGCCCAGAGGAAAAGGAGCTGGAGGTGTTTGTCAACAGTCTGCTGAACATGAGCCATCAGTGTGCCCAGCTGGCCAAGAAGGCCAACACATCCTGGTTTGTATCAGAAACAGCACAGCCAGCAAGACTAGAGAAGCGATCATCTCCCTGTACTTGGCACTGGTGAGGCTGCACCTCAAATACCATGTTCAGTTTTGGGCCCCGCACTACAAGAAAGACATTGAGTGTGTCCAGAGAAGGGCAACAACTCTGGTGAGGGGTCTAGACCACAAGTATCAAGAGGAGTGGCTGAGAGAACTGGAGTTGTTTAGTCTGGAGAAAAGAAGGCTCAGGGGAGACCTAATTGCTGTCTGCAACTACTTGAAAGGAGGCTGTAGGCAGGTGGGTGTTGGTCTCTTCTCCCCAAAAACAAGCAATAGAGCAAGAGGAAATGGCCTTAAGTTGAGCTAGGGCAGTTTTAAATTGGATATTAGTAAAAATTTCTTCCCCAAAAGGGTTGTCAAGCATTGGAACAGGCTGCCCAAGGAAGTCATCAAGTCACCATCTCTGGAGGTATTTAAAAGACATGTGGATGCAGTGCTTAGGGACATGTTTTAGTGGTGGACTTGGCAGTGCTAAATTAACTTTTGGACTCAATGATCTTAAAGGTTTTTTCCAACCTAAATAATTCTATGGTTCTATGATTCTATTATATTGATGGACAAATCCTCAGCTGGTTGAAAAAATTACTTAGAAATGAAAAATGGTCCTAGATTAAGTATGAAGAAGCTGACAGATGAAGTGTTAGAAGACTGCTAGTATTAAATCTACCCTTGCTTGTGAAATAAATCTCTGACCTGATAGGGAATATATAACAAGGTGTTCAAATGTGCATATGACATTCCAATCAAAAAAGAAAAGGTAAAGCAATTTGCATTAATTCTCCAATGGATCAGGCTCCAACCCAATTTGTGTATTTAACAAAGAAAAGCATGGAGACTCAGTTCTAGTCCTGGAATAACTCTTTCAACCTGCAAAAGATTCAGATTTAATGTCTCTACTCTAAATCAGCCATTGGAGGGACCAGCTGAGGAGCATGTGTGCTGCAGGCCCTGGTCTAGGATGCCAATCTGGTGTGATAGTGGTTTTCTCAGTTCCACCTTTGATCTGGAACACTGAACACAACACATGGGAAAATTTCATTGAAACATTACCACAAGAAATTTTTTTGATGAATCAACATTTTTTGAGGACAAATGTTTTGCTAAAAAATTCAAAGCTGCTCTAATTACTAGTTCCTACTAGTCTACCCATGCGGACAGCAGGTCTATATATATGCTTAAACCTGAACATGTATCTAATTAGTAATTGAATCTTCAGTATCAGATTAATACCATTTGGTTCACACATTACAAGCACATTTTGATCAGTTTAATTTCCACTAAATCCAGCAGTAGAAATTCAAGAAAAAAAAATCAGAAATCATAGATCACTCCAAAACTTTTTTTCAGATTTAGGAAAACTCAGTATCTTCTCCAAAACAACTTCTTGTCACTTGCTCTCGGCTGAAGTTGTCATCAGAGATTTCTCATGACCTTGTCTAGCCAAAGAGCAAAACTGGTACTTCATAGTAATCTCTTCAATACATTAGTTGAAAACAGTCAGCTATATTTTTTTCTTGATGTTTTGTGCATTCTTTAATTTATTAATCTATTCTTCATTCTTTTACTATTCTAGTAATTTCAGCATGTTCTTTCAATTTTTTCTACACCAGTTTTAAATAATTCATCACTATATTTGGGTAAACTCACAGGCACAAATTAAGCAGCTGAATACCATAAAATTCATTATCTCTTTTCTCCATTTTGTTTGGACTGAAATGGTGATACCATTTTCTAATGCAATTTTCTCTATCAGTTAAAAAACAATTCTTAATTTATTTCCTATCAAAACTCTATTACCTTCTTCCTCAATAACAACAGGCTGGGTCATTATGTCTGCTGTTCAAGCCCATAATCTGATCAGTATATTCATCACGGGCCTTTCTGTAGATTCTCTATGCAGCATACATCTGTCCTTAGAAACACTGCTATCATGAAAGGCTCTCACCATCACTATGGGAACATATTGGGGTTTGTCTCTATAAAATATATTCATGCTCCACCCACTCTAACCCAGTAAAAAAATAATAATTGCTATGACTGGTAAAACACCACAAGTTTTGTATTAACCTAATAGTTCAGAGTCTCAAAATTTGCCTGGGTTTGCTCTGATATAAATGGGGTTTAGTTTGTTATAGCTGTAGTAACCATTTCTCAGTAGTTAAGTGATTACTGTCTAGCCTGTTTTAGTTTAGTTCTGGAAATACAATGCCTGGTAAAGGGCTAACAAAGCTAGGTAATCACTTTAAAAATGGCAGCACTTTATGTTAATTGAAGAGGGATGGTTGTTATGCAACTTCTAAATTTTAGTAGGGGTAAGTAGAAGGAAGTAGTTTATGTTAAGAAGACTTACAAATATAGCGTCAAATGGACTGATTATTGCAATGTTGATATTAATGTAACTGTACTAATAATAATGTCTATTGTACTTTTGTTGCAATGGTAAAATTTTAATTGGACTGTATGCGTAGTGAGTTCCCCTTTTACCAATAACAAGGCTTTCAGTGTAATATAATACCCAGCTGGAGCACTTCTGCTAACATCAGTGTCCCTACCTCCCTTAAATTATAGCTTGAACAACATCACCGCTCTGTACGTCCCTTGACTCATTCTTCATTCTCTCTGTCATCAAGAGTAATGATCTTTTCTTGTCTTTGCTCCTCAAACCCTTTCTGTCTTAAACTTACACTACGTGATTCAGAAACAGGAAGTAAAGTTTTATTCTGTATATAATTCCAAGGTTTTTCACCTTCTCCATAGCTGTAGGAAGAATTATTATTGCACTTATCCATCTCCATATTTTTTCTTCAGACATAGCAAGGGTACTGTCTAACAATATATAAATATTCTTAATCCCCCTTTAAAACACTTTTTTTTCTCTGAAGCACACTAAAATTTTCAGTGTTACATGGGTGGTTTATGAGCACCACTGTCTGCCTGAATATTATATCCTGTTCCTCAGTCTGTATCAACAGGTTAACTTACAGCTATATTGTAAGTTGCCTTACCACCTATTGCTGTGTTTGTTCAAGATGTACAGAGTCCTGGTCAGAGCTTTTTGTTTCCATCCACTATACCAATGTCTCTTCCACTAAGTAAAAGAGAGAGCAGGAGCTGACTCCTGAACTTCAGGCCAAATTACACCAACTAGGTTACATGCACACAGCTTAAAGCTACTCTCTACTAGATCAGAGCAGGGGGAAAGTTTTACTAGTTCAAAACAGAGCAGAATAAATACTTTAAGTAAGGTCAGGAACCAGATAGGTCCTTAAGATTATTTCCTGGCTCTCTTCTCCTTAAAAGAATACATATGAACCCTCTAATATGTCAGAATTATAGCAACAATAAAGGTGGATTTATGGGGACCATTCACTTCCCTTTTCAAGAAATGCTGTACTGTTTCTGCTTTGACCTTTACAGAATGGAAGTTTGGAAATAGCCAGTGAAATAGCTCCTACTACCTCCTAGATTTACCTCAACATTTTCCATACTTTTTCTTTCCCATGGTCATTTGGTTTCTAAGTTTAAAAATATAGGTAAGAAATTTAGTGATATAATTTCAGCTTGTTTGCTGCAAACATATCTATTAGCGCATGAGTATATATACTACCAATTTTTAAAACAGTTCAACAGAACAGTCTCTTCATAGGGAAAGAAATAATTTTTAGATAGTTTCAATGAAGATGAACATAATTAAGAATATTCCAGTGAAACACACAGATGAGCAGAGGTTAACCACATGTTCAAAGGCTTAAATTGTTGAGTGTTCATTCAGAGAAATCCATCTTTGCATTTAGAAGATTTTGGCTTTGAGTATCTATCCTTCTAGAGGTCATTATGGCTTTTGTTTGGTTTTAAATGTCTTCCCAGAAAGCAGTAAAGAATGAGCAAGAAGTAAGACTGCAGCACTGAACAAAGAAATTGTTCAGATATTACTCTGTGAATTACAATTTAAGAAGTAGAGCAATTTAATGAATATAAAGAAAATAACCACAGAACCCTATAGTGATAGCTTCCTGCAAACATTCCTGTGAAGCCTCTGATCCATTAACATAAAAAAGTCATTCAAGTCAAACATGTTAAATATGTATTATACAAAAAACGGATCAAGGCAAAAATGCTGTTCTGAGTCCATCCTTAATCCTACTTATTTTGCAACATACAGTGCAATAAAGCAAGAAGGGCATGTTCTGAATTATTTCTTCAGTAGGATACAAACCACTATAAAACAATACTTTTTTCTGGAAAACTCCACTCTTCCAAGGTATTTTAATCTTATTGGAACTGTTTGTTTCATTTGAATTTGAAAATAACTTCTGAAAAACTCTACATGTGGTATTGCATAGCATTCCTGAACTCCTTCAAGGAGGTAATGGAAACTTCAACAAGAGGAAATAGACAGGAGTCATACAGAGCCACACAGGGTCTTCTTGCTATTAGACCGACCTGCAATACAGATGATTGCAAATAATCAGCAGACTGGGAATCAAGTCCAAAATAACAACAGGAAGAAATTAACCCAACTGCAGGATACCTACCCCCTCTGAAAGCAATAATCACCTCATTATTTTGATATCTTACATTTCATCTTGGGAAGTTCCATGTAAGTGCAAGTTTGGGAGAAAAATTGTATTTGGTTCACGTTTACCTGTGTGCCTGGTACTGTTAATGGATAGGGCAGGAGTGGGGGTATATCTGAATTTGTTCTCACAGTGTGTCCTCTTACACTGTGTGATGACCTTACAAGTAAGTAAGGAGGAAATTTTACCCTCCAAAAAGTATGCAGGATTAATCAAACTCATCACATACCTGATGTAAGCATGCCTGACTGAAAGAGACTGATACTGACCTTGACTCACTGACACCATCTGGACATCCAAGCACAAATTTTTGATTTAATAGAGTACATATAGATTTAGGACCACAAGAGACGGCACTGCTGTTTCAAAACTAGCTGAAACAAGATGTAAGGAATAAAGCTTTATTTTGACATAGTTAGACTGACTTGAGCAAAGCAAAAGTTGAGACTCAGGCTCAGATCAGAGTTTCAAAGTCAGCACACTGACAGCGAGATCTTCAGTTTAACTGTCAGCTCAGGCCTCTTCACCAGAAACAACTCCCTCTGCACTCGATCTTTGCCTTAGCTGAAGCATCATCTTACCCTCAAATATTTAAAGTGAGGAACACTGCAAACAAATGGAAAAGCAAATGTGAGACAACTCAAGTGGCTAAAGTGATGCTAAATGCCTTGCTGAATGAGGACATTAACTCTCCCTTGGTTTTATATTCAGAGAGAGCAAGAGCAATAACTGAGGGCACTGAGTGATATGCAAGGAAGATTTGCCTCCCTTCCCCTACTTTACATGCTAGCCCCGAGGCAAACATGAGCTTTTCAGCTTTACAAATTACTCTGGCTATCGCTCTGTGCCTATGCATGTTTCCTATGCACCATAAAAGGTCAGAAGAAGCACTTAAAGCTCTGAACATGCATCACTGCACTCTTCCACTCTACACAAACTAAAAGCAGCTTTCAATACGGTGCTTCCTTTTACCATCACAGGTTCAGAATGATTTCTTCCTACGGCAATCAGGAAAAAGCTACAATCCCTCTTTGGTAATATGCACTCTAGATCTTAATCATCTATTTATACAGACATTTCCTCTTTACAAATAAATGTAGAGTGAAACAGAATAAATATTCATTTAAAAACCAAATGTTTATGTTTTGGAAAATGCCTGTTTACCAGAAATTCTTCAAACAGAATGATGTTCTCCAGCTGCAGGAAAGGTTTCCATTAAAATGCTTTTATATTCATTGCATTCAGTGCTATAGCAGAGTGACCCTCTCTTGGGTAATGAGTGAGCTAGGGTTTCAGGTTACATCAAATCCTTCCTTCTATCTGTAACAGGAAGGCTGTAGTGGTGTAAATTAGATGGTTAGCTGATGAAAGGGAATGATAACACCACAAGGAATGCAAAACCTGTTGATCTCTGTATACAATGTAATGACGGATGCTTCCTTTAGAAAAAGCTTTCTTAAAAAAAAAAAAAAAACAAAAAACAAAACCAAACAAAAAACCAAACTTTTATGTGATGCATAAGAGTACAGCAGCATGAAAGATAAGAAGTGCACTTCCTAACTCCTTTGCACTCATTTGCCCCACAGCAGCCTAGAAACATGTCCACAGCACAGCCTGGCTGACAGCAGCAATACCTTAGTCTGATCGTTCATACTGTATGATTTTCACATGGTTGCTTTCTAAAAAGGCTGCCTTACCAGATAGTTGAATCACTTCCTACTTACTACCATCAACCTGAAGGAAGCTAATATGCAAAAAAGCAGTCTGTCACTTCGCTGTTGCTCAGCAAACTTGCAAGAGACTAAGACCAAGCCACAGATCCACTGGAATAGGCTTGATGTCTGTCTTGCATGGGCCCACCCGAGGCTCCAACTCCACCTCCTCAATTCCTTGATCTGTCTCCCTTTGCCACCCATCATTAAATGCCCTAATCTCTTCTGAGCACCCCAGACTTAAAGTTTCTTCTTGGCTAAGTGGTCTCCATGGCCCTGTCATACCTTACCTCCTTATCTGAGGGCCAACACAGTGTTGTGAAGCATGCCAGAATCACACATGCAACCCATCATGACACCAGAATGTGGAATTCATTTAATGATTTAAATTATTTCTTGCTGATAAAATATTTAACAGGAGGTTACTCATAGATAATATTTGGCATATTTCCTGGAAACGCTATGGCTCTGTTCTTAAAGCATGTAAATTATTAATGATATTTTATAAAGTACTGATTAGTGAGCCCTTCATACTACTCAATACATTTACAGGAAGTCAGCTGTTCCAATTCAAACCAAGATTAGTAACACAGAGAAAACAATAAATAATAAATACAGGTCTTCTTCCTGTGGCACAACAGCAGCAAAGTGAAGACAAGCATTTTTTCAAGCCAAAGGATGAGGAAATTAGCTATTTTGATTCTTAGCAGAACCAAGCTGAGGTACCCTTCGGGTAGTGATAAACTTTTTTTGAGCAAAGGAGAAAATCACACAATAGTCAAAGAAGGAGAAAAGAAAATAACTTTGTGAAATGCTGCTGATTACTTGTTTACTATGAAAAAGTAAAATATCAAACTACAAAATATATGAGCTATGTGTGACTGTATCAGAAATGCACTTTTGTTATTTGCTGTTGGTTAAGCAGCACCTTAATCCTCGTAAAATCAGTAGGGACACTACTCGGGGAAAGAATTCGTAATGGATATGTCTGGCTATAAAATATGACTATTTCTCATTTAACATAAAAATTATAAAATAAATTCCTCAAGCAATAAACTGAGGTCTGCTTTTTTTTCTATTTAGTCTTTAGCTATTTTATCTCAAGGTCATTTAGATTTGTTCATCTCCTTCACATTAAAAGTAATTAATTGTCTAAAGCCCAGCATTCTTCAAACTAACCTTGGGCCCATTCTACTCCAAACTGTGAACTGTTACTTTTCACATATCCCTTCATCCATAATGTATTTTTAGTAGTCTGTCTTGTGAGTCAAGACAGAACAATGTACTTGCTATTGTTGCTATCAGAATTTCTCACTCTCCTTTCACAAGACTGCTAATTAAATACATTTTGATAAAAAATACTTATGGCAAGGATCATGATTTTATCAAAAATATTTGGATTGCCCTAGAAAACATGCAGGTGGTCACGTATTCAGTTCACCACAGAACTGACAATCTAGATCTAATTCAGATGTCAGAATCCGAGCTGAAAGTGTACCTTCTTTTTTTCCTCCAAACCCCAGGAAAAAGCAATCAGTTAGGGCTTTTGAAGGATGCAGGCAGATGTTGTGAAAGGTGAGGACTCACCAAATGCTGTTCTTACATGGGTGTGGGACAAGGGACAAATCAGAAATGTCCATTGCCCATGCACAGCTTTGGTCATTCCTTCCCCTCTCTGGCTCTTCCATGGACAAAAACATCACCTCCTTAACAAAACCATAGTTGTCAGAACAGTCAGTCAGAAACGTCAAAAATTCAGCAATTAAGGTGACAAGCTAAAGACATTGATCCTCTCTAGCCCTAGTTCTCACAGGAAGCTGTGTCTACTGCTGGCTGGGCTTTCCTTCTGTAGATGGACCCTCTTCTGCCAAAAGAGGGCTAGCTCAAGGTCCTCCTCCTAAACTAACAACTGTATGTAGAGCTAGAGCACAGGGTCAGGGTCAGGGCAAGGTGGGCACAACAGCAAGGGATAGGCTTCAGGCTTCATCTTTTCTAAACAGACAGTTTAGACAATTCCTGAAAGGGGAAGAAACTGTCACACGGATTAGTACTGGGTAGTTGCTGCTCAGGAACAGGGGGGTGGGGGGTGGGGGGATGGGCCGCTAAGGTGTAAGCAGCTGTAGCACAAGGGGGTTTGTTTTCTTTGCTTGATTTGTTTCTTTTTCTACAATCCCCTCCATCTTGACCCCCTTAATATATAGCTACATGGCCTGTCTTTATGGCAGTTCTGGTCATATGCAGAAACTTGTTTTAAGTGGACACCCAAGAGACCAGCAAATCTAATTCACCTTTAAGATCTGTGCTTTATATAAAGACAAAAATAAAATATCATTGGAAACCACGACATGCTACTTTAGTTGTCTAGTAACAAGCAAATTCAAGATTTCAGTTAACATTTAATTGAACTGTGTAACTGTATAACAAAAAGCTGGAAAAGATTTTTGAAAAAGAACTATTAGAATGCTTTTTCCAGAAAATGTTGTTTCCTAATAACTAAACTTTTCCCTATGGTGTAGCAAGACAGATGCCCTCAAAACAGAGGCACTAAAAAGTTGTGGGTTATTTCAGAAGTTTTCAATTAACGCAGATGATGACTATACTTGATATGAAAACTTTTCAGCCAAGCATGTCAACTGTTTGACATTGAAATCTAACAAAGGTAAGAATTCTTCTGAGGTTTCCACTGCATATTTAAAATACTTTGTCGCAGATCCATGCTAGGAGTTCACCAGTTATAATAGCACAGGCATGTTTCCTCTTAAGCAAATATGTCTATATCGCATGTCCTGTCCAAAAAAATATAAAACCTCCCTATCTTTAATCCTTAGATCTGAAAGGATAATGATTTAACAATACAAAACATAAAGAATATGCATAGTATTGCATTGCTATTTTATGTGAAGGGGTAAGTACTGAGCATAAATGTTATATGCCGGGAATTAATACTGACCAGTTTATTATTTCATTTTGAGGAAATACTCATTCTTTCAAAAAAAATTCATGGTCTAGAAAAAACTTACCACACTCCTAAAATATAAATGCCTCTAGTAACTTACTCAAAGAAAACATTCTCTGAATAGTCAATGTTCATTAAGTCTGAACTTTTACTACTCATCAGAGTGCTTCCTGCATGAATTGCCATTTTTTTGCTGTGCACCTGAAGACCTGCATTGTTGGTTATTTACTGTGATCTATGGTGGTTTTTCCCTTCTAAATCACAGAGCCAGTACTTGCTGGAGAATGTCCCTCAAATTCCCTTTACTATGTCCCTTTCATTCTCTTTTTACATTCTACAAACTGACATTCCAAGTGGGCTCCTTCCTGATCTCTATTTCATGGGAGGAGCAGAGATTGCAATCAAATAAGTGCAAATCACTTCAGCTGCCTGGCTAGACTATGAGACTATCAGCTCTAAAAGATCACTTGTGTGTGGCTTGTGCTCCCAGCAATGGGTAAAATGCATCGTTAAAGTCTTGTACTAACAGTTCTTGCAATGAGCAAGGTAGTGATTGGAGCTGTGCCTAAAAACATCAAGCAAATTCTTTGTGATTACATCTCCAACCTTAAATGTAAGGACCCAGAACAATCAGTAAATCTCTGGAGCTCCCTGTTCCTGGATCATCGGTGTGAAAAGAAAGAAAGAAAAGAAAGAAAGAAAGAAAGAAAGAAAGAAAAGAAAGAAAGAAAGAAAGAAAAGAAAGAAAGAAAGAAAGAAAGAAAGAAAGAAAGAAAGAAAGAAAAGAAAGAAAGAAAGAAAGAAAGAAAGAAAGAAAGAAAGAAAGAAAGAAAGAAAGAAAGAAAGAAAGAAAGAAAGAAAGAAAAGAAAAGAAAGAATGAAAGAAAGAAAGAAAGAAAGAAAGAAAAAGAAATTTTTTTTCACTGCTAATTTTTTAATGTGCTTTCAAGGTTCATCTTCTGGCTGTTAGACTAAAGCATGAATTAAGAAGTTTAGTTGCTTTTAGACAGATTTTCTAAGACTGAGATCAATTACTCCCTTTGCATACTACACATTTACTGTGTTTCACAGCCTAGACCCCAGAAAAGGCCAGCTCAGTTACTGTGGAGACCTAAATGCATGCAGGAAAGAGATTAGGTGCTGATTGGTACAGACAGTCAATTAGTACTTCAAAGGGAAGCTGACTCCTTGTTTTATACACACAGAACATTGGATAAAAGATTGTAGTTTGATGTCTTGTAATCTCTGTTGCTTCAGTGTTGACCAGGACAGCATGATATTGGAAGGTTTCTCGGAAGTTAAAAGAGTCCCCCATTGGTTCCTAATGGAATGGAAGCACTAAGAGAAACAATGACATTGTGTGATTTGTACACACTAGCTTTGCTGAAGTATTTCAGGCTGCAGTGACTCTGGGACTCTGTCTGTTCAAGTCAAAAGTATTCTTAATCTCTGTGATGTGCTGATCAAACTTTGAACTGTCAGGTCAAATTATTTCCACCAACCCAGTTCTATTTATGATTAATTAAAATTTCTTCTTGATTGCATACAGTCTTTTTTAATGTATAATCCCTTCATTGTGTAGTGATTGGGAGTATGGGCCCAATCCCTAAAGTAAAAAACAAATTATTACAGTGCATGTTATGCCTATGCTGAGATGTATTAAGTTCACCCTTTCAATAAGGGAAACAAAAAGCAGAAACGTAAGCTGGTAACAAGTAAACCAATACACTGCAAAGAAAGTTTTATTCATGGTGACTATGTAACTACAATTCCATTATGTACATTAGATTAAAACTTTTGCCCTTAACAGGTTTGACTGTATGTCAGCTTCACAATACAGTTTGTGGATGTGTTTTCAGGTTCTGGTCCCCATTCTTCTCAAAGTAGCAAAACATCAAATTAGTATGTAAGTACAAATAACATTCAAGAAATCTTTTATATACAGTACTTAGTTTTTGGTTCAAATAAGGACTATAAACTGTGACTGGAATTAAGTATAGCCAGCTAAAAATATGAGAAATTATTCATTAATTATTTTTGTTATTCCTAAATTATTCCAAAATTTCTCTTGTTTCTTTCCTTCTTCCCCTCCTTAGTGGCTGGCTGGGGTTAAACCACAACACCTCCTTTTGATAAAAATCTTGAAGTCCTTTCTTTACCTATGTTAGTTATCTGTTAGACCTATTTGTCCTGTCTCTCCTCTGAGGTAAATATAAGTGTCCAAATGAGATTAAGAATGAAAAACAGAGAACACAATCCAGGGTGGAACTTTAGAGCCATCCAAATTTAAAAGTTCAATAGAATTATCTAAGTAAGGAGGGGTGGAGTGCTAGATTAATTTCACCTAACTTTAGACAATTAAAACTTAGATGTCTACATGTAAACCAGTCATCCTGTATGAATAACTTTGCAGGCAGTGGATGAAATTAGCACTTTTAGAGGATGATTATGTTGATGTATTTTAGATATCTAAGTTAGAATGAAAGAAATTGGTCTCCAAAGTGCTAAGACATCTCCATTTTATCAGATACATTGCATCAGAATCTGATTATCATTAAGTTCATATACAGTAAATGAAGTAAATTACACTCCAAAGTATAATTTAACCTACCTAATTTTTGAACTGCCTTCAGCACAGAGCAGTCTTTCTCTAAGCTGCTTGTCAGAGAAACCTAAAAGCTTTTTCATTTGCTTTTATTTCCTATTTTGTGTACTGAACATAAGAGATTTTTTTAGTAACTGCAGATACAACAATTATGTATAAGAACCAATTAGAAATTGCTCACAAAATGTTTTAAAAGCTTGATTAAACAAATAACTGTATGAAAAGAATGCATTCAGATTATTTATTCATTAGGTATCCATTAGTCTAGAACAATGAGAAAAAACGATATTTCTCATCAGATTTACAAGCTAGATCTTAAATTTTCATAACCTTGACATTGTTTTTCTCTGAGCATATTAAGCGTTGTTGATACTGATCTGCTGTGATGTGTGTGTGTTCCTATCAGCTCTTCCAGCTCATTTATACAGGTTTTCTTCTTCTGAAAGTAGGTGAAAATTTTCTTCCTTTTTAGTTCATAGTTCACGTTTCAGCGTCTTCATATGCATATTTTCTAGCCTAGCCCAGGGGAAACTATTCCTCAGTGTAAGAGCTGGAGTGATACTACAGCACAGATAAGGTTGTAAGAACTATACCCTAAAATGCCAAGAAGCGGAGTAGAATTTTTGACGCTTTCTGATTTTCAGTTGCAACGTCACATTGTGGGTGCATTATGTTACTGGGTCTTGTTTCTGTCACTATGTAACAGTATAAGTTGGAATTAAAATTGCTCCCAAATCCTACTGTTACCTATATCCAGTGCCAGTGCTGTGATAGCACGGTGATAACATGTTCTAAAGGGCAGGAACAAATAAGCACCCTTTCACTGATGAAAAGCTAAAATGTACATCAACACTCCTCTTGTGATGCTGAGATCAACTGACAGAATTTTACCTAGAAGATAGGACTCATTATACAACACAGAAACGATTCTGGAGGTACACAGTGCAACCAGTTCTTACAATGACTATGGAAGGTAAAGAACTATCTAACTTGCAGTATATTCATCTCTATCTCTGACAAATATGATTTTGTTTCTCTTTCATCCTCATTTATTTAGCATCGATTCAGGTCTGCTGAAAGAAAAGAACAATAAGGTGTGCCCAAATGTTTTAAACTAGCAATTTTGTCTGTGGTTTTAAAAGGGAAGAATGTCTTGAAATAATTCAAATAACAATTCCTGAGATATTAACCAAAATAAAGTCTTGGGAAAAAATGTTAGAAAGCCATACTTCAGTTAAATTGAGTCCTGGTTCAAAGACATAATAGGAAAATAAAGTGAGGCAACCAATTCTGACACATGAACAAGAATGAACATTCTTTGTGGCAACACTTAGATTAAGAAATAGTCCTATAAAGCTCAAAAAAGCAAAACACTGAAGAACTGTGTAGAACTGTGAGACTGCTGACACTTTCTCACTTAATCCAGCAATAATTTTTTTGGTTACACGAGAAGTCCACTAAGATTTGTGCCTGATTCCCATATTGCTCTGATAAACCCATCTGTTTCCCACAGCTCTTATAGTAGCTGCACCACAGATAAGACATACACCAATATCGCAGCAGTACCACTGGGTACACACTATAACAGAGAATACTACACAAACACTCATGCTCTAGTGCCATTGCAGTATCAGTCTCATCTTCCATCCTGCATTGATACACACAGGGAAACAGTCCCTCCTCTCTGCTTCCAACTCCTGCAAACCATGTCTATGCTACTAAAATGCCACAGCCCAGGGAAGAAGATGCCTGACTCTACCCACTGCCACACCATCAGCTCTCTCCCATCTCTGCCTTGGGCTCTTCACTTCCAAAAGGCCATATGGAGAAGACTACATGCAAATGATTAGGCCCACTTAGAAAACTCGTCTCCTTAAACATGTCTACACTTACCCACTTATGTCTATTGTGTTTCGTTTCTGGTTCTGGCCCTCTTTTCGGGGCTCACTAAAACACAGCTTCCATCAAATCCTCCTGCATTTCTTTTCCATTACACAGGGGGATAAAAGTGCCCAAATCTCACATCAGAATGGAATTGGAGCCTGGCTAGTGTGCACAACCAGTCCTGTTAAGCAGGAAATCTTACCTGATCTAGTAATTAAACTTGCTTAAGAGGACTGTAGTGCTAGCAATTTTTCCCTGAATTTGAAGCAGTTTCAGGCAGGAGTTCTTACCTGAGAAATACATGATGCTGAGATGTTGAGCAGTATGACTTTAGTACAGTGCCTAAGATGCCTACTTCTGCCTACAGACTTTGTTGAATGCTGTTCTCCTGAGAGAATTTCACTCATATAGTATTTTGAGAGAGGGTTCACTTGAAAGTCCATTCTGCCTGTGTAATACACTTCCCAGTTCAGTCAGTTGTCCTGAACCAACTGTTTCCTCCATAGCTTGATGCATTTTCTGAACAGGATCAGTTTCATACTGTTGCTAACTCATAAAACATAAGCGCTGAAGGACCATTGGCTTTTTTGCCACAGACCTCTACGCCTAGCAACACTTACCTCATCCATCAATCTCATGGCAGATCAACTAAGAATCCAGTTAGTTTAAAAATTCTTTTTCTTTTCTCATACAAAGGAGGCCCTACACTAAAAGACAGCCACCTCACAGTCAGAGAAGCATTTATTTTCTCATAGTTTCATTCTTCCCTTTCCCAAAGCTCTACAAAATGGTACACAGCACCCTGAGCTTGTGGCATCTCTGAAGTTGCCACCCTCTTACGAATTATGCTCCCACATAGTTCTCAGGAGTTCTTCACTGTCCTGAAACTTTTACCTACACACCTCACATCAACATTTGCTTCTAGGGAGACTAATACCAGTAATATAGTTAGATATATATTAGATAAAAATAAGTTTGTCTCTTCACTCCCCCCACCCCCATAAGAAAGTAGTGATGCAAGCAAATTTTCACCAAAAAACCAAAATCTATTAGAAAAGTTATTCATTAGTAGTATCTATTGTTTACTACTTTAAAGTAGTTAACTTTAGTCAACACTGTTCTCACTGAAAACCAGCACAGTTTTATGAAAAGGATGCTAGGGCAGCTTTGTGGAAAAGATACAAAGGTCATCATACAAAAACTGTTTAATGTTTTAATCCAGTTAGCATGAAAAGTGGGTTTGTGTGGAAAGCAGAAGCAGGCAAACTGGGACTTCTGGCTTATTTTCTAAATTATTTGCAGCATTTCTTTATGTCCCATGGGTTTTGTTGCAGAGATACCAGCCCTGACTCCACATAGGCTAACAGTGGAAATTAGGGAAAGGTGCACTGCAGTGACTTTTTTGCCTCTGCATGAGCCTATTAAGGCTTGAAAGCACCGTGACTGCATTTATGCACTGTTAACTGCCTGAGTCTGCATTAATTTGGGGGTCTCAAAACTGCTACATTCTGTAGTGGGTATGACCTTAGACATGTAAATACCTTTTATTATTTTAAGTCTAACATTCAGTTGTCCTATTATTCAGGATATCCCTGGTTAGACCACTCAGCACTGGAATTTCCATTTTTTTCCCCTGATTGCCAGATCTACACCAGTCTGAACTGCTGAGCTACTCAGAATCAAGTCCCAGCAGGACTAACAAAACAGACATTTCTGTGAATTGCTCAATTTTAGAAATTAATCAGTGAACACTTTCATGTCCAATAGAAGAAAACCACTGGAGCAGACTGCTCAAGAAACAAGCTATCACATTTAAGTCCCCGGACCACATGAAGAGAAGGCCCTTCCAATTGAAGCTGGGACTAGGAATGTTAGCATCTACATGGAGTACTTGCCTGTTGAAATTTGCTGAGCTGCCATAAGCAAAGATCTTTTCTGTAAGATGGTTCACTCCGAATGAGACCCCATAACACACAGGCAAGGGTCCAACATGTGCTGCAGCTGAATCCTTCATTTGCACATCCAGTTGTTCTACTCCTTGGCATTTATCTTTCCAGTCTCAAGCCTTTGCACATGTTGCATCAGTCAGGGATCCTAGTACACTGCCATTTTAGGACAGCTGGCATATTCCCTTGGGCCATTCCTAGGGCATCAGGTTCTCTATGCTGCATAGTACCTAATGAAGCTGGAACCTCTGCTGTACGTGAGCAACAGAGTCACATAACCTGATAGACAGAATCTCACAATTAACATACTCCAGTTTATCACATAAATGATCACTTATGTAGGTTTAGGCTAGGCTGTGCCTCTTTACAGATGGACAGTGGCAGGGCATTCTCTCCACATAGATTAAGTAATCCTTGGTTCCAAAAAATAAGATGACTGAGTTTGTGTTAGGGTAGGTTTTTTTCCTTTCTGGTTGGTCTTGGCTACTCTGTCAATTAGGGTGTGTATGTTACCACAGTGAGGATTCCTGCCTCACTCAACACGGAGTTTAATTGTCTTTAATCCCAATACAGCCCAGGCACCATCTCTTCTGGCTAGTGCTCTAACCCCTGCATTATATGCAAAAAGACAGGCACCAAGTGCCCTTTTTCATGCAGCACAGGGCCTTGGATGAAGTTCACTCAGCAAACTGCCCCCAAGTGGACATAATTCACCTGACATTTCCTTTTGTTTTCCAGCACTGAACAAAAAGGCTCCTAAATTAGATAATATGCATCCTGCAATACAGCCTTTGGATCATTCTCAGACCCAGAAAAATCACACACATTGTGTTGTAATTCAAGAAAGATCTCCCTCTCTAACAGCTTCACAGTGTATCTTGCAGATTAATTTTAGTATGAAGAACTGCAAACTATTCAATGCCCCAACATAGTGGGCTTTATTTTCTGCAAGCACCTTTTATCATAGCATCATTACTGTCCTTATGCAAGAAGACGGTAATGCATTTTGAACGGTTACAGGATTTGTGGTTTTTTTTCTTTTCTTTTCTTGTCTTTTTTTTTTTTTTTTTCTTGATTCACATATTTGTTACTAAAAGCCAGGGGGTTTTCCTTTTCTGTACTCGAAATGTTGCTGCACTCAAGATGCACAATGAGTGTTTCCAAAGGACAGAACTTAAGTTTAACTACACAGATCCCATTTGATACAATAGGAAGTGTGTAGCTTAATCCAATGCAACTCTTTTAACATTAAGAACATGTTTTTCACCCAGTTAGCATTTCAGTGAAGCAGATTTGGGAATAACTTTGTGACAATCTCTAAATCCTAGCAACCAATTTTTAGTTAAGCAGATGCTTTCTAAATAGGTTCTTTGAAACTTTTATGTACTTCTATGGGTTTTCATATTTTTAAAATTGAGAAATACTGGTGTGCATTTCTCACCTGCTTAGCATTAATTTCTGATTCATAATCCCTCTACAAACAACAGGTTTATTGATTATAAAACCTCCCACAAGGCATTCTTGCCAGTGTGTGTCTTTTCTATGAAAATGTGAAAAAGAGCCCCAGACCCCTGAAAAATGGTGACTTGGAAATGAGCCACCTTTATTTTAAGGGGTTTTTTTGCAGTCAACATGTTGCCCCAGCAACCTAGGTTCTTACTGTCTGGCAGAAGACAGATTTCTTTGGTTCCATCATGATGCAAAGCTGAAAGAAGGAAGAAAGAGACAAGCAATGAAAATTCACCATTTCATTATTCGAATATGTGAATTACCCTGAGCTGCAGCCAAGCCATGGGTCTTATCCACAGTGTCCTTCAACACTTATTCAAACCCTTCACTGCTGCAATACTTCATTTCCATTAATTAAATAATTACACCAAACTTTGTGTAAAGATAGCATTCAACTGAATTCAGCCATTCCAAAATAGTTATTCAGTAAAGCTGAAGCTCATATTATGCCATGAATTGACAAAGGTTTTATTTCCCTTACCAGATTTTTTTAAAAGCTCCTTAAAAAAACCCACAACACCCCCAAAAAACTACCACAACACCCCCCCAAAAAAGACCAACCCCAAAACTGAAATTGATGACATTTCAAGTGAGTGAAAAAAAAAAGTAGTGTCCCACAATTTTAGTTTTTTATTTGATATCATAAGCACGTCATTATACTCTAGTACAGTTAACATATCTTAAAGATGACGTTCTATGAAGATTAAAAAAGGATTGACCTTGGTTACATAACATGAATTCCATTGTTATTAGTGGAAAAAAGTGGCGCTTGAACAGGTTTATGTAATAAGATTACATTTTAGCCTTTTTTTGGTCCCTCTTTGGTACACACGGTCACAAAACACTTTACCTTCAGTCAGGTACATGGCTCAGGAGAAAAAAACAAGGACAGCTGAAAGAAATAGCAAAGTAAAACAGCTCTTTATGCAACCAGTTGCAAAGAATTTGCAAGAAAGGAGAAAAAGACATCTCAAAATGCATACAGAAGGGTGCAGCAGAAGCCAGATTTGCCTTGCAAGTGATGACTATCAAGGGAGTGGTCTGTATGATGTGTACGATACAGTATTGTGACTTTGAGATCTGTTCTTTTGTCTCTAACACTTTTCACCATCTCTATATAATACAGATATTGGGCAGTCAAAACATCATTGTGTAGCAGGTAAATCAGGGATGGAGGACATCATGCAGTAGACATCACAGTGGCACAGGCTACAAAATATATAAACAGGAAGCTTATATACTAACCCACAGCTCTCAGCCACCACACTGTAAAAATGAGGGAGGAACTGATATCTAGCTAGAGAAGAAAGTTCATTGCACTCATTACAGTATTTAATTTTATCCACCACATTTTGGTACTAGATGTGTCTATGAGCAAATGGAGTTTTTAACAGAAGTAGAGGACAGTAAAACCTAGAATAAGATCATGCATTGTATTTATAGGCAGTTTGGTAAATTTAGGAATGCCTAGGGAACTGAGAAATGATATGCATTGTGACACCAGCTGTGAACACCATTCTCTGGCATCCAAAGTGTTACACCTCTAACCATAATCTGAATTCTGAACACTTCTCTACTGTTTTATGTGAAATATGCCAAGCTTTTTGAGAGACATTTATTCCTCTGCCAGAGAGGGTTTTGTTTTCATCTCTGTCAGATCATAATAGGCAACATTTGGAGGAGCATAGAGCAAAAAACAACAGGCAAGACAAAGCTGAAGGAAATATTAATGGTCACAGCAGACACATCAGAGGGACAAATTCCCCCCTGTCATACAGATCATGACACATTTGAAAATTCTTCATACCAAGAGAAAGATGGAGGCTTGGGCATACATCTCATGTATTATTATCATCAAAACATAAAGGAGTGGCAGAAAAGCCATGACAATGACACAACGTTGGTGAAAATTATCAGTACTGAAGCAGAAGTTACTGAATGGGGTGAAAGGTCGAATCATGTCAAAAGCAAATCAACATCTATGAAGAAATCATTATTTTCAGAGAGAATTTTGAAATTCAGTACCCTGAAGTATGTTGTAAGCACACATCTTTTTTCAGAGGCTTTTTTTTTCTTTTTCTTCATTTTTTTAGCATATAAACCATATGCACATATGTAGAAGATGGAGGCACAGCTGGTCTAAGGTCTGATATGGTCTATGTAATTTATTTTTCAGGATGGTTTTATTCAACTATTCCATATTCTCTGACCTCTAATTCTTTCCAAAATCCTATATATTCAAGACATGTTTACAATGAAATCTATTAAATTCTTTCTGATTGCACAAGTAGCTGATTCCAGCAAAAGACCAAAATCTCATACTTTTTTATATAAATAAAATACAGCCAAATAAAACTAAACAGCCTACAAATACAGTGGGATGTAAGTTTTAAAATTGATCGATGATTTTCATCATTTCCATCATTGACAGCCCCATTATGCCACTGGATGA
The DNA here is from genome assembly GCF_023638135.1 of Falco biarmicus. Lineage (NCBI taxonomy): Eukaryota > Metazoa > Chordata > Aves > Falconiformes > Falconidae > Falco > Falco biarmicus. Next base: position 47,873,509 of record NC_079289.1, on the reverse strand, counting down.
TCTGACAGCTTAAATTAAGGAAATAACAAAGGAAACACAACAATGAAAATACAATAGAAAGGTGAAAAATTATACCTCATATCACTATTTTAATTTTCTCTTCTGTGTGTTTCTTGTTTTCAACTGTTTTAGTATTCCAGATAGCAATTGAGATCCTTTAGAAATATAGTTCATGAATGCAGAATATTCCTATTTTCCACCTGCTACTGCAGTCACTACAAAATGTAAATCCTTTCAAACTAGAGCTGTCTTGTTTGGTTTTGGTCTGTCTGCAGTTTTAACTATATATACAAACATACCGATAACACTGCACTATTCTCCTCCAATTCATTTATGTTATGAGTAAGAGATCTTAACTTCTGAAGTAAACAAGTTGGTGTGCCACACTACTGTTAGTAATTGTTTTCTGCCTCCTCAGTTTTTAGATGTCCTTTCATCTGTTAGTTACTAATCCTTGCATGAAGCCTTTTAAGTCAAAGCCTTTGACTTCTTTTCGGTATTGAAATATCTTCAAAATACCTGATTTGGGCACTATGGAATGTGAGATCAACAACTAAATAAACCAAGTGTCTGACAGTCCTATCATCTCATAGTAGTCTTTCATTTTCATGGTGTCAGAATGAAAATATCTCCAAACTGAGTGTTCCTAAAGGCAAAGAAGACATCAAGGCTCTTGGAAAAAAGTAGGTGTGCCTATGTATTCAGCTCATTTTATCCTGTTACATGCTGGTTTGTTGTTAATAAACCATAGATAGATAGATAGATAGATAGATGTATAGGTAGGTATTTTATACGTAAAATATATTTCATATATCTAAATAAAACCACATCTTTATCAATCTTTATCAACAGCTGTAGCTGAGATCAGCTTCTTAGCTAGAAGCATCTAGAGACTTATCTAAATCTCTGTTTTGTTATTCTAATTAATTAATTCTTAGAACTGTGCAACCTTAGTAAGACCTTAAATCACAGATTTTGGAATATAATTTTAAATTCACTGAAAATAAACTGAAAGTGTAGAGCTTAGGTAGTTTTAAGAGGGTTTTTATTTTAGGAGCTACTTTAGAAAATTTGTGTGAATTTAAAATGTTCCAGTGCTATATATTCAGTATTTTCTCAGGTTTTTAAAGCTTCAGGTTTTAAACTTTGCTTAGTAACTTTTCTGAGATCTGTAGTTTAAATTCATACTTAAAATTAACCTGTAAATACACAATACATAGTTCCGCTAGGTCTGCAGTGTAGGTTTGCATCATAGAACTGGACTGAAAGAGACTAGGCTGAGACCCATAACTTCTCTTCTTAGGTATCTGTCTTGTCTCAGAGGTGCTTTAGTACAGCTAATGTACTTGAGTGTTCAAAAAGCTTCTCCCAATGTTCCTTTCTTAATTGAAGTGCTCAAACAAATAGAGTTTTATAAACAGTTTTATGTGATTCTAGAGCAAAATGTTAAAAAATAGCAAAGGTAGATAGAAATCATCAGTTTTCACAAAGAAAAGAGATTAACCAACATATCCTCCAAGTATTTTTACTGAGTGTTTATGTTTCAGCATATTCATAGATGTTCTAGCAGAAAGCATGAAGAGGCCATGAGTTTTGCAGATAATTATTTTGCATAGCTAAAACAATTAAGTCCAGAGGTGTCTGAAAGAATTACAAATTATCACATAGTGTAGTAGGATGGCAGATTAAATTCAACACTGAATTCACCTGGAGAAAGTGACTATAAAGAGAAAGTAATTTTCTAAACTAGCCATTACTGCCTGAGAAAATGTTGAAGTCATTAGAGTTTTCCACATACATCAGCTCATCACCCAGAACTGGGCAAGCACAACAGAGAAGTACCAGGACAGAAACCGAGAGCAGGCAGGAGTCATCATTATTCTCCCATATGGTACATTCATATGTGCACTCCCATGTACCACCTGAGGTTCTGCTTGATTCACCTTGGAACAGATGCTCAGAAAGACAAGAGGATGATCAGAAGCACTGAACAGCACACAGCTTAGACACTTAGTAGAATATGACTCCTCAGAGATAACTGAGGATAACTGAGAAGAAGAGATAACTGGAAAAGAAATGATTGGTCTATGTAGTCATTTGCATCATTAGCAAATTAGAGAGAAAGAGAGAACAGCTATTCACTACTGCTTACAATTAAAAAAAGGGGGGAGGGGGAGGAGGGACAGGGGTTGAGTTATCTATCAGTGTTGAACAAAACATGGAGCAATTTTGCCTGATGAATAACTACTCTGTGGGATTCCTTATTACAAGATATTGTGGAGTCTAAAAGTGAGAGTTTAAAAAGTGTTTGGTAATTTATGGAAGATACATCCATCAAGGGCTAGTGCACAATAGTCTGTATGTAACTCAGGATCAGGAAGTTCCATAAAAATTGATTTCCACAAGCTAAGATGAAATTGACTTTATAGATATGTTGTTTCTTGTAGTCTTTCCCTTTCTCTCCCTGAAATTACAGGAAAAACAATCTGGGACAAATCAGAAGTGAGTCTTCAGTCCTATACAGTATGTCCCTCTTGTTTCAGCTTGAGATTTAGGCCTTGTCTTCACTTCTCATCCTTTATCATCTCATCTCTTGAGATTAAATTTTAAAATACAGGTGATACAGTTAAAATAAGACAATGATAACTTTCGGTTGTGACTGTAACAGTCTTCAAATTCTGCTAGTTTCTCTTTAAATTCTGAAACTTCAGCTGACATGTAGGCATGTTATTACTATTCACATCCTTCACATAATCTTATATGCAGTTGTATTTTCTGGAGAATTTTAGGTAGTCTCCATCTTCAATGTTATTTACATTAAAACTGAGTGTCTGTTTTACATATCTGGAGAAATACAATGCAATTGTTATGCGGCACTTTTTTTTGGTTGTTTTTGTTAGGTAATGAGTTATAGAATTTCAGTTTCATGCCTAAGTTTTGATTTAAGTTATTGCAATGAAACTACCAAAGCCGTGTCCTTGTTCACTGCTAGTGCTCTGTGCTTTCTGCTAAACAAAGTTTCACTGGATAATGCTGTTTCTTATTCAAAAGACTTGTATAGAGCTATTGTTCTCTTTAAAACAGTCTTCCTCCCAGGGACAGATGCATTTCAAAAATGAGTATAGTGATCTATTGAGACAATTACTGCTGATAGGCAAGCTCAGCAGAAATCAGAGAACTCTGATCAGCATGTAACTGATGCTTGTCTATGTGTATTACTGTCGTGCATTTGCTGTGGAAGAAGTAGAAGTAATTGTGGGCTGTATTAATAAAGGATTTCCTGTAAAGAAAGAGAAGTATTAATGCCAAGGACATGGAAGGACATCACTGTGTAAAGTTTCATTCATCTATCTAAAGGAAGGTGATTTCAAACCAGAACAGGTTCAAAGAAGGGCAGATGGCATGATTAGGGAAGCCTATTGTCCAAAAGAAGATAACAATAATACAGCTTGTTTGGTCTACCAGAACAAAAGTTGGGAAGAGATGATTACTATGTATTAATGCATCGGTGAATAAACATCCGTGAGAGAGAAAGGCTATTTAAAATAAAGGGTAATAGTGACAGTGGAAAAAAAATGGGTATGAATCAATGAGGATTAAATACATTCTCATAAGTAAAGAACAGTTTCCATTAGAACAATACTGTTCTAGAAGAGTCATCTAACTGCAGTGATATAGAAAGAGGAAACAGTGAGTTTTATTCTCAGGCTTAGTATTTATTGTAAACTGATTATATAATTTTGTAGCATGCAATAACAGGGAATTAGGACCCTAAGGTATGTGGTCCTTTTCTGTCCTACAATACTCAAACTATATAACCTCAGAGAAATTTATTCAATAACTCGCTCTCTTTTAGTAGTCTTCATGCATCAAATAGGGGAAACGTAGCTTTGCACAGTGCTATAATAAAAAAGGCATAAAACCATAAATTTAAAATTATGCAAGAATGGAAAAAAAATGCATAAAAGTGTTTTTAAAAGGGAAACTGAAAATACAGGACAAAATACAAACAGAATTCAGTTGCAGGAAACAGTTTGCATAGGACAAGTTCAGCAGAATTGTAATCAATAATGAAAATCCAGCTTATATCAAGCTGAGGTTAATTGCACAAAATTTCATATATATTTTACAACACTACAATAAAAGTTAGTATATGCAGAAATCTATTTTCAAATGAGTTTCAAAGAAAAAGAATGATTTTTAAAGTTCTATTTCTCCAGCCTGGCTTTATTCTGAAAGTGTCCATAAGGCAACACCAACTGAGAATGAGTTGAATATTTGTTATCCCTTTCCTAATAAATAAATCAAATTTCCATTCAGTTATGTAGGCTTTCAGCAGAAAATTTATGATATGTGCAAATGGCCACTATGTTTATTCATTGCCCTCAATCTTCCATCCGTAAATTTACAAGTGTGGCCCTCAGTTTACAGACAATTAGGTCGTTACTTTTTCTATGATGAATTAAAACAATCAGAATGTTTTCTGCAACAGCTTGATATATAAGAGTTAGAGACTTACAAAAGGTTGAACTGAACCTTTAATCAGTGAGTCAAATGCAAATGTGAACGCTTCACTTAGTACAATATATCTCTGTGTGATAGTTTGATACTAATTTCAATTTGGTTTATTCCATCCCATCCAAAGGAGGATAATTCCCAGCAGGTTGCTGTGAGTCTATCACACTAGGTTTTTTGAAAAGTTTTTTAGAACTACTGCCATCTATTCCATATTTTTTTTTCTCTTTTCAACATAGTCTGCAGTTCCTCTTACTTTCAATGTAACCTAACGTGCAATCTAACATCAACCATAAAGCCTACCACTCCCACAACACAACATCAAGGAAATTGGATGTAATTTATGATTAAAAAATTGAAATTAAAGGGTGGAGGAAAAGATAGAGCAGTGTGAACAAAAAAGTGCATGGGAATATGTGGAAATTCCTAAGATCATCTCTGCCACAGATGGGGAGGAAAGCAGAAGCGCAGATAAGGAGGCATGTAAAAAGATATGGATTTTGACCCTGCTGTAAGGGAGACAGCTGAGGCTTTCTGATGCCAAGGTTCATCATTCTTCCCTTTCCCTTTGTTTTGGCAAGGCCTGTCTCATACTCCTCCCTAAACACATGCATCAAGTCTTACACAATACCGATAAAGTATTTTGCAGTTACATCCTAAAATAAAGGCTAAATATGCTAAATTCATGCTCTGCTACACAAATTACTATTGAAAAATGTGAAGATAGCTACATTACAGTTTTCAACAATCAGATAATACTAAGCATGAAAAATGAGAGATTTTATACCACTCTAGTATCTGGATTGCATCCCCTTAACTCAGATACATTAAAAAGGTGTCTCTTTACATTGAGTTTCCTTTGTAACTCAGGGATAGATAGACACTTTGTGACTGGGACAACCTAAAATGAAAGCAGGTCACTGTGTGCCATGTATTCAGCTCATCTGAATGCTGAACAAACCAGTGTAGAACTGACCAGCCTTCCAAATATTAATAAAATATAGTCTCCCTAAAAACAACATGAGAAATGTAATTATTTATAAACACAGGCTACGCATTCATCTTCATATACAGATATAAATAAACATAAATTGACTTATTTCCATTAGCGGAAATTGCTGATTAAATAAAATATGATGGACCGGTTTAAGTCTCCATGTTTAAGAATACTGATGTTTTATGAGAAAAAGGTTGAACTGGAAGCATATTCAGGTACAGCCTTCACTTTAGAAGGCCAGTTATGCAGCCACATGTTATAGAGCTGATCATCACCACTGATGTACTTTACTCTTAAGCTGTAAAGTCTGTAGGCAGCAAGAATCCCAGGGGCATGATTAGAAAAAGTATATGACAGTATATTAACATTTTGAGACTGTGACTTTGTAAATGTTCTTTACAATGCAATCAAGGCAAAAATCATGGCAAAAGCATTTCTACATGGGAAACAGTGAGAAGTTGCGTAAATCTTGATGTCCCTTAAGACTACTTGGTTTAAATTTTAAAAATCACTTAGGCCTTCTGGCCTATGAAAAGCCAGTATTTGTAAAGGATGATGGATTTTGTATTTCTTGACACTTTAATAAAATATTATGCAGTATAAATGCTTTATTATGTATATTATTTATTGATTTAGGTACATTTTCTTCCTTTGAATCCTTACTAAACAGAGCTGTTGTTTTCTGAATTGATTTTGCTGTCTCAGCCACATTGAGGCATAGACGCTTTTTTGGCTTCCATCTGAAGGAACAATTTCCTAGTTAGACACACTGGATTTGGAGTTGGGTCAATAAAAGCTTTACTGTGTCCTTTCTTTTTCCTCACACAGCTCACAAAAGAGAACTAAATTCCATTCACCCTTTCACTGGCCACTGTGGAATCTTTAGCAATGCAATTCTGGCTGGGTTGAGGAAACATGGCAAGAAATTGGAAGAAACACAAATAAGAATTCTTTTTTTCCCATGCGCATTGCCCTGAAGATCTGTTGCCACAGGGGATGCATGTGAATTTCCTGCACTTTAACTATTTATCTCTGCCATTGAATTGCTTTGGAAGTATAACACGTTAGATATCAAAAGACAATTTAGTTTAATCCTGCTGAATCTGATGTGGTTAACTGTAAGCTATTTGTGAAAAAGACCATTTTGAGTGGTTCTTGGCAATATGAGCATAAAGGATCATTGAACAGTTTTTAAGTGAAGTTTTAAACTTTTGAATAACATAAACTTAACCATGGTTTAATAAAGTGTGTTCACTCTAATCCTTGTGGACAGATGGAAATTTCAAAGATTGTGGAGTACTACATAGTTGTTTGCAAGGATGTAGTCAATGCATCACAATTTATTTTGCTATTACTTTTTGCTTGCTTTTTCATGTTATATTCTGCTCTTATAGATAGCCCATTGGCAGTAAAAACTACTAAGATAAGAATATATCATCAATTTAAATTTTAGGCATTTCCAAAATAATTTCTGATGTTTTCAATTTCAAGCTTCTCCATCAGCTTGTGTGTGTGTGTATATACATATATATATCTATATATATATATATATCAGCTGTGTCCTCCCAGTCTTTAAGACTTTTCATTTCTATACGGATGCCCATGCGCATAAACAGAGGATACTAAAAATACAATCTCTAACATAAAAGCAGTTTTCCTATAAGTTAAGCCTATTAATGTGTGAGGCATGCAGATGCATAAGAGCACACATATAAAATCCTTTCAGGTATAAATCCAATACTTGTCTAAGGCCAGACATCTGTGTGATCATATGTGAAACAGTAAAGTAGTCCAGTGATAGTACTGGTAGGAAAAAGCATGACCAAAACCCAGCAACTTTTCTTGAGTCCTGATAGCATCTCAGGAAAACAACGTTTTCTGTACACAGTTTCTATAGGTGGCTCATAGTGCACTAAAACTGTTCTGACCTACCCATCCACAAGAAGACCTGGAACTGCCTTAAGTCCACAGAAAGTAGTGTAAATATGAAGTGCTGCAAAATAATCAAAGAATTTCAGTTTGAAAATGAGCATATACAAAGCCATCTGAGATGTCATTTGTAGAAGTAAAAAGCAGAAAAGAAAAAAAAAAAAAGAATTAAAGAATAATTTTTAAATTATGTCCCTTTAAATTTAAATCACATGCTTTGAAATTTGTTAAAGGAAATTCCATAAGGGAATTCGCAGAAGTTCATTCACTGAAAAAAATTATCCATTTGCAACATCCTAACTTACATCTCTAATCCCCTGATTAGGAAAGACACAGACAACAGGGGTCACTTTAAAGCTGACATTTTGAACAATTTCTTTCATCACCTTTGATATGAACTCTCTTTCAGAGGGTTTTTTAACCCATTAGATAGATCACCAAATGAGGTCTGCCTCACAGCAGTTCTACTGAGTGGAGGTTATTTAATATGTAACTTGTTAAACGAGGTATAGAGTCTGATTTTTTATTTCCTCTTCTTTTTCACCTTTTAATGACAAAATAAACACTTTGAATAAGAGTAGGACTTTGAGATGCTACTACATGGTTACGTTCTGCTCCAGAGCTTAAATTCTTAGTTTACTAAGAATTTTTGCAGCAGCATCACTTGATTGCAATTAGGAGAGAGAGGATAATTCTGAATTTGAAAGAAGGCAGGAGAGGGAGGAATAGAAAATACTGTTGTTTTGGGGTTTATGGTAATTTTTTTATTTTGCTTTCATTCCATCCTGCTCAGAAACTTTGCCTTCCATTATCACATCCTTAGTTTTCTGCGTGCAACTAGCAAAAAAATTAACTTTTTTTTTGGGGGGGGGGGTGGTGGTGGGGTGGTGGTGGGGGCTGTGGGGCTGTGGATAGAATATATCAATTCTTACATAAGCAGATTGCTGGAAAGCTGAGATTTAAAAACACATATTGTATATGATCCGGATTCTAGTTCAATTGCTTTTAAATTTTATATCTATCACAGGACAAAACCAGTACATGCAGCTTAATGGAAGGACAATGGTTCCAAGGGTTTCCTCATCATAAGAAAGGGAGGGCAGCAGGACCTGCAGGACCAGTTAATTTTGTGTATGTATTATTGGTTTTCCATGGCTTGGGAGGTAGCTTTTCAAAGGCAGAGAGGATAAAAAACATGCTGATGGGACAAAGCAAAGGAACATGTGTGAAGAAGTTCTCAGAGAGGTTCTCCAGCCAAATGTCTTATTTAGGACTTATTAGAGATGTGAATGACCTGGAAGTTTTTATTTTTCTATTAATAATTCAAAAGTTGGGGGGAAGAGAATGCTTTAGCAATATAGAGTAGAAACACTTTAGAATAAAGTACTAAGTAGTTCTAAGAAGTTTGTTAAATATTTGTTCCAAACAGCCAGGATTAGATTTAAATATAAAGTTCTAACATTATCAGAGCTATATATAGTATCAAGATTAATATTTTATTGCTGTCCCATATATTGACTGGACACCATATTCCAACAAAAATGGTTGATGCAAGTATATTTTACACAATGGAACCATGAAAATCAATGATATCTTAGCATACATGACCAGGATGTAGTGAGAACCTGATACAATTGGAAAAAGAAAAAATATCCTGTGTTAAGCAATGATAAGCAGATTAAGTTAAAGTTACGGTGCAAAGATAAATGAAAGTAAATCTATTATTAAGCATGTCTGGTTTAATAACAAAACTCTTGAAAAATGAAGGGAATCAGTGAAAGTTGGGTGGATTTGTAAATTATAAAAGCCCGTCTGGAAAAGAAGCTTGGAAATACTTTAAATCACAGATGCAAACCCAATACATGTACAACAAGTAAAAGAAAATTGATTGACAGGAAAAGACTCAAGACCTAACTAAATAACTAATCGCCTCATGCTGAGAGTCATGCAGTACTCAGTCAAGGAGTGAATAAACTCTGCTGTGTGATGTTTTACAGCAGCTGTTGAAATGTAGGTAAATGTTATATTGCTCAGATTAGAAATCTATTTATCCATTTCTGACCTTGATTACATCAGTGCAAAAAAGGATTTTCAATGGTAAGCTGGCAGTCCATGAGGAACAGCAAGAACAGTTTGACTGAATAGAAAGGTATATCCTGGAGGTCAGAATATGTAGGAGAAAAGTGAGACTTGCCAACTCTCAAGCTGAGTTGGACCTTGCAAAGGAAATTAAAACAACCAGTAAAAAGATTTTTAGCCACAAAAAAAGAACAAAGAAAGTAGAAGTGGTGTGGTAATTCAGCAAGTATAGGGGCAAAGATTAAAGTTAATTTAGATACTGCCAAAAAAAAAACCCTTTGACGCAAATTTCAGTAACTACAATGACGTAGTACATGGGAGGCAGAGTCAAACAGCTAATGGGAATAAGAGTATGAAATTGGAAATTGCCATAACTGAGGAGGAAACAACACTGAAAGTGCTTAATGCACTGAGGTCAGTGAGCAAATAATCCCCAGCACCGAATTCTGGTTCATGTAATAACAAAACCAGAAGCAAGGCTCTTTTATGCATTTACCAAGTCAGACCTATATGCTAAATAGTATGCTTAGCAGATTTTCAAGATAGACATTTCAGTGCCTGAAGTGTAAAGATATGAGCTCAAGAACTTCAGGAACTGAAAAACATTCAGGGCAAGATACTGAAAAGTGGAAGCCAGTAGAAATCAGAGATAGTACATGATATGGCATCTTACCTGAAGGACTGAATAAAAGGTAGACCACAAATATGGTCAGAAACTGCTAAAACCCAAGCAAACCACTCATGCAGGAACCTTCAGTTAGAAGGCTTTCAAGATGATTTGGTAGGATACAAAATGCACAGAAAGTAAAATAGTCTAAAGGACCTCCAGTTGCCCAGTCAGGGTAAGTCTGAAGCTTATAAGCAAAGAATCTCTACTCATGCCTGGAACAGTCACTGGATTACATGCCATGAGGAGGCACATCTTCCCCATGAAGTGCAATGTGATGAATCAGCTGAATAGTGATGGTTCAGCAGAGATCAAGTAGATTAGTAGTGATTTTCTGATGCTAATACTGCTCTTTTATTGGCAGAAAGATGAATGACGACACTATAACTCACTGTTGAACTAAAGTAATTACAGAACATCTGTAGACATGTGCATGTTCCTGTATGCCTATCTCTAACGCAAAATAATGCAATTTTGCATAAGCAGCAGGCATTTAACTTTAGTAGTTAATCAAGTTGCATTGCAGCTTAAGTGGGACAACTGTGCACATATATATTTCTATGCATGGCTATAAATTGTTAGATTGTTGTTATTGGCTCATATGACTAAAATTTCATTGAAATTTGGGCAAACTCATTTAATCTACCTTGTGCTTTCTTTCCTGAACTGCAATATGAAGTCTAATCTTAATCAGCCCAAATTCCCTTCTTTTCTTTCAAGGCTGTCCAAGAAGTTTCACATGCAAGTTCAGAGGACAATCTCATTAGTGGCTTGAAGAATTCCAGGTATTAGTGGCAATGGCCAAAGCAACCTATGTGTAGTTACAGTTCAGAAGAAAAAGAAATAACTGAAACAACCTGTAGGACTTTCCATTTGTATGCTTTTATTTTAAGCTGATGGGAGCAAATACAGAACTTCAGTTTTGCAAAGATGGTCTTGACCTTTTTATTGGAAACACTGAAAAAAATAAAAAATGAAAAATAAAAACCATCTGTTTGGCTGAGAGGAAGAAAAAGGTTTCCCCAGTGACGAATTTAAAATGAAGAGGAAATTGCCTCCAAAGCATTAAGATGGAAAAAGCCAACTTGATTGTATCTCAACCTATCTAAAATACTTTAAGCATCAAAGGAGAGGAAAAAGGAAGTCTCTAAGGACCAGGAGGCCACCGAAAGCATCCAAAAGGAGCAAGAGCATAAAAGAAATATAATGTAATCCTTACATAAAAAACAAGTTTCTATGTTTTCTTTCAAAATGCTGTATTATTCACATCTGTCTTGCAGATATATGCAACTTGTTTTTAAGATACAACACCGCAAATAAATAAATAAATAAATAGATAGATAAGGGTCACATGTCTTACAGTGCCATCTTTAGAGACATAACATGTCTAATGCCAAACAAAGCATTTTTTATAATCAGTGTAAGTAAAAATGTACCTCTAGACAATTATTCGTATCTATCTAGTTGTCTATTATCTAGTATCTAACCAGATCAGATGATCTACCCTTTGAACACATTCATTTCTGTCTATAATGTGAGTCTAGTCTAACTTGCTTAAACTTATGAATCAAACTTATGGTGAACTAAAATTGGAACAGATGAAATCCATCTGAACAAAATAAACCACTGAATCAAAGGAATAAATTTCTTATCAAACATAAATGTGCTGACAATACAAATGGAAAAAGCAGCTAAGGACCCATTTACTAACCTGGAACAAATGGAAGTCAGAAATTTTTGAGAAAACAGTAATGGAAATGACATAAAGCAATTATCTGGCCCCCTTCTCCTGTTCCAACACAGGGCCTGGGCCACCTGAAATCATAAATGATAATCAATTAATTAATCGATTTATTTCTATGTCTATTAAATTCCCAGTGTGTAACTGCAGAAGTGAAACTCTTTTCACATGCTGTTACAATGTTTCAGGAGTTTACACATAAAAGGCAATATGAGCAAAATTAAAACAGGTTTGTTTATTCCCATTGCTCTGTCCTGAAAGGCTCTCCTGCATGTGTTTCACCCTCAGACTCCTCCAGATGTTCAAATGCATCTCTGAGCATGCAACATCTACTCTCATTTTCATCATATAATATGCCTCTCTCAAGTTCCAGCAAAGCCTTCACATTGTATCAGATAGTTTAAACTAAAATCCACACCTCCTTCTCTCTCTGCCCTTCCCACCCCCCGCCCCACCTCCCAAAAAAAAATCAAAAAAATCATGTCATATTGCCCTTGGGCAGAACCAAATGCTATGTTCTATTGCCATTCCATATCTGCTCTGCAGAGACCTAGCCTTAAACAAGGTAGATACACGCAGTCTGTACCACATTGGAGCCAGAGATCATTCCCTAGGGTGGATACATTTAGCAGTGTAGAAATAGCTTATGTCTTTCTTATGCAGCTGCAAAGGTTGATAATTGGAACATTAAACAAAAAGATGTAAGCAGAATCAATAAGAGTGTCCATTTGGACAGCAGACAAGAGCAAAGATCTTTGTAATTCCTGACTTTGCTGCATGTTTATTTCTTTCACAGATCACTAGAGAACAAGGAGATTGGCCCATTTAATCCCCATTTCATATTCTGCTTGTCGGCCACTTTATTTTCTTTTTGGAAAGGTTTCCACTTCTTATGTTTCATGGCTCTTCATGCTGTGCCCTCCCCACCCCATATCATCGTTTATTCACTTTTTCTAATTTAAGCTGAATGAAAAGCAGGACTTAGAGAAGATCTTATGCAATCTGTTACACTGGGGAAGTGGAGTAGCAAATGCTAAGAAATAAAAATAACTTTAGTAGTACTTCAGCCCTTCTAAATGTTCACCAGTGATTAAACCACTCGTTAAGTGTGTCTTAGTAAAAAAAATTCTTTCCATATTTATACACTGGATGAATATTTAGATTATAGAGATTTGATTATATGCTTTAAAAGCTTGATGTGATATTAGTTGATGTGCAAAGATACTGGAAATATAAACCAAAAAGCTAAAATCAGAATATCGGTATGCGTTTAGTACCAATTCCGTGGAGGCAATGAAATTACAGTGATTCAAAACCAGTAAGGAACAACCATCATATTCAAGTCCCTTAAGATTTAAAGAGTGTAACTGTGTGTGTTATAAGAGGTTTGTAAGTAACTGTGCAAACACAAAACATTGTGTCTTACTACTTTGAACAAGCCACATATTAAATTGCTACAGACCTCTGTCTACTTTTCAGTCAGTGCAGGAGCCCTGCTCTTTCAAAGTAATTTGGAAATCTTTATCAATAAGGCTGCATATTCTACATTTCCATTCTCAGCTTCTACTTTCTTACAAATGGGAACTCCCAATGTCAGTACTGTGCACTTTTTCCATGCCTTACATTGAAATCAAGATGTTCAGGATGAATGGTAATGAAGTCAAGCTGAAGAAAATAAAAGGATTGTCTTCCTTATGCAGCATCTTGTTTTTCTTCAGCAATTCAAAAATAGAATCTAAACGAGAGCTCAACGCTTTTGGAGCTAGCCTTTGTCATTAAGCCAATTTCTGTGCATCTCGAGAAGACAAACATTTTAGAAAATAAGAGAAGTAACATCATAAATAAAAGACTTGGCCATTTTTAATGTCCATTACCCTAAAGGGACATGATTATTTTCTCAAGACCAAGTAATATACAAAAACACAGACATTTTTCTTCAAACATAACATCTTTGTTGCTTCTGTACTGTACCTTCCTCTTTAAGACATGCAATACATGTACAGTAGAAAATGCTTAATATTTGAAGAGAAAATGAATCATAGGAGAAGTGACATTAGTTTCATTTTCTGTGAACAGTGACAGCTTTCCTGTAGCCATCAAAACACATGAACACATATATGGTTTACACCTTCATTGCAATGTGTATACAAAATCATAAAAGAATATAGGAAGTATTTGGCAAATTAAGGTAAGTCTCTCTTTGTTAAACTCAGTAGTTACTCATATGCCTCAATTTGTCACTTAGGTTTCAGTCTGCATATCTACATACTGTTGCACAGCAAAAACCAAGTTCTACATAATTTGTGTACATATGTGCTAATATGTTGCTTTATAATTCGATATATCATTTTAGACATTGATACTGTAGTTGTCAGCCCCTATTCTCTCTTTTTGCCATCATTAATGTTCTTCCACAAACATACATGACCTTCACAAAATATTTAGGTACAAAGTCAAACTTTCACTGATATCAGTCACTTTTTTTTTCTTTATGGACTTAGAAGAAAAAAAAAATCTATTAAAGATTTCTTTTTAACATTAACTAGAAACATAAAAAAATACAGGGTAAAAGAGCAGATTTCTTCTTTTTAAAATGTCTTTTTAATTACATTCATTAATATGTTTACTGATCACCAAAATACACCCAGGATGAGATCTGAATGGCATATGAAGAAGAAATTCCCACTCCAGGTCCTGAACAAAAGATGAAAAAAAAAAATCTCAAGATTCATGGATCGGTCCTTCATGGCTAAGATAAAATAATTTGGCATAGCATGTTTATTCAGTAATTTCAGATATTTTTGGTTGGTTGGTCTTGTTCAGTTGGAATTAAAAATTGCATCTCTTTGACCGTTTGGATATCAATAACAGCTTAGGATGAGATTCAGTTCATAGACTAATCTAAATTTAGAAGCTTGATTCAGATATCATGATATGGCTGTTTAATGACAGTTGAGGCAATCCATGTTATCCAAGGCATTCAAATGAGGCAGATGGATTTGACACAGTAAATGGCAAACTTCTCAGTCAGGATAATCATATTCAGTAGCCCTAGTGAGTAAATTTAATGAAGACTAGAGAGCTGTTTAGCTTGCTGGATTTAAATTTCCATTTTATGAAGACATACTGTTATCTAGGCTCCATTGGCTATTTTATTTAATGCTTTGTTGACTAGACCTCTATTGACTATAATGAAAGCTTAGATATAATGAAACATGGATGTCTTAATTTGCAAGCCGAATCCCATCTGTAGAGCAGGACCCAGTTGTCTGGACATATTCATCCAGAGTGAAATTCACTTGCCTGAAATCAGTTGTCAGGAAACATAAAGGTGTATTGCTACTTTTTATCCCAAGATATCTTAACTGGTGCTAGACATTTATGTTTAGGCAACTGCATCCTGTCTTTAGCTAGTTTTGCCTTCACTCTTTGTTATTTGACTTTTAATGTTTTAAATAATTATAATATAGTTTATATGAAAAAAATCAATACCAGAACAATGTATTTTAACTGTGTATCTATTTTAAAGCTTTTATTTAACCATTACTGTAATGTAAGTTTATAAACGAAGCTATGACATATGAAGACTGGGACTCTTACCTAGCTGAGTTCTCTTCACTGTAAAAACATGTATCAAGATTTTAACTCTGTGTTCTATTTACAAACTGGAGAAAAATTCACATTTTATTGCATGATTCATCTGACCAATATTTGTATATTGTAGGATGAGATCAAACACTTCCTAAAGTATGTTTCTCTATTGACTAAAGACTTCTGCATCTTTCCACAGATCAGATATAGATGTTTACATTTGGCTTCATCAATCCCTCCTGGCCTTGCTAGTCCTTAAAAAAAACCTACTACTGACTTCTGCAATTATACAGCCTTTAGGAAGAGGAAAAGATGTCTTTAAGATGTGATCAAGAATAAGCAGAAGGAAATATTGATTTAACACATTGAAAATCAGAAAGAATATAACTAAATTTAAAAAAGAAAACAACCACATTACAAAATCTAAAAAGAAAGAACCCAAAAAACCCCAAACCCTCTGGTAAGTCTTTCTCAATGCCATAGAGCAATGGCTGACAAAATCCCACTCGTCAACTGCTCATATAAATTCAGTCCTTGTCCAGTATCCAAGTAAGAAAGAATGCTGAGCTCATTCTGTAAAAACCTTTCCTGCTTCTGGGAAAATTAGTTTGTTAAAAATATAGGGCCTTTTTTTAGTAGCATGCTTGTTATAAGACAGCCATGTTTCAGTCATATTGTCTGATTAAATGGCATATTGGTTTAAACTGTTATAGAAAACATTTTCCCATACATCTAATTTTGCCGGTGAATAGACAGCCTCTTTTAAATATAAGGATGAAGCAAGTATGCTCTTGTACAACTCTAAAACTCTCCTTTGTGAACAGCAAACCAAGAATTTCAGCTTGACACTTTCAAAAAGTACCACATACACAACCAGAAGACATTTTGGAGACCTTTTTTGCAAACTGCAAGAACATTGCTCGCAATGTCCTCAGACCTCACACCAGTGTCTTTCCAGTTCCCTGTGTAAAAGATATGTTTAATTACACATTTCTTCTCTGGTGTCTAAAATTAATTTCAAGGTAAGGTCAATGCTCCTTTGCTATACCTTGAAACCTTATAGGGGGAACCCTTGCTGAGTAACTCTAACACTGAACCCATTAGTTCCAGTCATCAGTCAAAGAATCTGTCAAATGAGTTACTGTAGCCTCATTCCTTATTTTCCAGTGTGTGTGCAGCGTTGTGTACAGTCGATCCCTGCTACTACTGCTAAATAGGCTGATGGTTTCTTTTGGTGGGGGTTTTTTGTTTGTTTGTTGTGTTCCTGAAAGCAACATTAGAACTAAATAAAAATGCACAGTACCAATAGATTTAGATTTTAAATGTCTTAACCAACAGTTTCCATAGTGCTTACAAGAGATATTCCAATTTATATCATCAGACAGAACTTAGGATGAAAATGATGATACAAATCTGAATACACAGAGAAATGTGAGAAACTACATCACTGAATTTTTGGCCAGTGTTCTACAGGAAGAATATTTAAAGGACTTCTTTTAGTTAAAGGCATGGGATGGAATATGAACAGGATGAAGAAATAATTCAGCAAACTGAGAATAATGGAGGCTATTAAATGAAACTTGTTTACAGCAATGCCCTTTTCCAATCTTTGAATGGCAGAGTAGATTGTTGCCTGTGGCAGGCAGAACTTTACTCTTTGGTGGTTGCTTCTGGTGTGCCTTCAAGAAAACTATCTACCGTAACATCTGTTAATTTCAGCAGGGAAACTTTTTCTGTATTGTATCAAGGTAGAATGGAAGTGTGTTAAATCATTACATAAATTACTGACATCTTGCTGAATGCAGAGAGTTTCAGCCTTCACTTCAAGATAATTTGTGGGACAGATGCCTTACCTTTTCTAAAGTATTAATGCATCAAATATCCTTGAGAGCAAATATTTCTGAAAGCCTCAGAGGGGTAAATTAGTTTTCAATAAACTAATAAGCATTGTAATAGATTGATGTATTGTGTTTAATTCCAAGGAATTGGGTTTAAAAGCATTGTACTGCATTACTTAAATCAAAGAAATTGTAATCTGTGCCTTTTGCATTTGATTCAGGCATCTCTAGAAAAACACAATTTCAGAAAATCAATCACAGTTAATAGCTTTAACACTTATTACCATTTCTATTCTTCCTGGACATTTCACAATTATCTTAAAATTTTATTCAATGGCTTTGTTGTTTGAAATAATTCCGCATATGCTTTCTACAAACAAATTTTGGGCCCACAAATTATGTGAGCAGTTTCTAATGGTCATTCAAGCTTTGAAGTGACTTGAATTAGGCAATCATGCACCATTAGTTCATTCTGTTATGGTTCTGCGTAAAACTAACTCTTGCAGTAAGGTTTCTAATATTGTCTATTTGCCCAGCTGTAAATAAAAAAGTAAATAAATAAATGTCCTTCCACACACCACACTTTACAGCACATATGAATTCTCATGTCCATATGGCAAATTTCACTGCTACTAATTTTCAGCATCAAATTTCTAATGGCATCCACAATGCAATGACATGATATGAGGCATGGTTCCATAACAGGCCAGAACAAACAAAGAAGCTGGTTGGAAACCAGTTTTG
Source organism: Falco biarmicus (assembly GCF_023638135.1). Lineage (NCBI taxonomy): Eukaryota > Metazoa > Chordata > Aves > Falconiformes > Falconidae > Falco > Falco biarmicus. The sequence goes on along the minus strand of NC_079289.1, from coordinate 47,855,408 downwards.
TAGGAAAGAAGTAAAGTACTTGTATATCTCTAGTGGGCTAAACCAAATCTTTGGATTTGATCACCCCCGAAACAAGCAGGTTGAATATGAAAACTACTTTGTAAAACTGTTGTAGCTCAGACCCATTTTCAGTCAGCACAAGTTAGTTAAATCAGACTCCAGGGAGAAATTTAGCCACAGTTACAAAAGGAATTAATGTTTCCCCTTATAATCTGCTTTTATTCATTTATTAATGTTAACTAATTTAGAATGAGACTCCGAGGATGCTAAATGTCCCTGCGTGAGCCAAAACTGGCAATTTGGATTGTAGGTTCAGCCACAGGCACTTTTTTTTTTTTTTTTTTTTTCTTTTGAAGTCACTTTACAGCAGGGACAAGCTGAGCTTGCAATCAAGGGAACCGTGTATCTGAAAAAGAATAAGACTTAAGCATACTTGCTTTTTGAACGTGAGTATATTAACATCAGGTTTTGCACTGCAACAAGTTCTTTGGCAAAAATCGTATTAGTCCCCAAATGTCAGAGCTTGGATAACAGGCATCAGTGAGTCAGGACTGACTGAAATAAAAATGTGGGGCTTGTTGCCATTAGGGATTTTATGCTTTTAAGAGTGATTTAAATTTACCTTAATCAAATTAATAAAACAGCTTACATAAAGTTGTACTGCGTTTTCCTCAAACAGAAAATACTTGTCTTAAAAGGAATTAATTGTCTTTCCTATATAAAAAATATCTGTTTATTATTCTCTCTTCTCACAAATGCTACATGTCCAGCTGACGCTGTGTTAACAAGCAGCTCCTTCCCCACCCAGCTGCTTCCCTCTGACTTGAACAGAGGGATACATGCAGAAGAAATTGCTAAGGACTTGATCAGGGCAGCTAGATGGAAGTACCTGTATAAACAGGTGCGCTCTGCCCCCTGACCTCGTAGTCATGCCTCATTATGCTCCTGTGCATCTTCTGACATGGAGACCCTGCAGAGAAGATTTTCTATTTGTCTCCTGCTGTGTGCTCTGGCAAATCATGTTTTTACCCCCTGATATTCATACACATACAAAGGAAATCAGGTCTTGGTCTTCTGTAAATGAAAGCCACTCTGAGGTATTACACACCAGGGGATACTGCGATACTGGCACAGCTTGATTGCCAGAGCCAGTCTTCTGTCTATATGCTGCATTGCTTTGATAAATAAATATAAAACTGATTTCAAGATGGAGAATTATAAACAATGGTGATGCTAGGATAAACTGGCATGTATGAAAAGACATGTACTTCTTGTTTTGATGTTAACTACTTACTTGTTGGTTAACTACCTCCAATTAAATTCCTCTTCTAAATGGTTGCAAAAAAGGTGGTACACTGTAATCCCTTAATCATAAATGTGATTCAGAATCTCTTTGCAATGTAGATAACCCCCAGATATCTGCATAGACTGGCATGGAAATATCCCAATAAAACCTTTCATGCATGAAACTGAAGATTTTTCAAAGCCACAGCACTCTTCAGGAAATCATAAGCTTTGCTCAAGCTCCAAGTCTGAGTGACAATTAATTTGGCTTCCTGTGCACAAGGTCTTCCCAAGCACTTTGGCTATCCCAGTCCATTGGCATCCAACATAAAGAAATTAAATTTCTGTTTTCCAGAATGAATTTTCCCTTTTCTTCTCACTAGCAGTAACTTCTTTTTGTCCTAGTACAGGATTATTTCATTTGCCAAATATTAAGTCAATTGCACTGGGCAAAATGTCTGTTTCTCTGCTTTCTAGTGTAGTGATGTTCCATCGGTATGGTGGGGACTTATTTTGAGGAAATCTTAATAAAAGTTAATTGTAACTTCTGAAATTTAACTTCTCTCTGTGAATATCTTATCAAACTGTAAGTCCATTAAGTAAAGCATATCCATGTTTTTAATGGCTGAGAACATACTGACTGAGAAAATGAACTATTTCATATCTTTCTGAGCATCTTATGCTGCATAAAGCTGGCTAGTGTTCTGTCCACACACGCACTTACTTTAAAAAGTACATTTAGAAGAGAGGAATTTGCATCTACTCTCTGTTCCTTTCCTATCCCCAGTTCTACTACTGCCCTTCTTTTACACGGGCACTCAAAATTTAAATGCTGTTTTCAGAAAGAAGAAGGTGGCTTGATTTAGGAAGCATGGAAGCAATAGTGTGAAGTGAGAGCCTGAGTGAGAGACAGTGTAGACGAACAATCAGGGTGAGCAGAGACACAGGTCTGACTAAACTAAGTTTAGAAGAGTTTTAGGTTTCCTCCAACTCTTATGTTTCTATAGCTTTGTAGTAGAACATGTAAAGTAACTTGCAAAATTCCCAGGGATTAGATTGCCATGACACCAGAAAAGAGGTAGAGAGATGGTGCAGGAACAGTGGTAGAAGTTATATCCATTTAGTGTGGTTGAGCTAATAATGGCTACAGAATATGGGGTAGAGGAACAGAGAGGCAGGCTGTGAATACTGCAAAGTCACCATGCAAACTCGAGAAAATTAAAAGCCCAGAATCTTGTTTACACAGTGATAAAGTAACACAAACTTCCTTCTCTGTAAACTAGAAAACACAGAATTAAGGTACTTGTCACCCAACATGAGCTAGCATTCACCCTTACAGGAAGAGTGTGCAGGAGTGGATGAACAAAGTTTAGCACCTGCTTTTTGCTGAAAGAAAGCTTCAGTATACGCCAGATGCCAAAGAGGAGTTAAACAGATATGGCCTTCTTTCAAACACTATCTTGCTCCCTGCAAATTACGCCAAACCTCTGAGGTGTTATGAGTCATGGCAGTTGATTATTATTTTATTATCCACAGATAACCAGCAGCAGTGATATGGAATGGGATGACCAGTAGTTATCGCCTTTGATACAGCTCAATGGCTTCAGAGCTAAGCAAGGCATACTTGACCTTTTGAAGGATATATGTATCTCTAATATTATGGTGACCTGGAAGGTGAAAGCATCTGATTCATCAAGGTTATCCAATCAATGATCTGTTAAGTGCAAGCAGGGTAATAAGGTATGTGATAAACAAGAGACACAAAACAAGGAATAAGGGCAACAGTGGCAAAGACCGAAGTCTCCAGACAGTAACTGCTGAGCCCTCAGCAAACTGCAGGCACAGCTTTGGAGAGGGCCAGTCTGGGCATTGTGATTGGTAAAAAGGGGAAACAAGGGTAAAATAAAGGTTTATAAGGGTTTAGGACATTGAAGGGTGGAGAAGGCTGTGGGATGGTGAAAAGTTTATGAAGGGATGTTTAGGGGAAAGGAAAGCAGGGAGGAAGAGAGAGGGATAGACAGAAAAGGGAACAGTCATGTAAAATGGGGCCAGTCAGTACGCTTGTCTGACTGAGTGCCGTGCCTGATCACCACAGTCTGTCCTATCTTTTTATTAAATCTTTTCTTAACTATCCCTGTGTAGCCTCATTCTCTGCCCTCTGTGTGTGTGCTGCAGGCACTCAGCGCCAGCTACCTGGGGACCAGCATGAGTGGGCTGGGTGCCAGCTCCTGGAGACAAACAGGGGGTGTGGGTGCCCTGACTTGAGATGTCAGCCACTGGAGCCGGTGGGGTGCTTAACCCCCAGCCGTAGGGTCTGGAGCAGTTTGTGTTCCCAAAACCAGCTACTGGAGGACTCAGGAAGGGTGGGACGAGCAAGGGCCCTAACACTGGCAGCTGGAGTGGGACCGCGGGTCACAGCCCATGTGCCTGGTGCCGGCTGCAAATGTCTGTATCTTTCCCAAACTGGGTGTGTGGGAGGGGTGTGTGTGTGTGTGCTCACTAGCAAACTTCAACCTGGACTAGACAGTAAGTGCCAAGTGATGCTGGGGGGATCTGCAAATGTGTGTGTGCTTGTGAACCCGGAGAGTGCCGTGTGTGTGTGCACTAGTGACCTTCTGCCTCTGCCAGCCCGAGAGGAGGAGGGGACGTGGCTCTCTGGGCTTGTGCCTGGTGTAAATTCTATACGTGGCCATCTGTGTGAGTGGCCGTGTCTCTGTATGTCTCTGGCGTACTGCTCACTTTCTCTACTGATTGAACCTGCAAATAGGAGAGAGGCAGCTGCATCCCTCAGCCTGGGCAGAGGTCCTACATCTCCAAAGTGGGCGCCAGCAGACAGAGAGAGTCCTAGGCTGGAGCTGGTAGAGTAGCTGATGGTAAGCTGGACACTTACCCCATAAGAACGACAATCTGTTAATTTTCTCCAGTTCCTCCACCAACATTCAATATAGCTGTAATTAGACCAGTGAATGGAACTCAAACATATGAATCATTTTTCATATCTAGTAATTATAATACCTTTTAACAAGGGGAATTGCAAAGTACTACACCGCAGGAGGAACAGCCACATGCACCAGTACAGCCTGGGGGTCAACAGGCTGGAAAGCAGCCTTGTAGAAAACGTCCTGGGATCCTGGTGGAAACCAAGCTGATGTGAAACCACAGTATGTCCTTGTGACATGGAAAGCCAGCAGCCTTCTGGGCAGTGTTAGGAGAAGTGTTGCCAGCAGGTTGAGGGAGGAGATCCTTCTACTCTGCTCAGTGCTGGTAAGGCCACACCTGGAGTACTGTGTCCAGTTCTGGGCTCCCCAGTACGGGAGACATGGACATACGGAAGAGAGTCCAAAGAAGGTCCACAAAGATGATGGAGAGCCTGGAGCATGTGTCATGTGAAAGAGGCTGAGAGAGCTGGGACTGTTCAGCCTGGAAAAGGCACAAGGGGGAAAATCTCATCAGTGTGTATAAACAGCTGGTGGGGGTGAGCAAAGAAAACAAAGCCACGCTCATCCCAGTGATATACAGTGAGCTAACAAGGCAGTGGGCACTAACTGATATACAGGAGATTCCAAGTAAATATAAGATAAATATTTTTACTTTGGTGAGGTTGAACACTGGCACAGGTTGCCCAGCAAAGCTGTGGAGTCACCATCCTTAGAGATATTTAAAACCCAGACAGACACAGCCCTGAGTAACCTGCTTTAGCTGACCCTACTATAAGCAGGGACATTGAGCTAGATGTTCTCCAGAGGTCCCTTCCAACCTCAACTTTTGCATAACTTTGTGATTTTCTGATTTCCTATACCACGTACAGTGGCCATTGGTAGCTCCCCAAAACAGGGTAAATATTGAATTACAATGATAGCCAGTAAGTTAATTTCTTCATTTTCAGAAGAGTAAGTTGAACTTTTCAGTTCTTCATCTGTTCAAGTTTGAATGCATCTGGACTCAACAATTGTGCAAGGCCTGAGACACCACCCAGCAACCTTCGTTTCGTTCCATTTTGGGAATACTCTTTTTTTCAGGGATCATTGTGTGTAGTGTATTGTAAACATTACTGAAAATGCATCAAGCCATTTTTCTTCTAAATAGCATTCTTTAACTTCTTTAATGTTAAAGGTGTGCAGGAAGGTGTGCAGAAAGAAGCAATTCTTGTTTACAATTCTCCTTAAAATATACAGAAAAGTAAACTGGACTTTTAATGGTTTGGTGTTTTTTTTGGCTGGCTCATTAGCTTCATGTAATGTGCAATAGATATTTTGCCAAAAATATTTTATGGGTTTTACAAACAGCTTCTTCATTCCAAATGCAGAATTTAACAGTGCTTCAATTTTTTATAACTTCCACTCTATTCATGTAGATTGTCTTTAGCCTAGAAACAGAAGTCTTAATGATTTTGATTGCTTCTAGCACCTTCTATGAATTCAGAAGTGATGTTTCAGTGGTTTTGAACTAAAATCCAGCATTTCCTGATGAACAACAGGACCATATAGTTTGAAATAATGATGAGTGAATTCCATGCACACCCTTACTATCAACAGATCATTAAGAAAGTAGTTAATTTTGCGTGAAAACAGTCTTGTTCCAGCTATGTTCAAATGGCTGGCAAATCAAATGGATTAAATAACCAGGATAATCCTCTCAATTTAACTTTAAAAACATATTTGTATTTACTTTAAATCATTATTTTCATTCACAGAATAAGATGTATACTTTCCTTCAGTAGCATTTGAGACAATAATAACTGCTGACCAGAAATAAAATTAAATTATGCAATAAACATTGCACAGAGAATAACTGTGCCAAAATCATTTTAATAGATTATGAAAGGAAGCAATTTAAATGTGCAGTTGATTTACAGGTGGAAAGATGCCTTCACATTGACTGAATTTCTGGCAATTCAACTTTTTTGGCAGACCTTCAACTTTTCATTACACAGAGGAAGGAAGAGGTATCTTTTTCAGTTATGTGTGGTTACTACATTTATATACCCGAGGCTAAGGTCCTGTTTGCACTACTCTAGCAACACAATATTCATCAAAATTACATTAAATAGGCAGCTAAGTGTTCCTTTTGAAAAGGAAGATCTTCTTAGGTCAGCTTAACATTAAACATTTTGGCCAAAAGCTGTTCTGCAGTTTCTTCTTTCTTTATAAAGAACTTCACAGATGTTTGTAATAACACACAGCACTGCTATATGCATCCCTGGTCACAGGAGGCATCAGAGAGGTGCCCACCACACACTTTACTTAGGAAATTATTAGCAGGCAAAATAGCCTCCAAGGAACCCTAACCAGCCAGTGTAAGTTTGAACCCTTCAGTCTACTCTGAATTATAGATGAATCCTTAATTATCATTATAAATGAGCCAGCAGAAACTAACTTGGAATTAATTTGGTTGTTTATTTTCCTCAGTTGTGCTTTGCAAATTGTTGTCAGATCTTTTTCTAAAAAAAAAAATTGGCTGAAGATCTGTACAGCAACTCCCTACATTTGCTCTTCAGATCTGTTTGGGAAAAAAAATCCACACCATTAGCTTCGGTTTTTATTCCAGCCTTTCTAAATTTTTTTAGTTTTATTTTCAGCTGTTTCTTGGGGAAGGTTCATTAAATGTAGATTAAGAAAACAGTTAATTAGAAAAGTATCCCCCTTTGTCTACCTAGTTCTTCAGTGGCCCATCACTAGTTCAAGGCTTTGCCACAGGGTTCCAGGTTGCAGGATGACTTGCCCAAAATCTTAGAGGTAATCAACTCTAAAAATGTGGTGTGGTTTGTTTAGTAGCAGTTCTGTCTTTCTGTTGTATGATAATCATATATTGCAATTTAGTAGAATTTGACTAAGAACAATGGAATGTGGTTTGAAAATCTACAAATTAGCACCCGTTCATCTGATCTGGATACTGGAAGACAATATAGCTGAATCAGCACAACATTGAGCCTACATTAATTAGTCCTGTTGAGAGATACGGTTATTAGTTCAACTGCAAAACTGCATTAACACTGATGTATACCTTTCAGGATCTGTGCTTACATCTACATGTGACATTGTGCAAAACTAAGGATGTATGCCAGTTCATCATCAATTGCCTAGAAATGTCACTGTGTCCTGCAGACATGGCCGAAGTAAATGTCAGGGACAACCCATGGCTTATACTTCTGAAAAACTACTTGAAGATAAAGCATAAATACAACTAAAACTGAGGTCAGAATAAATTCAAACATAAAAAGACCTATGTGTGTTTACAGACAGATTATGCAGACAGAATTTATATAGCAGTTATACCAAAGAATCGAAAGGAATTAAATGAACAATTTATAAGTATCAAGCAATGTATACATCTCCAAAATGCTTTCATTGAGAAAAATTCCTGTCTGTACAAGACCACTCTTGCCTCAGGGATAAAGACCAATATATTTCCAGTTGAAACGAGAAATAATCTTTTTTCTATTTCACAAGTGATTGATTTAGAGAAGTTAGTCATCTTAAACTTACCTTAAGCACCAAATTTACCCAGAACAGTTAAACTGTTTGTCCAATAAACTAAAAATTCTCAAACTTTTGGTATGTACACTTCTTACCCACATTTTGAAACACAGAGAATGTGCATGGTTTTGTGCAGTGTTATGAAAATTTGCAAATGTACTGGGATAGGCTAAACTTTGGAAAACAATTTCTGTGTTACAAGAAGAAAAAAGGAAATGGAATGTTATATTTTCCTAAAAATCTTGACATCTCTGGTGCCTCAAAGGGCAAGCATGTGATGCAACTAACATTTTGAACATGGATTCATGAACAAAAGAGAGGAATTCAGAGCCCTTTAAAAGTGGTACATGAACAAATCCTGAGAAGGGACCACATGTTCATATGTATGTTCATAGCCTACCACAAACACAACAAGTTTGTCCTGGTAAAGTAGTAAACTTTTTTGTCCGCATAAAAATTTTACCTTAGGCAAAACAGCATAAAATGTAATGCTTTCTCCACAAACTAGGAAAATGGGGGGTTTTGCTTTGGTTTTGTTTTGCTTTGTTTCCAACACGATTTATAAAGAAAGAAAATATTCAACTGTGGGTCAATGTGAAGAATTTTTGTTTTATTAAATTAAAGAAAGTCTGAATAGCACCTGTGTGATTCTGTAATTATACCTGAAACAGCAGGAAAATCTGCTACTACTCATTGAACCTTGCTACTGAGGGAAGTTGAATAGATCATTCATTCCATGGTTCAGGAGAGTCATTTCAAATCTGTGTACCACATGTAAAATTAGTTCTGACCTTGTCAGCCTCAAGCATGTCCTTCAGATATGGATCATTAAATTCAATCCTTAACACTCCAGGGAAAAAGAGCTAAAAAATTGGGGTTTCCTTATATTGCATGCTATGATCTCTAACTAAACCTGTATATTTACTTTGATTTTCCAAATGGAACCGTCATTTATATCCTTGACACATGAAAGCTAAGACTGGTGTCCTTCTGAAGAAGATAACTTTCTCAAAACAAATGTAAACCAATTAGTCTAGTCCATGCCTAATCTTTATCTTCATGGCAGCTCATGCAACAAGACAAGCTTAAAAGACACTGGTACGGTAGCGTAAGTCAGTCCCTATTGCATTCCTTCCTGTGCAACTAGACTTATTTAGTTGCATGCTCCTGATGTGTAAAGAAGCTGAAGTGAGTGCTGTCCCAACCCTATTATGTCTTGCTCTTCTTTTAATATATTAGTACCACTTATTCACACAGACACGTGAGCCTCTCCAGGCCACTGAATAAAAACAACCAAGAAGCAAATCTGAACACTAGGTACCTAATTGTTCATAGTGCTTTTAGTTAGCTCACTACCTTTCCTTGGGATCATTCCAAATAGCAATGTCCAAGACTGTAAAAGAGCTTTCCAACTCTCAGCAGTATGGATACAGATCAATCCATGATGTTTGGGCTTTAGCAAAAGGACTGTTCTCTGTTTACATCCAAGGGAAAGCAGGAAAGGTATCTCTCTCCAGCTTTGGTCATAAAAAGTTAGCTTCTGGTTGAAGGTAGTTGTCTGGGCTCTGGTCACTGCTGAGAAACATGTACTGCCAAGAGGAGACTCTCCCAAGAGAGAGACTCTTACTACCCTGAGGTAGGCACCTATAGTGCTCCGGATAAACAGCTATCTGAAGAGGCCAATCTCTCCTAATTAACTGTAAAGAGAGTTAGATTTGAACAAGATATCCAGTTTTCAGACAGCTAAATTTATGTGGATCTTACCAAAGAGGCTTTAAGGAGATACACTGACCCAAGGAGATGTAAACATCAAATACTTTAGTGCAACCTAAAAAATACAGTATTGCCCAAACAACTGGTAAAAAGCTGCCTTTGTGGCCTCAGTGACTAATGAGAGAAAAAAGTCCAGAATAATGGAAAAAAATAGAATAAAAACTGTGTAGAAAAGAAGCAAATTTGTCTGCTTCTAGGCTGTTCTCTGCTGCACAGTCCTGGTAGAGTCTCTCCAGCTGGACATTCACCAGGCCAATGTGTTTGGGTTCCACCATGCTGAGCCAAGACATTTTTACATTTTTTCTGAGAACATACTGCAACACTGGCAGTTGACCTCTTTGGCATATCTTCCTGTACAAACACACTTTACAGTCTGCTATAGGCACTTAAATCCAGTTGCTTCAATAGTTCAAGCCCACATGTTCCGGAACACTTATCCTCCCTCATTCACATACACACACACAAACAGGATGGGAAAAGAATTTAAAATTCCAACCCCAAAACATGGATTTTCAGCAATAACTAGATAACTCCCCTAGAGTATTGCATTCTCACCACGCATGAGTTCAGTGAAGCAATTGTATATGCATGGGAATCAGTTATGGACAGCCCCTAATGACAGAGAGCCACTGCTTTATGAAGTCACAGCTCCCTCTACATCCTGAGAATGGGAGACTTCATGACATGGGTAATATTTTGTGATAGTCTAAGCTAAGAATCTCGGTAGTAAATTGAACATTCAGTTGACTTACTTAGCTTCTAATCTTTACACCTGCACAAACTCTGACCTTCAGTGGACCTGGAGCAGAGGGTGAATGTGGTCAGGCTCTTTTCTGGAGCAGGGAGAAGATTCAAGTTGGCTTCTTCATGTTGGTTTGTCAGTGCTAACCTAACTGCATGCTAATCTACAATGTTGAAAATGTTTTCCTTTTTTTGCCATGCATATCTGAGAGTTTTCTTTTTTTCACTAGTAAGAAAATAGAATTTCTATGCATTTTTGTGTAAAAAGTAGGTTCTACAGTGTTAAAAAAATGTAACTATTCTGGTGAAGAAATTATTCTAAAGCTGAGATTATTAAATAGTCTTGGTGGATCCTTATTACCACAGACAACTGAAAAAGAAAGTTAGTTAATAACTGAAAAATGAGAGGGTCAATTTTAACAAGTACTACGTGCAATTTAAATTTTGAAAAATACAGTGTTTGGCTCTGTGTCAATGGGGCTGGAAGAATCATTTTATCATAAGTTTCTACCCTCCTGATGAGAGCACATTGATTTATTCTGTCATAAATCAAGGCTCCTGCTGGGCTATGAATGAAGGATTTGTAAGGTTTTGGCCTTTAAAAGTGGTTGGGAATGTAAAGGAGAGAACATGAGAGTTTGCAGTAAGGGAGGTAGAGAATCATGCTGGCCAATAAACACACAGAGCAAACCCAACAACTAGTGTAAGAGGGCACAACCAAGTAAAATCGCATCCTTTATGTCAGCATCTTACCCTTCAACATGGAACTGAAGGGAAAAGCCTGGCTCATCTACCTCAGTCACATAATATCACAGACAATAGTGTCATATGGTCTCTCATCTGCATTTATCAAGACCTCTCCAACACATGGATGTGCAGAAGTGTTGACCTTGAAACTGTAAAACCTTTGATCCATAAACTGCTGTTCATGGGAATGTAGTATACTTGAGAGGGGACCCAACAACATTTAAACCTTGAAAGAATACTGTATTACAAGATATGAGCAAGACAATATGACAAAGATATTACCAGTGCCTTTAAAATTAATATTTTTTGCCATATTTTAAAAGGGAAGCATTAGCCTTTTCAAAAGCATATTGGTTACCTTCACTCTCATCTATGACTCCATAGCCCTGAACTACTATAGTCCATTTCCTAATTTTATCTTGCTGTTTGCTCCTTAGATCCTAAATAGGCCCCAATACAGAATGTAAGACTGAAATCCTCTGTTACACAGAGAGATCATCAGACATAATTAGGTAATTTTCACCACAGAGGATTTGTAATTTAACTAGGAATGACTAAGGATGATTTTCTTCTTATGTCTTCCAGGTTTGCCACTGCTTCAGTGGGGGCATAGCACTCTTATTCCCCCTATCCACCTTGATTTTCAAAACATTTTCAGGGAAACACATTTTTTCCATGTCATAAGTACAACGAGATGTTTATTTTTCCTCTCAACACTAATACTTACAGTCCTTAGTGAATTATAATAGAAAGCATATGGGGTTTTGTTTGGTTGGTTGGTTGTTTTTTTTTCCAGCAGAGTCTTGTTCAATTAATATAGAAAGGCCCAGAGTTTAGAGCTGGCTGGCAATTTTCAGACTAAAATGTTGATTTGCCCAAACAACTGCAAAAAAACTACATGTGTTCTTAGGATTTCATGACAGAATTTTCATTTTGTGCAAGGAGATATGGAGGCCGTTGTTGGAGAACCCAGTAAAAACAATTAGGAAGAACTGTGTACAATAAAGAAGAATTTAAACAAGAACAGATGCAGAGAAGGGTGGAGATCCAGGAAAGAAAGATCAGGGAAGGCAGAGCTTATATGAAAGGAAACTAAAATGAGCAAAGTCTGTTTAATCTAGGAAAATAAAAACTGAGAGGGAGTATAATTGTTTTCTATATGTAAGTAAAGTGTAAAACGGATATAGGGAAGAACCAAAAGAGAACTTTGGCACAATGAGAAAGTAAATATGGTCATAGATAGAATTATTTCAGAATTGGAATTAGATCTTTAATCACATCGAAGCAGAATAACTTCTGAACTTAAACTAGAACAGAGGTCTGGGATCAACTTTGGCTCAATTCGGTCTCGGAGCAATTTTGAGAGCAAGCTTGGTTAAATGTAATCAAAAGGAGTTATTAAATAGATCTAACTTTCAAGATGATATTGCTGTTAGAGCTTGAAATTGATGATGTCCAGAGGTTCCTTCTAGTATGAATTATTTTCACTTTTTTTTTTTTAGAATGGGTTACATACTGAGATCAGCCTCTGTGATCCAGAATGTTCCTTCCTGACAATGGCCTTATGAAAACATGTCAATTTCCACTAAATTTTTATTGGGACAGACTTCGCAGCTCCAAATGGAGTTGACAGTAACCAGACAGAGACCTTCAGAACATTTTCTTGAAATTTGTGAGAACGCTGACTCAAGCTGCTATTTTGACATTCTTTTACATTTTAGGTGAGTGCCTTAACTACCTCACTATCATCTCAATACTCACTTATCACCAAGTGATGAGGTCTACATCAAGGTAGAGGCATGCTATGTTGTGTCTATGAAGCTAATCTCCTAATTATCCAGAATGAAAGAGAGCAGAGCATTCTTTGACTCCCTCTCTGCTGACACTTTGGTCATTACCTAGGCACTATTTCAACCTACTGCAGCTATTTAGCCTTAAATAACAGAAATGTTTCCAAGAACAAGAACTGGAATCCCTCTTCAAAATCAAAGGTTTGCACAGGATTGAAACAAGACCTTGGGAGATCTTAATTTTGCAAACAGACCCTGTTCTGTGAGGTGATATCATTCGCTATCAGGATATTATAATTATGCTTTGACAAATGACAATCATCTTCATTCAGACAGTGATAAGGAGACATGGATTCAACCTTAGAATGCAATATACAGTAAAAGTTAATTGAACCACTTTCAGGCTCAGCTACCATCAATGGAATGTTTCAACTTGTACAGTTTAATATCCTCATCTTCAATTGTATTTTAATGGGCTTCCAAAGAGCTCATTTATAATTGTATCTTTAAAATTCATTTTGTTATAGATACATCTTACAAATGCTTAAAAACAATTTTCTCAATTAGTAGGTTCCAGTAGAATTTTTTTCTGTACGTATTTTTTGTCCCATTTTCACCCAGTTTTAGTTATTGGATTCTGCTTGTGAAGCTTGACAAGGACAATTATGAAGAGTCCACAGACAAACATATCCTCTAAATGCACCTTTCAGGTTAGGTGTCTGCACTTGCCATTCTAGTGGACAGTTTTGAAATAGAATTCAGAACCAGAGTAGAATATTAAAGCTTGTTAAAGTTTACTTTGAGACATTCAAGCATTATGGAACGCAAACTGAAAAACTTTGTTTCAGTCAAGGAGCTATATGAAATCAGCCAACAGGGAATGTGAAACTCAGGAAGTTATTCTAAATCATGTCTGCTCTCCAAAACCTAGACAAATCACAGCTGCAAGTTGTACTCTGGAGAGTACAACACCTAAAATTAATAACTGAATGCAACCATCTGAAATCATTCCTTGAAAGAGCTACTAGGACCTCATTCTTTTAACCAAAGATGTTGAGGGGGTAATGATCATCATAAAACTGAAGTGATGAAGCTTTTTGCTCAAAAAGTGAGCTTAAGTTTCTTCCTCTGGTTGAAGAATGTCAGTCCATGATTCCTCCTTTCCAGGTGACTGCTCAAACTATGAAAACTCACTGGAGATGCTTATGGAGCAGAAAAGAAAGGGAAACGGAATGAGGTTCTGTGGAAGTGATGAGCAACACTCTTTACTCACCTTGTGGTTCAGTCAACGTACAGAAAGGACAGCAGAATTCACAAGGCCAGAAAAGGATTAGAAAAGAAGAAACGTGACTATGGCTCTGCTCTGGAATGGACTATGACTAGATCTCTGGAATCCTAGGTTTCCAGTGCCTGCTCCTGAAACTTTTTTTTTTTAATAGAAAATTTATAGAAAAGGTTATGGAGGAGGCAATAACCTATCCTTTACCAGATGAGTGAAGTAAACACAATTTTCCCCTACCCTACACTAGGCATTAGGTCAATATAAAAAATAAAAGGTTAAAAAATGGAAACAGCCTGGAACAGGTATGCCTTAATCATACGTCAGACATTATACCAAGGACGTGATTCAGTTAGGTATAAGAACTGAACTAAGTTAGGTACTAAGAACTTTGGTTCTTAGTACCATTTGAATCATCCTCCCATATCTTAAATGGAGCTGGTAGACATGGTGCAGGACAGATGGGAGACCCAGGCCTTCTGGAGCAGCTGGAGGCCAGGCAGAATAACATAGGATTGTTCAAATGGCACTGAAATGCATATAAAGGCAACTGAATCAAGCCCTGAGTCTCTAATTTGGGGAAATTTCAACAGGGACCTTGTTGGCTGCTCCCAGCCTTGAGATGGGAAACTCGATACATGCACCATCTCTTCCTCTGAGACAGGTAAAGAAGAAGCTAGGGACAAAATTAGGTGGAAGAAGTGGGAAATGAGACTATCTATCTGGTGGGCCTGGAGAGCTTACAGTGAGGGGAGAGGACTGGGAGAAAGGAAGCAGACTCCACTACTGCTCAGAATAACAAAATACACAAAGGGGAAATTTTTGTTGAGGGAGGCTAAAATCACCACATAAATTCATAAGGACAGACATCATCAGATCTGATGTCAATATCAACACTGCCACTGCTCCCCCTCACATGCATCTGACAATATGGCACTGAGAGGTACCAATGAAACAGCTGCCGTCTGTTTAGTCACTTGCTTTTATTTCTTGCCTTTGTAATTTCATCATACTTGGGGTTATTCTCAGGATGATTTTGTGTCCAACTTGAGAAGTACAGCATTTATGTTCATGTCACTATAGACAATTTGGCTTTTCTAGAGACAGGAATGTTGCTTGAGGCTTTAGAAGCAGCTTTAGGAGGAATTCATTTAGAGTTTATTAGTAGCAGAAGCATACAGATTGTATACCACTCTTGGCATAAGAGACAAAAAAAAACATGACAAAAGAGCATCTGAAAAATACCCTAGTACCTGTCAGTACATGCAGTCCATTTCCCAAAGCACAGCTTTCTAGATACTCTGTTAAAAACAAAAACAAAAAAACAACCCAAACCACTTTGCACATGTTGTTTTTTTTAAAAAAACTTACTTTACTTGAATAATAAGTACCATTGTTGATTTTTTTTCTTCCTAATTCATTGGGAATAAGTGGCAAACATTACTCACCAATGAAGGGTGGAACAAAAAATGAAAATCTCAGGGACACTTGTTGGAGGATTTGCGCATTACAGACAGAAGCAGACCTCTAAGAAGCTAGCCTTGTCATATTCATGACATTCCATTTTTCACTATCTTTAAAAGCAAAATTATCAGAAGTACAGGCATTACAAAGAAGTCAGTGTCACAGGACTCAGAACATAACATTTTGCTCTCTCTTCTACATTCACATTATGCACCACATTCAAATTCCTTGTCTTTTAAAGCTCTGAACAACTCTGTCTACATACTGTTGTCAATTCTCCTTTTTGAATTTTCCAGGCTGTAAAATTCCCTGAGTTGGAAGTACTCTCTAGCTGAGTGATTTTCTGTTTCCTTCTCCTCTTTTTATCTTTGCACAATCTTACTTTCAGTCTGCCTGCCCTACTGACAAGTTTCTCCACCATTTTATACATCAGATAGCTTTCATCCAACACTCAACTGCCCCTATTGTACACACATTCAGTGCACAAAATACTTCTGCAGCAATAGACCACCAGGTACAACTGACTGTCCACTACCTGTGGGCAGTGCATCCATTCTGCAGAAGACATGCTATGGTGACAGAGTTTTCGAGGCTGGCTCCATGCAGAACAGTACATGAACAAGGATACACTGCTTCCAAGGTTAGCTCAGTACATGTTTACCTGGTTTTGGACACTGATCTAAACAGCCCTGCCAGACTTGAGCTGACTCCCCACAGTCATTCTAGCTTGTCTGTAGCACACTCTCAAATGCACACTGCGCTACCTGTGTCATCCAAGGTCTCTCATCTCCCCACCCCAATACCTTGGATAACGAGTATGACAGCATGGTGTTTTGATCTTCTACCCATATCTACCGATATCTTATCTATAAAGGCGTGCATAATACATGTGGTGTATGTTTTACTGAATTTGCATTGAGATGGAAACAGACCAAATAATCTTGTAGGTATTCTCTATTGCAACAGACTGAAGTCTGTAACTGAAAAGGGGGGAAAAGAATTAGATACTTTGAGATAATTTACATTTTCCTTGAGCAAAATCCAAAAGCACATTTAAAATCAAAGTTTTCTGGCAATTTCTATATTTTCCTATCAAGACACAAAGTCAGTATTCTAATTGCGAGGAGTGAATCACTCCCAAAATATGTTGCTATGTGCATATCTCTCAGGTATAGTTTAGCTGAGAAGTTTTCTTATGGAAATATATTAGTCTTTGAAACATGCTGGCATAAATATAACTGAGTTTTAGTTTGGAGATTAGGATCTGTTAATTCCTGAAGATCCAAAAAATTATCATGACAGATTTATAACACATAAACTCTGAAGGAAATTTATCGAACATACTTAAACAGACTTTGAATTACCTGCTAGCTAATTAGAAATGGCTCCAAAGCTGGCCACTGTAAAAGACTTCTCAGTAAATTGTTTTCAAACCCTAGGGCAGGTTGTAGTCATTATGTTTCCTTTACACTCTACACAAGATGGTCTTTGTTTAGTAGCCTGCATGTTACATGTATCCTTTCACGTTTCCCTAATGTTCCTACTTATTTATTTATTTTTATTTTAATGTGCTACTATTCCATTATTGGGCCATGTGGAAACTTTTTGAATGGCTGCTACCTGTCTCTGTCACTGGCTGTCATTTAAAAAGTTGATATTTCAACTTCTTTGAAGAAAAAAAGAAGAAAGAAATACGAGGAAAGAGAGAAAGACAAATGGGGAGAGAAGGGGGGAGGGGGAGAGGAAGACTGAATGCAAGAAAAAGAAAAATACAAATCCATAGAACAGAAAACTGTATCAAAAAGGAAATAAATGTACAGAAGATTATAAATATAGCTGTATGTATGACTGCTGACATTCCTGAAACCATTTAATAAGTCCATTTATGTTTAAATTTTAGCATGTGTTTAAACATTTGGAAGACTAATTTGTGTGCAAAAGGAGCATGCAAAGTGCCCAGCAACTTCTTTTGCTAAATAACCACTTTTTGGCATGCTAAAAAGGTGATTGCTGTGCACTGAAGCCCACTCATCTGCAGTTCTCTTTTAGTAAGTTCTAAATGTGAAAGAGATGATAATCTGACTGGATATTAACACAGAGCCCCCTATTTTTTCTATTAGCACCATATATGTAGACCAAGTCAGAAAACAGTATTCACTTTTTTGGTGAATTCCTTTATCCCATGACACTTTTCCTAATCTTTCTCCCACTCTATCCTAAGCTTTCTTAGTTTGTCTTTGCTTGCACTCATGTGTACTCACACTGGAATCACTCCCATGGAGAGGCATGGTTGTCCAGATCCAGCCCACACTTGAACCAAGAGCATCCCAGAACTGCTTCATTCCACTGAAGTTCATTCAAAGTGAAGTTCAGCATTGTTCAGTCTTAAATGCGGGTGCAAGCCTCACTTTAGAGATAATTGCCAAATTTGTGTAACTGTTAAATATTTTTTAATGTATTTGAATAATACACAAAGTTGTTAGAAATAAAAGCATGTTTTCATTAAGTCTGCAAAATCGTAACATTCTGATCAGCGATTGTTACTACTAGTTCATACCAAACACAACCCTTGCCACATAAATTGGAAAAGTCATCATTAGAATAATACCTTAAAATACAATATAACAGCCCATAAAATCAAAGTATTTCTGCCCCTAATCACTTATAGCTCATTGATATATTTTTTTCATACAAGTTTTTCAGTTAATTACAAGAACATTGGAAGCAAATGTGCCACGTCTTTAAAAAAAGACCTAATTATCACTGAAAGAAATCTAAAGCACAGCTAAGCATCAGGGAACAGAGAGGAAATACTTGTGTCTTGCAACCACAACCATGAAAAAAGTGTGCAAATCTGTGACATCATAAACTACTAATTACTTCCACACTTAGGAAAATATTAGAATTTATTAGGGTCTTTTCAAGATATGGAAAATATTCTACAAGTGAGGCAACTGTAATTCAGGAGAGGTGGAGTCCAAAATGAATTATTAAGGTCATTTCTTCAAGAATGAATATAAATATTTTCCACATTTCACTAGACCAGCTACAGTATATGCATGAATATACATCTTAAATGCTGGCATTCATGGGGTCTGTGCATATGTAATAGCTATCCTATCTATTTTAGGAATTTTGAAGGCACATGTTGCTTTGGCATCTATTTACCTTTCATATTTATGTAAGTTTAAGGACTAAAAGAAGCTTAGTATATGTCTTCCATGTTTGCTAGCACAGTATGTAAACCAAAAACTGTATGCAGAAACTTTGGTAACTGCCATGACAAATCATGGTTGGTATATTCTGAAAGTTTATGTTATTAAAGATAAATGCCATAGAGAAATGGGTGGGCCTGAAGCATTCCACAGCAATCTTATGTTTGCATTAAGAACCGTGCTAATTAATGTTTTACAAGGCTTGATCTTAACCTTAGGGTTCTATAGAACTGGACAAAACCACAATACCAGAATTTTTATTTGTTTTTTTTAGGATGTGTACCTCTAAATAAAAGAACTAGTGATAGTGCCAGAAAGGCATACAGCTGCTGTGTCTTCACTGTAATTACCATTCCCTTTTTCATCTAGAACTGTGTTGGTTGGCCTGGTTACAAGTCCCAGCCCATGCTGTTACTTCTTACCATTTCCCCCCATCCTGCCCTTCCCTAACAGGCAGGCAAACTCAGTTTGACTGTTCATAGCCCAATGAGATTACATGTTCATATGAGGTGGCTCATTGGAAAGAATGCAATAGCAGAAGCACAAGGATAAGGATAAAGGTAGTATCTTTAGCCACACAGTTTGATCCAAAAGAAGACACATGAAGAGATCTTACTGTTTTCACTGCTCTATCTGCTTCCAGTAATTGTTTCCATTTAGACCTAGAGAACAGATCATAGTGTTTGCACATAGCAGTCAGTACAAATAGGTTTTGTTAAGTAGCAAATATTGTTCAAATAGGACAGAACTGCCTTTAAACATGTATTTTCTTGATGAACTGTCATGCCAAAGTCTTGATGAAAACATATTTTAAAAAAGATAGACACTTGCTTAGCAAAACAGAAGTTGCTACTGTTATTTGTGTTTGTGTTCACCACTCTGCAGAGCTCAAGCTACATATCAGAACTCATTGATCATGTCTGTACAAATAAGTTAACTATGCCCGGGACCATCTGTTTGCACCCAGCTCAGCTGGGCCAGAACAGCCTGTCTCCATGCAAGTCAACTCCCACCCTCCCACGCGAGGAATCTGCACCAGGTGCCTGCAGGCAATGGCCTCTGTCTGTGCTAACTCCTGAGCCACCGTCAGGAACTTTTTGGAGACATCTTCATTCAGCTCAGGCCAAAATTATGCCTGGTGAGAGCACTAGCAATTGAAACCTATGGAAATTTGATTTCCTTCCCACCCCCTGCACAGCACAGGCAGAATAGAGGTGCTTTACTGGAAGGCACAAGAACCAGAAAAGTACATACTGTGCCTAAACTGGGAGTCAAGCGCGTGCCCCAGTGTGCTTCCCAGCCATGGCACCCCAGTGAGGACTGTCCGGTCTGGAGTGCCTGACAGCTCTTTCCTGTACACACACAGGCACTTTCTCCCCCTAGCAAGAAAGACGTTGCCAGAAAAGCAGGGAAGATGCACAGTAAATAGAGCATTAGAATTAGGAAACTTGAAAACAAAACAGAAAATAAGTCTTTGAAGAACAGAAGAAAGAAAGCCAAAATTGGCAAGGGGTGAAAACCCAGAATGGATTTTTACTTCTTTCTTTTCCTCCCTTAAAAATCTAAAACAGTCACCCTTGTACAAACCATGAACCTGCAGTAATAGCAGCTTTGTGGGTTTCCCAGACAATCGGGCAGCAGAAAGTCACCTGATCCATCTGCCAGACCTGGTGAGAACTGGCAAATAGAATAGGCTGCAAAACACCTGAAACTGCTGGCATTGCAAACACTTCCTGCCTAATTCTGTTGGACAACAGACACAAAGCCGACCCTGTAATTACATCCCACCCTGATCTACATTTGCAGTCATGTAATTAATACTTCCTCTGTAAAGCAATGGAATAATTTAGAGAGCAGATTTTTCAACCTTAGTCTGGGAAAACTGAGAGTGTGAGCTCTGCTTGGGCATTTTAGCTACAGGGAAACGCGTTTCTGGTTCCATTTGCTCATAGAAACTGTAATTAGATGCTCAGAGCTCTCTTTGTGCTAGGGGAGAAGAAAATGATACTTCCTTCCTGTTTAAAAGCCACAGGTGAGAGTGGGTGAGGGGGCTTTTACTTATTCAGGTGACTTTATGAGAGTGATAAATGTAGATGGCCCTGCAGACTCAGCCAGCTGAGAAAGTGGTGTGCTGTCTCACACAGGGCAACATTTGGCTTCTTGTTGTGGAGTTAAAACACTTCTTCACATAAATCATTGTGGTTTTACAGTAGGCATAATAAAATCCCCTATAGATCCTATACAGAAAACAAACACTTTTCTGGTTTTTTATCATGCTACCCCCAATAAACTTTCACAGAATTCATTTTTTACCTGCTCCAGGTTTCCCTCTCGCAGTGTATTATATACAGAAGGGGCGGGCGTGGGGGGTGGGTGGGAAGTCATAAAGGTGAGGCTTCTAGGGTGCTTCAAAAATCAACACTACACAGAAAAGAATCTGGAAGTCAGCAGTACCGGAATTGAAAAGCAAGGTGAGGATCTTCAGGATCATAATTTTGGACTTAGGTACTGATATTCCACCTCATTCCCACTTCAGGTGGAGAGTATCAGGCCCAAGAACATGTCCTGGCAAATAATGAATACAGATAGTCTCATTGCCGTGTTTACACTGTACTGAAGTAGAGGTTACTTTTGCACATGGATTACCTGCTCAAGTAGTTACCTCCTCAATGCGGGAGGAAGTTGGAGTATAATTAGAACTTCACAGTCCATTAAAAAAAATAAAAATAAATCAAACTTAAATATATAGCGTGGTCCCTAGTCCAATTCCCTTCATGTGTTTAATGTACTTTGGTGACAATGTTACTCATGCAATATCAAGAAGGTATGATTGACAGCTGTCTTCTTTGAAGGGCCTCTTCTTTCCATAGGAGCTCAGGGGATGCACAGCCGGCCTGAGTTCAGGCTTTTAATTGCAAGGACAATGAAAATCCACTGAGAGGTTATTGAAGTTCTCTAGGCTCCAAGTTTTACCTGAAGTAAAGATACAGTCTTTGCCTTTTCAAACATGCAAAATTTTCCACATCATAAGTGGTTAAAGCTACAATCCAGTACTTCACAGTAGCCCATACAGTACAACTTCAATGGGATTCAGGCATCTAAGTCCCAGAGCACTCTCCAAAAATCCTTGGCCAAGTGCCCAGGAAGCACTTACTCCAAAGCCTAAGTATCCTGTTATTGCATATACCTAAAGAGGATACGTTCTTTGCTGATCAAAACAGTTGACTGTCTACTCAACTCTTTGAATTATGAACTGGGCAGGCCTTTACCTCTAAAAGGACACAGTTGTCTCCCTGTGCTAAGACCACAGCCAACACTTACCCAAAGAACTCAAAGAATTGTACCTATTTCAAAACATACCCAGGATAGGATGTGTCTCCTACTGTTTTTATAATGACTTTATGATGAAGGCAGTTGCCCAGGAAGCAAAAGGTCTGGATTCAAATGTCCCCTCAGCCTGCAGGGACTTGATTCGGTTGGCAACCTACCTGCAAAGCCATGCAGTAGTCAGGAGGGGAGACGTGATCCACCTGTTCAACTGAAGCTGTGTATCTCTGCAGACAGCAATGAAAAATAACCAAGTAAGAGGGGGATTAGGGAAGAGAGTCTGACTGTAGCCTATTGATTAGATCACTCTCCTGCAACTGATTCCTGAAAGCAAAGCAAAACACAGAAAACTCTTTTGAACTTAGCATTAGACACCTGTTGCCTCACACAACAGTCTGTATTTTCGTAACTGTGAGAGAAACAGGGAGACAAAAGCATCCCATTTCTTCGGATGCATTTTGCTAAAATCTAGATGCTTTTAGTGAGATTATTCATTCAAGAGAAATAATTCTACTGTTTTAAAATTACCTTCATGGCCTAAATTAAGAGTCATGCCTTGTGGAAATCATTGTATCAGAAGAGACTGCCTACAGGAAATTTGCATTACTCAACTGATATATCTAATACCACTAAGGTAGTACCTCTGTGTTCATAAGTGTTTTTCAAAAATCAGATATAAAAAACCACTCACACATTTCTCCTGCTTGCTAAAAGGAAAGGTAAAAGGAAAACTTTCATAGAGTTTTCATGGCAGGCTCAGTTTTGTTGCATTCGCTTCTCTCTTCATGAGTTCATTTTAATATTTGATTAAAAAAATGAAGTATCTGAAACAACAAAGTTGACCTGGTTTGGAGCTTTTGCTGAATATGGTTTGAAAAATATATTTGTTTCAGTGGAGTTTAACTAATAGTATATTTCAAGGCTGGAAATAAAAACTTGGAGTCTCAAGCCTCAACAAGTCAGGACAGATCCTTTGGCCATTATGTCCACATTAATCTCTCTTTCCCCTTTCATTAGCCTTTCCCTCCCCCTCTTCTAATATTCCATAGTCAAGAGAAAATGATCATTTTCTTTTATTGAAAACGTTGCTTTAAATGACCACACAATGTCAACAAAGACAAGAATGGCATGCAATTTTATCATTTTTAAGATACAAATATATGAGATTCACATCTCAAAAACAACTAAGGACATTTCCTTATCAAAGAATAAACACTGTGGATGTAAAAGCAACCTAACTGTTGCTCTCAGACTTTTTAAAGGACAGAAGGTGAATTAACAACAACAACAAAAAAAGTAATTGTACTATTAGTCAATAAGGCATGTGTGAATTTTACTTGTTTTGTTAATTTAAGATTGTTGGCTTTCACCTTTACTTCCTAGTTACATGTCATATACAAGCAGCTGATTTTTTAATGGGAGTTTCAAGTAAACAAGGAAATGGGAATTCACAAAATCAAACTCGCACCACAAAACACTTCTAAGCCTCTGCTGGGGCAAAAATATAAACTATATGTGGTTGAAACATCCAATTGTGCATTCACAGAAGTTTTTTCCATGTTAATGTTTTCAGGATGAAAATTAATGAGCATGTTTGCTCTATTGGCAAAAAATAATATTTAGCAATTTCTTCCACAAAGTGTTTTTTGAGTTACAGCATAGCACAGGCAAAAAGGAGTTCCTTTCTTCCTTTCTTTTTTCAGTAGAGGTGTTGCATATTCAGAATAAAATTGATGAATCTTGGGGGAAAGAGTAGTTTTAAAACACATAAAACACAGTTGATGTGTAGTTTAGTCCTGTGTGCTGGAGCCCTTGGTACAGAATTCATTTATGATATCTGAAACAGTGGAGTGGACACTGGTCACTTCATCTCTGTTCCAAATATTGATATATTTCTCAAGGGTATAAATTCAGATTAGAATTGTCTAACATACTGTTACTAATTTTGGTTTCCTTGTGTAGTTGTTAGTAAGAGAAGGTCTCTGTTTCTGCAATACTCCCCTTTTACAAAATCTTACTTTTCATGGAGAGACCAGTGAAAGGTGGAGAGAGTGCTATATGGCAGTGTCTTTTAAATCAACATGTTTTTTTAAAGGTAAAGGGGAATAATAATTGATTTTTTTTGTGTGTGTGCTATGAAACATCAGTTATGGAAATCTCTAGGATAAGGAACATAGTGAGGACCACAGACTCATGCAGACATTTATTATCCCACGCATAATCCACAGAAACTCCCTGTAGCTACTAGAGTATTTGGTTATGTGGAAAATAAATGTTAGGAAAGTATCACTAATGCAACTTAGCAGTTGAAAGCAAGAAGGAGAGCTAGCACAGCGAAACCAGCCAACTCACCACATACTACAGTCAGAAAAGCACTAACTTAGAATAATATTTCACGGTATGAGTTACATGTTTGCACTGGTTGTCTGTGTGGGGTGGATGGAGCGTTGCCTTTTGTGAGCAGTTTGATTGGCTTCTTCCCTGTATTACTTCATTGCATAAATCTCACTGAAACAAGGGAAACTACAGTACCACTGAATTTGTCGGAACAGAAGAATACTGCATAGAACCGATGTAAAAAAAAAATATTTCTCCCAAGGCATTCTGTAGAAAGGCGTCAGAGACTAACGCGAGCAAGACAATCCAAAGGAAGAATTTGTCACAGTTCCCTTCCTTTGAAATAAATAAAAGGTTTGTCTGCATGTGTCATGGTCACCCTGAGTTCCCTGGAAATTCAGTAAGAAACGTGGGCTCGTGCCTGCAGAAGATCTTCATACTTCAAAGGAATACCAACACCTCCCTGATTCATGGCAAAAGTGTTTCAAATAGACCTGTGCTTCCAGGGCTTTGGCTAGCCACCCTATGGCCCTTGTGACTGACTTTCCCCATCTGTGGTATCCAAAATAAATGGTTTCACCTTCAAAATATGTTTGCTTTCAGTAGATTTATCACATCTCTATTTCCTACAGATTTTAATGTTCCCATCCCCTAGTGTCTTCATGCCCATTACCGGACCTATAGTGTTCTTCTAAAGAAGATGCCAGATATACTGATTAAATGGGACAAGTCTGGGATTTAGTAAATAGTCCAGTAAAGTGGTTAAAGAATTAGGTAACCCTCAGGCAAAGCTTAACACCTGGTACCTAAGGTACTGCATTCTTGCCATGAAACCAGACATTTGACAGGGACCCAGCTCCCACCTCAAAAGTGTTACTGAGGCTGTTAAAATCTACCTGAATGGGTTTAAAGCCCTGTATACTCAAAAAAAATCTATGCAGTTATCATATGAAATGTCTGTGGGTTTTTTAGTCATCTTATCTTTGGCAGAACTTCCATGTACCTAAACAAAAGCAGAGGACTTTCTGGGAAGCAGCTAACTCTATCCTATACAGGAAATGGGAATTCATTGTGGAAAAGAGTGCAGTTCCCAATGAAAATTATTTTCCTTCGCAGCCTCTGTCACCTCTCCTTCCCTCACACCTAACCCGTAATTTAGAAGGCAGATTGCAAGGTATACAGTCTTCAAAGAAACAAAGGCCTTTTTCCAAGAACTTCTGCAAAAGAACCTGATTTAAATCAACAACCAAAAAAAAGGTTTTCTGGATTAAGCAGATGACATTAATTAAATTCTTGCCAGTTTATTTTTCATCTGACATTGTGCATATGATCCTGTTAATACTTAGAGAAAACATTCCTCTCGTCAACTAGTCTCATCCGTCTGGCAACTCATCTCTAGCATGTTATCAGTCCTGTTTAAAGAACATGTTCTGCTATTTACGTTAGAGCCATTTTCTTGCAGGGGCCATGGGCACGGAGAGAGCTAACTTGCACTCCCTCTGCTGGCTATCTAATGGGCGGTGGGGCTCAAATCACAAAAAAAACTGACTTACCGGCAGGCCAAGCAACTGCTATAACACACACCATGTTCACGCAGAGGGAACCACCACGATGCTGGGCAAAGTCAAGGGCAGGACCAGAACTGCAAATATGTACATTAAAATATCTATTTGCCTATTTTTGTGCAAAAATGTCCAGGAAACTGTACAGAATTAGCAGACACTGAAATGGCAGGAAAGAGGAAGACTGACTTGAATCATGGGGTAGTGAGAAGCAAAGCTATCCCAGACTAGAAGAGAGAGACAGACCCCTTGAGGGTCCTGGCAGGAGCAGAATACCAGCTGAGGTGCTCTGAATGGTCTTCTTGAGATGTCTTCATTGATTCTAGAAGGACCATTCTGAAGTTGCTAATTTAGGCACATAAATGAGGCACCTACAATCAGTGCATGGAGTGCTCTGATGTCCAGTACTGGGCGGTAGGTAGGTCTTACACTAATGCTGCTTTGTTTTGTTGTTTTTTTTGTTGCGGGTTGGGTTTTTTTTTGTTTCTTTGTTTGTTTTTTTGGTTTGCCTTTTTTTTTTTTAATTAGTTTGCATGATTTGATCTCTTTCCTTTCTGATTTTAACTTGATATTTAAAACGTGACTGGAATATTTTTAACTTACTGTGCTTGTACACAATGACACTGGGGAATCTGTCATTCCTGAGCCTATGTTTCTCTTTCCAGCACATGCCAAGCTGCAATCTCTGTAGCTCTACAAGATCCAGTCCTTTTAAGGGCAGGCATACTGTCTGCAGTGCAATCTGCTGTGTACTCTGACTCCCATGTCTTGTGAAATTACCCATGTTTATGACACTCACAACAGCAGCAGATGAAGTTGAAGTCAGACATGGAATGTAAGGGTGCCAGATGTCCCAATTTTCATGGGACATTCCCACATTTAAATAAACCTCCCACATCCTGTTGACAGGAACCATTGTCCCAAGACCTGCATTTGCAACACCCTCCTCCCCTCCCTTGCAGGGTGGGAGCAATACATGCTGCACCTCCCCCCCACCCTGAGAGTGTCTCAGATTCCTGCAGCTGCAGCACCTGCAGACAGGGACAGGGAATAATGGAGAGGGAATTTGAGGGGGGGGGGGGGGGGAAGGGGGCAGCACAGAAGAGAGCAGAGAAGAGAAAATCAGGCAGAGAAGGAAGGAAGAGAAGCGGTTTAGGGAAAACAGCAGGAAAAAGAGAAGGGAAGGAAATAGGTGAGGAAATGGAGAGAAACAGAATAAATTTCTAAAAGCAAGAGAAACTTAAATGGTTTAACAAAAGTAGGAGGATAAGGGGAAAAAAGTGAGAAGAAAAAGATAAAAAGTGGTAAAGGGACATACAAGCACAGTGGAGAAGAGGGGAAAGTACATGGAAAGAGATAAAGAAAAAGAGCAATCAAGCAACAACAGAAAGTCAAACAGAAAGACAAAGAAGGGAAAATGAGGGAGAAGCCTCATCATGTCAAAAGTAGTAGCTCTCCCTCACATGGTAGTTTATACAATTGAGCCATGCTGTTCCCTTCTTTCCACTTTCTTGCAGAGACCGCACACAACTTTGTGCTGGAGCAGTTGGCGTGGGGAGCTGCCAGGGACACACATGAGAGCACCGAGCAGCCCTGCACAGCACAGGAATTGCCATGAACTCCCAAGGCTGCCTCGCAAGCAGCTGCAATTGGAACCACTATACGATTTAATGATTTCTTTCCAGATACTGCTGGATAACAGAAGAATGAGAGGGGGATTGGACAGAAAGCTGAAACTAAAGGTGCAAAGAAAGGCCAGCCAAATTTTGGAGTATATGTTGTGCGACCATCCAGCCCCTTGTGTTGACATGACTAAATGCAGCACTTCCCCTGGGCTCCCGTAGGCTTCTCTATTGTGTAATAACCAACATTTCTTGACATATCTGAAAAAGCATCTTTTGCTTTCTCGTTGTCTGTTCAATTGTCTCTCCCCATGGGAATCCCGGGGAGGAGATATAGTTTGCTGGAGTCCCACCTGCTTTACTTCATGGAGTTTCCTACACTTACTCTTTTCCAAAGCAAAGGATTTACCCCTGAGAGAGAGAAAGATGTGGATTGAGAAAACCCCTCAGCCTGTATAGAAGCTGGATTTCATCTTTGCAGATCCAGTACACATCAGTGCAAGGCTTTCAGCCCCACAGACTTACCAGTTTTCTGCAAACATCCTTATTACGAGAGCACCAGCTGGGCTATAGAGAGCAGCTGTTACTTAGGGGAAATGTCAACTCCTTAGTTCAGTCAGGGAAAAAGAAGAATATGGGATGTGGTATAGTTAAGAATGAATGTGAAATATTTAATGTTTACCAATTTCTAATTAGGGCAAAGAAATGTTTTTGATAGCTATACTCAAGTTCAAGGTCAAGTTTGCACACCCATATGGGTCAGCTGCATCCATTCTGCCTACTTGGGGCAAAGGCCAAAGCTGAACATTGTTCCCCCTTTCCTGTCTCTCATCCCACAAAGCCTGAAATTCCCCGACTGGAGAGCTAGCTGACCTTCTGCAGGCTAGAGTTTAAATGAGACCACTGTGTGGGCAGGGTGAGTGACAGGAAAGTTGCAATCCAAAACCAAGCTTGGTCCCCAAACTTCCAAGATGCTATAGACATGTCCACTTCTTATTGTCCACAGTGGCACATGGGATTGGATGAATTTATAAATTTATATTTCATTCAGTAGTCCTCTTCATGAACTAAGATGAAGGCCATCTGCTTCATCTGTGAATTCTAGCACATACCTGCCAAACAACTTTTGAAAATCACCTTCCCTCACAGGTTTGGTTAAGTCTGCTTGCATGAAAGAGAAGCAGCATTAGGTGCTTGCAGCCACATGCAATTCAGCTACAGAGAGACTGCATGGCACAGAGCATGTATAAGAAAATACCCTCTTAATTTTTTGTGGAGAAAACAGTTGGATTTTGTGAAAATAGACAATATACTTGGACAGTATCTGTGAAAAGAGGTTTGTTGTAGTGGAAGAGAGAGAGAGACAGAGAGAAAGAGACAGAGAGAGAGAGAGAGAGAGGCCAAGATAAAGACAGTTCAATGAAGCAATAGCAAAAGTCATGCAAGTGGCAGCGAAGGGAAACAAAAGATGTTATTCTCTATTTCCCACCAGCAGGTGATGTTTGGTCACTTCCCGGGAAGCAGGGCTTCAGTACACATAGTGGTTGCTCTGGAAGACAAACATCATAAATAACAAATGCCCCCACCTTCTTCTTCCTTTCTATTTGCTTTTATATCTGAAGCATACGTCATATGGTATGGAATATCCCTTCGATCACTTTGGGTCAGCTGTCATGGCTGGGTCCCCTCCCTAGATCTTGCCCATCCCCAGCCTGCTGGTGAAGGGGAGGAAGGTTGGAGAGACAGCCTTGGTGCTTTGTGAGCACTGCCCAGCAGTAGCCAAAACACTGTTGTGTTATCATCACCTTTCTAGCAACCAATACAAGCACAGCACTGTGAGGGATGCTATAGGGCTCAGCCAGACCCAGTATAACAATCTTTGATAAAATCTTTTTTGGGTTGGGGGTGGGTGTAAAGGGGTGTGTGTGCTTTTTTTTCTTTCCCTCTTGGGCCAAGCTCATTTGGCACAAGTGCTAGCACCAAATCCAGCACCACAACAAACCAGAACGCAAGCGTACAACAGAATAACAACATGGTAGCTCCCATGAATTGTGAGGATTCCCTTAGTTGTCCCCAGTCTTACAGAAACTGATTTGTGGGAACATGGACTGAACACAGAAGTGATGCATATGGGAAACAGCATGTCCCAACACACTGTCTATCCTTTTATTACATTTCTAGCAAAGTGTTTCATTTGATTGATTAACTTTGCTTCAACTCTCATTTTCTTAACAAAACTGAATGAGGTAGATTTTGTTGTTGAAAAACAAATTTAGTAAAAACATTACAGAGTTCACATGCATTTGTGGTCCAGCTTTTGGTTGGTGAGCACCTTGCCAGCTCTCCTTAAGCTCACGGTGACAAGTATGTGGCAACTTGGGACGGACAGGTACAAGGAAGGATGCAAAGGAAAATGTTATAGGTTTCTCTACAAGGCAATGAACAGTTTTCTCTTTTCTAATAGATAACTTTAAATATTCTTATCTTGTTACTAACCTCTTAATAATACTTAACTTATATTGTTCCTGGTTTGTACAGTATTATTCTCTTAAGCTTCCTTTGTTATATGTGTATATGCACACAGATATCACAGACACACACAGGATTTTCTGCTTATATCCCTACCAACTAAAAAGCTACCACTGCACTGACATGTTATATTCCATGTGATTTTAACCACGTTTTCCACCCATGCATTCTTAGTTCCTAAGCATATGCTCTCTCAGTCATCTTAAACTACATTGAGACCCATTGTTACCAAGCATTCGAGCTTGCTCTGTATTAGCAATCTGTCACTGAGGTTATGTGCCTTTCCAACAGTTTTCTTTGCCATCTACATTTGCCAAAATGAAGCTGTATTTTGTTTAAGATCACAAGTCTTAAATCTTAATCTTAATTTGCCAGCATCAAGTCACAATGAGCACAGATCCCTGTGACATTGTTTAAGAAATATTTACATTCCCATTTAAGAGGCATTTTGAAAACTGTTGGCCAGATTTCAGAGTCACTACTATTGTTTTTCCTGATTTTCCTATATTGCAATTTTTCAGATGTCATATGAAACAAAGTCAAATACAGTACAAACATACATTTCTGTCAGAATAGTCAGCCTGAAAAAGCAGGCCTACATGCTTATTGAAAAATTATCTATGTTCCTCAAGTATGTTGACTGGAATCAATTATGCAAATATCCTTTAATTCTTTAGTGGCTGCTTCACCCATGAGCCTCTTGCTCAGAATCAGTATCAAGATATACTTATGTGAGTCATAAATTTTCTCTTTAAAAATGTTAGAAGAACATTAGCTTTTTTCAGTCCTGGGAAGTCCTCCTTTTTGTAAGCCTTGTTTAAAATCAAGAAGAATGCCTCAAAGAGCTCATCTGCCAATTCCTTCAATACTCTTGGCTACAGGCTATGCAATCTACCAAATATAAATATGTTTCACTCTTAATTTTGTCATTTGTTGTCTGCTCCAGCTGCTGATGAAATAGAACGTACTACATTAGAATTGCAAGATATGAACAAATTTTCCTACAAGTTTTTACAGAATACATCTGACTTTGTTATGTGACTGAGAGCAGCTGTTTATTAAATATCCTTGCACTTTCTGAATGACTAAGACAATTTTTGCCTCATACAGGACCTATATCATAGCTTGAGTTATTTTTAATAAGTAACTCCCCTCATTTCCTTATACAAATGAGGTATGGAGTTTGTTATTGTTTAAATTTTACAGCTTTAGCTTCCCTTATCCAGTGGCTGTATTCTTAGTTGCAGTCTGTAATGATTTGCTTTTATTTTATCTGTTGGTCTCTCCCACTTTTTAACTTCTTCTCTTTACTGTCCATTTTTAATCTAGCTTTCAATAAAGTAAGGTGTCTTTTGTAATTATAAAATTGGGCTTTGAAGCCTAACAAACAACCCACTAATGGAGGGGGCGGGGGGCGGGGGTGGTGGTGGTGGGGGAGTGTGTGTCCTTCAATGTTGTCAGCAGTTGCTTTCAAATGTGGGAAATGAGCTTTCAGAAGAGCCAGGTATTTTCATCATTGGCCTGGGTCATTCCTTGGCTACATATAAATATGAGTCAGATTCTTATTAACCATGTAAAGAAAATATTAATTCCTAGTTCAGTGATTAATTCACCATTTTCCATCCTAATGAGGTTGTCATGGTTTAACCCCAGCCGGCAACCAAGCACCACGCAGCCGCTTGCTCACTCTCCCTCAACCAGAGGGATGGGGAGGAAGATCAGAAAGGAATGTAAAACTCAAGGGTTCAGAAGAGAACAGTTTAATAGGTAAAGCAAAAGCTGTGCATGCAAGCAAAGAAAAACAAGGGATTCATTCACTACTACCCATGGGCAGGCAGGTGTTCAGCCACTTCCAGGAGAGCAGGGCTCCATCACACATGACAGTTACTCAGGAAGACAAACGCCATAATGCCAAATGTCCCCACCTTCCTTCTTCTTCCCCCAGCTTATATACTCAACATGATGTCCCATGGTATGGAATGTCCCTTTGGTTAATTTGGGCCACCTGACCTGGCTGTGTCCCGTCCCAATGTCCCATGCCCCTCCAGCCCTCTCACTGGCAGGGCCCAAGAAAGTGGAAAGTCCTTGACTGAGTATAAACATCACCCAGCAACAACCAAACCCATCAGTGTGCTGTCAACATTGTTCTCACACCAAACCCAAACCACAGCCCTGCACCAGCAACTGAGAAGAAAATTAACTCTATCCCAGCTGAAACCAGGACAGAGGTTTAATGTAAAGTAGGAGAGTTTACACCTTTGGAAAAGGGCCAGGCAACTCAGGAGGACTATAAGGATGCTGTGAGGTTATGCAGAGAAAAGATTGGATAAGCAAAAACCCAGCTAGAACTCAGGCTGGCCACTGCCAAAAAAGATAACAAAAAAATGTTTTTACAAATACATTAGAAACAAAAGGAGGTCCAAGGATTATTGGAGACAGCGGGGAACATTGCCACAAAGGATGAGGAAAAAGGCTGAGGTACTTAATGCTTTCTTTACCTCATTCTTTAATATTAAGAGCAGTTACCCCCTGGGTACTCAGCCCCCTGAACTGGAAGACAGGGATGAGGAGGAGCAGAATGAGGTCCCCACAGCCCAGAGGAAATGGTTTGTGACCTGCCGCTTCACTTAGACACACACAAGTCTATGGGACTAGATGGGATCCACCCAAGGGTAATGAGGGAGCTGGCAGAGGAGCTCGCCAAGCCACTTTCCATCATTCATCAACAGTCCTGGCAAACTGGGGAGGTCTGAGAATATTGGAAGTTATCCAATGTGACATCCACCTTTAAGAAAGGCCGGAAAGAAGATCTGGGGAACTACAGGCCTGTCAGCCTGACCTCAGTGCTGGGGAAGGTTATGGAGCAGATCATCCCGAGTGCCATCACACAGCACATGCAGGACAACCAGGATCAGGCCCAGCCAGGGTGGGTTTATGAAAGGCAGGTCCTGCTTGACAAACCTGATCTCCTTCTATGACAAGATGACCTGCCTAGTGGGTAAGGGAGAGGCTGTGGATGTTGTCTACCTGGATCTTTAACACCGTTTCCCACAGCATTCTCCTGGTGGCTGCTTATGGCTTGGATGGGTGTACTCTATGCTGGGTGAAAAACTGGCTGGATGGCCAAGCCCAAAGAGTGGTAGTAAATGGAGTTACATACAGCAACTGGTCATGAATGGTGTTCTGCAGGGCTCAGTATTAGGGCCAGTTCTAATGCCTTTATTAACGATCTGGGCAAGGAGGCTGAGTGTACCTTCAGTCAGTTTGCAGATGACACTAAGTTGGGGGGAACATTGATGTGCTGGATGGTAGGAAGGCTCTGCAGAGGGAACTGGACAGGCTGGATCAGTGGGCCAAGTCCAGTTGTGTGAGGCTTAACAAGGAGAAGTGCCAGGTCCTACACCTGGGTCACAACAACCCCAGGCAATGCTACAGGCTTGGGGAAGAGTGCCTGGAAAGCTGCCTGGTGGAAATGGACCTGGAGCTGTTGGCCAACAGCTGGCAGAACATGAGCCCAGCTGGCCAAGAAGGCCAACAGCATCCTAGCTTGTACCAAAACCAGTGTGGCCAGTAGGTCTAGGGAAGTGATCGTCCCCCTGTACTCAGCACTGGTGGGGCCACACCTCAGATACTGTGTTCAGTTTTGGGTCCCCATTACAAGAAAGACATTGAGGTGCTGGAGCATGTCCAGAGAAGGGCAACAAAGTTGGTGAAGGGTCTGGAGCACAAGTCTTATGAGGAGTGGCTGAGGGAACTGGAGTTGTTTAGCCTGGAAAAAAGAAGGCTCAGGGGTGACCTTATCACTCTCTACAGCTCCCTGAAAGGAGGCTGTAGGCAGGTGGGTGTTGCTTTCTTCTCTCAGATAACAAACTACAGAACAAGAGGACATGGCCTTAAGCTATGCCAGGGGACGTTTAGATTGGATATGAGAGAAAATGTCTTCACAGAAAGGGTGGCCAAGCATTGGAACAGGCTGCCCAGGGAAGTGGTGGAATCACCATCCCTGGAAATGTTTAAAAAACATGTAGATGCCGTGCTTAGGGTTTAGTGGTGGACTGGGCAGTGCTGGGTTAATGGTTGGACTTGATGATATCAAAGGTCTTTTCCAACCTAAATGATTCTATGATTTTATTCTAAGTTACTGCAGCTAATTCTACTTCCCATACTCTTGTTTCTGTAACTTTCAGGTTTTCCTGGAGTGATTCATTGGTGATTTCATGAGATCTCAAGGCTCCCTCCCCAGATTACTTGAAATCCCACATGATAATGTAGTTGTTCTTTGGAAGCATTATTGGAAGCTGTTTGAGGAGCTGCTAGTGTTGTTACTTAAGCTGATGACATAGATAACTATTCCAAATCAATACTTAACTTTATGAATTATCAGTCATTTATGAATACTTTGACTCAGAAGCACAGAAAAACTTTCACTTGACATTGATTCACTTGTTTAAGATTTTGTCTAATCTGTTTTGAAAATTAATTATTAGAATAAAAATATATACTTTTAATTATGACAGTGAGGCTGTTACTTTAAAAGATGTTTATATGTGTCTGATACAAAGCCTGTTTTCATTTCAGAATGAACCTTGCAAAAAGCTAAGATCAGAACAGTGTGTAAGGAAAATACACCACTTTCTTCAATTATTTAAGTGGTTTCCATTTCAGTCTATATTTTCTCAAAACCCTGGATCAAAAGAGCTTATCCACCACACAAATAAAACGTTGATTCATCCAACAGAAAACAATTGTCTATGCAACAGTTCTAGTTCAATGTGTAACAAATAAGAAAATCGTGCTTTTTTATCTCCTTTTCCCAGCATCAAGGCCTGTTTGGAATTGACAGTGCTTAGATCAGTAGACAGCTGGCCAGTGCTTAGATCTGTAAGAAATTCCATTAAAGGCAATGGGATGGTGGTGCAGTCAATGTATGAGCAAGGACTCCACACATCAGGTTTTATACATAACTGATTTATAAACTTTAGATTATGCGTTCACAAAAATTTGCTTTGTTCCTTTAAGCTGCCTACATCATGTAATATGGTATCTGTTCCCTGAGAAGATGACAGATTTCTAAAACATAAAATCAACAAATAATGAATTATTTTGTTTAAGTAAAACTATTTCCGTTGCCTAGGTACACATATAAAAGAATAAACATTTTCCAGATACTCTACCTTACACAATTTTTTCACATGTCTATTCATAAATTACTAATAGAAGAACATGAAAGTGGCCAAATGAAAACAACTGTAAAATTTTCAAATAACCATAATTTAAGCCTTGTGTCTACAACAGTACAGTTTCTATTTTCACAAATAAAATACTGCTTAGAAAAGAATACATTTTTAAAAGCTTTTGTGCTATTTCTTAAAAATTCAGTGAAATTTCAGAGCACTGTTTTTCAGACCCCACCCCCAAAATGTGCTTTTATGTATCTGCACCTTAATTAAAATACACAAAAATTCATCAGAATTACATAAAAACATGTACAACTAAACTAATAAATGAAGTGAGAGCTAAGAATATGCATGTGGACTGTCATACTTTGCAAGCAAAGACTTGCAGAGCCATTCATCATCAAAACAAACCCTGCCAAACACGATAAGATCTGTCATATTCCAGCCAAATTGGTAAAATAAATGTAGAAAGCAGGAATGTAAAGTGATGTGACTAATCCTGAGACACAATGCAGCAGAAAGGAAGGTTCTCAATCACTGCTGGTTTCAGATTCAGATTTTTTAGAGACCTAACCTATTTGGCGTTAGAGTAGGAAAGCATATTATTCAAAGAGTGAAAAATGCCAGGTACTACACTCCCATGAAAGTCTGACCACCAGTGGCACAAAATTGCCCCCTTGGAAATGCATCCTCCTGGGGAGGAGGAACTTCGAAAGGCTGAAGCGTTATTGAAGCTGGCCTTTGAAATTACGGGGTGGAAAGAGTCAGGAGGTCCTACAGGGCTTGTTTGAACAAAGACCAGAAAATCCAGCGGGCTCTTCTGCTCTGAGGGTTTCCCTGCAGCAGAGCATGGCTGCTCTTAGAGGGCACCGGGAAGCATTCCATCTCCTAGAGCGCAGGTCTCCCTCAGGGGCTACCAAGCCATCCCTGCCCAGCAATAGCTTTTTTTGGCTGGCTGCACTCACTGCATTTTATAAATGTGATAAAATAAACTCAATTTTAAAAAAGCAAAACCAAACATGTCATTTCACAGACTTCAGCCAATTTTTATTTGTTCCTTAAATGCTAATAAACAGAAAATATATATAGTGCATTTTGATATACTCTTCTCTACAAGCACAATATCTGTGGAAAGAGGCCATTTATTTTACTGTATCAATGGATATAGTTTGAAAAAGACAAGTTTTCATCTGGACCCTTTAGTCAAGGATACTAGGCTTTGCTTCATTCATATAAAGCAAAGTGTGTTTCATAAGACACTATAACTGATACTTTTTCTACTATTGGATCAAATTATCATCACTGGCAAAACATACTTAGAAACTCACTTGGGGTTTACACCTATCTGTACTTTTTTTATTAAAACATATTACTCTGTCATAAGAAACTCTCCTCCCCTCCTATGCTTAGACTGACACATTCATTTATGCTACTGATATTACATCTTTTGCATAGTTGTCTCTCTGCTAGTTTAATTTTTATCCCAGATACAATTTTATATAATGCCTTAATGGCATCTGTAAGACTTTAGTATTATAAGAATATTGTTATTATAGTCACTCCTCCACAGCACTATGTGCTGCATTGTAAAAGGCTGAGCTACCCTAACATAGCTTACAGCTTGCGATTTCAGATTGAACAGGCTGAAATTCTAAAATGAGAAGATTCAAGATTCAGCTGAGAAGGCTAGCTCACGGGATGCAAAATAAAATTTGTGTTTGACCTGAGTTCTTTCTCAGCGTTAGTTTTATTTAGCAGTACTCTTTTGAGATCATAATAATACTACATGTATTCCATTTTAAATGAAAGAATCAAATGCATTCTCTCTATGCAGGTCTCGAGTTTTCCATCAGGATCTATGAAATAGTGAGTAGGATCTGACAGATCCCATTATTCAAAGTGGCTGAACTCCTTTTTTATTGTAGCTGGTCATAAAACTTGGCACAAACCTATTACTAGTAATATTCCTTTATCGCTGCACTTACTTTTAAGCTGTAAATCTGTTCTGCATCTATGGAAAAAATACAGTCTGGGTGCACATGGACTGAGGACATAGCCAATTATCTGGGTAATTTATTTTATGAATTTACACTGAATTAGACAATAAGCACTACCATCACCTAGCAAGAGTTCTTCCTCCTGAGGCTGCAAATCAGCGAGAAAAGGTTTCTTAAACTTGCACACTGAAAGACTTGGGTTTACAATATGTTGTTTGAATGTGTTCTGGTTAAAACAGAAACTGACAGTCTGATTGATAGCCCCTACTTCTTTCCTTATTGTCACAAATTACTTTCAGGATGCTAGTAGTAATAGTGTTAGACTCCTATAAAAGGTGCAACTCTCCAGCTGAGCTTTCACCATGGCGAGTTTTATTGTATTAGTGGAAATAATTTTGCTGAACATTTAAATCCTGCATCCTGGAGGACTGTGCGGTGCAGGAGACTGGTAGTGAAAGCAGAATAAAGGGTCTTTCATCTCTCTGTTCCTAGCAAAAGCTCAGGCTCAGTAGATACCCTGTGCTATTTCTATACAGAGACTTTTCAGTTCCCTATGTAAAAAGAGTTTAGGCTAACTGTTTATTAATGATCACACTGAAATCTCTTTCATTAATAGTGCTATAAGTACCCTGAAGAGTACTTTCCAGTGACATGAAGACTACAAAACTTAGGTTCAGAACAAACAAAAAGGAAGTGTTTTTTCAAATAAGATGAATTTTTGTTGTTGATCTCCTTCCCATATGATTCAAAAAGCAACTAGAAAAAGAGGGGGGGATGGGGGGAAGGAATCCATCAAGAGCTATTAAAACCAAAGACAACACCTCTGTCTACTTTGTGTGGTTTTCCTTTTGAAGTATTTATTTCATATTTTAAAAGACATCTATCTGCAAAACCCCGGATTGCTTTAGACAGGAGATACGTTGCAAAGTACATTTACTTGATTGCTTGCCATGTTCTTGCTGAGGTGTCTGACATCTCTCATAACTAACAACAGGATGAATCCTTAGTTTGACACAGTGTGGACAGTCTTGTGTTACTGTTTTTGCCTTATGCTGTTAAGCTGAAAACAGCTGCCTTCTTCACTGCAGACTCAAACTGTGAATTACAAAGTCATAATTTCTGTTTCCTAGAAATGTCAACATTTTTAGCCTTTCCTTCTTTTTCTCTCTCTTACATTAAGTCCCTAGTGCCTTCTTCCAGTTTTGAAGTCATTGTGGAACATACAGTAAGTGTAAAATGCCTCGGCTTAGTTCAAAGATTGCCACAAGCTATGTAAAGGCTGATTTCTTCAACTGTTGTGTCTGTGTCACAACATCCAGGCAAGAATTTCTGATGCTAGTCTGTGATGATTAACAGAAAACAAACCCCAGCTTCATACTAGTGCAGTAGCCAAGTATGCTAACTCCTCCTTTCCTTATCCCTGTGTGACCATGAAAAGAAACAGAAATGTACATTTCAAGAGGGAGAGCAGAGAGACACAATGAGAGGACCAGGGCTCATCCAGGGCTCATCTGTGCCCAGGAGGTGAGCACTGATGCACATTACAAAGCCCTGGTAACAGGTCTTTGCATTTTCTTCTCAGGACTGCAAATGAATCCGAAATTGCATGACTACTGTGACCTTGGTAATTGCTCATGTCACTGGAGTTGTTTTAAGATTTTTCTCTGTCTTCTGCCAGCAAATAAACCAGGTAATCTACTATCCAAATGTCCTTAAAAGCATAGAACAGAAAGGAAGCATTAAGACTTGATTCAGCTGCCTAAGTATAGGTATAAAATGTCTTTTGAGATAAGTTAGAATATCATGCTGCCTTTCAGGTTCTGCATCAGAAGGGCTTGGTGTATCCCCCAGGTCCTGTGTCATATCTCCCAGGCACATGAGCATGCCCCAGATACCCTAATCAGATGCCTGAGTTTAGGTCTCTGAATTGAGCCATAAATAGATAAGATATAGGTCATGTAGATGGCTAAAGTTTCATGAAACTTATTCAAAAGAACCTCTGGCTTTGAATCCTGATTTTGACGCATCTCTTTGCAACCCTGAGGAAATAATTTGATTTTCCTGCCTTATCTTAGTTCTCTGAGATACTGGATTAGTTCTGCTCTATATTCATGAGAATAAAACAGTATGGTTATGGCGACAGCCTACTTTAGATGTAAACTGCTCGGTTTTGATGAGGATTTGTGGTTTGTTTGTTTGGTAAGTATGCATCATAATGCACAAACCCCTTCCATTAAATCTGAATAAATTTTAGCAACTGTACATGGCTATCAGTGGAATAGTCCATTTCTCCATACAACAGGACATACGTAGGTTTGAAAACCTCCTAAGTGATATGCCTGTTGTCAGAAAGGACAGATGTGCTGAGAAAGACCTGAAAAAGTCTTCTTCATGTCAGTCCTGTAGCACATAATATAAAACATGCACACAACACCACAGATTTTTCATGAGAGCCTCAGGAGAGGCATAAAGCTGAGCACCACTGGATATAACATCTGCAAAATGCAGAAAAAAGCAAAATCTGCCAGCAGCTTTATTAACCATGCTCCAAGAGTCTTCAAGCAGGTGTCATATCTATTAGGGAAATGCAAATCACAAAACAGTACAGCTTGATTTCTAATAATGGTACAATCTGGTTCTGCATCTGAGAAAATTATTAAGGTATCAATAGCAAAACTATTTCCAGACATCTCATGATGCCTCAGAAAAGCAACTTTTACAGACATCTGTAAAGAAAATATAAATTCATTGGACACAAAGTCTTCACAGCCTAAAGTATGCACCAGATCTGCAGTAAGCAGTATTCCTGACTGGTTTCACAACAGCATAATTGTCCTGCAAATGGAAACCAGTACAAAAGTAAATGACCATAAAGCAATAGGAAATGGTATTCTATCAGTTGTGAAACAAACAAACAAACAAACAAGCAAAAGAACACAACAAGGAAAAAGCAGACTAAGATCTACAGGAAGTATTCATGACAACCCCCCCCGTCTGAACTGTAGGACACAGGCCATGACTCCTCTTAGACTTGCAGTGAACAGATGTCAAACAAGAAACATCCAAGACTGATTTTTTTAATGGGAGTTAGCCTGAAGATGTTTAGTAGTGGCAGTAGTTCAAATTCAGGCACTAATTTTTGAGTTTCAGAGAAAATTGAACCAAGTAATTTTTTTTTTCTTTTTCTTTTTTTCCGTGAGGAAATTAAACTGTTCAAAATACTTTGGGCAAAGAAAATTTCCATCTATGTATTTTAAAAGCAGAGTACTTTCCTAAACAGCCTGAGGAATAGATCTGAAGAAAACTTTTCATTGTCAAATGCAGGAAAAAAAACCATTTCAGTAAATCTATTAATACTATAAAAGTATAATTGAAGCTGAATACCTTTAAAAATACATGCTTTGGCCAAATTTCATGATCTTCATAATCTCCTGGTGTCAGATAAGTGTCTCTCACTTTGTTTAAAAAAAAAAAAACAAAACTAGTAAAATGTTCAGAAATCTCTTTGCAGAATATTACATTTGCCATATTTGATACAAATTGATCTGTTTCATAACATATCTTTATAGGACAGCTTTTCCTTGAAGTAATTTTAACATCAGCTGCAGGTACAGCTTTGATGCACATGACTGGAGCATGTCTCCCCACTGCTTCCAACCAAGTCACGCCATATGACTGTGGCAATCCAATATCAGAGGTCTATGGATGAACAGATGTGTTGTGGCATCTTATTTCCAAATACCTGCATATAACATGTGAGACAGAAGAGATGAAATGAACCTGCAGCAAGGAGCAGGAAAAAAATGGCATCTAATAGTGCTACATCCTCCATTCGCCTGGTATTTTCCTTAGAGCTTTCACACATCTTAAAATCAGTTATTCTGTAAGATATGCATCTACTGAGGTATTTTTAACCATTTAAACATACTTATTTCAGGTGAGCTTTCTGGATGTTCTTATCTCAGGTCAAGAACACTGAAGCAAGTCAGTCACAAAAGGAAAAACTAAGTATTAACCTAGAGCAAACTGTATTACAGCATGCATGCATAACACCATAGCCTGCACCCTTCAGAAAAAGTGAAGTGAGCAGGCTGTTCATTCAAAACTGGGGAAGTATGAGAAAATCACCCTTTTCAGCTAGAGATGACTGTCTCCTTTTAACAAGGTGACAGCAGTGCTGAGTTTCTCTACCACTGATTTTCAAGTTAACTTTAATTCGTTATGTGTCCATGGCTTAATACAAACAGACCATCACTCCTTTCTGATAAAGCTGTTTAACTCTCAGGATGTAATATTTGACTTGTTTCCTCTCAAACTGATTTTTTTGGCTGTCTGTTTAAATTCATTTATCCTACCAGATAGGATGGACAAATGAGAAAGATACAAATTGTAGTATCACCTAGATTTTTGAAAGAAAGATAAAACCACATTCCCTCCTATTTCTGTTGGGTGACTGTAGAAGGGGCACACAGGTCTCATGCAGAGGTCCCATCTGCTCAGGGTAACAGTGAGGAGTCTAACAAACACTGAAAGGCAGGTATCGGCTCTATCAGCTGTGGCAAAATCTGCTTTTCTTGAATTATTATGCATTTGGGTGAGATGGATATTGGTTACTCACACAGGTAAAGATTGCATTACACAGGCATGTCTCTTCAATAGCTCATACAGAAGAGTACCATGTTCTTTTTAAAGGCCAGCTATATGTTGGAGTATAATCAATGAATCAAAGCAAAGTTTCCACCCTAAAAGACTGCCAATTTAAAAGCCTGATTCTTGTTTGGAATGAAAACAATGTCAAAACAGCATTTTGCCTTTAACAGGACACATGCAAAAACAGTACCTGTAACATCTTTTTGTAACTTAGATAAATATAAAAGATACACTATAAGTATAATATATCTTAATGTATGTATATTGTACACTTTAAAATTATATATTTGTATTGATTTACATGTTTAAGTTTCAAGGGACAACAGTTTCAGGGGAGATACCAAGCTGAAGACCTTGATTTAATGTAGGAAGCAAAAGCTTTCTTTCCTTATCCATTAAAATGCCAGGAATCAATGTATAAATGACAGTTAAGACACTAAGTAGCAACAATTCCTATATCTGCTCGTTTTAGGCAACCTTAGCCTTATCTCTCACTTCCTTCATGATAGGATAAAATACAGAGTCAGGTGTTATAAGCTGAATCTATAGATTTTCTTCCAGCATTTTACTGCTATACTTAGCACTAAAATAAGTTACAGGCATCAACAGCAAGGGAATTTATGACCTTACAAATGGAGGCAGCATGTGATAAATACCACACTATCAGTTGTTCAGGTAAGTAATATGTGCTCTTGTAAAACCTGTACTGAAAGCCGAGTAATTTATGAAGTAAAAGAAGTCTGGCTTCTTTAACCTCTCATGCTAATTTACTTTAAGATAACACGAGGATAGACTTGTGTACCACCCTCTCCTGGTATTTTTAATTGTTATGTCCTCTCTCTTTCATTAGTGTATCCTATTTCTTCCATTTATCATGTAAAAGGAGCGAATGTTATTTCACCTTTAAAACTGAAATCCTTCTTCCTGATACAGGCTTATGGTTTCCAACCTCTTTTTTTGAAAGGGGAAAAAAAAAGGAAATTGCTTTTCTGGCTAGTGGCCATGCCAAAGTTGAAAACATGTCTTTTAGTAAAGGTAAAGCATTCTAATGAATGACTTGTTTTTGAAAGAACAAGAGACAATCATTGCAGTCATTCATTGCATACACTAACAGAAAAAAAAAAAAAAAAAAACCACTGAAGAAAAAAAGACAGCTTACCATGTGTACTGCAGCACCTATCACACTGAGCATGGAAGACTTTGGTTTCATCCAACCAGCCTTCTGAATCTGGCTCACTAAAAGGAGAAAATGCTGAGGTCAAACTGTGTTCAGTTGACTTGAGAGTAACAGGAATGGGTCTGGGTATTGCTTAAAGCAGAGGCCTTAGAAGGGCAGGTCATCTTTGAGACCTTGTTTTTCTTGTGATCCTAAAGTTTAGAGCTCTATAAATGGAAATTCTTATATTTCTGTAGCAATCTCTGACCTTGGAAACGTTATTTATCTATTTAAGCAAGGCAACGCTAGTCTAATAAAAGACATTACCGTTACCTCCAAACTCTGCTGCCTTGCTGATATCCTTAGATCATCGCAGCTACAGCCAGACACTACACACACTACAGGCATTACAGACACTACATACACTCTGTTTAGAAACAGTTCCAGCTACGAGGATTTTATCTTCAAATAAATAATCATTGTTATTACATGTACTTACAGTGCATGTCTGCTTAGCATTAAGATCTGGTTTATATATTAGAAAACTATCAATGCCAGAACTTTTGGAAAAAATAAGACCCTTCTTCTAAGGAGGTCTCATGATAGCATGAGGACCTTTTTCCAGAATGAACTGCACTGAGCATCCTCCACTGGCTCAGTTGGCAGGTGGTTGGGGCATGCAGAGTTCTCTGTACCAGTCATCCCTGGACCTTCTGCTGGCCCTGCTGCCCATTCTCAGCCAGTAATCTCCCTCAGCCTGCTACGCTGAAAAGATGCATTAATAGAAATGTCTGTAACACTAGCTGTGACATTGACTTTCCACGTCAAATAACAGTCAGAAATGCTCATGCATAAGGTCTCTCATTTGTCAGTCTCAAAAGGACATCTCTATATTCTATGATACCTCAAACATTGCTTTGCCTGTGTTACACAATTAACTTATGCCCTGGCTGGTATCTGCAAAGAAGTCTGCAAAGGATTCAGTTCAAATGCAAATAAGAACATACACTGA
This sequence comes from Falco biarmicus, assembly GCF_023638135.1. Taxonomy (NCBI): domain Eukaryota; kingdom Metazoa; phylum Chordata; class Aves; order Falconiformes; family Falconidae; genus Falco; species Falco biarmicus. The sequence goes on along the minus strand of NC_079289.1, from coordinate 47,811,270 downwards.
ACAGCTCTATAGCACTTGAGACTCCACTGATAAATTGTCTAGATCTCCACTGAATGTAACTGAACTTGGATATCTCATTCACCAACATCTAGGCACAATTATTTTACCACCACTATCACCACCAGCTCAATCCCAGCCCTAGCATGTTTCTTTGCTATCTACAGGGTTGCCTCAGAGATAAATGGTTGCTGCCAGATGTGAAAGCCAGTGGAGCACTGACTAGATACTTTCTCCCTCTCTAAGTATTCCCCACGTGAATGTCAACTACATGCCTCTAAATATTAAAGAAACAATTCTTCAAGGATTCTTTCTGGTCTTAGGAATGAAGACGTGCCGGTTTTGCAAAAGTAGTTTTGCAGCCATTGCTGCAGGATTTGTGCTGCAGGATGTCTGCTCTGTTAAACAGAAAATTAATGTATCTGCAGGAGCAGAGAGTAGAAACATACACTGCAGGACGATGCCTGGTATCTTGTCCCTCCACCGCTGCCTGAAGAAGTGCCATGACAAGTCTTGTCACTTGACTTTCTGTCAGGGCCCTCCATTATTGTAACAAAGAATGTTGATATTTACCTGGCACATAACAAACTTCAGCAAAAAGTGATAGTTGAAGCAGTTATCCTGGCACCAAACAGTATGCTGAATCTCTTGGTATTTCTCTACCAAGAGCTAGAATGTATCACTGGTTCCTCCCCACTCATCTTGTGCAGAGTTAGGAAAAGCTGACATGTCACTTAATTAGTCTGGGATTTATTGATAGTCCTGTAAATGATAAGAGGTGCCTAAAATAATCTATAGGTAGTTACACCTACTCTAAACCCATCCTGTAATTTTAAACTCTGCAGATATAGTCAGGAAGAAATTCAGCCATGCTCTGTAGAAGCAGATTAGACAGCTTTGAAGGGTGTGCCCTCAAGCATGTGTAAATACAAGAGTCTCTTGACTAGAGATAACAACAGTGAAAGTACCTAAGGCAGGTGGCATCGGATTCTTCTGTCACCTAGTAAAAGGGGGAATAAACTAACAGAAACTCAAGAACAAGGAAGTAAGAACAGTGACTGGCTCAACTCAAAATGGTCTTGCAAGAGGATCATTCTTATCTTTAGATCACTTACTGCACACTGTTGGACTGGAGGACCTCTTTTTCTCTTTTTTTTCTTTTTCTTCTTATTTTTCTTTTTTCGTTTATTACTTTTTGCCTTTCACTTCTGAAATATTAACTGTGTAAAACAAGAGGTGATCAAAAAAACAGTGAACCTAGAGGGTAGATGATACATGTTATCACTCTTCTACATATAACAAAGAAATGTGTTAACAGATTTAGCAAATTTTACAGAAATAATATAATATGTAGATAATTTAATCTGGACATTAAATTGTGCCATAAAAAGTAGGATCTAGAAATTCCTGCATGCTTTGCTTTTAAGTGCATAACAACATAATGTATTTTGGTCAGTATTTGATTTAATCAGTTACAACTGAATAATAACAGCTGTTATTAAATTTACATGTCCTTCATGGCTGACATGTCTTGGCTACCTGGCAAAACAGGGTAAACTCTTGGCGCAATCATAGAAGAAAGTTCATTGTTATGCTGGAGACAATGATGTAGCTTGCTTTTTCCCAGTGAGACTTTGGACAGATATGGTCCTGCTTCATGTCCTGTTCAGCAAGCAAGACATTTTTTCTTGGAATTATTTTTCCAAGTTTCTGAATAGTAAAAGAACATATGATACCTATGTACTAGTACCAGGCATACATTTTCTTGGTTTAAACTAAAAAAAAAAAAACCAACCAGTAACCTACATAAAATCAAGATATTTTCTTTTCTTCCTTATCACCATTCTTTTCTCACTTTAAGGACACAGTTTCTTATTGGCATGGGATCATGTTTATCAAAAAGTGAAGTAGGAAGCAAAGTTGGTGTAGGAAGCTCTAGCTCACTCTGTATTCTCCCTCACACCAGGAGATAGTAGCCTATGTCTGGTTATGCCAGGACATGTTTTCTTTCTCCAAGTAAAAAATGTAGAATTGAGTCATTTTTCCAGATTTTCAGATTGCTGTCAATCCAACAGGAGTAGTAACACTGAACAAGATGCCTACCATCTGGAAGAACTCAACACTTTTTGTGCAAGGTTCACCTGCACAACCTCAAGAAGTCCAAGCACTGGGCAGTTTTAACAACTCGAAGATACGTTAAGTTTGTTATGCTTAAGCTGCAACCACTGAGATAAGGGTATGTCACAAGAACTGCTGTTTTGGCCAGTAACATTTGTCTTCTGAAGGTGGAGACAGGAAGGAGAAAGGTCACAAATGGGAACCAAAAGATGTTGATGTGCAAGGCGAAAATATTGAAGCAAAAGACAGAATGAGTTTCAGATGATCACATCACTCAAGAATGAGTTAAGCACAGCGTTCTACAGAAATAACAATAGGAATCTTTCTCCACCAAGTATTTTGTTTATATAATGTTTAAGGCATTTCAAAATGTCTTTAGGGCATTTTAGAATGTCTTTAGAAACATATGGACACTGTTCTCATCTCCTTCTTATAAAACCAAGCTATCTTTGTACCAAGACTGCTATTTCTAAGGGTTTAGACCAACAGAAAGTTGAAGATTACTGTTTTCTTCAAAGCTCTTTAAGGAACTTGTAAGATACTTTTTTTTCAATATATCTGTTAGAATTTTATAATCCATTACCATTCTATTAAGCCTGTGGGAAAAACATTCTCCCTTTAATAGAAAGAGTTCCTTGTTCTACTGAAAAGCTTATGTTCTTTATTCAGAATACTGAACTTTAAATTGACAATATTATTATTTAAGGAACAATGTCTTTGTTAATGGCCCAGAGCAGAACCTCTACCCTTAGCAAGCCACTTAAGGTCATGTTTAGATCCTGTCTACTTTAATGATACTTAGTAACTGTTTCAGCATTTTACTGAATTGAGGCCTCTTACAAAAAAAATTAAAAAGTATTCATTAAAAATTTATTTTCCCTGCATCCTTTACAGTTGTGTTCATGTCATTTGGGAACCTAACGCTAAAACTTGGAAGCTGCATTAAAGAGAAGTCATGATTTACTTGAATTTCTTTGAGATTTCTGAAATTGCTTTTCTGACAAAAATGTAGCACACTCAAAATTCCATGACAGTATGTAAGAAAGGTTTTATTGCAACCTGCTTGGAGTGACTGGAAAAACTTTCTGCTCAAAAGCTAGTGAATTTTTACAATCTTCATTGACGACAGAGGCCTTGGGCTAAACAACACTGTTCCATTAAAAAGATAGATAAATGACATTCAGAAATTCTATTTAAAGCACGTAGACATATTTTCTCCTTTTTTTGCATGTTCCTTGCCTTCTTAGATATATCTCATATTTGGATGCATCCGGGGATATATTTTATGCAAAAGATATGCATCATTTTGACAGATACTTAGTAAAGAAAGTACACATATCATTTATACAGTAAACCATGACAGACAAATCTGTAAGAGCTACAGGTTCATAAGTTCATGAGAAATGTTTTATTACACTAACACTAAGTCTGTCTAAAATGTCAGCAAACCAGACTTCTGCCCTAAGCTAAAGCTCCTTCGTGATTTACAAATAATGGCAAATCCATGTCTGATATGATTGCTGTAATGGAGACAAACAGGAAGAAGGAATATCGTGACATTTGAAGAGCAGGAGTAAAACCCACTTATCAGCCAGAAACAGAATCTTCAACAGGGTTAGACTATGTTGTCTAAATTCAGCTGAAAGGGGATAAATCAGTTTAGTGGGGTTTGTGTTTGGAACTCTTTTCTGACCAAGCTAGTGCATTAACAGGACTTTCTTCCTCCAAGCTATTTCTGTATACCATAAACTGTTAATGTGTACTGTAAAATGCAGCTATCCATTAAGACCGGACTAAAATACCACTGCAGATTCTGATATTAGCATACAGAGTCCCAGATAAAACTACAGCAGCACCCTTCCCATTAGCATAATTTTTAAAAAAACAGCTTTCAGAATTCATTATTTCCTCTCTCAGCCTTCAGAAGATGTTGGTGCATGTTGTTTTAGAAGCTCTCATCTTCTCCCCCTTCTCCTTTCCTGTCCTCCTCGGTCTGTCATATGCATTGGCGTACACATGAACAGAGAAACACACTTGCACCCCTCCTACTGATTTATATACAAGACTTCCTTACTGTTCCTTTTGGAGATGTCACTCATCCTTTGATAGTCAAAATGATTGTTACTGAACATCATGTGTTGTTTTTCTCTACAGGATTAGAGAAGACATTCTTGACCAAGCCTTGGGTAAGGGAAAGACTGCTAAACAAGCTGAAGATGTATGAGACGATTCCACAATATACCACAAACTGACAGAAGGCTGTTAAAAATGTCTGTAGAAACATTTTGTCTCAGTAGTGCCTAATTTATTTAAGGGCATCACTTTTTTAAAGCACTATGATCCCTTTTTTTTTCAGAAGTTCAGGCAAAAGTAATTTTCCCCTGCAAACAATTCTCCTGTGAATTAGCAAGGAAATTTAGAGAAAATATGCAGATAAAACAGGCACTGAGCTTTATTTCAGACATTGATGACTTCCTCTGATTAAAGTTTACCATCATATCATTATTCTATTAAAGAAGTCTTCTCCATGCCTATGTGTTAGTGTGTTGATGGAGAAATACTCATTTTAAACAAAGAAATTGTACAAAGCCTGCATATACTTTACTATATCCTTTCCAGCAGGAACATCTGCACTGTGAGGGATGTATTAACTTTATGAAAGAGATTATAAGATGTAGCACTTATAATAGCAAGGGACTGGACTTTCTGACCCAGAAAGTTTCTCATTCTCATATGTTGCTATAATTTTTAGGAGGCTGATGAAAGAAATTTTACTCATCTTGTTATCTGGGTTATGTGCATAACTAACTTAACTGCAACATTGCTAGAACTGCATATGCCTCTACCATTGTCTTGCTTGTCTAGATTGGGCCAGACCCTGTCAGTCATTCTATGGAGCCAGCACTGTAGAAAAAGAAGGAAAAAAAGCTGACATGAAAATGCGTTCTGTCACTTTCTGTTCAGATTTAGTGCTTTTTCCAAGATTTTACCTTAACATTTTAGCTATTTGCAAATGCAGTTGAAGCCAACACAAACAGGGAAAGGCCCTCAAAAAACACAGAGGAACATCATTGTTCTTCTCCAGAAGCCATGAAAAAATACATGACAATGAACTTCGGAAAGTGAATGCTGACGTTCAAATCTTGAACAAAAGAATGCCAGTTTGGAATACCTAGCAGAGAACCATAGGCAAGGAAAAATTTCAGTTGTTGACAAACAGTTTAGCTTAGAGACCTACTAAAATTACATGGAATGTTTGTTAGTCTTGTTTTGCAACTCTTTCAAAACCTAAAGCACAAAATCACATCTAAATAAATTTTTTTCAGATTGGAAAATTACACAAAAATCAAGCTATACATTGAACGATGCAGGACGGAGGGCAGGATTGTTCTTTTGGTTTCTCTGATGCAGAAGAATTAATTTTTAAATACTGCCACAGTTTCTCTCCTCATCTACATAGTCATTCCTTGCAAATCATAAAGAATACTTGTTTGTTCTAGCAACCATAATCACAAGTCAGGTTCCTTAAGATATTCACAGTGTCAACCTTTTTGTCATAATATAGAAGATGAAAAACAAGGGGAACTCTTGGATAATTTCATTTTTCTTTAGTTTACAAGCTATTTCTGACATGAAATGTGAAAGAGTTACTAGAAGGAAAAAATAATAGTTTCCTTTAAAAATAATCCATCATGCAAATTGCATTCTTAATACCCAAATATGTACTGACATGAGTGATTTCTAATTTTAAATAATCCTTTTGCTCTTACTTAAGACATAGATAGTTGTTGATCTCTTTCTCCTCTTAAAGGTTAACTTTCTGAATAAACTGAATAAACGGTGAAGAAAAGATCTGGGGAGAAGCAAGACAGTCTGAGGTAGATGTGATAGCTTGACTGAATCTTTGACTAATCTCCTTTTCTTCTAAATGTTCTTAGTTAAGGTGCTTCCTCGTCTGCGTATCCTTTAAGCAATACTTTATTTCTCAGTTACCAAAGTTCTGTGTCCACCCCTCACCTTTTAAGCAATAGATTTTCACTGTGAAACTAAGCGCCACCTCGCTCCTGTGACCTACGTCAGTATGCCAGATTATGCACACGTGTTGTATTAGTAGGAGTCACTGCACAATGTGCTGTGTTTTATTTTTATTTGAATTGCATACATGCAGTTTCCCTTTAGCCTCTGAAGTTCAGTGGCATTGTGTATTCTGCTGGAGAGGTTAATATGGCTGGTTGCCATCTTAGGGATGAGGTCCACATTATCTGCTGTAAGTGAAGGATTGACATGTGGCATCAATCCATATTTAGTTAAGGCTTTGGGATGTCACTGGCTTTCAGATCCTTCTACTGCAAACTCTCTGCCAAAATCCTACTTAATGCCCTGTATGAACTTAGTTGCTTTAGAGTTTCATCAGTACAATTGTGAGCAATTTCTGCTTTTAGCAGCAGATGTACCAATGCAGGTATTTTGCTTTCCACTCTTCTTTGCCTATATTCAAATCCCTTATATAAATATGCCCACACCTAAATCTGTCCCATCTTGTTGATCTGCATGTAAAATTCACACGCTGGCTTATGTAAATGTAACCCAACCATGAAAGTAATTTGTTCATGAGTCACAGCCTTGCAAACATTGAGGTAACTGCAAAAACATCCCTTGTTAGATTGCAATTAGGGTATTAAACCCTGATATCATCCTGAATTAAGCTTGAGAACAAAATTCTTCAGGGTTTTGTTCTTTTCTGGAGGTTTTTAAGCATTGGCTTAATGGCTTAATCCTGTTGGTATGAAAAGACAAGTAAATATGGTTCTTAATACATCAGCTATTAAAACTAATTATTTCCTTTGCAGTACAATGGCAAATGTGATCACTGAGATCAGCAATATGAGCTATATCATCAGCTGGGAAGGAAATGCAGCTTCTGAAGAGATCCCAGCAAATTCATCAGAACCAAATCTGTACCTTGCTTTCCCTTTATGAGTTCTCCTTCCTTTTGACATTGTTTGTTGACTGTCACTTGTCATCACCATTGGTCTACTATGTCGTGGAAGGAAGCAAAAAATATGGACCTCAATCTTCAGTATGTAAATTAACCACTAGGCTTTTGGTTGCTTAAAAAAATGTAGTATTTGGTTTGTATTTCCAGAACAAAGCCCTCCCTCTGCGCTCAAGCAGTCACAATCTTCCAGAAGCTTATTTCTTTCTCCTACCTCATATTATTTTTAAATACAGAATAAGAAAGTTTTAATACTGATTTAAAGCAAGGTGATACAGCTTTGCAGGTGATTGAGGAGAGCACTTTCCAGCTATGAGGAGCAGCAGGGGAAAAAATTATAGAAATGCTTGCTTGCAAATGTTACTAATATGGGGAGAACTGCAGTGTTGCAGCCAATGGGAGAAAAGAGAGAGAAGGAGATCAGGGAGACAAGGCTGTGAGACACTGTTGTGGAAGGGTAAGAGTTTGTATTTAACATGATAGAGGAGGCAGAGACAGTGACAGCATGGTTAAACCAGACATAGTCTAGAAACAATATCTTTGACGTACCCTAAAAATAAAATACCTGAAATATAGCTGCATGTACTTCACAACAGTTTTACCACTGTCACAGTGATACACTGGTGCATTAGAGAACCATACACATGTAAGGGGAAAATTTTTGACTAAAGCACAGACAAAAAAGATGGTAATTTTAGTGAAACTGCATAGAACTAACATTACACTTGGCTGCACATCTGTTACTGAGTATTTCTGGGACAGAGGGCAGTGTGGTTCTGCTCAGACTGTGTCATCAAGTATTCTGGCTATGGAAGAAGCTATTCTTGTGCAAGTTTCGGCAATGCATGAAGCAATGTTCATAGGTCCTTATAATCAGTGTCAGGGTTTTTTTGCTGAGCATATTACACTGACACCATTGTATGATAAAAATATTTCCTAACAGCAGTGTGGACTTTCTTTAATGAATCCCCTCCCTTCTAAACTCAACCCATGTAAAATAACTGCATATGATGTAGAAAGATCATCCTTGGCATACACATATGGTATCACAAGAATCTGGCACATTATGTTTCATTGCATTTAAGCCAGATAGCCAGAAGTAGCCAGAATTTTCATTTGGATCCTATCCAACCATTGTTAATCATGAAAGACATGGTACAACAAGTTGGCATTTATATATATGAATAATGGAGTATTTCTTTAATTACATACGAAAACCCTAAACGAAATAGTTTTCTCTCCTTATAAAGTGCCCCTTCTACATCTGTTCCAACTCCCGTTGAAGTCAAAGGAAAGCCTCCCAGTGATTTCAGTGGAAATCAGTTGAGTCTTACAAAATTCTGTTGCATGGTGGTGCCTGACATCCTTGAAGTCTGTTGCAAATTTGCTCTTGACATGCAAAATGCCTGCCTCACAGCCAGCCTGTAATTCCATAAAGCTGTTCTAAAGACTGTTACTTATCCAGCACCAAAAAAATATATTCAGATAGGACAGACTGGTTTTACAAAATGCTTTGTAGCTGGCCTAGAATTGGAATTCAGAGCCCAGGAAAATGCAGAAAAATCCTGCTGTCTTACACGAGACTGGAGAAAAACGTTTATTGCTTTTACAAGGGTGTGTGAAGAATGTTTCCTTGAAAAACCTTTCCCTTCCAATTGACCAATAATGTGCCATTGTTAAGAGCTAAGCTAAGAATTTTGAGAAATGTCAGTGAAACAAGTTATAGAAAGATTCTGTTCTGCAGTTAAAATATATTCTTGCAAGCCCTAATATCAGTGATATATTAGCATTTTTTCAAAGTTCAGAATAAATGCATTTCACAACTTCAAAACATAAGGTATATAATGAAACGCTTATTTAATTATGTTTCAAGGTCCTAAATTAATTGAATTTGCTCCTATAAAAGTGTCCCCTTCTGTATCTGATCCAATTCTCATGAAATTCAAAGTTTAAGTGGTAACAAAGATGGATGAAAACTGCAAGTAGGTGTGTAAATGCTACATCGATAGAAATAAGCCAAAAGATTTTATAAAAGACTTTGTAGGTTTGGTAAACTATCACATCATAGGGTATTCAAGAACTAGTTCCTTCCTGAAGTGACTGTTCCTAGCACTTGATGTTAAGATCATTTTGTCTTATGGGTTGACTGACTAGTTGTCTTTACTCTCTTCTCCCGTTTCCACCTCTATGGAAAGTGTGCAGCATCTCTTGAAGGTTTTCTATTATTTGCCTAATCTGAGAAGTGATTTTGAAATGTCTCCAAGTAGTTCCATCGCTAAACCATTGAGAGATTGGTTTTGGGGGAAAAAAACAACAACAAAAAAATGAGATTGTCTTCTGAGGCACTGGAAGAGCAAGAAACATGATGTGTGTGAAAAGAGAACAGATAAGGCCTTCAACATAAAACAGTACTTCTTTCTCTCTTTTGAGGAGGAAAGGAATAGCATATACAGCCAGGGACTGAAGTTTTCAGCATAGAAACCCAGACTTCTCCTGTCCCAACTCATCTTGTTACAATGTTGGAAGAATTATTTTTATTTTATGATAATATTTTTTTTCAGCATATGAATTTGGTACAAGCTACAAAAAGGCTTCTCCAAAGCTAACATTTTAATTGTGCCTCCTAGACTGTATACCTTGCCTCTCACCCTAGGAATGACATCTTTGGAAAAGATGCCAAATAACTTAGCAAATTGATGCCAAAGAGTTGAGCCTACTAAGTGGAGGCAGGGGAAGCCTAGTAGGTTTTCCGCCATCAGGTCTTTACAGCCCACCCTACATGGGATAGAAAAGCTGACTTTGACTTGTGTTTACCTTTATTTTGTTGCTATTTGCCCTATCTTCTTTCTGCCTTTGCCTTTGTAGTACATCTCCAGTTTAACTACATCTACACGAGTAAATCAAACAAGCCTAGGACTCCTCTCCAGCATAGGGGCCAAACGCAACAACATGTTCTACATCCATATTATTAACCTCTCTTACCCTCCAAAACAGAGTGGCCACTTTCAAATTGCTTATTGTGAACAACCACAGATGACAGTGATATCTGAATAGTACCCAGAGGTTTTATGGGAGAATAAAAGTGGGCTGGGGCCCAAGGCATTCCACTGACCATTCTGATAATGCAACAAAACAGACAATCCAGTTTCAGCACCAAGTTACCTGACACTGTACAATTTGCTCATATAGCTGTAGCCCTTATGTACTGGGCCTGTTCCAAAATCCACTGCAGCCAGTGGAAACATTACCATTCACTTTGTTTTTCTTTTGCTTCCCTTCAGCTTCCACTATTATGTTTCCCTCTTCACACAATAGCATGATGAAAGGGAAATAAACAATGTTGTATTACAAATTATAGTACTTAATATATTGTTTTCACATTGCACACCCATAAACCAATCATTTAGTCCTCTTCACACCTCATCACAATAACTGCAAGGAAACCAAATGACTTTGTCATGTGAGCTGAGATCTTTTACCTACATCAGTGCCAATCCTGTCACTGATAAGAGTTTCTAGCCACAATTACAATAAAAATTACAACAATTACTAGTTTAACCAGTACGTCTTCAGTGTGCCTTACTATCTTGTGAGCACTCAAGTTTGTTGGGGAAATAACAGATGTCATTAACACAGCAATGGCACAACAAACACCTAGAGAGATAAAATTACATCTGCACTGATAACTTCCTGTTCCACATCTTTTATTTTAAGGATACAATCTGTAGAAATTACATGGAAAAGAGCTAACTACAGATTTGGAGCAGTTTGCTCTCTAGAGAGTAACTGTAAGAGTCTGTTTTGGGCTTCCAAGTTATTTTGAAAACCTCCCATTTTGTTATTCAAATTCAAATATTTAGTACTCTGTTCATAGAAAATTTCCATGCTGTCTTAGCTTTCAAGGTTTTTAATTTAGTTCCTGTTACCATTTGCATTCAAATATTCCTTCCGTTCCCTGACTGAGGAGGATAGGAGGAAGAGATAAAATAGAAGTCTGTCCAAAATACACTATCTACTGCTGCCTTCATGGCATTTGTGAGAAAATGCCATTAAAGGAAGGGACAATGCCTTGCCATGCATGGTATTGTACACTTAGCCGCTTGGCATTTCAGAAGCTTCCCGATTTCACCAAACATGAGCCATGGAGAACTACTATAAGAAATAGCTAATAATATGAAACAATTTACAAATATCTTTTTTTATATTGTAATTACTGTTTTAATCAATCAAGAATCTTGTGACATGACTATATGCTGAAAAGAAAGTTCATAGTATTATGTCTTCCTATTCATTTATTTCAAGACTTAACTTTCTTAGTTATACTCTTGTGGTTTAACCCCAGCCAGCAACTAAGCACCAAACAGTCACTCGCTCACTCCCGTGCAGTGGGATGGGGGGAAAGAATCAGAAGAGTAAAAGCCAGAAAGCTCATGGGTTGAGATAGAGGCAGTTTAATAGGTAAAGCAAAAGCCGCACACACAAGCAAAGCAAAACAAGGAATTAATTCACCGCTTCCCATGGGCAGGCAGGTGTTCAGCCATCCCCAGGAAAGACGGGCTCCATCATGGGTAATGGTCAACTGGAAGGACAAATGCCATCGCTCTGAATGTCTCCCCAGTCCTCCTTCTTCCTCCAGATGTATATGCTGAGCAAGATGTCATATGCTGTGGGACATCCCTTTGGTCAGCTGGGGTCAGCTGTCCCAGTTGTCCCCCCTCCCAACTTGTTGTGCACCCCCAGCCTGCTCGCTGGTGGGATGTGTGAGAAGCAGAAAAGGCCTTGACATTGTGCAAGCACTGCTCAGCAATAACGAAAACATCCTTGTATTATCAACACTGTTTTCAGCACAAATCCCACACATAGTCCACACTAGCTACTATGAAGAAAATTAACTCTTATCTCAGCCAAAATCAGCACATTCTCCACCCCTTATTCCATAAAATTTACACCATGTTCAGATCCCACATTGTCCAATACATTCTTACTACCCACCACCCCTCTTCCCATCCTTTGATATAATACACAGACATCATTACCCTGGTCTATGGACCACCCCGTCAAATGTCTGTAAAATGTGCATAATTGTCCACTGAGTTCATTTAGTCCATGACTTTGGGCTCCATCTGTTACGGTGGTCACTCAAGGGGGGGAGAGATGGTGTTTTGCATGGAGTTACTGGGCACCAAAGACAGCTCGGGTCAGGTCACTGCTGCACTTGTACTGCCTCTTGTAAGGCTTGTCCTCCATTGGTACTGGTGGTTCCTGCTATACTAATCCATACACTGTTTCCAGCACAAATCCAAAACACAGCCCCATACTAACCACTGTGAAGAAAATTAACTCTATCCTAACCAAAACCAGCACATCTCTTTACAATGTCTGTAAAATTTTTCCGCTGCAGCACCAATCCTAAACATATTGATTGCAGTTGTGCAAATCACAGAAGCCCACAATCAAGCTTCTCCAAAATTTTTTTAATGCACTTCTGTTAGAGTATACAAAAGATGAGGAAAATAGAGCTCCTGTTTATTTTCCTTCCTATTTCTTAAAGGCTTTTTTTTTCCCATCCAATGAAATCAAGCAGGTATCTTTAAAGAAAATTAATAGAGTGTATGTTATTATTCATCTCCTCAGTTGCACAATAGGGCAGTCAAAACATATTAATAATTTTATTTCTGCTCTGAGGAGGACTAATCAAGAGGAATGTTTTTTTTTTAAGTTGGATTTGTAAATTTGTGAAAGAAAATAAAATTAGTGTGTAGCATAGTTTGCTTATTAGGCGTTTACTCATTTTGAATTAGCAAGAAATATTGGAGCTCCACTTCAGGTTTTCAATATAGACAGAAAAAACTTTGTTTAGTGAACCTAACAATAAAAACTGTGAAGTGCACTGATGTAGTGCTATCATTCTGGTGCCTTTCTATTCCCTGTGTGTGACACTTGTTAAAAACTGTATCTAGACATATAAAAAGCTGTTATTTTTTAATTCAGATTTTGCATGTTCTTGTGTTTCATGGGCACATTTCTTTTGAGCTTTTTAAAATTTTAATTTAGCTGTTGGCTATAAATGTGCATGAACATTTGAGCACAGCAAGGAATAACATTCATGACTTGCAAATAAATTCTCTGACACCTGAATCTCTCTCAAAGAGGTAGTGACATTAGGATCACCTTAAACTCTCTACAAAGCTTCTAGTGACAAAATTAATCAAGTTCTTTTCCTACAAACAGAGGATATAAATAGTGTGGAAGCATCTAAAAATATTTTCTGGCTGCTGAGCTTTACAAGTATTTCACAACCTTGGAAGAAGTTCCTATCTAAACAGCAGTGTTATTATGGCTGATTAATCTTATCCTTGATTCAAACAAACTCTAGAGTGATTCTTTCTCCTACTTCCAGGCAATACTGTTCCACTGCATAGAATGTACACAAACACAAACAGCCTACAAATGACTTCTTGGTATATAGGTCGTTATTACTGTACCAGACAACTTTGTCAGTGGGATAAATGATTGTATTAGTTGCATATTGTCACATTCCTATCAAAAGCTGTGCCTTAAGTCTCTGTTATTCTTTTATTACCTTATTACTGGAATATAAATGCAACTGGATAAAGCCAGAGTTCTGGAAAATGCTTACGGTGGGACAATTTACTAGCCAAATCTTAGACAGGGGAATTAGTCAGAGCATACTTGACTCAGTCAAGCTCTTCATTCAGTGGAATCCCATGACCTCCTCCAGAAGGTGTTTCCTCCAGGATCAGAGACACTGAGATGGCTTAGGCTAGGTGAGGCTAGTCCTACGTGTGGTGTAACCCAACATGCACATACACTGATGCTGCATTTCACCGGCATTTACAATAAAAGTATGTCTTTCTTTCTTGAACTTTTAAAATAGAATTCTTTGAACTGTAACATGGAATCCATGTCGCCTACAGGTTTATTTTCATAGAAGATCTATTAAGGCAGAGAAAGGGAGCATAAACATATAAAGGAAAACCAGATGAAAATCACTACATTTGATCAGCATGGATCACATACAAATCATGACGTGGAGAAGCCATGTTGTTTGTAAAAATCCTTTTTCTGGTTTTCAGACTATTACTCCCACACTAAATTGTAATCAAGGAATACAATGATTAGCAAATGGGCTATGTTAAAAGGTAACAGCGCTATGATTGCACAGAACAATAAAAAAAATGCAAAAAAAGTTATGAATCTAGAAATAAGATAAACTTCAGCTGTTCTTAAAATACTATCTACAGTCAATATTCGTTTCTGCTGTCACAAATAAAGCAGGTAATTTATGATTTTTACTATGCTGCAAACGTCTCACATATATATAAGGACCAAATTTGCTGAATAGTTTCTTCAGAGTTTGTCCAGGAAACAAACAAACAAACCAACCCTTCCCCCAGAAGAACCACACTTCTTTGTTTTTGAGAACAGACTTACTGAGGACAATGAAAAAGTCTTACTTCTTTGCATCTGTATTTCCTTTAAGTATTTCAGAGTGATAATGCAACATAAAATCCTTCAGAACTAACTCACCCAGCCTTTTGAGACCTCCATTATATAAAGCAATCCTTTCAGATAGAGTAACCTCTCATCAACACCTTATATTAAAAACCCTCCTCCTGTGGGTTTGTTATTCCAATAAACACACCTCTTCCTAAGACCTACGACCATCAGCCTGATACAAGTCTAGAGCAGAGTGTCCTGACAGAATAGAACATGACAATTTGGTCATGCTTCCACATTTGTACCAATGATTTAATGTGTGCCAAAACTGATCTCTAGCTTTGAGGTCCACCAGCATGGAACTGCCCCGGTTTGTAAAATACTTTTACACTCTGAAACATCATGTCCACAACCAGGCTGCCAATTGGAAACGGTCCTTAATCAGTGTGAATACCCATCCCTAAGCCAGAAAATGACTGGCAAGCTAAGAGGTGCCCTGGCCAAAACTGTGAGAGGGAATGCTATAGCAATGTAAAAGAATAAACAGTTGAGTTCTGGTGCCTAGAAGAATTCCCTCTTACACTTAATTTACTAGTACCTTGTAATTGTAACATGCAATGACTAGTAAGTCCTTGAAAAATACTTAGAGACAGGCAAAAGAGAGGTAATATTTAGGTTAATGCACATACAGATTCATGAGGGACATTCAAGTTAAGAAATATAAAGTTTCTTGTAAAGCATCAAAAGCAACTATCTCAGGGCAATTATAACACCATATTTAACAAACACAGATTTTTGTGTTGTGTCCTTGACTGGGTCATTTCCTCCTCTGTAGATGAAGCTTTAATAATATGGGAGCAATAATAAAAGGATACACTCATTTTTACATAATATCAGTAAAACAGGATAGATTATTACATTTGTATTTAAGCCTGTAATTAGAAATCAGGACTGCTTTCACCAACGTCAGTGAGAATTTCACCAGGACTGATGCTTGTACTTCAGAACACATCTGAAGGTGTACTGCTGCATGAGCTACTGAAGCCCATCTGAGATTATGCTGCCCCCCAAAATTGGGAGCAGTTCAGGTCCTTCATTTGCATGAGCATTAGCCTCTCTTTGGTGGAACAGCAGCAGCATCATGAGCTGATATGGTTGAAAATAATATTAAGATAAAAATAATATTAACTACCAGTAGATAATTAATCTGATGCAGTTGATTGCACGTTCAGGAGCAACACAATTCTGGCATAGGAAGGATGTCAAGATCATCCCTTTTATGTCTGACACTTATGAAATCACCTCTGATCTTATCTTCACTTTGATCTTCTAAATGTTGTTTGTAAATGTAGTCCTTTCTACAAGGACTACATGGAACAAAACTCCATTTCAGCAAAATATCTTAAGTGATTATTCAAAAAAATAGTTTTATTGAAATTTGACTAACTAAAATACATTTGTAGTTAAAGATGCAAACAGAGCCTTAAGTAACATGACATATCTCTGACTAATATCTTTTTAATCCTTGCTCTTAACATATTTATTACAGAAATTACAGGCAAGGCCAATAGTAAATTGCACTTTATAAACTCAAGTTTGAGACACAGAATGAGAATTCATAAACCTAGTATAAATGAAAATGCATAATTTGTTTGCTACATCTCTGCTCCACCCTATGGAGATATCAAGGGAAGGCTAAAATTTTAATTGGTCCAATGAAGTCGACTTGTATTATGGTAAAGGAACATAAAAGCTAGATCAAAGCCAGCCTGCCTAATGGCCTGTCAGTATCAACAGTGAAACAGCAGTAGCAGCCCCTGCAGCAGAGCAGTCAACTCCAGGAACACAGGTTGCCATGTGCAAGGCAATCCTTTGAGCACTTCTATTTATTTATTTGTAAAGACCTTCATCAGATGAAGCTTCATCAATGTCAAGCACTCTTTAGGGACAGAAAAACCATACTGCATGGGAAGAGAAGAGAGAAAAAAAAAAAAAAAAGAGAGATCATTCCTTCCCCTGTGTGTAAATGTTTAAATGGAGTTTCCAGCATTCTTTCTCATAAATTATTCTATTCATTTGGTAATCAAGTTCTGAATGACTTTATTACACTTTGTGGTATCTGCTGGTTCTGTCTTGTTTTACAGTGATTTATACTGGAAGTTAAAAACAAAGTAAGATGGCAATATAACCCTGGCAGGTAAGTAGGAAAAGGAGTGTATTTGAACACTACAAAAGTTTCCTTCATTCTGAAACAAAGAGAAAGAATATTTGTACATGAAGTACCTCTTTTTCCATTTCTTTCAGTGATGTCATCTCCTTGTTGCTTAAATTTTGTTTCTAAGAATCAGCTTGGCTCTGAACTCAGGAGTAGCCCTGCCTTCTAGGCTGCAGAGATGCTCTCAATCAGCTCTGGAAATGTCCCTGCTGCAGAAGTCTCTGACACTGGTATGTCCACCTCCCTAGGCAGTTTGTAGGATTCCAGTTCCCAAAGCACGGCAGCACCTCATACCACCTTCTGATCTAGGAGTGCTGCAGGACTCATATTACTGATGGGCAAAACCTTTTCACAGAAGCTGCTTTCCCCTAGGTCAGGCAGGAATTCTGCACCAGAGCAGTGAAGCAAAGCTAGCCCTGGCACGTCAGGTGAGCACTTCAGTGCTCAGTTCCTGAGGTGCTGCTAATGAATTTGTAAAAATCTCTGAACCCTCTGTTTCCTGTGCACTCCACACAGACCAGCTGCCTGAAACTTGTCTTTAGTGCAGCACAACTAAGTCCAGCTTGAGATCTGAGGGATGCAGCTGGATTTTTAAGGCTGTGTCTATATTGCTAAATAGAGCCAGGCCAGAGAGCAACCTCAGGCACTGGACCAGTGGTTGTCCACATCAATTCATTATTCCCTTGTTCCTACATCTGTTTCAGACCATTCAGACTTCCTATACGATATATCTTTGTCAGAGGGCAGCTAGTCCTGGGCCATCCACACCAACTAGGGAGAAATTCCCGCGTCTCTTTGACTTCCCATTTAGACAAAGCCTCAGAGAACACTTACGGGTTGGTAAACAGCTTTATCTGAAACATCAGGAAAGCATATTAGAGGCCATGCTCCACTCAACAAGATAATAAGGACAAAAATCTGGGGATTCTCTCCTCCCTTCTCTGAGGTGCTCAAATACAAAATGCTCAAAATTATCATATGCCCCTACAGTGCTAATACAGTCTTCTTGAATACTTCTCACCTCACGGGAAGTTTTTATACATGTCTCTGTTGCAAAATACATTTCTGATTTCCCCCTATGGAAAATGTAACAGTCACCTTCCAACGCTCATCCTTTGGTTTCAGCAGTCAAGTCTCAGGCTTCATTGCTACACAAGTGTCTGTTGTAAGCAACCATATCATGATCAGCAAGGAGCAATTTCCAGTCCCCAGATCGGATGGCATGCTGCAGCTGCAGCAAGCTGCAGACTGCATGTATACAACTCCACACAATCTCCCAGTTTCCTTGCAAAGCAAAGCTGTGCTCACAGCCTAGGTAGGAGCAAGAGCAAATTCTCATCAAAGGATGATGTGAATAACGGGTAGATCAGGATTTCAGTCTGCACCAGAGCATGCCACAGAAAAGAAGTGTGAATGCAGCCTCACAGAGCTCAAAATATTGAGAAGTCTAGTAAAGCAACCACAACGAGAAGTGATAAGCTCCTACTGTGTGTGAGAAACTAGGACTTATTTGTGCAATACATATTTATGCCTATTTCACAGGCAGTTTGCCCAGTGGTCTCAGAGCTTCAGATGAAGATCTTCTTAGAAACACTGACTGTGCTCATTAGATCTCTCTTCTAGGGTCTGACATTGATATGGAATTTAAAAGAAAAATTGGTTTAGAGCTTATAATTGCAGCCAAGTCTCCATCATAACACAGCAATGACATCAAATAAGAATAGTAACAAAAACCAAGAATAAGTGAAGCATACAAATATCTTTCTATTTTGTTTTGAAGTGACACCATGATTCAACCACTAGAATCTACAAGGGGTAGGCTACCAAATGGATAAAACAACAGAACAGGAGCAGTGTTTGGAATTACCAAATGCAGGACAAAAAAGTGGAGCAAAGGGAACTAAAATTGCAGAAGGATGTAAAGCAAAACCAAACCTTATGAATAAGTTGTTCCAGTGTGCAGCGTCCTAAGTGCTAGAGCCAGCTTTGGCTAAATACACAAACAGAGCAGTCATTGGAGTTCTTCAACAGTCAAGTCACTTGGAAAAACACAAGCAGCTATAAATCAAACAAGCCACGTGTTTGCGGGCATATTTCACACAGAGGGTGCATTGAGATAGACCTGCAAGGACATGATTACAATAGCCAAGAAACAGCTTTTTTTTTTTTCTTTTTTAATGTTGGAAAGCACCTAGAACTTTGTGATTGCTACCCAAAAGCACATAGTTACAATAACAACAGCAAATGTGTAAAGACTAAAAAGGATAGCCAAGACAAAGAAGATGAGGGGAAAGAAAAGGGGTGGGGGTGGGGTGGGGAGCAGGTTTGAGACAGTTATAGCACGTAATTATGTAATTTAATCAAAGCTAGCTGAAACTACGTTTACTCTATAAACAGTTAAATGGTGTTGGAACTCACTCAAAATCAAATCAAATTTGGATTTCTACCAGGCTGTTAACATTGGTACATAAATACGAAACGAACAGTGACAGGCTCATTTCCACTTCTGGGTTGTGAGTGTTGATAGCTGTATGGCTCTGATGGATAACTGCAGGTATAGGATAAGAAAGCAGGGAAAAATAATTACTACAAGAAATCACATGGTAGTCCCCAGAACAGCAGATTAACCTGCAAGGAAAACTTGGCGGGGCACGCTCCTATAACTAGGAAAACAAGGCAGGTGTCAGCAGACTCTGCTGCTGTAGTACCATCACTGCTTTGATACAAGGGCTACGCTGCAATGATAAAATGCAAAACCAGAAGCACAAAGACGATTGTCATTAAAAGCACATGAATAAAATAGTGAAAATAAAGTAGCCACAGAAAAAATAGAATTTACCAAATTCTTCAGCAGGCAGGACAGTAAGTCCACATGGGCTTAAGTCACTTTACTTAGTATAGGCAAAATGAAAGAGCTATGGGTATTAAAAAGATAATATAATGCTTTAAACTACTTTAAGCTACTTTCTCTAGTGTCCATAAAGTGATTAAAGCTCCCTAGGCACAGCAGTGTGTAATGAAAACCCTCCAGGAGCCTAACCCTGCGAGAAAAGTGCTATTCTGGGTTACAATGCTCCTTCCTACCACCTGAGCTCTGCAGCTGAACATAGCCTAAACTGAGCCATGACCAAACTAAAGTGCTGCAAGAATATGCATACAGGCAACTTTGAATCTAGCACGAAGGAAAAGAGTCTCAGCCATTTTGTTACTAAACATTATAATCCCATCATCTACATTTTTGCACAACAGTATGGCATTTACAGCACACACACGACAGATGGGAAATCTGGGTTCAGCTCCTTGTTCAGCCTAAGAGGATTTAAGCCTACATCTTTCACCTCCAAGGCAACTGCACCAATTTTTAGACTAGACATGCTCTATCCTGTCCTTAGTCATCCACTGAAACTGAGTTGAAATCCTGTCATACTTAATTTACTAGAAGCATTGCAACTGAATTCTAGTGGCCAAGGCATCACCCAAGTGGTCTGTGCATTACAGTCAGAAATAAATAATGGAAACTTCAACAAAAGTAGCTACACAAAGTTAGTGTAATTTTTCAATTAAAACCAAAAAGCTCTGTTCTGTATTATATCACGCAGGGACATGCCACCAAACTGGAGTACAAACCTTCACTTCATTCAGACTGTTTTCTTCATAGGGCTGAACTGTGGAAGTTACTCATCAAGACTTTAGAAGAATCCATGCTGAAACCATCATTAAAATTCAATACTTACTAACACTTGTCTGTGCCCATTTCTCCAAACCATAATGCTCTATCAAATTACCAACTTTTATTGCTGAACTCCATTGTTTAGTCCTATTAAAACATGACTTATATAGCATGATAGATGAAAAAATGCCTGAAATTTTGTCATTAATTTTTTAATTTATTCACACAATAACTGTCATCTGCGAGTCACAATAGCAACACAAGCATGCATGCCATCTCAACATTTCTAGATATGTAATTTCAGATCATAAAACCACTAGCTTTAGAAATCTAAACAGGCAATACTTGGTAAATGCTTGGAGAGCTAAAAGGAAAACTGATATGTTCTAGAAAGCATTGCTTGCAATTCAAAGAGAGAAGCTTGGATACTTTAGTTTGAAAAAAGTGAGCATTCTTTGTAATGTGATGTTTCCACAAGAATGGGTCCAATGTTTAATATAGGTCAAGAGCCCATTTTCTGTCCTGTTCCTGGAGAGTTCCAAGAAAATTAAAGACTTCAATCTGACTCCACCAGAAAAGGTTAGTTTCTGAATCACAGCCAGAAAGCTCACGTTAGTTTGCCAAAACATAGAAAATGATCTTTGTAGTCCAAATATAACAGAAACGATGAAGTAAGTTCTGATAAATCCTATTATACAATCTCAAGTGATCTCTGGGTCATATTTAGAGGTTGTGCTCCTGTTTGTTATTTTTTATCAGAAATAACTTGTATATAAATATTGTTTATGTGTGCCAAAGAGTTTCTTTGCTATGACCAAAGCACATAATAGCAGTGATGTTACTGCATTGTTCCTCTTACCCTTCCACATCCTTCTTTTATTCATGAAAACAACATAGTCTACATTTCTGTTTTCCTTTAACAAAACCCAGGCTTAACCCCAATTGTTGTCATGTGCCTTCATTTCAGTTAGTACTGGTTTTGTTTGTCTTGGACCTAGCAAAAGCTAAGCATACTGAAACACAGTTTATTTCATGTCAAAATATATTGTGCTACACATACTAGCTGATCAGGAGTTGTTTTCTCTAAACACTGAAAAAATTTCCTCTTGTCATTTCAGGATATTTCTAAAACACGTCTCCGAGCTTAGGGCTAGGGTTTGATTAATGCGTGATTTCCTCTTTAAAATTAGAAACAGGAATCATGAGTGATGGTTAATAATTTTCATTTGCTTTTCTGCTCTGTTTTCCAAGCAGTCTAATTAAGGCCTGGTTCCCAAGCTTGATTAGGCTTCTTTTACATCTGACTGCAGTTTGCAGATAGTGCTTCCAGGCAGGAACTCATGCTTATTTGCAGTAAATGGGAACAATCTGGGAAGCAACATGAAGATTGCTTTTTGGGTTGGTTCCCCTCCTCCCCCCTCCCCCCCCCCCCCCCCCCCCCCTTTAATTAGAGGAATTGTAGCATCTTTTGCAGGAATCAACAAGATCATTTAACTATAAATGTCAGAAGTGGAGACACAGTAATGAGGCCCCAAGTCACATTTTGCTGCATGTCGTATGCCATGAGAGTCATGCCATGACAGCTGTTTTACACTTTTACCAAGTCTGTCGGATTGCAGGGCAGTCGATCTATGCTGTCTGAATTTCACATGTGCTGTGAGAGTTGTAAAAGTTCTGTACAAACATTCTAGTTAGCCACTAGGTCTCTGACCAGGTGCCTCCTCAGGATAACGAGCAGTGCCACCTACGCATCCTAGCAGTGGGGAAGATGCCTTTCCTGTTGCCTAACAAATAACCCAACAGCAATTCCTAAAACAAGTTCCCGTGCTACTACCACATGACACCATATATGTGGCTATATCTGATCCATGTGTGTTTAAAAGACTTGAGTCCTCAGAAAAGGAGAAAGTTCTCTCTCTCCCTACTCTTGCCATACACTGTCAGAACACATCTGTTTGCTAACTCCAAGGGCTTCTCCTCCATCTCTGCCATGGCATGGCTCTCGGCCTGGCGCTCCCAGCCATCAGATAGTGCCCTCACAAAGTGGAGTCTCTCTGCTCACCACACTCCTCTGACTCCATCCTGGTCACTGTGTAACACTTCTGGTGCTTTTTAAAAGCTGTTTGCCAGTGATGATGTATCAAAAAGATCAGAAGCAGTAGCATGCTTTTAATTACACATACCTTTATTTAATAAGGTCCTTGTTCTGACACAGACACAATTTCTATGTTATTGTTAATCCTGCATG
This sequence comes from Falco biarmicus, assembly GCF_023638135.1. Taxonomy (NCBI): domain Eukaryota; kingdom Metazoa; phylum Chordata; class Aves; order Falconiformes; family Falconidae; genus Falco; species Falco biarmicus. The sequence goes on along the minus strand of NC_079289.1, from coordinate 47,788,565 downwards.
GTTTGTTTTGTTGGTTTTTTTGTTGTTTTTTAAAATGTAGTATCTTAATATAGTTGCTGTATGCAAACAGGGAGAAGAGTTAATCTAAGTACTTTTTTTTCTTACAAAGGACTTGTTTAAAAGATAAATACACTTTAAAATAGTTCTATTGGTCACCATGCTAAAGCTGTTATTAGCAAAAGAAAATCCCACAATTTACGGATGTTAGCTATCTGATTCAGCATCTCTTACTGCTAGTTATAGCTTTGTGCTGTAAATCTAACGAGCCTTTGGCATAAATAAAAAACCCCACATTGTCAGTATTAACTAGATGATACAAACTGTGTCCGTATAATTTACCTAAAGGGGGTTTTCATACAGCAAGACCTAGATAATGCCCTTTCTAATGACAGAAACAGACTGGGACAGATTCAGAGGCATCACATCCTGGAGGCAGCTCATTTCGTGGCAACTGTTACAACCTTCTATGATACGAAGTGATTTTACAGGTCTTTTCCAAACCAAATGATTCTATGATTCTATGATTATTCTATGATTATGTGAAATGGGCATTGAGCTAAAATTAGCTTTTGGGACCCTTATTTTACAAATAGATCTTTGGCTTCAAGATCATTTGCATCACTACTTTCCCTCTAGTACCAAGTTATGTTACTATAGCGTGCAGTTCCAATGAAAGGCAGGGACAGCCTCAGTTTTCTCCTTTTCTCCCCCAGGCTAGTGGTAAGAGTACTCCCAGAGAAAGAGGGAGAACTGTTTCCCATGCAGTTCACACATTTGATCCAATGGGCAGTACTGTCACAAGGACCAAATTCTCCTTTCATTTTTACAGGATACAGACCAAGATATTTTTTGGTTCTCATTTCTCTCAACATCATCACCTAGTATCTGAATTGAACTCAGAGCTCTCTCTGGATGAGGTAGGTTTAAGTGTGTCTAACAGACAAAGCCTTTTCTGTGAGTAAGGTGAAGCAAAATTGAAGTATAAATTAATCACTCAGGCACCCACTTTTCTCTCCCAGGTGAAGGCCATACTCGGGGACTGTGATTCTTTCCCCAGAACAAAGGTGCTATTACATTTGTAAGAGTCTCTAATGTTTACATACTGCTTGTGAGAAGGTAAGAGGAGATATTCAGTGATATTTAGGGGTCTGAAATCTGGCAAAGTTATATGTTAGACAGAATTGGACACTGAACATGCTCAAGAAAGATCTCAAACCACAAGCTGGCTATGAAACATCAGTGTTACCATAATTTCACTTTCCTTTTTCTTTTTTATATTTTTTGCTTAACTTCTCTTTCTCCAGATAAAGACATAATATTTAAATTTATTTTTGTTAAAAAACACAAATAAAATGTATTTTTAAAGATATGAAAAAAACACTACAGAGCTATTCCACTGTACTTGTGCACAGAAGGAAAACAAATTTTATTACACATCTCCATATTTATTGATTTATTTTGGTTAAAGAACAACATGACTACCATGACAGGGCTATATTTTAGAGAGAGGAGAACAAATGGAATAGGAAATGAAGTTCTTCTTGTACTGGAAGGGGAAACTGAATGAAAAAGCAGTTGTTAAACATTTTTGGTGACTTGCTGAAAGGTTAATAAATTACGTTATTGTGTTCAGAACTTACATTCACCATCTACATGTCTAAGTGATTTTCCGGCTAACAGTTTGGGGTGTGTTTGGAGAAAATAAACCATTGACTCTTGGATGACTCAAACGTGTAAGATCTAAGCAACAAAGGTATTATATACTTTGCCAGTATACTTGACACACTTTACACTTTTTCTCTCTAAAAGACACACACTGAAGATTGCATCTTATGCTTTGTTATTAATCTACTTTGTCCTCTTTACATCACTAAGCCATAAGTCGGAAATGCTTGTTATATCTGGAAGAAGACTATGTTCCAAGTTATTTTTGGTCCATTGATATGTGAGGACTTCATTCATTTAAACTAAGTATTTTATAGTACAGCTTGGCACATCAGTTAGGATTGGTGCTGGGGTAAGGCTGGTAATTTTGCTTGTTATTAAAGTTGCCCAACACTTCCCATTATAAAGCCTGTTTTCAGCTGCATATCACTTTGCCAAACCTTAAATGTTTGGGCTGAAATTTTCCATGCCAGGTGTCTGCCTCAGGCGGAAATATTTCAGGAAGTTTCATCCAAAATGGTACAGCTGTTTCTGAGAATGAGGTTAAAGAAAATCTGTTGTTTAGCAACGTTGAAAAAATACTGGCAACCTTTTCCTGGAGAAGTTCAAGCGTTTTTAAGCATAAAGCAGAAATTTGAAGTTTGAGGTGACAGGAAAGTGGAGAGGGGGAAGCTGCCTTTCTGTCTGTGATTTATGTCTGCACAGAAATGTCCAAACTTTGAAATTTTCAAAACTCTCCCTTTTGCATGTATTCAGCAGGGACTTGTAAGCTCAGAGTCTTGGGCTCTAATCTCTGCTGAAGTCCCTTCGCTTAAGTTTTTTGCTGCTCTTCAGGTAACTCTCCAGGGCCAAAACCACCCAATAGGAAGCATTAGGGCAAGAGACTTAAGATGACTAAAAGCAGAACCAAAATTCAGACATTATGGTTCTCTGAAAGTGAGGTCCTCACTGAGTATGACCCAGTTCCTCATTACACTTTCTCCTCACCCAAATGTGTACATGCTTTCCCAAGGGAAGCAAACTAGAACTACAGTGGAAGAGTTGAGCCACCCCAGTGACTGTTTCTTCCATCCATCCTAGATGTGGACACGGGAAGTGATACTGGAAAAACTTGGGCACTGGTAACTTGGTCATGGGGAGCAGGAGCAGTCTGGGCTTGTCCATGGACACACATTGGTCAGGCCATGGGGTCGGGACAATGGACCTGCCAAAGAGCCTGGGAGGGATTATGGAGGTGTGGAAAACATGGGGATGTGGGGACTGGAAGCCACACAAAAGGAGTAAGCAAGGCAAGCAGGGCTAAAGGAGATGGAAATGTGTGCCAAAACTGAGGAAAAAAGATGAGAAAAAAGAAAAAAACTAAGGAAAAGGAACTAGAATAGTATAAGAGGAGAAAAAGCAGCTCACTGGAGGGAATAAGTTAGAGGGAGAGCTGGAAAACTCATCCTGAACATGGGGAACAGTAAGAGAGATGGGTGACAGAGATGAAATACAGACAGGCCTGGAGCAAAAGGTGCTGAAAGTGGGAAACAGAGTGGTACACAGACATGGCAAAGTGGACCAAACTCAGAGGGATGACATGGGAAGGGCTGTAGGTGCTCAGTGGTGTTTTCTGCGGGACCTGCAGCTGGACTGATGGCCACTGTGTGTGACAGTAAAATTCAAAGGGCCAGGACATGGGCTTAAGCACCATCTCACAACCAAACCACTTAATCATTATTAATCACATCCCGTGACACAGTTTTGATCTAAATATGAGTCTCCCAGACCATTCCCAGGCATAGCTTAGGCATAGCACAAGCCACAGATTGCTCACAGTTGTTGCTATAGATGAAGACAACCTTCACGACAGTAAAAGACTGTTTAGCTACATGGGCATAAATTGTGCCGTGCCACATGCCCAGGTCCAGAGAACGGGCCTCGGTTCATGTTATTTACTAGTATAGACATTGCCTAAGGCTATAACTGTACTGTTACATGAAAAAGGGCCAGGGAATGACTCAAGTACTGAACTGCTGATTGTTCGTACAGATTAAGAGTTAGCTCACTCGCACCTTGGGTTTGGACCACTAAACCCAGGAACATTCTATTTCAGAGGGGGTTTTGGTAGTGTGACTGTGAGCTGTTTGGTGTCACTTGGCCTAGGGGACAAATCAGCAGGCTCTTGTGCTTAGTGGTATAAAGACAACATGATGAGAGACAGACAGAAATCAAATGCTTCTGGGAATTAATCCAGTGTAGATAAAAAGAAAGGTGAATAAATTTGAAGTTAGCAAGATTGTAAAAAATTAATTTTAAAAAAATTACAGTTTTACAGAATTAATTTCACACTTCTGTTTTGACTAACAAGTTGAATGAATAAGGAAAGGCTTATGAAATAAAGGAGTGATAACAAAGGCAATCCTAAGTGTACATTTGAACAGACAAAAGCCAGGCAGGTCATTTTTGTTAGAAATAGAGGGAATCAAGGCACGTATCAACAGGTATTGTGCAGTGATGAAGTATGCCTTCAGCTGCCCTTGACACCAAACCACAAGTGACATATTGCTGTCTCTGGTTTTATAAATTGCAGCCTTAAAATATAGCTAAAGATATCAACACCTGCTTAGCTGATGTTGTATTAAATCCAGGTAGAAGCTGTCAGAACTTCATTTCAGTGTAGGCAGGCCTATGCAGGAACTGAGGAGTGGCCTGTGCAAGCTTTATAGCATACTAAATCAGTGTGGAAAACTTTCAGCCCACACTACTCTTTTTGCCCACTGATATGAAGTATGTTTGTCAGATCAAAGCTAATATTAGAGAATGAATACTGATGGGTTTTTTCAGTAGATCAAATCTCACAGACCTGGCTGAAAAGTATATAGTGTGTTCCTGAAAGCACAGGTACAGAAAAAAAAGCCAGGGGGCACAGAGGAAATGATACATGTCAATACAAATAACCATCTTTCTGGGTGAAATTCCAGTCCATGAACTTCATTAATTTGGTGGTAGCTTGCCAGATTGCAAATCCCACCAACAGAAAATGTAAAAAACAATAACATGGAGGATCCAGTTACTCTCCACTGAGATCATCTTCTTCTCAGTTTCCACTGTTCCTTTAAACCATAGTTAACCTGCATATCTCCATCCTCATCCTGAGCAGTTATCATGAGGTCTCAGCTTATACCGTGAGGATAACAGACCAAATGCACAATCTTCTGCAATTTCAGCAATTTTCCACAAGAACTAATGCTAAATTTAAGACAGCTACTAGCGAAGATCACTCAATCTCTATCAAACACTACAGAAAAACACCTTTCAGCTACCACTTAGAAACCAACATTAGAATTCATTCATATATGTAAATACAAAGCTATATGCATGGTGATTCATGAAAGCCACACCAAATTTAGAATAATATCTAAAAGATATGTGCATATATTTGAAACTTGGTGGGAGTTAAGGCTGCCCACTGACCACCTCAGGGGGAGGGTGCGTATTTTCTCTAGGAAGGTGGGAGGGTGAAAGGAAAGTCATGGAGGTTGAGTGCTGTTTAGATGATGTAAAAATGAGTCAACTGATTGCTCCCTGGCTTTCTATGGTTTGCACTGGTAAAATAAGCATGCTAGCAAACCATAACACTAAATCAACCACATATCTCATGCTGATAATATAACTGTTCGTAAGTTCACTTTGCCAAAGGCTTAAAATGGACTTTTCATAACAATGATAGAGTAAATCTGTAAGTTACTTACTAAATACTTCCAGCCACCACATCTTGACTTCTGAGAGTGTCACAGGGAAACAAGGGACATCAAGAGAGACAACACAATGAGAGCTGCAAGAAATAAGTTTTTTAAATCAGTCCATTTACTGAAGACAAAAAGGACCTTGTGGTTCATCAGGTTTGTTTTTCTACTGTTGCAGACAGCCATATCATAGGATATCCCTTATAAACACATGAAACTGCATTTAAAGAAGGGTTGGCTTGTTTGTTTAACTCTCTAAGCTGTTTTGGTGGCTCAGTATTCAGCGACTAAAAACTTTCTTTTCATTTGCACATATTCCTGGCTATTTTACATGCACCTAGTTTTTATGCCAACATTGTCCCTTGTCATAGCTTTTTCCCTTTCTAGCATTAAGTCCTTAACATATTTAGAGACAGTAATCAAAACCTCATCTCAGTCTTCATTTCAGTAAGTTAAATATCATGCTTATTCAGTTTCTTCTCAGAAGACAGATTCTGCATTTCCCTAGCCATCCTGTCTTTCCTGCTTCCTTCTTATTTTGGCTTAACACATTTTTAAACATATGGATGGTCAAAACAGTAAATAACATGAAGGAGGCCTCATCAAAGCTTTGTCTGAGTCTTTGCACCTCTGGTATATCCTATCTGTCATATTTTTTCATGCCTTTTCCAGTACTGGATCACATTGCTGTGATAAATTAGCACATCCTGTCTTCTCTCTCTGGAAGACATCTTGCAGATGGTAACAGGAATTCTTAGAATCCTCTTCCTCCAAGCTTGTCAGTCTGTCAGCTCTGCCTGTATCATTTAACTGTGTTGCCAATGCCTCCTCATTTTGTATCACACACATTTTAACAGCAGAGAGTACAAATTAAAATATTAAGTAAGACCAGTCTCAAGCATGATCTTGCTACACTTCTAGAGGAAACTTTCTGAAACACATTTTTCCCTGTTCAACCCTACATGTTTAATTTCTTTCTTAATTGGTCCCTTCCCAAATTCTTTATCTTAACCCTTATTCCTTAGATATTTCAATCATATTCTTACTAATTCTGTCCACCTGCTTCACTAATGTTACTGTGTTATTGCTTCCCTCTTTCCTGCTGCATACTTTTCTGCCTCCTTGTATTCCTTTATCCATAAACATGTACCAAGATAAGCTGTAGATTTTCTGCAGTTCTGTCTCAGCCCTTTCTCAGCATTTCTCCATATCTAGTTATGGAATCAGACAAGCTATTAATACTGAACTTAATAGCTTTGAACAATATATGTAACACACTCATTGCTAGACAGTGCAAGACATTGTGGAGCTTGTTCACGGCTTGCTGACATTAATGGAGATTCCTTCCTGACTTCCACGGTCATTGGGATCAGTTACACAAGACTAAAAGCAAATTTTTTTCAGAAACTGTACATGGTAGTTCTAAGTAGCTCAGCCAAACCACAGAGTAACCTATGACCCTCTGCTGTTTGGCTGGGGTGGAGATGCACCATGTATTTGTACTCACTGTATCAACATATGCAACAGAAAAAGAAAACAATATTGAAAGCACTCCATTACATCTGGTGTATTAATACCACACTCAGACACTGCAGCACAACATAAACTGGAGTACACCAGTCTGGCACTGAATCACAAAATCACAAAATCACAGAATAGTTGAAGCTAGAAGGGACCTCTGCAAGCCATCTGGTCTATTCCCTCCTGCTCAAGCAAGGTTGCATACAGCCAGTTGCCCAGAACCATGTCCAGATGGCTTTTTAATAGCTCCAAGGATGAAGACTCCATAACATCTCTTGTGACCTGTACCAGCGCTTGATCACCACCTTCACAGTAAGGTGTCCCGTAGCATTCTCCAGGATCTCAGTATATTGTTATGACACTGCTTCATGTGTCTTTTCTCCTCTCAGGTTCTTTCAAAAATAGGAATCACATCTTTCCAGGTGTTCTGTATTTACACAACATGCCAATTCACAGTCCTAGAAAAGATTGCTATTGGGTTTGGGTTTGGGGTTTTGTGTGTCTTTTTTTCCCCTTTAGACACATTATTAGGCTTTGCTGAATTAACAAGGAAGACTGAACTTCTTCATCATTAAAGAGCTTTTAATGTCTTAATGGTCTCATGCCATTCTTTATTGTCTTATGTACAGCAACTCCAAACAAGCAGCAAGTTATATCTGTCATGAATTACAGGTTTCAAACTTGCTAGTACATTCTGCACCATCTCTGCTTTCTTCTCAGCTAAAATGAGAGAGATGATGAACAAGGGCAATACTTTTAGCTCCCTAATGGCATTGTAGCTGCCTAAAGCTTCCCAGGACCACTTTTCTGTGTTTGAGGTCTGTGAGATAATCTTATTGGTATCATGTAAATCCTCTGAGCAAAAATGGGAATTAGATAGTTCTGAGAGTCTCTTATTCTCCTCTGAGAGACAAAATTTGTATTGAAATTTTAATATAACCAGTAGAAATCTGAGAAGAAATCCTCAGTAAAAAACGCTGGGTGGTGAAAGTGCTTGCAAACTGCAACACTTTTTTATCTTGGATTATGCTCTCCTTTGAACAGACAAACTGAATGAAGTAGATCTTGGTAATTAGTTCAGTATGAAGCCTCCAAATATAACCCAGAAATCAGTGAATTTGCAATGACAGTCCTTTTTCTTGACCATTGCTGTGGTGATGTTCCAATGGGAAAGCAACAGGAATCTGATAGTTCAAGTTGTCATTTTCTGAGCTAGGAACAGAACTGAGGATCTTGAAAAAAATGAGAAATCTACAGTATCACTCTATCCCATACTTCTCTGCAGAAATTAAAATGCCTTTAGTTAAATTTTCTCTAAGCTACTTAGTATCATCTAAAGCTTTGCCTTTTTTTTTATTTTTTTAGGTTTGGGGATATATATATGTGATACTATTTTTTTGGTTGGCTAGTTGAATTTTGCCAATGCAAATTTGTCTAGTTGCATTCTGTCTGCTTGCATTTCTTCTATGTACCAAACTGGTGAGCTATGCTAGTCAGAAGTAACCATCACGTCCCTTTGAGGCTACAGAAACACACAGCCATACTACATTTCAGTGATAAATACACCAATAATCACTCCATTCTTCAAGAGACAGGAGTGTGGGATGAAAAAGGTATTTGAAATATGTTTTATAATTATAAATCATTAATACAGAAGTATTTGAAGGAAATGGTATAATACAGTGCAGCATAATAATAAAGCAAAACAATCTCTAAAGAATGCATTTAATCATTTCTATATCCTGCAGTTTACACGGGATCAAACTTATTTTCAAACTGGGTAAAAGCATCATTCTTCGGGTTCAATCCCATATGCCAAATTTCAGTCCAGAATGATTTTTTTACAACAAAGTTATAAATCCCTGAAAACAGGGGGATATAATGGAAACACTGACTACAATATCATAAATAAAAGCCTTCCTCTGAAGGATTTCCAAGATTTCCAGTTCATAAAAAGTTTAATGTTTCAATTGAGACTTACACCTGACTTCAAATAATGACACACTACAAATGATAGTAAGCAGTACAAATAAAGTAAATTTACTCATGACACATTGCTGGTAACTGTTCACTTCCCAGAAGTGAAAAACACCAAGCTAAAAGGCAGTATGACAGCCCATATCCTGTAAAACCACACATTTATTTCCAAGTAGGCTTCACTATAGCTGGAACTCAACCAATGCCATACTTTTTCCAGTAAGAATGTTTCTGTTGTAAAATAAATAGTATATTTTTCACATCACTGTTCTTTATGTGCAGAGATCATTTTACATTTAATTTTTGTTTCTCCCACAAGATAATGTTGTAAACATTAATCCTTTTCTTTCCCTCAGCCTTAACCCACTAAAACAGCTGTTCTTTCTGCATTTTCCTATGTTTCAAAGGCCATGCTAACTGAACGAATACAGAGATTGTATGGGAGAATTCATATACTCGTTTCTGTTCTGGAACTGCTGATTTCTCTGAGGTTAAGTAAGGTATATGACCGAATCACTAGTAACAGTTTTCTGGAATTGTTACTTTTCATTCACTAGTGCAAGGCAGGCTTTAATCATTAACGTGCAGATGTCACTAGTTCTTACTAATTTCAGTGGTGTGAGGGTTAATTTTTTTCTTTTTTTTGTGAGGTCTTCTAAACCAATGGGCTCATATTCTTTTGATCCTATGCTGTTAGCTTTCTGTGATTTGGTACTATTCATATTGCCCTCTGCTACACTTACCAATGTCATACTACATTTGATTAGAACAGTCAAACTAAAGACAAATTAATATAAAGCATTTGCATAATGATTTGTGGCTTTGGACTTGGAAACAAAAAATCTGAACTCTTCTTCCTTGGCACAACAATGCTCAAGTTTGTCTTCACAACATTGCTGCTCTCAGGTGTCACTGGAGCAAAGGCAGACCGCAGCCCAGTTCCCCATACTTCCTTCTCCTTCTTCAGGCACTCACCAGGGAGAGGTCACCAGTTAATTCTGCAGACCTGTCCTTGACCACTGACAAGAGAGGAAACCCGGGGAACAAAACTGTAGCCATGAGCACTTCAGCTAAATATCTAAGAAAGGTGGAGTGACCTTGTGCCTTAAACAAGAGCTCACCGAACTCAAGTGGACAATCAAGAGAGGGGCTAGACCAACATTATGACGGCATTTTAACTCCATGGTTAGTGTAAACCATGCTGGAATGCCACATTGTCCCATTAGCTTCTCATCACTCTATCTTTCTCTGTTTCTGTTTCAGGTCCTCACAGACATTCATCCTGTCATAACTGATTGCCGTTGTGAGAAAACTGACAATCCTTATGCTGAAAGGTATTTCAAAACAGCATATTTGGAAACTAAATGAAGGTCTGAATAGAAATACAATGCACTTGCAGTCAGCTGGCAATTCTTTTTTCCCATTGTTTGTCTTCCTTTTACCATTTAAAAATTAAATGTTACCATTCTTTCCTTGAGGTATACAATGATATTTTATTGTTATTCATTGCCTTTTATCAGTATCTTCAAGCAGTTTACAGAAATCAGTGTTTTCTAACACTTTTGAGGTATGCAGGTAGGATTGGAGCTCTGGCAGATGATCTTACACGTTTATAGTTAGAGGAGTTACTACCCTATGTTTTCAACTTGGCCATCTGTCTTAGGTAATCACCAATATTACAGAACAGGATATGTATCTGTGCCTCAACTGCCACATTTTACAGTCCAGTTTATTAATAATCACCAAACTTCATTGCAATTTAATTTAATATTCTGTACTTCAAACCACGGTGACTGACACATGGCTCATATCCTACCCTTCCTTGCCTGCTATTGCGGAAATAATCCTTTGAAAAGAGATAGCAAAGGCATCTGGGTGCTGTAATGTTGTAAGCTACTACAGCTAAATCTGTCAGTACTTATCTCTCAGAGCCTGCATTGAGTTTAATGGGGTTTGTATTAGCCCTTAAATAAAGAAACTATAGTACAGGGAATTTAATTGATCTGTCTGAGGTCAGAGTGGCTAAGCAACAGAACTGTTGTAAAACAAAGGAGGAAGAATTGCCAGAATAAGAAAATGCAAAGCTACTAGACAAGCAACAGTTTACTTTCCAACTACATGAAGAGAACTTTTGCTAAGCTGTATCATTTTTTATTGACTTAGTTAAACTTTTTTTTTTTTAATACACACAGAACTAAAGTTTACCCCTTAGTTAACAGGACCATTAACAATGTAATCATGTTATCCATACATACAGACCCCTTTTTTCCAAACACAGAGAAGTTATGTGCAGCCATAAGGAAAGGGTAAGAATCACAGCTGATTTTGGCCAAAGCTGAAACTCCTAAGTGAAAGCTGAAGCACTGAATTTTGCCTTTTCACAAAGATTTATCTTCTGCAACAACAGCAAAATTCTTACTCCTAGAACTACATCCCTCTAAAGTCATTTATAGAGCAAACATACCTCGTTCTATTTCTGCAAAATTATATGCATTCAAATTATTCTTAATTCATTCTAAATTAAGCCATATGCTGCTGGCGATCTAAAAAAAAAAAAAAAAAGTCTTTCTCCATCATTTAAATAGACCAAAGTAAATATATACATATATATATGTATATTTGCATATATATATATATATATATATATAAAAATTGTAGAGTTGCTTTTTCTCTAGCTGATCTTTTCTTCCTATGTGGATCTGATGTTTTGCCTCTGAGAACAGAACTTATTAGCAATCCTAAAGTAAAAAAAGACAGGATATTTTTCAGCAAGAGCCTCTTCTTTGCCAAACATCCCAGAGTTTGTCTCCAAGGACTTTAAAAGAAAGGAAAGAATGAAGAACGGAAACCATAAAGTATGCATTACTGCTATCATCTAATTGCCGAATGAATAGCACAGTTGTTTAGTCTGATTGCACTAAGCTAGTTACCCACTGCAAGCTTCATTGACAAAAAGGGAATCTACACAAATTATAGGGAAATTCAAGCACTAAAGGAATGTTTTGGTTCAGAGGTTTGCAATGACTATTGGCTTTGGTTCCTGGCACAGTTTGCCTTTGCCATATGAACTCTGTTGGGATGGGTCAGCCCAAAGCTTTCCAAAAAGCCTGAGAAGAGGACAGACTTCCTTGTCATCTGTATCCCATAAATAAATTAAAGTTATGTTCTCCAGTTAGAGTTTGTTTCTTGGCAGGCTAATCTGCAATCAGAGAAAGAAAAGCCTTTCATTTGTGGACTCCAGCTAAAGGAAGGAAGCTTTTGTATGTGGATTCACCAGAGACCAAAATATTAAAAAGTGGAAGAGGAAAAACATATGTTGCAGTCCCCTGAAAAATAAGTGGATCAAAAAAGTGCTTTAGAGACATGCCCTTAATTGATGATATTGAAAAACAAAGAATTCCTTTATAAGGAGCAGGCAGAATATTTTCACCACCGTCACCTTAGTACAGCATATGAACAGGTTTTTCAGGGACTGGTTTTTTTTTCTAATTCATACCCTCTATATAGAAATGGCAAACAAATGAAACAAGCCTAATACCCCAGGGGTATTAGTGGGTTTGCATTCTCCCTCTTACCATATTGCAGAATGTATGTGTAAGTATATAGAATGACCAGGATTTGCTGTCCCTGCTATTTGTATGACATCACAACCGAGAAGTAACTGCAGCAAGTATGAGCAGTGCCACAAGCATATTCAATGTAGCCTTCTGAATATTTCAGCCACAGAAAACATTGCAGCACAGCAGCTACATGTCTCACCTTGCTGCCTACTGCAAAGTTCCATTGCACTCTCCTTCCATGTCATCACTTGCATTTGGGCTCTTGACTCTCACAGTCTCAGACTATTCCTTTCAAATTTTCTTGCACTCTTCACTGAAGTGAACTTTCAATAGCTATTAATTCTCTAGTTAAATCTCTGTGAAACCTGATTAAACCCACCAAAATAAAGGTATCTCTTTTTTTTTTTTCCACACTGAGTGATTAAGAAATAAAATTAAAGCAGGAATGTGGTAAGAGGCTGCTGTTTGAGACAACATATCTCTAGAGGGCCTTCTGTGAGCTTCTGACCTTTGTAGGAAGCATAAACTCTCCACTCCCAGGTCATGCTTCCCTGTTTTGGGTGTCCCCTGTCCCTGGCATAGCTGATGAAGGGATCTGTCCTCCACTGCTCAAAGTAGTGATACCTGTGTTACAGATTCTGCAGCGTGGGAGGTGAGACAGGGACTTAACTGAATGAGTCACACAAAACAAATAACAGAAATACTTAATGGTTACTGAATTATAATGCCAAGACAGTCTTTTGCTAGCATGACTTCCTCTGTCTGGAAAATGAGTTTAAGCTCTGCCAACAAAAGAGCTGCTCAGCTACAGCTCCAGCAGCCCTTTGCAAGTCTAGCCATATCAGCCACACCACACCAACAAGGCATTCTAAGTACCAACAAGCCTTGAGATCTGTTGCTCTGACATCTGTATCAACTGCTACAATATACCTCTAGGGATAAGTATTATTTGTGTATTAGCTGCATCTTATTTGAAATTGCTTTATCATCTCAAATTTGAAGCCTCTTTAAACTACATTACAAAATGCATTGCAGAAAACTGAGAATTAAATTAAATTAAATTAAGATGCTATTAAATTTAGGTTAATGGAAAATGCACTACTGACTTTAATCAGATCTCAATGAGACCACAGATGTCCTATTTTCTTTCCAAACTCCATTGTTAAAAAAATGTAGTTACTATTTCTCTTTATTCCCACAAACCAGAAATAACAATCAAAGTATAATTATTATAACCAGGAACTGACTCAATGAACACAATGAATATACAACTACCAAATTTTACTTTCCTATGTGCTTGTTTACTGGCTTTTGCAGGTACATCCATGTCAGTTCTCTCTATCTCCTGTTGAGACAATTGTAATTTAGATCATTGTATGTGCCAGAATCTTTCTATGTAAAATGTTTGTCTTTCAAAGAACTCTTATTCATTCAAATAAAGTTTCAATGGGATAGGACAGCGTGGCTGTGAAGGATCAGGTATTAAAACTGAAAGCAATTAGCTGTAGGTGCTGTCTTTCCATATGTCTCACAGAGCACCAAGCACATATTCTGCACTGAGGAAGAAATAATAATCAATCTTAAGTTTTTGGCAAGATACAATCTAGGCAAGACCTCAATGCGTTTGAACCACTGCTCCTTATTCTTGGAACAGGAAATTGGATTTCTGTTTCTAATGTGGAGAGGATCTTAAATAAACTCTGGCCAAGGCTGTGGAGTCAATCGTACTCAGGGAATTAAAAGAAGTATTGCTGATGATAATGTTTTCAAGAGAAGGGTCTGATGCAGGCATTCATGGTTAGGGTATGTCTCCTGTGCTGCACAACAGCATTTCCTCATGTGTCTATTCTGACTGCAGTTGCCTGACTTCATCCCTCAGCAATCTGGGGTTAGTAGCTTCTTTAAGATGTCCTGGTTCATCATCCTAAAGGTTTGGGTCCAAAAGGAAAGATGTTTTCAGGGTCTTCTGTCCCAGTTGCATGGGCTCTGGGTGCCCCTGTGTTCTATTTTCATGAGAGGATACTTAGTACTTCTGGGTATGACATCTCTCAGACTTAAAATCACTTGTGCTTACAACTGTCCCCTGGACCTTGCTAAAACCCTCTTGCTCAAAATCCTCTACCCAGTATTGTACTGTAGAGTTTGGCTGAAAGCTATTTTCACCTTCCCATGGGAAGAAGAAAGAAACATACCACTTCGCATCCATGGTGGCAGGGGAATTACTACTGCCTTACCCCTGACAACCTGCTTGACAAAAGAAAAAAGAGGCAGGAAAATGTGTGTCTCTGGAGGAAGCAGGAGGTGGGATTGTGGGGAATTCCATCCCCTCCTTTCTCTAGCTGATAGCTCCTCTGAGACAGCTCCACCTCCTGAGCCTCCTTCCTCCTCAATCTCCTGTTTAAATGAAGATGCCATGCCAAAAAAAAAAAAAAAGGAGGCGGGGGTAAAAAAGCCAATTAAGTCTAGCAATTAAAGGCTACTAAGTCTGCACACAGTGACAGGGAACATTGTTTCCTCAGCACTATGTTTTCTGTACCAGTTGGTACAGTGGCCCTCAGCTTCAAGTTTTTCCTCCATATGCTTGCATTCTCATTTTAATGGTGACTGAAATGCTTCATCAAAGTAGATCAGTAGCTCAACCACGACAGTAGAAGAAACACCACTTCAGTCTGTACTGAGGTCACTTCATGAAAAAAAACCCAACTTTTTTACGTTGATCCACTGTCACACGAAAACTCACCTTGATGCAGTACTAGGAATATCAGCCCTCATACATGATTTACACACATTTTCAGTAAAGTCATTTTCTGTCCAAATTCACCTGAAGAGCCTCAGTTATTACTCTGTAGTATACAATATTTCTCACCTTTCCTCATGAGAATGAACAATTACAGAGTATGTTCAGCTCAGAATCATATTCAATTTTCTCAGAACAAGGTTTCTAATTACTGTCTGAGCTACAGACAGGAATATACCACTGACAATTCTGGTAGTTAGGTATACTCCAGCCAAACTTATGAAATCTGGCATACACAATTAAAAAGCAATAAATTTAACTTGATCCTTTCCAGCTATTCAGAGAACTTTTGATTCTGCTTCCATTTGAAAATTAAAGAAAAAACCTTATAAGGTTAAACATACCATTTACCTAATTGTATTCATTCATCTCTGTTACTAAGATACCTAAAATTTTTATTGAGGCTTATGAAAAGAGAGAAAAATTAACATCACTTGAAAACATCCAAAGAGCTGGGACTTTCCTGTCTCAGAGGCTAGAGCTTCCACACTCTGCTTCTGAGGAGCAATGTGACTTAGGCATGTCAGCTAATCTCTGGTGTCTCCATTTTCCACATGTTTAGCATTATCCACTTCTAGACAACTCTTTTGAGACTTACAAACAAGAGAAGATGTGGTATGGATGATAAATAGTATTATTCTCATTTGAATACAATTACCAAATGAAAAATTCAAGTCTCTTATTTTTTTCTTGTTAGTACTAGTATTCCTACCTGTGGGGAAAGAAAACATCCTGGGGCACATTCATCCAAGATGCTACCTCACAATTTGCAAATGGAAATGATTGTATGCTGATAAGAAAGCAGATATTTTTCATGCCCCAAATGTAGAGAACTGCATTTATCTAACTGATTCTGCCCTTGGTCTTGAGCCTGGGTGTAACAAAGACAATACAAATTTAGCACACAGTTCACTAATTAATTGTTTGGAAACAATTCATTGTAAATACTTTTGTATTTATAGCCACTACAAAACAATGAAGATAACATCTGAGAAGGCTCCAAGTGAAGCAGGAAGACGCTGTAAAGGATGTGCCATTGTCATTATTAATAAAACTTCTGACTGCAGCAGAAGGTGCAGAGTCTACTATCAGCTGTGTCCCTGGAGGGACGAGACAATGCAGAGCTGCAGCGGGAAGAATAACACACCCTTCTACAACAGTGTACGTGAAGGATGAAGCATCCTTCATGGTTTGCAAGGTTCCATTTGTACAAATGTCATGGCAAAAAGTACCTTGGCTATTCATTTACAAAAACCTTGCCCAGCACGCCTGTAATTCTGTATGGACTCCCAGGACAGATCTTTTGGCTGAACTGTATTTAGCCAGTGTCAGAAGAAATGCTTTTGTTCCTTGTGAACTAACACCACAGGCTTGCACTATGACTTTGTTAATGAAGGTAAAAACACTCTTTCATGGAGACACACAGGACAATAAATTTTGATTAACTTGCAATCCTTTCAGAAAACTGCTACAACTGTATTAAAGAATGTTGTTATAGAACAAAATAACACCAATAAACAAACCAAAAATAGCAGTCTGATGAGTATCTGTTCCTAATTTTCCAAAAAGAGAAGTTTCAGTGAAACTAAACCAGACGACAAACCATTTACTATTTCTGACAATAAACTGTAATCCAGTCCCAATATGTAGAAGTGGAAACTGCTATTACTGTGAGTATACATTTTTTTACCCTTCATATAAACAACCCTTAGAGAGGGACAGGATGTGAGAACACCCATCCTCTGGTGAGTATGCTAAATCATCGTGCTATTTTTTTGCTCTAGATCAATAAATCTCAAGTTCTCTAGACAAATAAATACAATAGGGAGGCTAGGAATGAGCTCTTAGGAGTGGCAGTTTCTTAACTGAACACAATGCAGCCAAAACCAGAACAATTCACCATTTCTTCAGTGACTTCTCCAAGGTCATCCATGCTCTTTCTATAGTGTTACAATGAAGAGAGATCTCCGGTCTTAGTGGCACTGACTGGCTCGCACTCACATTGCTTGCATGTCATCCTTTCTATACTATGTATGTCTTGGAAAGAGTTGGCATAGTCTGGAAAAGAGCCACAGAATGAGTGCAGACAATCATCAGTTAATTTAGGATATGATTGTTAAGGACTAACTGCCCTGAATATGTAATACTAATGATTACAAATAAGTAGGAACTAATGATTCGCAGTGTGTTTTGTTTATGAATATCAATCCAATAAAGTCATGTTTCAAAGACCAAAATTGGCCTGATTTATCATTCAGTCTTCTAAACAATCCTATCACAGTGACCTCTAATTCCCTGAAATATAAATATTTAACATACATACATATATTTAATTGCAACAAAGGGTTTAGTGCTTTAACTTTCTCTTTGGCCATCCTTTGTTTAGCTGCATAGATATAATATTTGTTCTTGTGAGAATGCATGCAAAAGATAATATACGATACAAAAAGTGACAATACCTAAATGCCAGAAAGCTTTGATAGGACAATTAAAAAAAATGAGCATGCAAAAATACACTTTATGTATCTCACCCTACACACTATAATGTGTATTATACTGTACACCTTATTTCCATTTTTCCACCACAAGGTTCCTTCTCTCTTCATTTGACATCCCCAACTTCTTATAATTTATAGAAAACATACATATGAATAGCTTACATGACATTCAAGCAAGAACTAGTACACTGAAATAGTTGAGTAGAGTTACAGGGACCGTATCTCACAATACAAGATCTAGGAAAATCCTACTATCTTGTCTTATTTTGCTCCCCTACCCCTGTGTTTCCTTCCCCTTAAATTATCCATTATCACCAATTATCTTGTTTTCATGATGCTTCCAAAGCACCCATTACTGTGGTTCCTCCTCCCTACTGCACTCGCTGATGCTCCTGTGGCCAAATCCTTTGCCCGCTCCTCTCCTGCACTTCTCCAAGTCTCCCTCAGCTCCCTGCCCCCTACACACCATCCCATCCGAGACAGTTCTTTAATCCTTTCTTTCCCCTCTCTCAGCCTTTAATTGACCTTCCTAAAGCAACCACTGCCAGCCACCACTTCCCCTTCCCTCTCCTCCTCTGTCTCTTTTGCTGGTCAATCCGGGTGGGAGATGAGGAGTAGGAGATGAAAATGGGAGACAGCCTGTCTCCCTGCCAGGAGGCTGCACAGAGGCGCAGGGTTGTGCGGTGCTCGCAGCGGGGGCTGAAAATCTGCTGCACACATGAGGAGCTGGCAACACTTGAGGAAGGAGCCAATCCAGAAGGGAGACTAAATGTGGACATCATCAGCACACACCATTTGGCAAATGCTGTACATGCTAAAAATTTAAAAGCAGGGGCAGGAGGCACAGGCCTGCATTCCTGCTAAGTTGTCTTGCACAAAATTCATGTAAATCACTACCTGATCCTAAATCACTACCTGATCCAAACAGTAGCACCTTATAGCTGCTTTGCATTCGGTTCTCCTGACCCCAAGCGAACCCAGGCTTATGAAATAAGTATATGTATACTGTAATACATTGTGGTTAACTTTTTTTAAACCTTTAAAAAAGTTTTTACCTACCTGTCACAGAAAATTACAATATGTCATTTTTCTCTAACTGAAACATAACATGCCTAAGAGGATTGAGAGTCTGTTGTGAGGTTTATTTATTATTCTTTTTGATAGGAAGTGGTTTGAAATTAAATAACTTCTGACAAGCTCTCTTTCCCTTTGATTTGTTCTTATTTGGTGAAGGGGAGGGGTGGGTGTGTGGAAATCTGCATCAGTAGGTTTTGTTTTGACAGTAAAAACTCTTTCCCCAAATGAGAAAGAAGGATGTTGGAAATTAAGATTAGTCCCGCATGTGTGGACAGACCATACAGATATCAAGAATTATGCCATACACAAAAGTAACATATCAATGACCTAATTTGTTAGCTGGCACACAGTCAAACCTCAGAGCCACCCAAGGTAGAAAAAAATATAACCAACTTGTTGATTCTTAGCCAATGTTGCTTTGTTCTTCTTTCGTTCAGAGGAAAGGCCTTTCAAAAACACTTCATTTCTCTGTTACATGCATTCATATTCTCTTTTGCTATTCATTTGGTTGGATAACAAAGAACGTTATGCTCAGCCATAGCAAAACATGTGCATAGACAAGCTCAGCAGGAGTTTTCATGTTGTGCTGTCAACACTGCACAATGGCAGCCCTTTTAAAAAAAATGAATTTTATGCAGAAAAAAAAATCAGACTTTCAGAGCAATTAATATCTAGTGATATCAACTGAATTGGAGGCTTTGCATTACATTGTAAGATTAACAGCTTGTGAAAACATTGATTCTGGAATCGGAGGTACCTTCTGTAGATGGACACCTATACACAAAAATGTGTGGAACACAAGAATTTCTACCAATTATTAATCCCAGTACTATGTTTTTGAGATCTTCTTATATACTTTGAAGAAATACTCTTCAGCATGTCACATCTCTCCACATATTTCTCCCTAGGTTAGTAATCGTTTAACACAGAAGACTGATTCAGTAAAATAAAGACAAAATTTCTGAAGAGTGAAATCCTGAAGGATATGACTTGCTGTGTAACACCTTTTTCAAGCAAAGGAGCTTTATTTGTCAATATGCCTTAAATATTGTTTGAAATTAACAAATTCAAAACCAAAATAGAGGATAATATATATACAAAAAGAAAGTTTGATTGAAGTGTGACTCTTTCCCATGCAAGAATAGATCAGTCCTTCCACTTACACAGAAAGTTTGAGCTGTGCCATGGACTTCAAAGGAGCTTTAGTGGATTGTGTGTCTGAACATAACTCTACATGCTTGTTACTGAAGAGCATTTGCAGCACCAAGAAGTTCTTCATAATATTTACTGTTCAGCATATACTGGTGTCAGTATGAAACATCTTTGCTGCTATGACAGATACAAATTAATTTCTAATTAACATCTATTTACAGAAATTTAATTATGCATGTTAGGTAACATAACATCTGAAAAGATCAGCAGAAAATAAAAGCAATGGTGAACTGTTTGAAAAAGCATCTGAGCCTTAGACTAGGCATAACTGCAAGAGACACATGAGGTCCTACAGCCATAAGGTACCAAAAATAAACAGATGCAGTTCAAAGACCAGTTTGAGTGGACAGAGTACAGTTATCCTTTCTGTGGTAGGTGAATATTCCTTCCCCTCTGAAGAAAAATATGCCTAATTTCAAACACAGAAATCCTAAAATTCTAGAGAGGCGTTTTCCTAAAACATCGCAAGTGTGGTAATAACTGTGAGTACTTTCCACTGTATGTGCCAGTGCCATGAATGAGCACACTAATAGGAAATTGCTGAGAGCAGATATTGCTACCACCTACATTTTTCCTTTCCTTGAAGAACTATGGAAACCATTCTCTCCATTACCTGGCCCCCACTCATCAGGACATCAGTATTTATGTTTCCCACATCAATACATGGTTTTCTTATGCCAATGCATAGTTTTCATTTCTTTAATTATAAGTTCATTGATTCCAAGAACTTACTAGGCAACCTTCCAGGCCTTCACAAAGCAAAATTATATGCATCAAAACACATGTTTTTCAACATTCTTAAAAAACAACAACATCATCTTAGTGTTTGAGATGTATGTTTTCCCTCTAAATCAAATTCATCCCATTATAAACACAATTGGATACTGCTAAGTTGTGAAGTCTTAAGTTGAAGACTTAATTTATTGTATTTTATGCTTCTAATGGAAATTAGTATTGTGTAAGGGACTGATCAATAAAATGCATTTTAATCTTTTTCTTCTGCACATACTTGTACTGGCTAAGCCAAGCTAGGAAAAAAATCAGTTTCACCATCATACAGACATGAAAAGGAGAAATGAGAAGGAACTTTAGCTCTGTATGTTTGTGTTGAGTTCAGATTTAATTTTCAATAAACAAAAAAATCAATATATAGGTAATAATTACAAAAAACCCACAAACCACAATGTTAATTTCAATAAAACAGTAGATCATGGACACTTGGAACTTTGGATGTGCCAGCTGGAGGAAATAAACTGTAGGGCAGCTGGGTATTTGGAAAGGCTGGGTTTTCATATCTGACAAGGTGAAGTCACTGAGAAGAAGAATTACCATGAAAGGTTTTGTAGACTTTACTAGAAAAGTTTCATAAGACTCCAGGCCAACTCAAACCCAATGGCTATGCCTATGCTGGTAAATAAAAGAGGACCAGAGAGTGAAACAAAATGTGACACTGTTTTTGGAGGTGGTCCCTGGAACAAATTATCCCCAGAACTGTGCCACATACTGGCTCAGAAAAAGTTGTTTGGAGAGATCCTCCCAGAGCCTGGGACCAAGCCAGCAATTAAGCAGTGCTTATAATGAAGATCCAAAACTCTACTTCTCTTCTCTTGCCTTCTTTTATTTAGCACACAATGACAATTTGTGCCTTCGACCTAAATAATACCAACGGTGGGAAGAGATTATAATATCATATCATCACCAGGATAGATACAGTACAGTCAAATGAAGGATTTCTTTGAGGTTTCAGAGCCTAGAAGTCAAGGCTGTGCTATAGACAGTTTTAGCTGTCATTTATGTTGGGCACGGTGACACAGCAAATTATAGGGTATGCCTACACGCTTAAAGACAAGCTTTCCTGAAGCTTTCTAGCCAAGCCTGATGAGTATAAATTGCCCACTTTAACTGGACAAGCAAGCTCCACATTTGCCTATTTTGGTTTTGAAAAAGTTCCCCCAACCACATTAGCAAAGTATTTGAGGACATTTATAGAAGCACAATTAGACAGACAATCATTTCCTTCCTTTTCTCCTGCTTATCTTATTGCCCACCCCAGCAAAACAAAGGAAGCATTTTTAAAATTATTTTGGACTGGCAACAGACAGAACCAAAGACATTTCCTTAATGTTCTCCATATATACGCCCTAAACCAAAACTTGCTTATTCCGGTTGATTCCAAGACCTTTGCATACCTAGGTCTTAATCTTGGATTGCTGGCATGATGCCCTGTGATATGGATCCAGAACCCCATGTCGGATGTAGGGCTTTTGTTTGATGGAACAGTTTCGCTAAAGTGAAGATTTAAAGTGGAGGCTTTGCCATGTCGCTGTGAGCTCCATCCATCTTGTGCAACACAAAGCCACTAGTTTTGAAATAATGCCATAGGAATAGCATCTTGTGCCAGATACTACATTTATTCAGGGTTACTTGAGCAGAAGTAATAAGAAGCATTAAACCAATGTTTACATAATTAAATGTAATATCAATGATGCTATGTACATTAGTGATAAGAGTAGGGGTTGAGTTGTTTTGGACAAAACTGAGCTTTCTTCTTGACAATGGAAAATTACTAGTAGACTGAAAATTTACCCCTCTATTTTTAATGTTGTTTTTCACCTAGTATTAATATGTTTGATTGTAGCTTATTTTGACAAAATGACAACTCTCTCTTCTAAAATGTTTGCAGTAGGGTTTTTTGTAACTGTTACTAAGCCACCTCAACTTAGTGGCCTGTAAAATTTACATGGCTTTTTAACAAGATGAGGGAAAAATATGAGGGAATGCAAGTCATCCACAGAGCCATGTATCAACAGAATTCAACCACCCAAGAATAACAAAATGAAATAGTCCTTTCAGAAAATTTTATACTGATTAACACCTTATACAAAGAACCAGGCTGAACACCTTCCCTTCCTTAGGGAACCTGCTCTGCAAAAAAAAAAATGGGCTCAGATGTCCCTTGAATAAAGTGCTCTTAATCTACATCACGACTTCTGGTGAAGAATTCCTGTTTGAAGGGAGTCAGCACTGGAAAATTCACATCAAACAAGCTGGAGGAAAAAAAGCAGAGTTGAGAGCCCATGTGACCTATGTGCACTTTCTGTGGATGGCCCCATATCCCATCTATGTAAAAGAGCTACATCAGATGCCCTGAACCTGCTTCCTATAAAACTTGCACTGAAGCTAGTCAGCCTTGAATCAGAGACAAGTTTGTTTCCACCATCCTCTGTTATATCTGATCATAGCTTGGCCACATGGAGAATAAAAGCCAGGTAAATTTATACATGGGTATAAGAAGGAAGAAAGAAGACGGTCACTGCAGAGAGGACTGGACCTTTCCCAGAGGGAAGCAGGCAACAGCTTGTCCCCCTCCCCTGCCCACTCCCAGTGGAACAAGGCAGTTGAGGTAGCTCCCAGGGCAGTGATAAGGAGAAGGCACCTGCTGGCTCTGAAATAGTAATGACTAGTTTTTTCCTGCTTAAGCATCTTACTTTTCCTTTTATTGTCCCAAGAAAACCTGTTGGTACTTGGTGCAGAGGAGGATAATGCTCGTTGCAGGGGGATTGGACTAGATGACCTTTAAAGGTCCCTTCCAACCCAAACTGTTCTATGATTCTGCGCCTCTATGGCATTGCATCAGGGGATCTGTCCTCAAACCAGATGGCTGTATTTTTTCCCTAAGACTGTATTCCCTGTTCAGTAAAGTTATTTGGAAGCAAAGCATTACGATGACTGTTACACAGATTACAAACACTTACCATTTTTATCTTTTCCTTTCTTTTGATTACCCATGGCTATAATGAATCTCCCAGCATTTGGCAGCAAAATCTGCCCAAGCTAAGGGAAAGCTATGACCAACCTTTCTGCTAGCTAAAGCAGGAAGATGGGTCCCACAGTATTCTGTTTCTTCAGCAAAATACAAGCCTACTTTTCCTTCAGCTTCCCAACTCTCATATTTTTGGTCATATGTGCTAGCTAGAATCACCTCAGGTACATGGTAGCACATGGCAAACCAGGGCAAAAAACTGGGCAGTGATGGGAATCACTAGCTAAAGAACAGACATAAACAACATAGCAGCTCTTAAAAAGGGATGCAAAGGTCTGGGACACTGCAAAACAGCCTGAAGAACAGCAAGAAACAGCTGCTCAAAAATATGCCTGTGACCTTTCCATGACAAACCCCGTGGGGAATAGATGTATTCTATGAATGATGAGGGAACAGCCAAATGAAGTGCAAACTGGAGAGGCAGACTGAAACAGGGACTGGACAAAGACCAAGAGAAATTACCAAAAAAGGAGGAGGCAACTGAGGCTAGACATATAGAAGAGGAGAAAAGTAAAGCTTTGTGCCAAGGCGAAATCCTAAAAAAGACCAGAGGAAAAGCAGATGGGAAATATGTATGGAAACAGCACTAACACCTGCAACAGAGAAGCTGCAGTCTCCTGCTTTGCAGACATTCAAAACCTGGCTGGATAGGATTCCATGCAACCTGCTCTAGGAGAACCTGCTGGACTAGATGATCTCCAGAGGCCACTTCCAACCCTGACCATCCTGTGATTCTGTAACAGGCATGTTCTTCTTTCAAGATGAAGAAAATGGTTCCAACCACCTATGACTAGGTGGTCAGCACAAGCACTGAAAGAAACCTGTCAGAAAGGCAGAAAAGATGAGCAGTCCCAGCCAATTAGTTTGCATACAAGGAAAGTAGTTCAAAATATTACGTAAGGAAAACATGATAGAGAGCCAGGTCGAAAAGGACTGTCATAACAAAGGTGTTGCTAGATTTATTGAGTAACGCTCCAGAATTTCTAATCATCTTATTCCCTATAGGAACAAATGACACCAATGAAGTACCTTTATATAATATATAAGCAACTGTTTCTTCAGACAGTAAGAAAAAAAAAAAATTAATTGGAACTGTGCAAATAAGTAACTTGCAAAAGTTTTCCCCATGCCAAGCATGAGTGAAAAAAGTAAAATGCTGATACTGGAAGCCAACCAAGGAAGATCTGATAGAGTAGGTTGGAGGGTTTTGAATGCACAGATCACTGGAATGCCTCCTGCAGCCAGAGCTAACTGTTTGGATTACGCTGTCTCCACTTATGCAGACAGGTTGCCAGCCACTTGGGCTCAGAACTGGCAGGGCCTGTTAGGCAGGCTGTAAACCTTCAGGAGAAGGAGGGAAAGGGAAAGCTTTCACTTAATTTGAATAAGCCGGCTTGTACTTCCAACATACAAATTAGGCAAGAAACTAAATTGTTCTGAAGTGAAAGATGAAGGATAACAAGAATATAATGCCTGACGCAAATGTGTGGGGAAACAAGCAACAACTGGAAGGTGCTGTACTAAATAAAGGAGATTACGATCTGGAAAGACTAACTGAAACTTAAGGGGATAATTCCTGTGTTGAAAAGACAGGATGCAGTACGCATGGGAAAGGCAGAATGCAGAAAACCAATAGGTGTAAAAAATGTTATATAAGGCTTTCAAAGCATATATGCTATAATTTTTAACAAAGACAATAGTAAAATGGTAAAAATTTCAGTAGGCATACAAGAAATTTTTTTTTAATAAAAAGAAAAAAAAAAAAAGAAAACTATAGTAATAATAGCATGCAATTCCTTTAGGCTACCACTGTGGAACAGAGCCAGGAAAGGCCCAAACCTCTAAGCAGATTTTAGTTGATCAAGTATCTAGATAGTGCATACAGATGTAAGAATATCTATCTCCTACCGTGAATTCCAAAGAATAAAGATGATGAGCTGGGTCCAAGTTTCATCTTTTGCGAAGTGGGCACTGAAAATATGGAAGCAGAGCTCTTGAATCCACTACAGCAAGAAAGTAATTCACAGAGCAAAATGGTGAAAGGGGATCAATTCCACTTTCAGAAAGATTTTAGAAAACATAAACAATTGAATATGAGATGAGATCAGATATTTAAATTTACCTTCATGAAAGAAAACTGGAGACTTTTGGGGGAAATGTGACAGGGTTAAAACTAATCCATAAAAATAAAGCAAAACCAGGAGATAATACAGCAAAGCAACAGTCAGAGTGTCTTCACAAGGGCTATTCAGAGTTCAAAGTACTATATAGGAAGGAGTGGCAGGAAAAGAAACCAAGGAGTCTTAAGTCTGAATAGTCCAAGAACGGACAAGGAGAATAACAGGACTTTTGTATCTACAGAAGGAGGAAAAGAAGTAGAAAGATAAAAATCGACTGTACCAATGAAAGGAAAAGGAAAGTAGTTGAAACTTAAGGTGGAACTGTAAAACAAGATACCAACCCGAACCATATATCTTATTTAACATTAAAAAAAAATAATTGTTATAAACAGTTAGAAACAATGCCTCCAAAATTGCCCTCAACTGTCAGAAACAGGTCCAGAAAAGGACCACTTGGAGACATATCACATACTTTTGAGGTACTCAAGAATCAAGATCAATCAAGAGACCTATCCTTGGCATAGGGTATAGGAAATTTAGGGTGTGATTCACATAATCTATCTTAGGCTATGAAGTCTCCAGTATCTTTAAGCCGGTCCCTCTAGGTTTTTCATGATTAACAAAGAAAAACAGGAAATTAACCTATGCTGGCTTGGGCTGCAGTGGATTTTCTTCATAGTAGCTAGTATGGGCTATGTGTTGCATTTGTGCTGAAAACAGTGTTGATAATAGAAGGATATTTTCGTTATTGCTGATCAGTGTTTACATAGCACCAAGGCCTTTTCTGCTTTTCACCCCACCAGCGAGCAGGCTGGGGGTGTACAACAAGTTGGGAAGGGGCACAGCTGGGACAGATGACCCCAGTTGACCAAAGGGATGTCCCATACCATATGACATCTTGCTCAGCGTATAATCCTGGGAGAAGAAGAAGGAAGCAGGGGACGTTTGGAGTTACACATTTGTCTTCCGAAGGAACCATTACGCATGATGGAGTCCTGCCTTCCTGGGCATGGCTGAACACCTGCCTGCCCATGGGCAGTGGTGAATGAATTCCTTGTTCTGCTTTGCTTACATGTGCGGCTCTTGCTTTACCCATTAAACCGTCTTTGTCTCAGCCCATGAGTTTTCTCACTTTTACCCTTCCAATTCTCTCCCCCATCCCACTGCGGGAGGAGTGAGCAAGCGGCTGTGTGGGGCTTAGTTGCTGGCTGGGGTTAAACCATGATATAACTTCTGCCTAATTATTTTGGTTTCTCAAATAAGGTCAGGTACATCATCTCCAGAGATACCTACTTTTCTCCTGTGAGTAAAAATAGTAGCCTAATTCAGATTTAGACATCTAACTTGTGTACATTTCAAGTCAGTTGAGATAAATCCCATCCTTGCTTTCCTATTATGAGGAAATCTAGGAGGCTGAATTAATGTGTGCAGACAATTTACAAAGTTAATTCCAAAATGAAAGAAAATTCAAAAGTTTGGATGATAATTTTTTAACTCTGCTTTTTGTTAATGGTAGAAATAACCTATCATCTTTATGATAAGAATATCTGTATTAGGTCTGGACAGTATACCCTTTTGGTTTGTTATTCTAAGTTGTGCTGATTTATGCTTTAATCCTGCTCTCCCAAAACTCCACGATAAGCATTGAATATAAGACTTTCCCACTCAGAAAAATCCAAGTACACATTGATAAACACAAGTGTGAAATCACCCTCTTTGAAGTTGATGTCAATATCCCCATGAACTTCAATATGACTAAGATTTCACCAGAAAAGTGCACAGAATTATGTAGGGCTGTTTAAGAGAGCAAACTGAAGGAAAAGGACAATATTAGCAAAGATGATTGTTAGGCTCACCATTAGGAAAACATGCAGCAGTGAGTTTTAATAACCTCTGAAATAATATCTTACTAGAAATGCCTAATGTTGACTGGTTAAGCCAACAGAAAGAAATAAAAACATGGGCAGAAAATATTGACATTCACAAGGAAAGCGAATAAAAGACCTAGGAGGTATTGTCAATGTCTAATCTCTTCAATCAAAGGGGATGAAATAGAAAAATGTAATCCTAATTGCTTTCAGAAGTTTTAGATTCTATATGTTATGGAGATGTGAGCTATTGAAAGAGTGCATTTGGAGAAGTATTTCATAATAGGAAGAAAGGAAATTATTTAAAGAGCTTTAACACCTTTAATGGCACCATGCTGGGAACTTGAGGGAGCCATCAACATGAATGAAAACGCAGTGCATATTCATCGGAAGACATAACAGCTGCCGACATACCATCACCGAGGTGGGTCCTGTCATCTCCAAAATGGAACACACTTTAATGCCTATTGGCCAGAAGCTGATGCAAAAATGTGCCGGAGACCTGTGTCTCTGGTCAACTGAGACAGCATTGTATGTATGTGTGCCATACTTTTTTTCTGATGCCAAACAAAACTGCTTTATCTTCCTGATAATCATTCTTTTCTAATGAAAAGGACAGCATAATCCATCTGTCAGCAGATCCAACAGGAAAAGTGGTATCACTGAATTGTTTAGAAACCCAGTCTAAAATTACCAATTTTAATGCATCTTGCTCAATCTGAAATGATCTTATTAAAATACTCAGTATTACTCACTACAATAACTTTTAAAAAAAGATCTTAGGTTTATAAAATTCTATTTTTTAAGGAAAAGACTATTTTGTTATTTATATTAGAGTACAAACCATACAGTATCCACCTTGCAACTATGGTAACACCTGCATGATGAACACTGTTCACTAATAACTAA
Organism: Falco biarmicus; assembly: GCF_023638135.1. Classification (NCBI taxonomy): domain Eukaryota; kingdom Metazoa; phylum Chordata; class Aves; order Falconiformes; family Falconidae; genus Falco; species Falco biarmicus. The sequence goes on along the minus strand of NC_079289.1, from coordinate 47,759,810 downwards.
TAATCTAAAATTAATCTTCCACTATGGATGCAGAAAAGTGATGAAAGTCCACCTCTATTTACCTTTGTTAATAAAATACTACAGTGACAGTTGTATATTCCATTTGCAATGTGAGCCCCTGAGAAACATAGAGAAAAATTAATTGCTGTGATGAGAATATATATACTTTCATATCTGTGCTTCCAAATATGAGTAGAATATTCACCTCCTCCCTAATACACTGAAAATGCCCTTTTGTTCTTTTGCCTCTCTATTTTTGCAGTGATAACAACTATAAAAGACTATTTAAGTCAGTAATTTTCTCAGTGCTACAGCTGTGTCAGTGAGAGGAAAGACCTCTTAAAATACTGGAATGAAAGAAGAATGAGAGGGTCTTCCCACTCATACATATGTACTGAACTTCACAGTCATGCAAGACGTTAGCCCCTACAGCTATGACACCTACAACTGCAATGTCAGCAAAAGACAGAAAGAACATCAGGACAAGAATGTCTGAATTACAATAAATTTCTAAACAATTCATAATCAGCAATATGAAATAACACCTAGAAAATGTCAAGTAAGCAGAAAATCAATGAACATGATTGGTGCTTTGCACTAAATGAGGCAGAAGCCCAAATGAAAAAATAGTATGTAATCATATGATTAAAAGTTGTAGCATAAAAGGAGTGTTAAGGTCATCAAGAAAAGAAAGCTTCTTAACTTTTGGAGGCTTAATTTTTTTCTTGCAAATCTCACCACTGGGGTTCTTTTCTTGGGTTTGGTATGTTGGTTGGTTGGTTGGCTGCCTAGCTGGGATTTGGTTTTGTTTTGTTTTGTTTTGTTGTTGTTGCTGTTTTGGGGGTTTGGTGGGTTTTTTTTGTTGTTGTTGGGGTTTTTTTTAGTGGACTTTTGGACTAGCATAACTGTTCCAGTTCTTGGAGGTCTGCAGCATATGACTTCACTGGTAGTGACCCTGCAGAACAATGTACTCTGCAGTGAAGTTATTCTTGGAGACAAGGCGACAAGATGTTCTCATGTAGGCAGAATGTAATTATACATTGTTATCTAGTGACAGCGGATCCAGCAGCCAGCACACTGCAACACAAGTCAATATTATTTCTCATACAGAGAGGATAAACCTCTCTACAGAGATTTATCTATCCGAACAGAGGTTAAATCTAGCAAAAGTATCCAAGGGAATAATCAGTTTCTCTATTTGCAGGTGTAAAAAAGAGGTTTATGACCACAGTTTTATTATTATTCCCTCTAATATTATCCTAGATTATAATAATTGCTCCAGTATGTGTCTCTGGTATAGAACTAACGTAGATAAATACCTCTCGGCCTTTTTCTGTCTTATACATACAGGATATTGTTCTCACAGCAGTCCAGTGCATTTATACAGAAGACCAGTTTTTCACCAGTGGTCTCCCAATCCAAGGCCATGAAGAAACGTAGAGATAGGAGCTGAATTACAATGGTTTTCATGTGATCTAATAAAGATATCCATGGTGAAACTATCATAGTGCTTAAAGACACATACCTCCAAATTGGTCATCCTGGTTTCCTTATAGGTACTGGAAAGTACTTGCGTGTTGTCTCTCATCTTAACTGTAGCAGACATCTGAAATACTCTAAAAGTGCCTGTTTCTCTCCATTAACCATAACCATAAGTTTCTGAAGATAAATTCCACCTTTCCTGGGTAGCTACAGATAAGGTTAAGTGTCTGGGAGATGATTTATGCTGTTGAGAGTGGAGGAAAAGGGGAAAAAAAAAAGAAAAAAAAGATAGACAAATTCTTTGCAGTATGCAGAATTTAAAATGTTCATTTAACTCTTTAGCCTTTCTCTGATTCCTTCATCATCACTCACCTTAGTGTTTGTTCCTTACTCTTGAAAATGAGAATATGCTTAGTCAGCTGTCACAGTCCATCTGCCTTAGCACAGACCATACTTATTTTTTACCAGTACAAACATTTAAATTTCATTTTGGGCATAACACTGTGTGCATCCAGTACTTGGGTAAATGTTTGTATAAGGGCTCTCCCAGCTGTAGGTAGGGGGCAATTTTCAGTAGGATTCGATTCATCCTTCATCCATTCTCCCCATGATAGCCCAGTTATTTTCCACACTGTGCACAAGATGCCTATTACGTGAGTTGTTCAGGCTGCCAACACTGCTCTAATTCTGTGCTGCACAACATCTTGACTACTGTGGGCTGGGTTATATTACAGATGTTTTCTCAGGGAAAATAATTCTTGCCTGATGTTGCAGTTGTCCTGAGGACTAGAACTGTCCTATGGGCCACAATATCCTATAGGCTAACAGCTGCATGGCTTTGTTCTAAACTACCCACGACATGGGTGGTACTAATGAGTATACAAGAACAATGCTAAATTAAGTATTATAACAAAATAATGCATTGTCCATAAAATGTATTTTTCATGACCCTCTGAACTAGATGAATGCAAAGCATTTTATTTGATGTTGTGCTTGAGCAGCTACTGCAAACTGTATCATCACTCCAAAATTCAGCTAGATTTGCCTTCTAAGTGTGCATGTATAAAGAGAATGACTTTTTTTGTTTGTTTCCTTTTGTGGGATGTAATACTATCTGACTTTGCAACCTGTCCATGATCATTTTTCCTTCCAAAAGCTGGTAGACACCTTTGAGCTAGATTGACTTTTGATCCAACACAATGGCACCTGTGGCAGTTGTAAAACTGATCAGGCTGCTAAATAAAAATATGGGGAACAATAATTTTGGGAATTATGCTTGTGAATTCAGCAATGAAATGATGTTACTGTACCACCATCACCAATTATGAGAATTTTCTGAATGGCTTTAGGAAAGGTTATAGTAAGACCAATTAAAAAGACCATACCAGAGCAAGCACCTCTGTGCACACTGGAAAACCAAGGGAGCAAGCAAGGTGTTTTAATGATTCTCTCCAATGAGCTGCTGTAAGGTTTATTTAAAACCAAGCAGCCTAGGGGAAAGAAAGAATATGATTTGGAAAGCACTTGTTGGTTGATAACGAAAGTCAAGTTGTTGAAGCTAGACAAGAATGGGGAGGGGAGCTTTTTCCTATCAGAAAATCTTTTGTGGGATTGTAACATTTCTGATCAAATTATTGATAAGGAATTCTCCAGGTCTAAACAAAAACTACTTCCATTTAAATAAGAGAAATAAACATCATCTGCATCACCCCCAGAGAAGCCAAAAGCCTCCTAGTTTGAACATGGGAAAGTAAAGTACAAACACCTAGTCACCTCACTTAACTCGAACTGTTATCATGAACATTTATCTATCACATCCCAACTCATTATATCAGAAACCAAACTGACAGTCTCTCTGAGGCTGCGTAACAGAGGTTATCAACACAGCACTCTCACAGATTTTTTCCTTTTGCTTTTTGCATTCAGACCATGGCCCTCTAGTCAGCCTCCTTTAAAACTGTGTTTGTTAAAGGTAATAGTGTATTTTGATCCTTTATCTGGGTTAAATCCAGAGAACCTTTTATTCTACCCCACTTCAGGATTCCCCATCAGCCTGCCTCCTCCAAATTAAACAGAAGCTCTAAACAAAACACTATGAGGTTTTGCTTTAGGTTATACAATCTACCAGCCCCAAGCCATGTTGAGACTGCACTTCTCTTCATTTTACTATTCTTTGTCTAACTGTTTAACTTCAAAACAGGTCTTCCACCCATGTTCTCTTCCCTTGGCTTCCTCTTCTTAACTGACACACAATTCTTCCCTTCAGTCCTTCTGGGTCCTAACTCATGCCCTGAGCAGATGGCAATGGGGAAGCTGCCAGGGCAATGCTAGGGCTCACTCAACACCAACTACCAGAGCAGCATTTTAAAGAAACCCAGCAGATATGGTTGCCTACTGAAAGTATTTTGCTTGGTATAAATGACTACATATTTTTTACATGTGAAATTGCATTTGTATTAGATGCCTGGTCATTTGGTTTTATTTATTCAGCAATAATCTTTGGAGAGGGAAGTCACTGTTGTGTGTATTGTGTATATAAGTTTAAAAGTATTGTCCCAGTATGGAACAGGAAAAACATTTCCCATCCTGCTGTAGTTACTTGTCAGAAGCTGTCTAAGGAAATATATTAAGAGAAAGAGAGAAAGAGCAAGAGAAAAAAGTTCACGAAGAGTGCTGAAGTTTGTTAGGCCCTTCCAGATCTAGGAGAGATAAGCCTCAGGGAAAAGCTAGATATGCATATATTTCTTTAATTGGTTTCAAATCTGTTTTCTTTGAAGTGTCTCTGTACTAAATAAAGATTCTGTTTTAAGAAGTTTGGTCATGGCATCAACCACTGTCATTGATTTTGGAGAGAGGAGAATGCATGGCCTAAGAAGAAATCAAACCTTCGTAATTAAACACAGTATTCTGAAACTGTAGCTGAGGATGTTGTCTGAAGGTGAAAGCGTCCCCTGACTGGTCCCAGAGTTAGGTGATTTTTATTGTATGTTTACGTTGATATTTTAACCTTGGCTGACTCTGAGGCTGGCTTCAGCTAGTCCTGTCTGCATAAGATGTGCTTTCCCCATCTGCACTACACCAAAGCCTCCGTATTATACTGAAGTAGCTCCTACTGCAATTTTTCTTCCTTAAGCAAAGCTGTTAAAGATCTGACCTCCGACAATCTGGTTCTTCCAGCTGTGTCCTCCTTTGCAAGAACCAAAGTGGATAAAAAGGACAGAAGACAGGAACAATGAACTGCAGTTGATGGGTAGCATCATCAGCACTTCCCTGCAGAAAGGACAGTACAGTAGAGTCACCACATGACCATCCCTGCCACTTCTGCTCCATTCCATTCCATGCTTTGCACTTCTTCCTCAAGAGATACCCTATCAGTGATGGTTCAGTCATTCAACCAAAGGTTTTGCACTGTTTCCTAGCTAAAGCTAGAAAAACTGTAGTGGAAGGAAGAAAAAACCTTATTCTCAAGACTTTCTTACTCACTTTCACCAATGCTTCCACTGCAAACAGAAGTATACCCAGATAACAGAAGTGCTAAATAAAATAATAGCATGTTGCCATTATTTTTTATTCAGCATCGTCAAAAAGTACTGTATAAAAAAATCAATTGGCAAAAAATTCTTCTCTTCAGTTTGATAGTTAAAAGTAGATAAATATCATTTTGGAAGTGAGAAACTTTAAAAGTCAGATTAAAAGAAATAAATCACATGGGGTAAACTGCAGCTTATTAAACCAGTGCAAATGGCCATTTACTAAACGGTGTTACCATGTATTACTATTTGTTAAAGGAGAAGCAAAGAAAAAGGCCTTACTTAATACTCATTAAATCATATCGATAAATAGGTTAGCTATATTAAAAACCCACAAGCCTTCAAAACACCTAGAATGAAGCCTGTAAGTCAGGGAATAGCAGCACTCAGACTAGATGAGGTTCTCAAGAAGAAAAAAAAAGAAAAAGAAAAAAAGAATGTGCTATTGTTCTGCTCACTATGAATGACACCTTAAATGTGTCTTTTCCTCTTTTGGCCATCGGTTACATTCTGAGCAGCAGTGCATTCAAGCTAGATGCACGTATAAATGCAGAATCACGCACCCTCGCTACACTTTGTTTCTTTCTCAACCCCTTCTTTCTGAAAACGAAAATGGGGCCAAACAAAAAAAAATAATAAAAATAAAAATAAAATAATAATAAAAACCCCACCAACTTCAGTGGTTTATCACTTAGCCGTTACTCAGCTAACAAAGCACTGCCACTGAACGCAGGAGCCCTCCGCGCAGCGCTCCGGAGCGCCTGCGCCCCGCGGCAGGCGGCGGGCGGTCACCGCTGTCGCGGCGGGGCCAGCAGGGGGAGCGCGGAGCCCGACTCTCCGAACCCCAGCCGGCAGCTGGCTCCGCCGCCGTCCCAACTTTTTCCCCCATAAAAGGTTTCTTAAAATTCTAGGATGGCACCATCAGGGCTAACAAGCACCTTCCCACGCGTCGTAAACCCTGCCGTTTAGCATCTGGAACACCAAGGCAGGCAGGCGTAGGGAATTTCACCAAGATGAGACACAAGATTTCCCAGGGCATGGTGGCTAGATAGCATCCCAAAAGTGTACCGTCAAGTCTTCCTCACTCAATGGCACATCGTGTGCTTTATGCACAGCAGCCACTGCACAAAAGGGAGATGCAGCTCTCCGAAGGGCATGTTTGTACACATAACCACATAATGCGTATCCAACACACACCTGTGCCCAACTGACTACGAAGGGGTGTGACCTGGGTGTTGTGAGAAGTAATTAGGTAATGAGCCTTTTCTTCCTGTCATTACTCAGGTAAAACTTCCATGTGTCTGAAGCCCAACAACTGCAAAACTTTTGAGGATGAAATGTATGATATTCGTGCTGCTTGCACAGCCAACAACAGCAGGGACTGTTTGCCCCCCAACTCCAGCCAGGGGAAAAATGTGTGTTAAGATCTTCCACGCACTAGAAAATCCACACAAAGGACTCCAGAAAACTTAAAAGACAGAGTCAATTAAGGCCTTTTCTTTTCCTCATGATTCTCATTATCGGATTCTCACAGAATTGGATCCTACTTTACCATGTCTTCAAAGGGACTCTTGTTAAATGAAACAGCAGCACTCAGCATCTTAAAGGTTTTATTCCCAAGTAAAAACCTCATTGCAAAATCTAGCAGACAGATGCATCCCTTGGCTCCCTGACTCTCCCTAAAAGAGTCTGGAACCATAAAGCTTCCGGGATCAAATTTTCATAAGCTGAGGCCTAAGGTTGCAGAGGATCTTCTCATGCACAGTTACTGCAATTACATATGTATAGCTGGCTTTTGTACATACAACTGGAGCCTGTATACTAGTGCATGGCTCAAAGGAATCTAAATAGCTACAGAAACATACACATGGGCCTCAGTTTTTATTTTATGATGTGCATAAAGTGAAGGGGGAAAAAGGAGGTGATGGGAAAAAGATGGAACTCAGACCTCATCAAAGTCAAGGGTAGTTTTCCTATAGACTTCAAAAGATTCAGAACTTCATCTGTTACATTTATGTGCTACTGAACCCAGAGATAAGTTCAGAAACAGGTTTCACCCTCAATTCATTTGGCAGCCCAACTTCTTCCTGGTTGAATGGTAGAAGCACTGACAAGAATCTCTAAAGAAAATTCTACCATGATGTAAATCAGTAGTCCCCAATTTTTTCCAGCTGTCTGGGCACCACAGCTCCTTCTAAGAGCCAGCAAGAGCTTTATATCCCAGCCCTTACGACCCACATAGCCTTAGCTAGAGCATATGTGGAGGTCCATCAGACTGGCATGCAAAGTAGCACAACGTTTCCCAGAAACCATGAATGTGTTATGCACTTAATTCCCAAGCCACTCCTGCAGAAAAGGACTGCTGAGAGTAGCCTACAGGCTGTATAAATTGAGTTTGCAGGCTGTGTTTGGCCTATACCTTGCCGAACGGGTGTTTTTCTCCAAGTTCCCACTGCTTAGACAGATTTGAGTAATGGCCATTAGCTGTCCTTCAACAGTCTCTTACATCCTTCTTTTGGGAAGAAGGGGTGGGAGGAAATGTGGGAAATGTTCCTTTCCTGTGGCCAAATTTAGCCTTGGTCTGTGCAAGTACATTGTTGACAGTGCTGGGGTTATGTATTAAGTAAAATCCTGGCCACACTAAACTTGATGGCAAAATTTCAGTTGACTTTATAATAGAGTCTAGATTTCACAATAAATGTTAAGGGAGTGTGACTGTAAGACTAAGGCAAAGGCAAAGTAAAAGCAGGAATGCTTTCCTCATTGCAATCCAGGGACAGGGCACGATCCTCCAGGGCTTTAAAGCAAAAAAAAAAAAAAAAAAAAAAAAAATAATTATAAATTAGTAAATAAAATGGAACCTCCTGTTCAGACAGTTACTAGTTCCTGGGCCTTTTTTCTCCCATCATCTCATCTACAGACGCCCGTCCAGCTGCCCTTTCTTCACACTTGACTGTCCAGCAGACTTGCTGTCACTCCTCTTTCAGCACATGATGGCAGCCCTCCTGCCATCTTGCTGTCACAGCCTTAGCTCACAGACCTGTTTGTATGTCGGAAGACAAATATTTGTCACACTTGCTTCTCATCCCCCATTAAAAGTGAGCTTAGCTAAGAAGGAAAAGCGTATCAGGAAAGTACTGGCACTGACTTTTTCTACCAATGGTACTCCAGGATATTGTTTTTTTCTTTCACCTCTCCACAAAGCTGGGAAGAATTGAGACATGAAGGATTCAGCTCTGCTGGGGAATAACCATACATATTCCATAATGGCTTTTCAGGTGCTTTTCTACATGTAAGCCAGTGAAGAGCAGAGTTTTTTGTCTTTATTATTGTTTTGTTATGAGGGTTTGGGGTTTTTTCCCACTGATCTAATCATGTCTAAACAGTCATTTTGCACCGCTGGGCAAAGGCAATAGCAAATGTGCTGACCATGCAGTTTTATACCACTCACCAGCACAAAAGACACACCCTAAAGGACCCAAGTTGGCAGGTTCTAAAATGCTACTCAGTTTAACAGCAAAATATTGCCACACACACTGCGTGAGCAGACCTTAGATTAGCATTAGTTGGTATAATGTGACAAATGAAAATGTGCAATTCCTGATCATAACAAAGACAAGTAAGTGAAACAGGTCCATACACTGAAATCTTCCCATCATGGGTTCCCAATGTGTGAAACCTTTGCAGGATATGGATAACCCCTGACTTGCATGTGGAGCTGGATTCTCAAAGAATGGAAGTTAGCAATGGTAAATCACCCCAGCTGAGCGTATCCTCCTCAATAGAATAAGCTGTTTATCTATCCTCCTGCAAAAGTGTTCTAGGAAGTTGCCAAGCAGGAAGGAGATCCTTGCCTGAAGTAATTTGCAATCTAAAGACTGGATCCTACCAAAGCATCTGGTCTGAGGTTGAGAACAGCTTTTACTCCCATAAGATTGCAAAAGGTTTCAGGAAGGCCATGTCTTACAGCATGCTGTAAGGTTTGGCTAAAATTGCCTGTAAATTAGTCTCAGGCACTTAGCAACTCTGTGTTACCTCAGTCTTTAAAATACGGCAGAAATGTGCTCTAGATAGGTGAGCTGGAGCTAGATGCACAAAGGAGGTGAAATTATATTAACAAACATATAAATGTGTTATATTGCAAATGAAAGATAGACAATAACAATATTAAAAAAAACCAACCAAACCAACAAACAAAAAAAACCAACAAACCAAACCAAAACAAAAAACAAATCTTCCTTCGCATGACCATGAGTGCAAAGCTGCCAGAATAGATGGGTTAGAGCAACAGAGTAAGTAAACTGTGCTGCTTCTATAGATCACAGACTTTAACCTGCTACCGCACACATCCTTTCTCAAGACAATTTATTTCATTTAAATACCCCCTGGCCACCCTTAAGTGAACACTGATATCCTTTATATCTTGTTAATAGGGGGCATGATAAAGAAATAAGAACACATATCCTGTGTTGTGCGAGTAAAGAGAATTTAATGCTGCTGGAGATTAGCTAGGTCTTTCTGGTTTTAACTCACTTTTCACAGAGCCCAGGCCTCCAAAAACGTTTGGTTTTCTCCTTAATTCAGTCTCTGGATTTACTGACAGTTTTTTGAAGAGTTACATTTCTGTCTGGAATACAGCATTGCAGTCACAGCGCACGGACATTGCAGAACATTGTCTGTGCAAGAATATTTGACCCCTGGCTTTTATTTCCTAAGTGTATCATCAGCGCCAAGCACTGAATGTATTAGCAGAGTTGGGCATTGCTAAATGACAACACTAAGTCTAACAGATCTGGATTTTAGTTAGTTAGCATACACTAACTACCTCATGTGATGGCAGGAAACAACAGCGCCAGGACTGAAATCAGATCTGAGCAGGTGGGCTCCTAAAGGGGCTCGGTGCAAACCCCAGTGTTGGCTTATGTGGATCCAGCTGCAGCAACAGAGCCTAAGGTTGTAGAGGCTTTCAGAGAAAAACTTGTAACTGTATTCAAAGCTTAATGCATCCAACATATCATTATACACACACATCATACATGATGTGCCATATGCGACGATACATCAACACTGCCTGCATTGGATATATAAAGTCAACGAGTGATGCCTATGTAAAACACTAAGTATGGCATCGAAGTCCAGGCTCGCCTTCAGCAAGGCATCTCGGTAATTCTCAGGTGCGGGGGTTTTTGTTCTTAAATAAACAGATGTACTAAGCCCAAGTAATCTTTTTGAACTCCAGGATACGGAGTTCCTGCGAGAGAGGATTATCAGGGTGGACGGCTACTCCTTGCAAATGGCACGGATCGCTTCCCTTGCTGTGTGGAAGCCAAGGGGTGAGTTATCCCAGCCATCAGAGCAGATGCAGAAACCAGTGGGAATGAGGAGATAAAGTCAAAGCCCAAAGATTGGCTAATCGGGAAAGAAGTGTTGTAACTGCTAAATCGTCCAAACTGCTTTGCCAAACTTTGACATGCTTGATTTCCTGTGCTTAAATAATTTTTAGGCTTAAAAAAAAAAAAAAAAAAGGCCGGGGGGGGGTGGGGGGGGAGGGGAGGGGAGGAAAAATAACCAGCTGTTCCTTATATAGTGCAGGAAACATGTTTGATTTATTGCTTTAAGGTTATTTTTGAAGGGGCTGCCTGTGGCAGCCGGAGTGCCGGAGAAGTCACTGAGGCCTGTCCACTTGAAGGGCTCAAACCGTTTCCTGAGCAGCCCCTCTCCACCTCCGACAGCTCTCATTGACAACGTGTGACTGGGGCCCCGGAGTGCTTTAAAGCCGCGGGGGGCCGGGGCGGACAATGGGGCTGTCAATTACCTTTTCCCCCGTTGTGAAAAGGGGGCCGCGGACAATGCGCCCCGGCGGCGGGGGGCTGTGCCGCTCGGAGCCCGCGACCCCCGCGGCATTCAGCGCTGGGACGCGGCGGTGCCGGCCCCGGCCCCGGCCCCGCCGGGCGAAGGTGTAGGTGTCGCCATGGCGAGCCCCGAGGGGGCGGCGGGGGCTGCGCGCCGGCCGTGCCCCACCGCCCCCGCGCTCCGGCGGGGCGGGCAGGGGGCTGCCCCCCCGCTCCCAGCCCGCACCCGCGGGAACGCCCTGCCCGCGCTACCCACCGTGCGCCTTTAAAAACTTCCTGTGTGCCCTGATCACTTGCTGAGAGGACTGTCCATCATACAGGCGCTTTGTCTGGCAGTCACTTCCATTTGAATTTGACTGACTGAGGAAGCCCGAGTTATTTGTAAAGAACAACAAGGCTTTTCATTCATAATTTCAGTAGGGGGACAGGGTGCTAATGACTGAGCTTGAATAACCAGGGAATGTGGTATTCAAGGCAGGAAGAAGCCCAACTGGCTGCCAAATGAGAGGAAGGGAGGGAAGGGGGGGCGCCGGGGGGGAGGGAGATATAGGTGAAAGTGCTTGTGTGAAAAGGCAAACAATGCCATCGGGATCACACACATGTATACAAATACAAATCAGGTTCTCAAAAGGTGAGGCAGCCGAAGGACGGAGAGCTGAGGAAATTCCCGTTCGTATTTCATTAACTTGCCTTCGGAATCGGCTCCTGCGACGCTGGAAACAAGGGCGCAGCCAAAGGCAGCTCCCCCCCCCCGCCGCCCCCTCGCCGCAGAGAAAGCGCTCCAGCGCTCCTGCTCCTTCCCAGCACTGACGGGCAGCATGAAGGTTCTGCCTTTGCTGCTGGAAGTTCTAGCTCTGACAAAACATGAACGCACTAGAGCTAGCCCCGGCTGTGGCCCAGCACGTACCGTCCGTACATAAAATTTTGCACACTGACTGTCTAAATACACGTATTCTCTAACCCTGCAAAGACCTGTCATCTCCCAAGTCAGACTTTACCTGATGCAAAATCTATTCGACTCAGTAAAGGACTTTACCTTTATTTCTGTTGTGTGCAGTGGGATTTTGAATCAGGCATGAACAGAAATTTCCTTAGCTGTGATGGATGTTATAGAACTGTACTTTGTGTCCCTGTGGAGAAAACAAACCTACAGAGCTAAGAAAGAAAATAAAAATTGAACAGCACGTAGTTTGGGAAGCCTAACTGCTTTGACACAACGTAAACCATCAGAAGTTGAAATAATTTATATCAATTTGAATTGTGTTGCAAGAAAGCAACAACAAGAAAACTTAAAATATGTTAAACGGCTTAAACATTTAACCTCAAGAATGAAGGAAGTTTTCCAGTGGGCTTATTTTGCAAGCTTGTTCTGTCAAACATGGTGGATTTATTGCATATGTTTGTAATGCCATTTCCAGCACTTCCTTTAGCTTTGGTTAATTAGGACACCATCCTGGGAGCAGCTCTGGGCAGCTGGATTCCCTCCGCGACCTGGAGCACCACAGACTTTCACTAGGGCTCCAGAAAGCATCAGGGGACTGCTTAGGAGGAGCAGCTCTGAGATTCCGCTTCTCAGTTAATTTCTGCCTTTGTCTCTGCGGGGCTTTTGAAAGTAATAGGCCTGCTTAAAATACAGGAAAAGATGATTACAAAACCACAAATAAGATAGGAGTAACTGCACCAGATGCAGAGATGGAAGTTTAGAGGAACTCTTTAATCAAGTGGTGGGAGTGGATGCTCCTGCAGAGATAACCTTGTTTAGATAATCAAATATTTTGTCCTCTTCCCTCTCTAAGTAAGGTAAGTATAATTACCTAATAGTTCCTACTCTCTTTTAAGGTGTTCCGATGCTATTAGACAGAGATCTTGAAATTTTAGCTGTGCAGAAAGACCCTGGAGCCCTCAAGGAAATACAACACCACAGGCCTCCATGGGAAGCGGTGTGTACACGGCGGAGAGGTTAGACTGGGACCTGAGACTCCCAGTTCTTGCTTTTCAGGTAAGTTACTTCTTTCTTTCACTCCTGGGTTTTCTCACCTGTGAAACAAACATAGTGACATCTCTTGAAAACTATTTTGAGATCTTTGGAGAAAACTGTGATAGAATATCCAAAATTTTAATTACTGTCATTGATATAGCCGTTATGATCAGGCGAATGAAGGCAGTCCTATGCAGATCTGAATGGCAGGATCAGGGTCCTTCACAACTGTTTTTATTGACGCAACCATACAAACAGTATTTTTTTTTGTTGTGTTCTGATTTTCAGACAAATGATTGGGAAACATCAGTTTTCATTTCCCTTTTTGTGCAAAATTCATTCATCTCTAGGATCGATTCTGTTCTGCACACATCACCTCTGCTTTCAGGATGTGCTCGTGTGCCACTCAGATGAACACAAGCCTTTCACAACTGAGGAAAATAAAAATAATCTCAGCACATGGGAGAAAGATGATACCATTTTTAATGGCTGCTCAATCTGATTGCTTGGGTTTGCAGCAAAATGTCAGTCTCACTTGTACATAGCCCTTGGCTGGCCTGCAAGCCATGTGCTACCAACTGCTAATCTCTCAGAGGTATTCCTTTGAATTCCAGCCTCCAGTGAAGAAAGGTACTTACATTCTGAGAGCAGAGTAGCCGTCACAGCATGGAGGTCCATGCAAGCTACCTTGCACTTCCAAGATGAGCAGGCAGCTGTGCTCTTCCAGCTACATTGCTTACAGTACCCAAGATATTCATTTACCTTTCCACTACATTACAGTTTAGAGCTAGTTTGGCTATCTCTACATCAGTGGTTTTCTAACCGTGATCTGTGGATTCCTATGGACTGTTTCTAAATGGGAGGTCTTATGATTTATAATTTTCTAAAAAGGACTGCATTTCCCTTATGATTTTTTATTTTCCTCATCTAAAGCATAGAAAAAGTCTACAGACTGAAGAAGTTTGAAAACCACTGCTGCAAAACACAGGAGAGATGTAGTAAGTCTCTTCACAAAACCTTCTTGTTCCCAAATTTCCCATAACTGCTACATTGACCTCTTCCATTTCTTCTGAGTCACATTAATCCCAGGTCAACACACAAATGTCTGCATCCTGCTACAAAATATTTGGGGAATTTCCAAACTAGCACTTACTTATTAACATTTTAATAGGCAATCAGTTAATTTTGCATAAAATTCTAGTATAGTCAAGCCCAGCGTTATCTGGCCTCTAACTGAATTAGGCTAGCGAGTGCAGTTTTTCAAATGCTGGCAGACGTGGCTTGTCTGTGCTGTCATTCTCGTGATTACTTCTACCAAAGCAGTCGAAAATGTTAGGAGGAAAATCCTAGGACAAACAAATACACCATTAAAAGCCTGCTATAATACCAGCTTAGCATATAAACTGCACTTAGTCCTGTCCACACCAAATTGTCCCACTTTTAAACATTTGGTCTCAATGTATTTAAGAAGACAGAAGTAAATATAAAATACATTGTATAAACTGAAAAGGTTTATGAAGTTGAATTCCAAAAAAACCAACAATGCTGATTTTATCAAGGACACAAATATAACCAAATAACATTGAAAGGCACATCAAAGAGCATACTAGCTTTATTAGAATAATTTATATGCAAAAGTTCCACATTATATTAGAAGTACTAAATGTATGTATTCTTCAGTATAATTTCAGAAGGATCAGGAAAGGGATTTGTTTATTTTTTAAGTTTACACAAGTATATTTGGTATTCGACAAGAAAATATTCTGCTGGCAACTGTCCCTCCATATCCTGAGGCAGTCATCAGATGGGATAAAATTACACAGGATCTCTTGAAGGAAGGATGGTCTAAGGAAGGTGATGATCATTAGCTAGATCTGAATAACAGTAGTTAATTCCCAGAAGATCTGGGCATCACTAAAAGCAGGAGGCAGAATCCCAGCAGCTGCAGGGCATGTCTATTCCCAAGCACAGCAGCCAGTATATATTCTGTTTTTCACATTTAACAGTGCTGCTCCGTGCCCCACCAGAACGAGTTCCCAGTAGGCTATGCTTGTTTTCCCCTCTTAAGGAATTCTGGGATTTTCTTCAGGTAACCTACAATGAAAATTACAAAAGCAAAACTAACGGTACTGAGTCAGGGACATAATTTTCTTCATAAAAATTGTCCGACTGTTTACAGTACAGTGAGTTTGACTTTTCTGTTTCTCTCTATGATACATCTAAGTGTTTTTGCCTCCCCTGAGAATCTCAATGAAGTATCAGTAGGCAAAAAGCTTTACAGCTAATATTTTTTTTTAAATCACGTAATTCTTTTAAGTACATTACCTTTTACAGGGTTACAAACAAGAAAGACAATCAATTAAAGGTTTAAGTTTCTAAGGAAATACTGGGCATTAGAAGCAGTATGCAGCCAAACTTAGTCCTTTCAGGATGTGCAGAATCAGTATCCTCATATCGCTGCATTAACTCATGAGATAATGCACAAAATGTTCTGAAAGTCTGCAAATTTACTGCACTTTCATTCCCTTGCAAGAAGCAATTCCTTATGAACGAACTTCCTTTTCTTTTACAAAAAGGGGGAAATACTGCTTGTTTTCAGGTCCTGGGTCTGAAAATTAAATCATGTAAAACCTCATGGGACAATTTTAGGAGGATGCAGAAAAGTTTCAACTATTTCAGATGGGTATCTGTCATGTCATGTCACTCTGCCCTTCACCTGCAGTCACTGAAATTGCTACTATGCCAGTATATTATGAACACACATACACATCTATATGTATACATATATATATATACACTAGCTATATTCCTCTGCTGAGAATGAACTGAAAACCTTAATCTCTAACAACAAGGTCTGCGTGGGTTAAAAGCAAAAAATCCTGCAGTGGTTAGAGCAAACCACTAGGGGAAACATAGTCACATGCATTAAACCCCTATCACGACAAGAAACGTGAAATGTGAAGGATACACGGAATCCTGCGAAAGCTGGTTCCAAGGTATCATCAAATTAAAGGCCTTGAGAACTCAGCCTTGAGGTTCCAATCCGAAAACAAAAAAAACGGACAAACAAACAAACAAGCAAATTAAAACCCATCACCACTCTTAATTTTGCATATTTGTGCACTAGTTATTGATTATCTATGTGCAAGTTAGTGCACAAATCTTTGCAGATTTGGTGCTTCTGTTTCAAACTCAGCAGCACTAGGATGCTGTATGCTTGGGTTTTGGGGGTTTGTTTTGGTTTGGTTTTGTTGGGGTTTCTTTTGGTACAAGGCTGGCACTTCACCATTTTGCACACATGACTGGCTCTGTGAATAAAAATAATTTTCGTACCTGTCACTGTTCTCATATATGTCTTTGGGACTATTCACTATATTAACTTTATACACCTGTATTTGAGAACTGGCATATAAACTGCCGATGGCAGCACTGACCAACAGATTTTAAAATGGTATTATGAACTTTCCAGTTTGAACACTATTTACAGACTCGGTATAACCACTAATAAATAAATCTACAGAACTTCCCCATGTGTCTAGGCTTGCAGAAAGAGTTCTTCACCTATTTTCTACTTTGCTATGTGGGAAGAAGTGATTTTTCTCTTTCTACAGTAAAGCGAAATTGAGATCCTGCATTCTCTTTCCCGGGTATTTTAACCGACGATGGTTAAAATCAGCTGGATCTCTTGGATCCGCAGCCTGCACCCAGGGCACACCTCCGAGGATGCCCAGGTCAGACCACGGGGCGCCAGGTGCCCCCTCCCGTGGGGGAAGCCGTGGGGAAGGCCCGTGGGCTTCCTCCCGCCCTTCCCGCGCCCCGACGGCGGGGCTGCTGCCGCCGCGGAGCCCCCGACCGGTGCCGTGGGGGCGCCCTGACCCCGCCGCCCCCCGCCCGGCGCCGCGCTCCCTCTGGCGGGGAGAGCGGCCGCGCCGCCGCCTCCGTTCACCGGAGCCTTGAGTGAAACCCGGCTCCGCGGGGCTGCGGTTCCAGTGGCGGGGCTGCCTCCGCCCCGACCGGCGTTTTGCTCCGTCTGCAGGCCCGGGGGGGCGGGGAGGGTGCGGACGGGACGGGCGCCGCGGCCCCGAGCACCGTCCCCGCCGAGGCCGCGGCGGTTTCGTGCAGGGTAGGGACCGGTGGAGCCCGCGTGAAGGGGAGGGAGAAGTGCAACTCGGGCTAACCGTACTGTCAAGCAGCTATGGCAAAATAATCTGCCGGTTCGGAATAGTATTGTGGAAGAATGGATATTTGCATATAAAACCACGAAAAGCTGAAGGCCGTGCACGTAAGACATCCCTTTATATTTCCATGTTTTTGTGGAGGATGACCACCCCCCTCCAGAAAGCGGTGACTAGCAGGTGTAGAAGGGGATGTGCCAGCAAAATTGCTTCGGCTAGTGAAAAGGGCTGCTGGGGGCTATGCGCTGGTGATCGCTCACGCAAATAACGCAGTGCAGTGCCGCCGTGCGCACCGTGTGTATCCTGAGCGGTGCCACACGTGACACGGGTGTACCCGTGCCCGGTGCATGCCTACGTGGATACGCAGCTTTGCGCGCAGAAAGATCCATGTAGGCGCAAGATGCCCGAGCCCAGCCACAGTGGCCCCGTCGGTCCTTTCAGCTCGTACAAAAGGGACCGAGCTGTGGCCGTGTCAGGAAACGCCCAGAAGACAAACAGTCACGTTGGTGAGCTGCTCGCAGACCGTGTCCCCTACACGAATGGGAATTAATTAAAACACAGTTGGTCGGGTTTTTCGGTTGAGAATTGGTGGTTTGGGTTTGGTTTTTTTCCTCCCCTAAAAGAAACGCCGTCTCTCCGCCCAGGCGAGGAGACCCCGCTGCTGGCCGGGACGCCGCGAGGCCCGCTGCCGCACGGTGCGCGGAAAGTCCCGCGGCGCTGCCAGCAGCCTGGCCTGCCCCGCCGCCCCCGCCCCCGCGGCGCCCGGGCCGCAGCTCCGCGGGCCCCCCCCGGCCCCGGGGGCGCCCCCCGCGCCGCCTCACCGCGCTAATCCGTGGGACAATGCCCAAGTAATGGCCCTTCTTTCTCCCCGCCGGGGACCGGGGGTGGGGGGCAGAAAGTGTAAACTTTTATTCCACTCGGTCAAAAAAACAGGGGGAGGGGGGAGGGGAAGCACCTGGAAACGGGTCCCCCGAAAGCCCGCAGCGGCGGGAAGAGCGTGCCTTCCTCCCCGGGAGAAGCGAGCCGCCCTCGGCTCCCCTGCAAACCTATCGCTGCCTTCCTCTGAACGCGTACACGAGCACAAAAGGAACCCCGAGCGTCGTGTGACCGCGCACGGAGCAGCCTCCTGTGAAAACGGCTGCGGCGAGGCCCCGGCAGCGGGGCTCCGCTTGGCTCCGCGCCGCTCCGCGCAGAGCAGCGCAGCGCCGCGGACGGGCCGGGGCCCGGGCCGGCGGCGCTACCCTTTCGAAAGCCTCCCGCAGCTCGGAGTGCTGGCAGGGCGCTGGGAGCGCCAGTGAATGTAGCCCCGCAGAGCCAATGAGCTGGGACCGGATGCGATATATCCTCTGGGACAACAACTGCTCTGTTCCTCCTCAGATCCACATGACGCCATTTACTGCTGCTTTTGCAGAGAGATCACCCTACCTCCTCCGGAAAGAAAAAGAGAGAGAGGGAGAGAGCGAGCGAGCAGAAAAACGGCGAGCCCCTACAGCTCAGATCTCAAATCTTCCTCCTCCTCCTCCTCCAAACACACAACAACCACCACCACAAATCCGCTGCGCTCCCAAAACATCCCCCCCCCCCCCCCCCCCCCCGATCGCAAACCACAGAGCTGCCTGCAACACACACACGCTCGCAGAGGGAGCGAGAAAGCTAGAGGGAGAGAGGGGAGAGGAGCTTGCAGCAAGCAGCAGAACGGCTACATTGCACAAGCTGCTTTTTTGGAGGAGCTCAGTGGAAGAAAGCTCTGGGATTTTATTTTAGATCCACTTTATTTTGTTTTCTTTGGCTTTCCCCTTGCTCTTGATCATTTGCAACAACAACAAAAAAAGTGACTTGGTATTGGCGATTCGGCCTCCTGTTCATTGAGGAAAAAAAAGGAAAGTGTGTGTGAGAGAGACTGAGTGTTTTCTTTTTAGGAGCAAGGAAAACCCACCCCGATCCGGAGAGGTGTTTTAATTATTATTATAGTATATACGCGCACACACGTATTTATAATCTGTCTGGGGAGAGGGACCTAACTTTGCTCTGGACTTTTTTACATGGTGATCATTCTTACTCTAATTTGCAAGTTGGACTAAAGCAGAGTTTGGAAAAGAATTTTTTTTTGCTTTAGGGCTGGATTTATTTGCAAACCGCAGGAAGAAGAAAATACAAGAGAGAGAGGGGTTTGGTGCAGCGCCGCGATCACGGTGAGAGCCTTTTCCTTCTTTGCAAAACAAGCTTTTCAGTACACCCACCCCCCACCCCCCTTGGTTACTCCAAGAAAACTCGTGGAAATGTTTGAGGCCGATCCCTTTTCCATTCGTACAGGTTCTCCCTCTTCCCCTTTCCCCGCTCCTTCCTTTCTCAGAGAGGAGCCGGAGGTGGGATTTCGGAGCGGTTTCTCTCCGGGGGGCGGAGGGGGGGGATAGCTCCGCTGGCATTTGGGGGCTGCGCCGCGTTTGCGCCCCGCTGGGGTGCCTCGGGGGCGCGGAAGGCTGCGCTGGGGGGCGGAGGGCTGAGCGGGCCGGCGGGCATGCCCGCGGGGGCTGCGGGCAGGTCGGGGGCACACGCAGACCGACACACACACGCAGACACGGGCACGCAGGCTGCAGCGTGTTCTGCTGCTGCGGGGAGCCGGCGCGGGCGGTGCTGCGCGCCCCTGCCTGGCCGGGCACGCGTGGGTGTCGGACGAGCCCCAGGGGAGGTGCAGGAGGGCGCTGCGGGGCTGGCGAGCGCCGGGGCGGTTTGTACTGTCCAGGGGGAGAGCGAGCAACTCGCCCTTCGGTGCGTGATTTACGCCCGTCTGTGGTGGCGTCGGGAGATCCGTGCAATTCGGAAGCGAGTGCACGTCTGGTACAAGTGTGTGTGTGTGTGTGTGTGTGTGTGTGTGTGCGCGCGCGCATGCACATAAGTATTTCTCGTGTGGTGAAATTAACTCGATTCATAAGACGAGCAAAGTTCTTCCCCAGGTTCTTCTATGCAGAGGGCAGGTATGGAAAGGAAGGAAAGCCGTGATTTTTGCTTTTCCCTCCCCCTCCCTTTGGTGGGTTTACTTTGTAACACCCCCCCCCCACACACACACACCCCACCCACCCCCCCAAAAAAAAAGGGTAAAGAAAAAAAAGCTGCTGGTGTTTTCAGCAAGCTATTTGTGTGTCAGTTTGCCCCACCCCGATGGTAAAGTCCCTTTTGCCCTAATCCATAGTCTGATCACACACTCGGCCCTTAATGGGGGTTTCAAAGCACTTTGAAAGAGGAGGAGGTGGTTGGTGTGTGTGCGGTGGGGATGGGGGTGGGGGTGCCTTGCACAGGCTTCGGACACAAAACAGAAATTCAAGAGCAGAGGACTTCTCCCCCTTAGGCTCGCCTTCTCCCAGCCAGCGAGACACGGGCTTTTTTCCACAGCACGCAAGAAGCCCCTTGCGTTTTAAACTTCCCCAAATGTGCCGAACGCGAAACCCGGCCCCCTTGCTCGCCCTTTTGCCAATCCCAGCTAGGAAAAGTTAGCTATCATGGCACTTGAGCTCTGCGAGAGTGGACTTTGGCTTTTGGAAGTGGGGAATCGTGTTATCACACATGCACACACAAAAAGGCAAATGCTGCTGCTCTGCTCTTGGTGGATGGGAAGGGGAGAAGTGCTAGATCAGAGGAGGGGAAGACGTGCTTTCCCGTAAGAATGTTCAGGCGAATGTATGTTTGCAAATAAATGCCGGAGGTTTGCATCTTGCCCTGTTAGCGGATCTGTCGGGGGGAGAAAAAGGACTTTCGCCCGACTCGGACCGATGGCCCGCTGAAAGTGCCTTCTGGGTCCCTCCGGGCTGGGGCGGACTGAAGGTCCGGCAGTTTGCAGAATATGCGTAAAATAAGAGGAGCTTTTCCAGCGGCTGGCTTTGTGAAGCTGAATGGGTGCTTACGGCAGGGCGAGGGGGGGTAATCTGCCTTTTGCCCAACTGTCCCCGAGGTGTTGTCACAGACCGTCTGCGGGGCGCCTCTCATTACCCGGGAGGGGAAGGCTTCTTTAGCATCTCTCGGGGGAGGGCAGGGGGGAAGAGTTAAAAGGAAACATGGGTTTGACTTTCCTGATAAGGCGGCTGCAGCAGCCCCCTCCCACCTCCCAGCCCAGAGGATGTCTCCTGGTTATCTCCAGGTTGTCTGCACTTGCGGGGCTGCCGGCGGCGCCTGCGGCCGCGCTCCGGCAGGCGAGGGGCCGCGCCTCCCACCTGCTGCGCGCCCCTCCGCGCCGGGTGCAGCTGTAGCGGGGACGGGAGCGGAGCGCGGGGGCTTCTCCTCCAGCGCCCACCTTGGCGTCCGAGGGGGGCTCCGCCACCGCCACCGCTGTCGTCTTAAGCGCCTGCAGGTCAGAGTCAGCTCTGCTTTTGCGCCGGGTTGTCATCTCTGGAGAAGGCAGGGTTTGGTTCAGCCTACCTTCTCGGCTGGCCGAGCCCGGCTAGAACCTGGACGTGGAGGGCAGATAGGGCTGATAGTTCCTCTCAAGGATGGGGAAAATACTTTAATTTCTATTAGCTTATATCTCCATATAGTTTCAGATGAGGAAATGTCTGCTTAGGGTGTTGTTTGAAACTTGTATGACAAAGGTTTAAACTTGAAGAAAACAGAAGCAGTGCTTCAAGATAAATTTGACAGATTTATTTTATTTTTTATTTTTTTGGGGGGCGGGGGGCTAGCATGACATACAGTCTGTGTCCAAACCAGGATTTGGCAATATCTAAAGTAGGTGGTCACTCTCAAAATTTAGGGTTTTTTTTCTTAAAAACAGAAAGCACTTGAGGGGAGGAAGCCAGGAGTTAAAAGGTTAAATGTTTTCCACTGCTGTTAGAATAAAGACAGTGTCTTGAGATATTCATTGTTAAACTGTTTGGCTATATTTTATTATACTGCGGTATAGTATTATTGTTGGTAACTGGTGTGTACAGAGTAACACTGTGGTGCTCTTTCTAGGTATAATAGAAGACATTGTGTGGTCCTTGTAAGAAGCTTGGTTCCTGCTTGGGTTTTAATTGTAAAATATTGTTCTGGATTTTTGTATAGGTAATTGGATTTTGGAACCACTTTAAGATATGATAAGGGCAAACCAAATACTAAGTAATTTAGAGGGCAGTACCTGAAACTTGTGTATCTGACTGTGGAAGTTAGTTATTTACAAGTTCTCATCTTCTGGGTCTTTTACTGAGTTTCCATTTAAATTAAGTCTGCGTTTCTGCTTTGTAGTTAATGATCCTTTAAAGTAATATTTGCAATCAAGTAGACTTCTTGGATGCTGTCACTGTTTGATTATATTATGCATGCCTCTGTCCCACAAGCTACTTTTGGTAATATTTACAATTTGAAATGTAGTCTGTGGAATTTTTCACCTTTTAAAAAAATAAAACTATGGCATCATTGCTTTTGTAGCATTGAGCCTTAAAATAACAATTGCAGTGGTGTACACAAGTGTGACACACAACTAAAATACTGGAGAGAGATATTTTTACTTGTGCTGCTGAAGTTTTTGGTAGCACTAACTCATTTAATGTCTAACCTCAAACATTTTACTGCTATTTAGTGTTTTTCTTGTGACTATTGGTATTAAACTAAAATTTCCTATTTACATCATATAAAGTTTAATGTGTAAAGAGACTAGCCTACCAAAATATTATCCAGTTTTAAACAGAATTGGAGAATTATATGTCTGTCATCAGCTGGTCACATTACACTTGCTAAATACTTGCTGGCTTTTTTTTTTTTTTTTTTTATATATGTATCTAAGGTTTTCAATAGCCTGATGTGAAAAGAAGAGTCACTTCAAGTGGCTGAAGTGTAATCACTTTGAAGGCCATGGTCTAGCCAGAAGATGGCCTGGGAAGTCTTAGCTAGCAGGCGCAATACCTAGACTTTCTAGAGCCACGAGTTAAGATGTGTGGACCTAGAACAGAATCCCTTTAAGGTGTCCACCGGAGTAGGCAGGAGAGGGCAGGGGAAGTGCATGCAGCTGACCAGCACCCGCGCTCCGCCCCAGATGTGACTCCTTTTTTTTTAATGGCTGATGCATTACTAGATTGTGTGCTGTGCTGTAGTATCCTGCAGCCTTGAAAGGCTGCTGGAGAGAGCAATGAAATGTGTTGCAATAGTGAATCCTCTCTTTGTCGCTCCAGGATTTCAGATGTGTTCTAAGCCTGCTGGGGTGAGCACGCTTCCGGGCACCGATGGAGACGAGAGCTCAGCACGGCAGCGGGTCGCAGGCCTTGCTACAAGCTCGGCGTGACAGTGGGAGACCGCACGGGGAGCCTGACCTGCGGGATGTCCTGATGCAGCAGGTTCATGTCTTGTCGCTGGACCAGATCAGAGCCATCCGAAACACAAATGAGTATACGGAGGGGCCTACGGTGGCTCCACGGCCAGGGGTCAAGTCCACTCCTCGACTAGCAACCCAATCCAAAAATGAAAGGCCCCATGGCTTGCCCGAGCATCGTCATTTTAGCCGGATTCAGCATGCACAAACACACGCCCCTCCTCGGGCACCTCTGTCCCGATCCATCAGTACAGTCAGCACAGGTTCGCGGAGCAGTACAAGGACAAGTACAAGCAGTAATTCATCTGAACAGAGACTTCTAGGTTCATCCTCGGGGCCAGTTGCTGACGGGATAGTCCGAATGCAGCCCAAGTCTGAGCTCAAGTCAAGTGAGCTGAAGCCACTGAGCAAAGAAGACTTGGGAGCGCACAGCTACAGGTGTGAGGACTGTGGGAAGTGTAAGTGTAAGGAGTGCACTTATCCAAGGACCCTTCCATCATGTTGGATCTGTGACAAGCAGTGTCTTTGCTCAGCCCAGAACGTGGTTGATTACGGGACTTGCGTTTGCTGCGTGAAGGGCCTCTTCTATCACTGCTCCAACGATGACGAGGACAACTGTGCTGACAACCCCTGCTCCTGCAGTCAGTCGCATTGCTGCACTAGGTGGTCCGCCATGGGTGTGGTGTCCCTCTTTCTGCCTTGCTTGTGGTGTTACCTACCAGCCAAGGGTTGCCTTAAGTTGTGCCAGGGCTGTTACGACCGGGTAAATCGGCCTGGATGCCGCTGTAAACACTCCAACACCGTTTGCTGCAAAGTTCCCAGCGTCCCCCCCAGGAACTTTGAAAAGCCAACATAGCATCACTAGTCAGAAATACTAAAGTAACAAAGATTATTTTAACGTACATATGCAACCAACTAAGCAGCTATGGTCTTGGGACTGTAGTAGAAAGGTTGGGGGTATACTTTGCTGTTTGCAGTGAAATGCTTTTCTGTGTGTGTGCCATCTTAACTGATACGCTTGTTAGAATCCAGCTAGTGGCATACAGAAAAAAAAAAGGGATGCAGTACATTGTGACCCACATATTGCATAAGCTAAAGCAACACAGACACTCCTAGGCAACTCAATTGTTTGTGAATAGTACTTGCAAAATTTGTAAATTAGCAAATGACTCCTTTTTTTTCATTGTTTTCTGCCAGAGATAATGTGCTATATTTTTGTATATACAATAATATTTTCAACTGTGAAAAATACGTGGTGTCATAAGGCATGGCACAGTCACAAAATATTATACTAATATGTTGTACATTCGGAAGAATGTGAATCAATCAGTATGTTTTTAGATTGTATTTTGTCTTACGGAAACCTTCTATTACAAGACTCTGATTTCCCTTTGGACTTCATGTATATTGTACAGTTACAGTAAAATTCAGCCTTTATTTTCTAATTTTTTCAACATATTGTTTAGTGTAAAGAATATTTATTTGAAGTTTTATTATTTTATAAAAAGAAATATTTATTTTAAGAGGCATCTTACAAATATCACCCCTTTTTATGAGGACGTCATAGTTGCTGCAAATAAGGGGTGAACGATGCATATGTTCACTATAAAATAGAAAATATATTAACGTTTGAAATTAAACTGGGCTACTTGTCATTTTTTCCTCCCACTTACTGTTCTGAGTTGGGAGAACTGGTACTTCTAATTGTAAACTTTACAGTGATACAGTCACAGTGAGTCTAATACGAAAATAGAATTTTTAAGTATCTTTTTTTGTTGTTGTTTACTAATTTACCTGAAAATAATACAGGATTTTTGCTTCCTTCCTTTGCACAAAGGTCCCAAATACTGTTTCTACAACAGAAGAGGAAAATGAACATAGGAAAATGCATTAATTCATTCCAGACTGGGACTAATAGGCATTGAAAGCTTGACCTATTCTATAAGTGATGAGCTTTTGTGCTTCAAATAGGAAATAAGTAATCGTTTACAAAAAATGTTAGGCTTGCACAGCTTTACTCGGGGAGAGAGAGAGAGGAAAAAAAGAAGAAAATTAATATGGTCAGTGCAAAAAGCTTGCAGGATTATTTGTTAAAAGTAGAAGAATATGCCACAGGGAATGATAGATCTGACTGCAGTCCAGCCTTATGTCAAACATTTGCCCCACTTCTAAGAAGAAAGTTGCTTGATTTGTCATTTGTGACAGTTACCTTCCACTGAGGTCAAAATCCTTTCGCTGCCAAGTTTCCCACCGGAAGACTGGAGAATGATTTACCTTTCTTTATTAACAAACTATCATTTCCTGTTCTGAGCATGTCTCTCCAAGTTTAGAGGTCTTAATGTTGGATTTTATTTATACATTTCTTAAGCTGGCATTTAAGAAATAGTTGTAAGTATTTTTAAGCTGACGCTTAGAAAAATCTCACAGCCTTTTCTGAACCCTCTCCAACAAAAACAAGTTATAACTAATAAATTAAAAGCTCACTAAAAGTTGAAAACCAGAGCATTGGGTAAATGTTACATCTTTTTGCCCCTTAATTTTCATCTGTGATCTGCTATTTGGTCTATTTTACATAAGTCTGTAGTACTCAAAAATCTTACACTGTGTGTTTGTGTGAATTGGTTATCAATCATCAAGTGGAATTAAAAAGTGCAGGTCCTGACTAGCTTGCAAAACAAAAATCGCTGATACATGGGCCTTGTTCTTTTTTTTTTCCTTACCTCTCTAGCAAAAAATGTAAGCTAGTGTTCTTTTCTCTCTGCATCAGCTGGCTGGATACTTTGGTACACAAAGACAAGCAGTATATATTTAGCCTTAGGAGAGGAATTTGCCAGGAAGAAGGTGGCTTATGTTGTATGAGTAATTTGTCCATATTTAAAGCGCATCAGTATACTGTGACCGAGTGTTGAGGCATGTATGTGAGATTTTACTTGGCTGCTGATAAACAGATTTTTGGTTTGGTTTTTTTTTTTTTTTTTTTAGAAATTTTGTTCTTGAAGGGGTTGGTAACACCATGCGCTTCCATTCACTGAATGTGATTCTTCAATTAGACAGGTGCTTCTGCCTAAACTGTCCTGGGTTAGCCTTGCTGATTGAAAACAAACATGAGAATGATCCAATAGTCCATTTCTGGGGAGAACCTTTGACCTTTAGACTATATTTCAGAAACCCAAAACCCCACTGATTTTGGTAGAAAGTAAATCCAGTCTTTTGGCTGTATTGATGAACTTGATAATACTGAAGGAGAGCCCTGTCTTTTCAGTGACTTATGTTTCAGTCAAGGAAGATCTCTCTAAGGAAAACTGAAGGTGAAACTGGAAAACTGCAGTATGGCTGAGCAGTGTAGCAGTCAAGGAGGCTGCAACTCTTAAGACCTACTAGATGAAGTCCAGTACTAAAATTCTGGGTGTGTTTTGTTTTGCACTATAGCAAGTGCTGTGACTGCCTAGATAGGTTCCAAGGGAAAAGGGCAACCATCTTCTTCTCGATAGTGAAATTTGAAGCTGGTCTTAACATGAAACACTGGTTGTAACCTTCCACTTGGTTCTTAAAGAGGATAAATAGTGGATTCCCCCCCATCCCAGGTAAGTCCACTGCTAGTGAATTGGGTTGCATGTATGACACTCGGAAATGAGGACATGCGGGAAGATGGCATTAGGGCTAACCAGGTGCAGGGTCTAGGCTTCAGTTAGTATGAATAGCACGTGTATGCAGTGGACTCTTAAAAGTTGGCTTGTGTACGTTAATTACCATCCTAATATTACAGTTATTTAGATAAGGTTTACTATTCTAAATAAAACCAAAATCTTGCCTCAAACAGATTAGATTGTTTTAGTAAGAATTAAGAGAACTTTTCAAGTGGGTTGAGATAATGTTATTAAAGCATGCCTACTTTGTCCTTTGAGATACGAAAGTGGAGGTCCAAGAAAGGAAAATTTTCCACACACAGGTTTTGAGGATAGTCATGAAAGTCATGCCAGATACACACCATACAGGACTTGGATTTTAAACAGCTATTAAGCCATGAGAGAGGGGAAACCCCTCATTATTGCTCCATTTGTTGTGTTGTCGCTTTAGTGTTTTGATCCATTAACCTCATAAATTATGATGTCACTGTAAGGTTTGCTTAAAGACTGAAGGATTGGACCAAGAGTTATGTATGTATGGTATGAGCTGCAAATAAGTGCATCAAAATGTGCTTGTACAGTAACTTAGAAATATCTCTATTAATATCCTCAAGCAAATTTTTTATTTTGCTCTTTAATGGTTTGAGGCTTGATTATAATTTCTTTTTGAGATAGTGATCATAGCAGTTAAAAAAAGACAAACTTGGATTCAAGTGGAGAATAAAAAGATAGAGTACTTTAGATGGAAATAAAATCTGTTCTTAAAGGATTTGAGATCATATTCAGGTGAGGTTTTATATATTCAACTGAGTTACCAAATCAAGTCTTCAAAAGGCCGAATTCTCCAAATGAGGAAGTGCAGTAGTTAAGTGGTCGCGATGATTAACAAATAGCTTTTATATATACTTTCTTACAAAACTCAGCATGTGTGAGGTGGAAGTGACTTGACAATAGCAAAGTACTGATCACTTATGCACCCAGCATGACTTGCCTTTTTTTTTTTTTTTTTTTTTAATGTACAGTATTATCTGTAATATCTTTTTCACTTTTATCAAAATATAAAATAATTCATTTTTGTGATGAGTGAAATCTCAAGGCTTATCCTTAGATGGCAGGGAGACAATAGAATGCATTTCTGTACTGCAGTGGAACATTCAATTATTTTTAGGAATTAACAGTTGTGGAAGACAGATTTGAACAGTCTGTCTCGTCTCAGATGTTCCCAGATGGGTGCAGGTACAGCAAGTAATGACTTCATTTGCTGAGACAAATTTCTCAATCAATCACTGGAGCAGAGTCCCAGAAAGAAATTGGCTGAATGTGAAAGCACGCTTGATTGTGTAATGTCTGTATGAATAGTATTGGAGAGATTTCTTACTGAATATGTCAGCAATAAATTGGCTCATCTTAAAAAAATAAATTTCAGGTTGGGGTTGCAGGTAGACTACGTTGTGACAAAGCACACCATATCCTTAGCAATGAAAATACTCAGTTTTATTCCTGTTTACACAATCTGATTTTAAATCAGAGGTTTAGAAATAAAAATTGATGTCTCACTGAAATCAGGACAGTTTGACATGGAAACTATGTGTGTATAAATAGTACTTTCTCTTTCAAAAATACCGTCTGTTTCAACCTGAGGAGACGCCCTATGCGGCAGTCTTATTTATTTATGTATTTCTCCTTTCTGGTCCTTGTCCCTCCCCTTGACCTTTCCTAGCCATAGTACATAAAGGTTTACTGCCACTTACTAGGACAAATGGTGAAAGAGGAGGATGAAACAGGCTTTTCTCATTAGTATTGTCAGACTTCTGTGTCTGAAAGTTTAAGACAACGTGGGAAAAATGACTAGCTTGCTGTGCTTATCCTGTGGTTTAGAGAGATACAAAGTGTTTTTCCATTCATGTGACATTGAAATCCACAGTTTCAGAAAACATCTTATTTTCATTTCTTTAGTGTGATTTTTATTACTCAAGAAGGCTTTATGTGTCTTTAAAGAGTTCCCCTTTG
Source organism: Falco biarmicus (assembly GCF_023638135.1). Taxonomy (NCBI): domain Eukaryota; kingdom Metazoa; phylum Chordata; class Aves; order Falconiformes; family Falconidae; genus Falco; species Falco biarmicus. The sequence continues at coordinate 47,730,883 of NC_079289.1, read as the reverse complement.
TTTTAACCTATTGGCTCTGTGTTTCAGCTGGCAGAGACAGAGGTCTTACTACTATAAAAGCATCATCTGCTGTTCCTCTGTCACAGGGATTGCTCAGAAGAGAGCTGATGCAGTTACCTTTGGGCATGAACAGCAATGGTTTCGCTTGAAACAGGTGGGAGTTCAGTGCTTTAAACCTTCGGAAAAGGCAACAGACATTGTACTATGTATCTGAAGTTTCTAATTGCCTGTCTGGTAGGAACGATTTATTTATTTATTTGTATGTTTGTTTATTTATTTATTTATTCTTCTCTGACTCAAATCCTACGTGCTGGTTGGAGAAGCTTATGGCTAAAATGTTCAGTTTTAGACTAAAATAAATCAGTTCCCATTTCAGTAGAATTTACCAATAACCAGAGGCTTTGACAACATAGCCTACTATTATATAGGATTATTTTTAGGAGCTTCTGTTACATTTTAAAACAATCTTGCCAAGGGAGATAGTCTGTTTTAAAAATGTAAGAGACTCTATAAGCTCTGCTTTTCTGAAAGCCTGCTGTATAATTACAAAACCACTTGGTGCACCTGAGTTATGTTACAAGAGAAGGCACTTGATGCAAATCGGATGTTGCAGGCACAAGTTTAACTTAAAAGAGTCTGAGCCAGTACACAAGAGTGTATCAGGATGAATCACCAATTTATGGGCGTAGAGAGCACTTTGAAAAAAATGGGGGTTTAAAATATTTTTTTTTTTCACCTTAATTTTATTTTGATCAAGAAGCAGTATATATCAACCAATCATAAATCATACGGTGGTCAATATTGTTGAATTATAGAATGGTTTGGGTTGGAAGGAGCCTTAAAGATCATCTAGTTCTACCACTCCCCAACCTGCCATGAGCAGGGACATCTTTCACTAGACCAGGTTGCTCAAAGCTCCATCCAACCTGGCCTTGAGCACTTCTGGGGTGGGGAGCAGGGGGCATCCACAGCTGCTCTGGGCAACCTGTTCCACTGTCTCACCACCCTCACAGTGAAGAATTTCTTACTAACATCTAATCTAAATTTACCCTCTTTGAGCTTAAAACCATTACCCCTTGTCCTATCACTACCTGCCCTTGTAAAAGGTCCCTCTCCACCTTTCCTGTAGGCCCCCTTTAGGTATTGAAGGCTGCTATACTAACAAAAGAATATTTTGATGCTCTTTCAGTGTGTCTCAAAAAAGACACCAAAATGAAAAATTTCTAAATGACCATTCAAACTTAACATTGTCATCTTCAGAAATGAAGTCAAACATCAGGGCTACAGCAATCCGTGTTTCAAAATTAGTTGCACTGTAAATAAAATGCACTAATTGGTTATACTTAAAACTGTTACTTTAATTACAGACAGACAGTTCCACCTTAGGTCTAAAAATTAATTCAGACCTTTGTCAGCTTCCACTGTAGTGCAGTTTTTATCAATTACTGATTTTTTTAAAGCATTGATGTTACTTCTTGTTATCATGTAAAACACATGTAAAAGCTGGTGTACCACAAATGCTGTCAAATACACAAAGTGAACAAAGTTATTCTTCCTTCTCATTTCTCTTTAATAAACTATTGCAAAGAGGAGAAAATTTTGTAATAGTTTTGTTTGCTTTGGGTCATGGTGTTTAATTATTGTAGACAGAGTGATAATTTAATGGAGTGTTAGTTTTATGATTTTTTTTTTTCCCCTGATGCATTTGGCACTGTGAAGTATATAAGTAGAGGGACCCAGAATGCACTTTGGGAACTTACCTAACTGCAGCTGTGTTGAGCAGTAAAGAAAAGCAGGAGTATCAATGCCTTCTTGCTGAACTCATTGAATGCAATTGTACCTTTTAGCAGTGGGTTTACTGTCTTCTACCCCTGCTGCTCTGGAGAGATTATGCAGTTGTTTATTGTGTATATGTTTTTATCACTCAGTGACTTTTTTTGTTGGAAAAACACTGTGTTCATACTTTAAAACAAGTGCAAGAGGATTCCATAATATTGCAGCTACATGTGAAGTCTAACTGCACACTGTTGACTACTCGCAATACTGTTCTTGGGGAGGAAGGCATTCCTCAGATCCCTTCATCTCAAGTGGAAGACAAGACTGTGTATGTTTTTCTGAAATATATGGGGGGAGGGGGAGTATAATGGTATAAAAAATGAACTTTACATCAGGACTGTGCTTGAGCTGTTCTCTTGAGCTTACATTCAATCACAGTACAAAGTCTGAAAGTGCACAACAGTGTCCCTGGCCACTTCTGTACTAGTAAATCAGACGGTAGGTGGAAATGTTCCTGGGCAATGGATTGCAATTGCCCACGCTAGTGAAGCGTTAAGACTTTCCCTGGTGTGAGCTAAGCATGTGCCAAAAAGCATTCTCCCAAGCTATTCCCCAGCACATTTCTGGAGCTAAAATGTTCCAGGGCCATTCCCAAAAGTCAGCTTGCCGGCAGCTCCCATCTTGCAGAGGTTAAAGGGGTTGCCCAGCATGGATGCTGTCCTTTCAGGGCCAGCTGGAACATGGTGCCCAGGAACGTTCTTGCACATTTATTTGCAGTCCTGGAGGAAGGAGATCCCTCCCACAAATCCAGTCTCAGGGAGGGAATTCACTCACAAAGACAGACATACTCATGAGTTAGGATGACGCAATCTAATCTCCCAGTAGTAACTTAATTGCACAGAAGGAACATATTTCAGTTTTTGTCAAAGGATTAAGGCAGTTGGCAGTGTAACTTGTTAGAATTTTGCAAGGCTTAGGTGACAGGGGCTCTTGCTCCAATGTAGAGTAGCTACCTAAAATTAGCTCAAGTGGATATTTAAATATCAAAATGGATATTTTATATGAAACCTGAGTCCATAAATTTTTGTTTGATTTAGGGAATGATATTTTTTCTTTTTACTTAAGTATTTACTGACAAGTCATAAACCAAGACTTTTTCCTATTTTTATCTCTCAGTAACAAGCAAGCTTTCATGTCATAGTATTTGTTTTTTAAGAATGAATCAAGATGTTATATCCTACTTTTGGAAGTTACATACATCTTGAAGAAAACAGTCATAAAAAAGTTTCCCCCCATGATAATTGCTATGACTTCATCTTTCCACAAGATACAGAAAGTGTTCTCTCCTTTTTCTTTTAAGCCCCGTGCTCCATTAGTCCCCAGGTTATAGAGTGGGTGGCTTATGGAACCTTGCAATTGCTGAGTGATTTTGCAGGCTTTCATAGAGAAATAAGCGGTGTGTAAAGTATTGCACTTGAGCTTGGCATGTGAGAGAATGGATCTCACTAAAGTATTTTAAGCATATGCAAAATATATTTCTATATACATGCAGTCCAAGGGATGTGGCTGAAGAGAAAAGGACTGTCAATTCACCTTTTAAAATCTCATCTTTAGAAAAACAGAACAATGTCAACTATTTTTTTTTTCTTTAAGTTGATAAATTAAGCTAAGCAAAATATCAGATGGAGAGACATCCTGTTCAGTTTATTAAATGTCGCCAGGATTTGTGCTGTTTACATTTCACGTAGTTTTTATCCAAAGACCTCACTTCAGCTGCAAGACTGATGGGTGAAATGCCTGGCCTCACTGGAGGCAATGACAAAATTCTCCTTGACCTCCTTGAAACTTTGTATAGACAAGAGGTGAATTCCTGAATATGTACTGATTGAACATACACTTGAATGGGTATCCTGGGAAAATCCCAGCTGCCTAGGGGAATAAAAAAAGTTTATAATTGCATGAGACACACTTTTGAATCAAGGAATAGCTACCTTACTTTAGGATTTTTAACCTTCATTCTGATCCTACTTAACTTATTCTAAGAGTAAGATAATTTATTTCTATCACTGCTGTAGTATATATGCAGTTGCTTCCCTTAGACACCAGTCGTTAAGATTTTGCTGAGAGGTTCTGTTTTGGGGGTAATTCCATTAATGGTGCTACAGATTCCTGTTAGGCTTTTTACTGACAGGCTTGTGCTGATACAAGCTTGTGTGTAGATTCTTCCCCCTTTATTTCAGCTTACTGTTATCAAACCTTTCTTGAATACTGAAGCTGCAACAGTTTGACTGAATTCACTTTAGCTCAGCTGTTGCAAAAAAAGTCTAGGGAGGGTATTCATTTGGATTAGCTGACAATCTGGTTAATTGGCATAGGCTCATTCATGCTAAGAGTATCTGCATGGTATTTTGTGACAGTATTACTACATCAGCTATAAGCACTACCTGAAGTTAAATGAGTGAAAGCATGCTTAAAATAAACTACAGTGAGCTACTCTAAGACAGAATTGTCCATGCACAGTAGCATTGCTTTGATCTAAGATGCTCATTAAGATGGGAAAAATATTTTTACAGTTACATTTCTGTATTGAACGCTATATCTCCTGTATATATATACATATATATATCTGCACATCATAATTACATCTTCTTTATGGGAAATAAGAAATGGAAGGAAAAAAGCTACTTCCTATTACCATGTTTCACTGTTACTAGTATTCTTTCAGAGTATTAGTTTTGCTGTAACATTCTCCCCTAGTTTCGAAATGAGACCATGAAAGGCACTTCTTTACCCCACTTCTGAGAGAGTACATCTGCAGAGGGAGTGCATTTACCCTGTACTTTGTACTGTGTATATTGAGGTCTCCCAGGTGTGGTATCTTGGTCCAGTAAATAGAACAGCTTTTTTCCACTCTGTACTTTCAGTGAGAAATGAGTGATGAAGATGCTAGTTTTCTTATTGCTAATCATACATAATATGGCAACTTTCAAAGGCTGTGTCAATCACTGAATAGCACTGATATAAGCTCTCACACAAATGCACAAACAGGCAGGTTCCCGGCCCCTCACAATTTATAAACTACTCTGGGAGAAGACACCATCAGAGGGTGAGTGGTAAAAGGGAGGGTGAGTGCACAGAGGTGATGTGGTTATATAAACCAAATATGTGCATATCTTGATGACACCAAATCTTTTAAATATTCTTTAAAAGCATAGGAGCTTTTTAGATGTTGAAAATCTTTAATGTCTACAGAGAAGCAGAAGAACCCAGCAGATTAACCTTTTGTTGGGATAGGCACAATGGGTTTACCAGTTTTCCTCTGTTGTTGCAAATGTGCTACAAATGAAATTATTAGGTTATAAGTAAGTTACATCCTGGGTTTCAGTGGGAAAAAGAAAAAAATATCCTGTCGAGATATATGAGGGCTGTAGTAGCAATGGCCATGAAATAATGTCTGTTATATTTACTGTTCGTTTGGCTTTACTGAGAGATTCAGTCCCACAGTAGTACAGACACTAAGTAGACACAAAGAGCATTCATTTCTTAATTTAGTGATGTAAACCTGAATTGTCTACATGTGTTTTAGATGTCTCATGTCGATGGGAAGAATGGTATTTTTTTTCATCTGTGGTTTTTTGGGGGGTTTTGGCTTTTTGGGTTTTGGTTTTTTTTTTCTGGTGAAGGCAGGCTACAGCATGCATGGCAATGAAAAAACTGCCATCCTTGGTATCCATTTCAGAGATGTGCAATAAGGCTTACCGGGGCAAGGAAACACCAGAGACCAAAAAAAAAAATACAAAAGTGTAAAGTGGAAGGTTTTCGCTGTCTTGATATTTGCTTCCTTGGTGAGGTTGGTATTTGTTGTTGGTGATTTGTTCCCATTGTTTGTTTGTTTTGGTCGGTCTTTCCTAAGGGTCCTAGTCTCCTTCAGGTCTCTTAGGGTCTGCCAGTCCTGTGGGCATAGATCGCTCACTTGCCTTAATGAGATATTATGGAATATGAAATATGAACGTACACCCCTGTAGAAAATTATGTATCAGCATTGCAGGACAGTGATTGCTGTCACTGCGGGGTTTTTTTCTGATTTTTGTTTTTTGTTTTATAATAATTTGACTGGGGCCCAGATTCTCAAGTTGGGTAAATCAACCAGGCTGCACTAATGGTACGATGTTCTGGTGATTTGCACTAGCAGAGCATCTGATCTAGTAACTTACTACAAAAAAAAATGTATCTTACACAGTAGGATAAGAATCTAAAGATAAAAATATTATCAGCTTTTGTTTCTTACTGCATCTTTGTTGAACAATAGCTTTCACTATAGCTCAAGAAAGTTCAGATTCCTTATTTGTAACACTTTTAAGAGCTAGTATTTATTATGTTGAAGATGCTTGTGCAAAAGGAATGCTTTCGATGCAGTCAGTTTAGGATCCTGGGATCACTTGAATGTTCCCAGAGTTGTTACGAAAAAAGCAGAACCCCTGCAAAAGGAAGAAAACTGATAATTTCCATTTACATGCAACAGTGTTTTACATTCTTAAAAAATTCTTAAAGCATGCTTTGTGTGGCAGACATTTATGCTGAGCCTATTTATTACGGAGTGAATAATATTTTTCAAGAATGATTCATCTGGCTTATTTTAGAGGCTGCCTTGAATTCTGGTCATTTCTATAGATACTGCAATTCATAGTCATTAGTAAGCTAGTGGTTTGATCTAACCTCAGCTACCTGTTGCTGGCTGTGAATGGAAGAATTTATTTTTAGTACAAAACCACAATATGAATATTTTCCACTCCGAAAGTATAAAAACCCCTTTAAGTAAAAATTTTACTCTTTCTCTGTAATGTGCTGTGGCTCTGATGTCAGACATACTGGGTTCTTCTTACAGAAAATCCTTTAAAATGCTTGATTCTCTATTGAACCTGACAAGAATTTCCTCCACTTAACCCCTTCAGTGCCCCCAGGCATTCAGCTCACATAAAACAAAAGGGAGCTCCTATACCTCCTAGACAGGGATGGTGGGATGTTGACAAATCCAAGATGAAGAAAAGAGACAGAAAAACCTGGGCCCTTGGGCAGTCAGGAAGGATGTTTGTGGGTAGGCTGACATAGCTGTGATACGCGAGGATGCCAGCATCCCTGGAAAGCTGTGACTTTATGACCATGCAGCCACTGCGGCTGCCCTGCTGATACCAGAGCCTGCATTTTGGTATGATGTCGGTTTTGTTTGTTTGTTGGGCTGGGCTGTTTGGGGATAATTTGGCCACTTCTGCAAGATTCAGAGGTAGAGAAGGTCTGTGATTTAGGGAAGCATCAGCTCTGCTTACTAAGGCTCAGTGGATTAATCATGGTAGAAAGCTGTCTGCAGGCCTTGAGCACGTGAATCCTGCAGTTAATTACTGAGAGTCATCATGTGAATCTCACCTTACTGAGCCTCTTGACTAGTCTTTTCAGTTAAGTAAGGTGACATGAATGATCGTATCTGTTAAGAAAGCTGTTATTCCGTGTAAGGGTATATGGATGACTCACCCACCACAGACTGTATTGCAAGAGGGTAGGAACTGGAGGCTGACATGATGCCATTGGCTTATACACAAACTTCTCATTTTTTTCCATAAAACATTTGAATTGCATTAAAGATAAGATGAAGCAACAGTGTTCAATGTCCAGGTACCTTTATACTTACGTTTGATTTATAATTTTGCAACCCAGCATAATCTATAACACAGTTAACTAACAGCAAGCAGATAAAATGGAAACCAAGAATATAACACAGTTTATAAACCAGGAGAGTTTCTAGCTCATACCCAAAGCTCAGTTAATTTTAAGGACGAGGACTGACTCCTAAGCCTTGACAGAGAGCCTGGTTTCCATAGAATATTAGGGCTTTCACATAATTGATGGGCTTTGGTTCCTGTTCACCACCAGGCTTTTACCATTCCAGTCAGAGAGGCTACTGACCTTCCCTGCTTTAGCTTGTCACCACATTTCCACAGCTTTAAAAAGATTTAAAAATAATTTGTGGATTTCTTTGATGGAGGAAAATGAGTTCCTCCTTCATATTTGTGATGCCTCAGAAGTTCACATTTTATGCACTTTCTTAACAGACCAAAAGAAAGAAGTAGATGGTTTAGTTCAGTTAGTTCAATTAATTTATCTTAGGTGAAGAAGGCTGTTGTCTTTGTGTCCTCACTAGTAAGGAAAAAAAAAGTACGTTTTTTACCAACTGCTTGCTTACACAAATGATCATTAGCATAAGGTAAAATGTTAATGTGGTCAAAGCTGCTGGAATTTCAGTGCATGTGGTTTGGTCATTTGTGCTACCAAGAAAATGTTTACCATCTCTACCAATACATGTTAAAAGCTACAGTCATGCTCTTAGCACTGTGATTTTACCATCTGATAAGTAGAAAGTATTTGTTTGAAAAACACAAGCAAATAAGTTCCATTCCTCAACCAATATTCTCAGAGAAGATATGACTTGAACTTCTGGTTAACACCTTCAAAGATGTAACTAACCACCTTGCATTTCACGTCTGTGCCTTAAAAAGCAAGAGACCTTGCTTTTATAAATTCAAACATTTCTTCTCCTCCTGACCAGCCACAAGGATTTTCTCCGGGTATTTATCACTGCATTGCCCAAGCAGGATCCCTTTGATTTTTGGCTTAGAAGCAGGAAGGGGACAAGGAAAGCATCTCTGGAGACCCCCCTTCCTGGCTGCAGAGAGGAAGAAGTAGCAGGAGCACACCTCACTGCATTTCCTAGATGACGTGACACATAAATATCCTTCTGGTAAGCAATGTAACCTTACCACAGGACTGTAAATATTACTTTCTTTTATTCTTATTTTTAAAGTGTGATTGTGAAAGAGCCATCTCTGCTTTCAGATTGTCATTGCCCTGCAGAGAATCTTCACCATGGTTAATCCCTGGATTCAGCTTCCCCCAATTTATAGGGACTATTACAACAGGTTTTTAGTGATTATACATTTTTATAATAAATTTATAATAATAATAATTTGTATAATAAATGTATAATTAAAACCCCGGGTTTTTTAGTGATATAATTTGTAAGGACTATAATAGACTAATATTCAGTATTTGCCTGCTAGCTAAAGACTAGAAAGGGGACATCATCCAGTAAGGGAAGAGGCTGACCATAGCTTTATTTAGGAACCTCTTAGGAGACTTTTGAGAAGTGGCAGCCAAGCTGAGATACATCTGTAATCAGGAGTTAGTTGAGAAGATGCATAAGGCAATCTCCAGGGACAAACAACCTTCACAGCTAGGCACAGTCCCATCAACACCTGTAATGATAACTAGCTTCGAGAGCTCAGCTGCAGCCTGCTTCTGGACCGGCTTAACCTCCTTTGTCTTCATAAATTTGTTGTTAAAATGTGAGACATGCAAGTGAGACATGTACCTTGCATGTCTCTGTGAAATGTTTACAGACAATAGATCCTTGAACAGAAGTTAAAATGAATGGGGTGGAGTGGGGTGTACTGTCAAATATCCCAGTACAACAGTGGTGGATGTGAGAGGGATGGGAAGGGAATGGACTGCAGACAGTGACCATGTCTGCATATTTTCCCTAGATAGAATCTCTGTTGTCACCATCGGAAACTTAATCCTGGGCTATATGTACCACTTCTCTGAGGCTATAGGAAGTCCCTATGTTCTTAAGACATTTTGGAGACACAGAAATGCATACCAAGTCTGAACTCTCTTGGGTTTTCCTGAAGCAGGTGTAGGGGAATTACAGTGAGTGCCTGTGTGTCACTCAGCTGCAATTTACTACAGCCTATCAAGGCTCAGATGGCAGTCCATCTTTGTCCATCATCTCCGTCTGGATTCTGTTAGAAAACTTGTGTAGAAGTAATGAAAAACAACTCATGGAGTTGTGCCGGATCTATGTTATTTTCCCAGTGTGAATGGACACTGCTGACAGTGTGCAAAGACAAAAATTCTTCTGCTAAATATGTTGATAAAGTTATTCTCTACAGTGGTCTTAGGGAAGATTTTTCACAAAAATTCAGCTTTTCAAACAGCTAAGTCAATAAGACACTGCAAATGGTATCCCTCAGAAAGCCCAACAACATGAACAAAGCTATTTAGCTATAGCTTATGGATGGTTCTGCAAGGCTAGCAAGTTGGCTAGGGGACAGCAAGCATTCATGCCCAGAAGATCAGCCCTGGGACATCCAGAAAATATATAAACTCTGATATGTCAATATTTAAGGAATAATAAAATACTTCTTTGCAGCTTTGCTGAATGGAGGAAAACGCATCCTATTGCTCAGAGTTTAAATATGAAAGCTTGTTTAGTGGGGTGATATTATTGAAGTATAGAAGTAACAGAAAATATTTTAGACAGTCCTAGTGGTTTAAAGGCTAAACTTCTATACATTAACTTCCCTGGTCAGAAAAGTGGTAATGTATGTGACATGAGACAACGGTAATGTGCAGACATTGCAGGAGAGAAAATTATGGTTTCTCAAGGTCTAGTTTTGTTTAGGTCAGAATTACATGTGTTGTAAAGGGAATACTGAGATCCAGGATTGACTTTGATTTGATCACCCAGTGCCTTCCTGTCTGGAAGTCTGGCTCTAAGCCTGGTCTTCGCCTTCAGCAATAGTATTTTAATGAGTAAATACATAGTCCTCAGAGCTATTAGATCATTGGCTAAACTGACAAAACCTAAAATGATTATAGCCCAGATTTTTGCTTTCCACACCTCAATTAGAAAATAACTCTACATTTTGGATTCAGATTTTTTCTAAGTTAGACCTTTCTGAAATATTAAATACTTGATAAAGGAATTGTAAATGTAAATTGAGGATGTTGTCTCCTCTCCACTGCCTTGCCTTGCCTTGCTTCCCTTTGCTTTGCTTTGCCTTCATTAAAAGTATTTTTTAAAGAAGTCAGGGCACAGTGGAGCCCTGCATGGATGAAAATCATCTCACTTTGGATGTCCACAGCTTATGCATCTATTTCTACACTCACCGCCCTTGCGCTCCCTTGATCTTTAGTGTATGCAAATGAATAATCTTAGGGTGTGTCTGCATTACCAGGTGTTACAGAGCAAAGAGTGAAGGATGGGACTGGGTTTGTTGTGATCTGTTACGCTTCTAGGTCTGCATATTCACACTGCTTCTTTAGTGTCAACGACGTTGGTGCTGGTTGCTGATTGACAGCACATCCCTAGCCTATGCAAAAGAGTAACTGCCGAATGACCCTGCATCCGTTTTGCAAGTGTGGTGCTGCAAACTGCACCCCATTGCACAACGGCCCCCTTGGCTCCATCAGGAGCAAAAGTGCTTCAAGTACACTAGCTGTACAAATCAGAAGAGTCCAAATATAGATTCAAGACAAATTTGCATCAAAAACCACTCCTCCAATGCACTGAATAACTAGTGTAAATGCACCTGTAGGGTACAAGCTGTATGGCCTATTTAAACTAATATTTATTCATCTACATTAGGATGAACTGATTGGATTAAGAAAGGGAGTATGTGTAACTAGCCCAGATGGAAACATCTATACTTTTATTTTTAAGATTAATTAAAATGAATCTGATGCTGTACTGATTTTTTATGATAAGAATTTTTCTACACATTCAGATACATGAGATTGTATTGAAACTGTTTTACTAAGTCTTAATCTGTACATTATTTGTATATGTAAACCCTATCTTTTTTTAGAACTTCTGTCTATTTGAAATGTCATATAATTCCATAACCAAGTCTAAGCAATATTTTAAAATTCTGTTGTTTTTTTTTTTTAAGCGACAATTAAAAGATTACTATTTCTAAAAAATCTGTATTAATTTAGAAATAATTAATTCAGGGCAAGCTTCTGTATTAAATGCGTATGTCTGTATGTGACAGAGTTGTCTCAGTTTCCGTTGCAGTCCATGGGAGTTCTACTCTCAGTTGTTCACACTTGAAGTTTTTGTGCTGTTTGAATTGTCCAAGTGTATCTGTGATATTTGCATGAGTCTGGCATGACCATCAGGAGTGGCAGGTGGAGTCCAGTTACTGCAGTAGGTACCTGTATAGAGGCAACTGTGTAGTCAGAGGATCAACAGACTCCTAAATCTCCTAAAGCAAATCTCTTTTTGAGAGATTTGACTAGACTAATAGCACTCTAGACTCCTTTGACCAGATTGACTAGGTCTCCATTGACTTAGCTTAGACACCTACATTTATTGCTTCCTAAATTTAGATGTCTGGATCTTGAACAGAAACCTACTGCTCATTACTGAATCACTGCATCCTGTTCCTACTTGGTTAACCACTACATAATCATTTCAAGTGACTATATGGCACACTAATTCAGAAATAGAATGCCAGTTCCTTATTTTATCCATTTTAATGGCATTGCCATTTTTTAAACTGTTACAAGTATAATCACTTTATGGTTCTGATGATTACAACAGTTTTCCATGGCCTTTTATTCATTATATTTATTGTAGTTTACTAAATATACAGGAAAACTGCACATCCCACTTCTCACAGTTATATCTCTGGGGCGGAACAGTCCTGTTATTGCCAAAAATAATTCCCTGAGCACAGCCTTCATGGAGCATAACACAGAGCGCCAGTAGAACATTGTTTCATGGCTTATAAAATACACTGTCCAATAACAGTGTTGGTGACATTTTTCCAGGCATGTAGAAAAAAGGCAGGACTGTACAGAATTACTTAAGATCATTTAGTGTAATCATCTACAGTAAGAAGGACTAAATGTACTACAACCATTCCTTGCAGGTATTTGCCTAATCTGTTCCTAAACAATCCTAATGAAGGATTTCCTGCTGAGACCCTGTTCTAATATACTACCTACTATATACAGGAAGATTGTTATTGCCTCGTTCTACAGGCTTCTGATTTTTGGAAAAAAGAAAATATCTTTCAATCAACTGCATGTACATTTTATGGTGATTACATCTAGAACATGCTGTGGAAGTGCTTATGCCTGCATTCACTGTAGTGGAATACCATGACCTTGTCTCACCGCAAAAATGTAAAACCAGCCACCTTTGGTCAGACAAAAGATCTGTATCACACTTTATCCTACTCCTCACAGAAGTAGGAGATACATAAAAACATACTAGCTGGTACAGATACCACCCCAGGATCTCTCTCTCATAGTTGAGCAGCTTTTAACCCAGAAACTTCCTGCATCCAATTTAGTGTTTTAATTGCTCTGAATTACCTTTTTGTTAATTCTAAAGCCTACACTCTTAAGCCATTCTAAAATTATTGTCTATAATATCCTTCAGCAAGGTGTTCCACCATCAGAATATAAATCTAGCTTTTGGCTGGCCAAACAAGGTAAGATTAATTTCACCCTAAACACTAGCAAACTGATTGTTATAGATGTATTTCAGTATCTTTATGAGGATTGCAGGCACGTTGACTGATCTATACTTTGATCTATAATTCCTTGATTGTGTTGCAGTGCTTAACCTGTCCTATGAACCTCTCAGCAGGGGTTATTAGCTCAGGTGCAGCACAAAGCGAATTCATCTAACTGGGTACATATGTTTCCAGAGCCTCTGCACCAAGCTTCACTGTTTTCTGTAGACATTTATTATGCTGCTGTTGCTGTTAATGCTTTTGTCAAGTCACAGAAAAGAAATACTACCAGATTGGTTTCCTTGTCTTTGCAGTTCAAGTTCCTGAAAGAATTTTCAGGAATGATGCAGGACACAAGAATCAAGGCAGGATCATCTTTCTGTTATAAGGCAAATGTATGAGTAGCAGCAGTTACGCCTTTAGAGTTTCTTCTCATGGGGAGGGAGACTTCACTCTTGGGGCATAATAAACTTAGATTTTTTATCCACATTGGTGAAATGTTCAAGTCCTTCTGTTTTGCATCTTTACAGTTTTGTTTTTGCATCTAGCACTGTGTGGTATTGTTTGAAGCTTCCTGTGGTCTCTTGCAATGTATAATTTTTTCCTTTTTCTTTGTCATTTATTATTATCAGTGTTACAGCAGTAGGCCCCTCCCCCACCCCCACCCCACCCCCAAGCTGAGAAAGATTAGGACTACATCCCACTCAGGGAGGGACAGATAGGACAGCCATTAAATAAAATGTCACGCATAAACCCAAGATGTACTTAGTGACACAAAATGCAGATAACATTAGATGCACGGTAGAATCTGGCTGGTTAGACCACGTTTATAACTCCTTTGCACAGCAGCAAAAAGCAAGGAGGATAAACCAGTTTATCTGGTCTATTGATTTCTTGTTGCTCTGAATCCTGATACTTTGATTTTTTTTGGCTTGGATCTTTGTGCTGCAAAAAGGGTGAAACTGATGCTTAGGGCCATCTCCCTAGTGGTAACATATGGATCAGGTATGCAGGTTGCTGGCAGAGGATTTTCTAAGGTAAGTCTGCAAAACATGCAACTACAGGTCTCCCTTTAGGAAGGGTTTCAAACCCACCTCTCTCATTTTACATGTTAAATGTGGCCTAGAGGAACATCCACCCACACCAAATGGAAAAGCCAAATTTCCTTCCAGTTCCAAAAACATTATAGACATCTGCCAAATGACATTTCTAATTCTTCCCATAAAAAACGGAAAGCTAAACAGAAGCATCACCCTTCCAATAAATCCATTCCAAACTCTTCCTGATTTATTCCAGATCCACTGCATTTTGGCGAGGCTGTTAAATAATACCCACTTTTGTTCTCCTTATGGGGCTTACCTCAGACTGTGTTTTATATGGGTGTTCCTTCAGAGATTTTAAAAAATGCTCTAGAAATCCTAAAGAGGCAAAGTTTGATTTCTGATATACGTGTTCAGTTCCTATTGACTCCGGTGAGGAATTTTGAGCCAGAATAGACCACAGTGTTGGAAACATTTCTTTAGGCACACTGAGGAAAATGAGTAGTTCTAAATAATTGTTAGTATTTCCATCAACTAAAACAAAATTTACGCACCTTAGTTTGCCTTTTTTTTTTTTTTTTTAGTACAAGAAAAAGACAAATCACCGGCATATGTTTGAGAAAGCAAATGAATGGTGAAATGAAGAAAGCCACAAAAACCTTGTTCACAGGGTTTTTTTTAAGGGCTAATTGATCACATCTCATAATAGATGTATCACCTCTAAAATGTAAGTAAAGGATAAAGCTTTAATTCATCTTTTACTGCAGTGAGATTTTTGAAAAGCATCCAAATTCATATTACCATAAAGAAAACAGGTTTTAAGATTTTATCCTTTACATTATAGGGACGTTGAAAGGGCTGTTTTAAGCTGTCACTGTTGTGCCTCTATTTGTTCTGGAAGGTTTTTGCAGCCTGACTACTTGGACAAGTACAAGAAGACCCAAGATCCTCTGGCTATGCCCTGACCGGGTCAGACAGAGTCAGCTCCTGTCCAAAATCAAGTAATTGAACTTGGGTTGCTCAACCCTGGTTGTTACCTCAACACACAAGTGCCATGTGAAGGCGTCTATATATGACTTTGGATCAGAGCTGGCTCATTTCTGGCCATTTTGAAGAACAGACAGACCAGCTTGCATCTGTCTGTACCTGTCCCTGTAGACATACCCTAAAGCTGCTAAATAGCTGATTTATTTTTTTATTATTATTATGTCACAGTAAACAGTGAATATGGAACGTCAAGCAATCATCACGGAACTAAAAAAATCCTCAACAAAGAGAACAGGTAAAACAATGCAAATAAAATGCAGTTTTTTTCCTCCCACACCCATGAACTGTCATGCAAGTGCAATAGCTGGAATTGACATAAATTCTTTTTGAAAAGATAATTTAGTAGTGTGCAGTCACCTATTATTTTGTCTGTTACTGTACTATTTTAATATGTTTCATCTTATTTTAAGAAAAACTTAAATTTTTATATTTCCAAAATGGAAGCAAGAAATACTGGCTATTGGTAAAGGAAATACAAAAGAGTTTGTGACATTTTCAATTTTTTTTTTTTTCATAAAATTAAAAGTCCTGGTAAACTTCGGATAAGATTCCATACTTTGAAGTCATTAAGTATTGCATGAATGTCTCAGTTGGCAAAATTTTCCCTAACTATATCTGTTACTAAATTCAGTAATGTAGCAAAGTAAAAATGGTGATTACAGTGTATGAAAAAGCATTAATTTGTTCAGTAATATAAACCACCCCAGGTGAAAACAGAACATGGATGTATAATCCTCACTAGTCACTTAGAGCAGTGCTGTCCAATATTATTCACTTACCTTTTTATCATAAATATTTGAGGGTTCATTATTTATTTTTATTTTTGCAGTTTAGTTCTTCCTTTTCCATGTTTAAAAGCCGTCTTTTCCAGATTCTACCAGTAACATTGCTGTTTCAGTATTGATGCAGTCCTATGCCAAATATTGCAGTCCCTAGTCTGTGGATCCACCCTACACAGCCTGCTACAAGCTGTCATAGTGCTGGTTTACCTTTGGTTTTGTGCTTTGTGTGGGTGAATAGAGGACTGATGACCACATTTTGTTTGGAAATACCGTAGCAGTACTAAATGGGAGAGGGACTTATGAAACTCTTCCAAAGGTCTTCCCAGGGTTTTCCAAAGAGCTCTAATAACCTGAGAGATAACAGAAAATATGGGCCAAAGCTTTTGCACCTAACTTGGGTCTCTATCCAAACTCCACATTCAGATGGATCAGAAGACTGGTTTAAAGAACTGTTTGTTCTCAGTGTGATCAAAGGGCCATTCCATTTTACAATGACAGCAGGATACCATATCCACAAATAATACATTTTAAAGAAGTCTTTTAAAGCCCAAACTCTCACCACGATTTGAGCATAGGTCTATGCTATAAAGTGGAACTTTATTCTAGCAGGGGACAAACAGGTGGCAGCTGAATCTGAGATGAGACTTAATTTCCCAAAGGCTTTGCATAAATGAAGGCTAAATAGCATTAAACATAGCAGCACTTTACACCTAAAATATCCCCTATTTCAGTAAGAAACAGCAATATCTCCTCAAAGTAGAACAGAACACAAAGTAGCTATGGGGATATGTAAGCGGATATAAATTTAGAAGATCTGATGAGCCATCTCAAACTTTTCTCCAGCTGCTTTGATGACATCATTGGTTTCACTATCTACAGTGGCACCATTGTGACACTAAACAATGACAGTTCTAAAAGTCTTCTCTCTGCTTTCCTGACAGATATTCATATGCTGTAGAAGGAAAAAAAATGTCTTCTTGTCATCATAATTTTTCTTTTTTTCTTTTCCTTTTCTTTTTTCCTCCCACATAATTCCCTTTTGTCCTTCAGTTCTTAATTGCAATTCATTATTATTTTTGTGAAGAGCAGCCTCATGAAGGCAAAGAGTTAAAGACGTCACTTTAAATGACAAAAGCTGAACACTTTACCCCACTTTCAGTCTCTCATCTATTCATCCTTTTCATTGTGAACTTCGCTATTTCAGCTTTCTAAGCTCTTCAACTACCTGCCCCTAATTTGTATTCCTGGGAAGAGGCCTAGGCTGGTTATTTTGCATTTGTGTGCTAATGGTGCTGAGTTTGCTTCTAAGAGGAGAACTGGGAGGGGAGGGCAGGAACCTCCAAAAGGGTTTAAGTGGGAGTGGGGGTGAAGGTGCGGGAAGGGTTGTTTGGGGGAGAGTCATGCTGAATTTTAACCCTGAATGCTTTCTTATACAATTTAGCACAAAGCCCTCCTGATTATATGGAAAATGACACCCTGTGAAAACTTGCCTGTTCATATACACCTTTTAAGCAAATAGGTTAGTCAAGTGTCTGGAAATCCTGGGAGACATTTGGGTCATCTTTTTTATTAATACATTAAAACATGACGTACATTCAGAGTTTGGGTTTTTTGCATATCACCCTGAAAATTAAGTAACTTATTTAAAGTATGAACAGTATTCTGAAATACATTTATTAGGGGAAACAGTCTGTACATGTACATGATAGCAGTGCAACCCAGCTCTGCTTTGTTTGATAAAACCATTTACTTTCACAGGGTTAATTTTGCCTGTGTGCTTAGATGCCATGTGAGATAAAATACCTTTCATTAGATTAAATAGGCAAACAGAGGAGACTTCTTGACTTATTGACTAGTATTTCAAAGCTGAGTATTTCTTATGCTAATCATTTTTATAACTAATTTAGCAGATGTAAAAGAATGTCATTATGAAGAGTTAGAGATGTTAGTGATTTAGTTTCTAATTAACCAGGGATGTGGCAGACCATTACAGATGGAAATACTCATTAGCTGTGAGAGGCATGGGTGTTTTACTGCTTATTATAGATTCTGCGTATATTTAAAAATGGTTTGGTTGCTTGCACTTTTTAATATGGAGCACTTTCATTTCTTGCTGCTGGGTATATCAGCTTGTTGAACTTTGTCGCATGGTAAACCAGACGACTGCACAAAGCACCTGATGCAACAAAGCGTGTAGGCAGGCATTTTCCATTTCATGAATTATTGCATGACAGTCATTCGCACCCCAACTCCACACCCAAAAGGTGAATTTGCGAAAGGGGCATTTTCCTTTTGCAGGTGTACGTTGCTTATAATACAATTAAGCACATAAGTATTAGATCATCAGATCTGTGCCCATGATTCATTTTGTGAGCAAAAATGAAAGGGAGCCTACCTGCTAATGTTTCCCTACTCAGTGAGCTTTTGACATGCTTTACAGAATGGTGCTGCAGTCTAAATGTCATCCATTTGGTCTGTGCAGGCTTCCACTAGTGACTGCACAGCAGTCTCGGGTGTATAAAAAAGGCTGCTCCTTTAGATTCTTACATCCCCTGAGCGAACTTCCACACACCACTGCTATTTCTCTTCTTAGTACGTTTTGCTTTCTTTAGCTACCATTTCCAAAATTCTTATTTAAAATATTATTTATTCTAAATGTTCAAATTCTGGTTTAGTAAGAACCAATCAAAATATAACCATCTAAACATTCCTCCCTTCCATTAAAAAAAAAATAATTGTACTTTCTCAGATACAGGAAATCCTTTGGAATCAGTACAGTCAGCTTGTTTGGAAAAGAGACTGAATATCGATTGCAATAATCATAAGTCATTTTGCAATATTAGCATATTAGCAATACGGCTAGGCCATTAAGCTCTCTGAGAAGGGCAGTCTGCCCCATGATTTATTACTCTATGGAAGGCAAAAGAGTGACAATTTCATGAGCTATGGCAGAAAATAAACCTGAAGAAGAGCCTCCTCCATGTTCTGACATCAGGGTTATACAGAAATGTGCAACCCTAATAATGGCAGTCTTTGTCTGTTGAACAAAGTCACGCACAGTTTTTCAAGAGTGACCCAGTTAAACTGCTGCAAGCTCTGTTTAGTCTGAATATGCATAACAGACCTCCACCCACCATTTAGTGTAGCTTAACTAGATTAGTTTAAACCGTCCCTTTAGTTAACCAGTGCAATTTTCTCCTTCGGGGAGAAACAAAAGTGGTTGCAAGTCAGATCTTCATTGTTTCTGCACAAACCTGTTTGCGGTTCCTCTCACTTGAGAACAAGTGTGTCCCATTTCAATTCCTGGGTTAGAGTCTACACCAAAAATATCAGGAGGTGCAAATTAAAATGAACTGATATTTCAATCCAAGTATTCACGTAAGGAAGAAGTAAAGATGGAGATTCCTGCTGTGCTATTAGCCTAGTTGTATACATTGCATTGCCAGTTAAACTTTGCCTAAAATACAATTCAACATACTTAGATTAGAAAATATTTTTTCTTTTCATAGCACAGATTAGAGCACTAACCACAGCTATGGAAAATCAGTGTTCAATGCCTGCTCTACTATAGATATCATAACACAAATGACCTTGGGCAAGTCACTTAGTGTATATTTGCACTGCAATCAGACAACCTAACCTTAAAGTTGAGCTTTCCTAAACTTTTTAGCAGCACCAGCAGACCACTGTCAAACCCCGCTGTTTTCAAAGGCCACTGTGGCCCCTTGTAAAATTTTAATCAAAAGCACCATTGTGACAACTTTGTTTTATATGGTTCAGCAAACCACTTACTATAAATTGGGTGTTGCAGATGAGAAT
Source organism: Falco biarmicus (assembly GCF_023638135.1). Taxonomy (NCBI): domain Eukaryota; kingdom Metazoa; phylum Chordata; class Aves; order Falconiformes; family Falconidae; genus Falco; species Falco biarmicus. The sequence continues at coordinate 47,711,062 of NC_079289.1, read as the reverse complement.
TATTCCAATGGCATGGCTTCAATGTGGGTTAAATGCCGAGGGTCCTAGGCAGATTTGTGCATCCTGAGCTGCTTTGTCTTTGCTTCTCTGAGTGCCTGAGCTATTCTGGCTACCACCAGCTTTTCTCTGCCTGTCCTCGCTTCTGCCACACTTCCCAACTGCATTGTGAACTGTACGTCAGCTCCTCACCTGTAAAAGTATTTGTCTACCTTATGGTGCAATCTGAACATAAACATATCAAAAGACTGTGAGGAATGCAGACATCATAGGGTTAATAAGAGTATTTAATGTATAGTCTAAAATACACTGAATAGCTATCTTCTCAGCTTTCTCTAGGACCTTACGGGAAGTCCTGGGGCGTATAGCTATAGGAATGAGCAAAGTACTAAAATGAAGGTAGGAGGTTATATAGCTGTCAAAAATTCTCAGTTCTGTTGGTTTAGCTAATGTCTGACTCATCTGACCTCTCTCTAGCCTGACTACAGTGGAGATTAAAAAAAAAGGGGGGGGGGGGGGGCACCAGACTATTTTACAAGAACAGAAGGTAGTAAAAGGAAGGGGCTGGTGTTACAATGAGCAGCTGATGGCCAACATTCATCTTTCCAGATGCCAGAATCCAACAGTTTGTTTGGTTTTGTCCTCAGAGTTAATCTGACATACCTGAACATGTGGAATCTCTTTACAATGATGCATGCTTCTGGCTGAAGCAAGTGGGGAAGGAATCTGCATGTCACTTCCACAGGATGTCAAGTAAGGAACAGCATAAACAAAATTGTTACAAGTAGCACATTTTGGGCAATCAGAGTACAGCCTCTGATACTCCGAATCAGAGTGCAGTGGTGGTGTTCTTTGGTATAAGTTGGTTTCTTCACCCTTAATTGCAAATTATTTTCCACAGTACAAGCAATAATGTAATGCTTCCTTAGGGAAACTTTGCCCAAATTTTGATAAAGAGTAATTGGGATGCATACCCCATCTTCTTAGGTTATTGCTTCTGCTAGTAGTAAACCAACTGCATTATATCATGAGCTTCTTCCAGTGGTCAGAACAACCAAGGCAAACCAAAGCACACCAAACCAGGAGTGGGCCTCATGTTAAGTTAGCAGCTACTATCTTTCTATAGGGAAGCAAACTGTAAACATTAATGGGTACAACTAGATCAGCTGTATCTATACATTCTATGAATTTTCATTGATGCCAAATTCTAAGAGATTAAAGTCTATACAGCTGTCCTACTTTGATCGTTAATTTTTCTCTACATGTTGCTTCTGAGTGCTCTTGGAGAAAAAGAAAAATCTTTCAACTACAGTAATCTAGCCTTCACTGTGCAATGACTGAAATAGATATTGTTTTGTCATTTACAGGTTATTGCTTAATAGAAAGTTGTCTGAGCTAGTTTCCTGAGATTAGGTGATGACATATTTGAATGTCACTTATCAAAATCATGTAAGCAGTATGTGTATCTTAATAAAGATCCTCTGTGCTGGGATTTTTTTTTTCCCCTCTGGGTTATAAACTATGTTCTGATGCATAAAAATGAATAATTTAGTTATAACTCTACCACCACAAGTTTATTGTAAACTGAAGCCACAATTGCAATCTTGGATGCCACAAAAAACTCACTATAAAAATATCTAAATGGTTCTTTCTTCAGCTGCAATAACATAGCATTTTACATTACCAGATGTTAAAACTCTATAGATTATCTGACAGCAAATACTATATCAAAAGCAGTTCAAAAGAAAAGTAAAAATTATTTTCATATTTTTAATCATGCCTGCAGATGGGTTAGGATAATCTGTCATAGTTCAGAAGTAGAAAAGAAAAGAAACAGGCTTGATGTAACTTGGCTCAGTGGTCTGTTTCAAATACAGTTCAGACACAACGGGAAAAACAAACAGGTCTTTGCTTGAGAAAAACAGATGCAGCAGGCAAACGCAAAATCTTACTTTGCTCGTCTCAAAGACAAAAAGCAAAAATCTATCTTTTTAGGAGCAAGAGATCACTCCAAAGATCCCATGTAAGCTTTTCTTTTTTGAAATACTTTCTGCACTTCCCCCTTCCTCTTCCCACACATGCTGAATCAACAAACCCAGATGTTCACAAGAATACATCCCTCAGCACAGCCATGTCCTAAGCCATGCATGTACAACAAGAGGAGATGCCTTGCTGCAGATGCAGAGGAATCCTGTGGGACCAATTGTTGCACTGCAAAGTGATGTACAAACTGTGCTGCACAGACAGCAAGGAAACTGAGCATGCTTTTTATTTCTGCATGGGGAAAGCTTAATGGACTGGATGCCCGTTGGGGGCCCTGAAGATCTAGAAACTCAGTGCCTGTGAAAAATATGACTTCTGACTGGCAGCTCTGGGTATGTGCATCCCAGGTTCTTGTCCTTTTAGCGACACAATGTTCCTTCTTAGTCTGGCACAGCACTGAACTGAAGAATAGGATCTGGAAGACAGAACAGAGCCTGATACTAATAAACCCCACAATCCATAATTATTATCTCACCTTCTTATTTGTGGCATTTATAGGGAATGGTGTTTCAGTTTATATCCACCCAAGCTCCGTCTCAGTCATCTGCTTACCTGCTTTCCTCAGATGCTTTCCTTGACTGACACCTATTTTATTTTCAGTCAGCCTGTGATTTAAATGTGCGACCACTTGAATCTGAAGAAAGCAGCAGGCTTATGTTTTGCACCCAGCAACTCTTGTGTCACCTTCTCCTAGTTTAGTTATGCCTGAATGCCTCGTAGCGCCCTTCAGCTGGCCTGCACCCAGGGGTTTAAAGAGGCAAATTCATCCGGAGCACTTCAGTGAAAATACAAAATAAGTGGCAGGGCAGGGGTGTGATGGGGAACCAAACCGCCTGGTGCCTGGCGTTAAAAAAATATATAATAAAATAATAAGGCAGCCCTTCCCCACAAACAATGACCTGGATGTTTACTGTGCTTGGCCGCACACCCAAGAGCGACGCCTGCGTCGCCCCCCTCCCCGGGCCGGATGGCTCCACAGCTCAGTGCCTTGGCTTAGGTGCAGTTGGAAATGCCCGAGAATGGCTCTTTGTTGATTTTCGCCTGTGCGAGAGAGCCTGGTGTTGCTGCGAAGCGAAGTGCTATTGAATTTGCTCACTCAGGCAGAACACTCGACAGGAAGGAAGGAAGCAGCCATTCTTTCTGGTCCTATTGTCTGGCCACCAGGCTTAGGCAATCAAACAGCCCTGTGGCCCGGCTGCAGGCTCCCGCTCCGGCCTCTTCTGGTGGGCCCGGGGCGAGGAGGGGGGGAGGCGGGGGACTGCCTGCTCATAGCGCTTACTTTGTTTTCCCTGCACTTCAACCGCATCTTTTCACGGCTCAGGGCCTCAGGTAGCCGTTTTCCAGCCTTCGGTGTGTTTCACCAGGGGAAAAGGATCGGGGAAGGGAGGGATGAGAGTAGCTCCGGGGGTGGGGACGGGGACAGCACAGCTCAGAACTGCTTCTGGGCCGTCACTGGGAGAGAGGAAAGTGCCAGAGCAAACTGCAGGAGCCACTGAAAGGTCCTTCCAGTACTAGGAAATATTCCTGTTGTGATCAGAAGGCACTGTGCAAAGCTGTGGGCCATTTGACCACGCATATCTTACTCAGGGGTAGCGGAAGGGTGAGGTGGAAAAGGGTGCTGGACAGACAGAGCAAACCTGCCTTTTGAAATGGGTTCATTTGAAAAGGATGTAAATAGAGCGTGCATTGCTGATTCCCCAGTCCCTAGCTCAGTTAGCTCCCTTTTCTCCCCAGAGAAGAGAAGAAGGTGAAAAACAGAGCCAAAGGGGCTGGTTTGGCAAGGCAGGGTGCTGCGAGCCTTGCCCCTGCTTGTAGTAACGCCACAGGGTCAGGGCAAGTTCTCCTGAGGTTTCAGAATGGAGAGAGAGCAAAAGGGATAGCCAGCCTGAGAGCATCCAGTGCAAAAATCTGCCATTACGTTTTACCTGCCGTGTTACATCCCTGCAATGTCTCAGCACTTCCAGTCTAAAATCAGGTTGCAACCATCATATTGCTATACGGATTTTGCAATGCCATCACTCTTGCTCTTTCTAAGATCTGTCCGTGGGATAGCCCCCTGCTATGGTATGGTGTTTGGATTTGCTGTGTGATAGCTGCAGGCTTTTCTTGTTTTGTCGTGGCAGGCCTTCCTTAGACAATATGCTCCGGTGGTGGATCAGGTAATAGGTGTGTCGGTGATGTCAGTCTTAATGTCGCATGATAGAGTATGCACCAGCAAATTTGTGCTGTACGGTGAGATAGTAGGCTCTGGCGAATGCAGAGGCTTTAGTTCAGTATTCACACAAACCCAGTTCTGCAAGCTTGGGACTAGTTTTGTGGCAATTTAAGCCACTCTAAATCCAGGCTCTGGTGCTCCCACCCATGCTGGTGTCCCCAGCTGCATGTTCCTGATCTATCATCTTAGTCAATGTCATTGTTTCAAGTCTCGCTTGGTCACAAGCTTGGACACAGCTGGGAACAAATGACAGTCCTCGAGCCTGCTCACCCAGTCACTATGCAGAGGCCAGTGTTGGCAGAAGGGGCAGGAGGGAGCAGGGCGGTGTGGTGGGGGGCAAGTGGCATGGTGTACCTGCCGCAGCCTGGGCTTGGTGAGGCAGACATTGCCCTTCAGCACAACACCATGCTGAGGTACTTCAATTGCCATGTCCAAAGCCAGAAGGATTTGCCTATACCCAAGAAAGCCTATGGGCTGCAGTTGCATTTTGTTAACTTCAACAGAAAGACACGCATTGCATTTTGGAATTTTGCCATTAAAGTATACCCAGCTTCCCACCGTTATCTTAATAAAACCTCTGCTCAACCTGCTCACACCTACCCTGGTCCAAATCAGAAACAACTTTGATGATTTAATGAAGTTATTCCAGGTTTGCCAGTGCAACAGGCAGAAATCAACATGAATTATACCCTTTTTTTTTTTTTGCTTTTTAACGGAAACAAGTGGAAATTACTAGAACAGAGAGAGATTTGAAGCCAAGCAGAACTCTTGGGTTTGGATTTTATTACAAGCTTGAAATTCAGGCCAGTTTTGATGGGATTCGTAAACGCTTTCAACAAACGTGGGCCGAGTTTCAAGTGAGGCTGGGCTCCGTTGTGAGGGAATCTGGGCCAAGGTATGGTTTTGAGTGGAAAGCATATGAAAATCAGTGCATTTTCCTGATTTAGAGTCTTGCTTTGAAGTACTTGGTCCATTCAAACCTAAAACTCAAAGCAAAAACCCACATGGTGTGAGTGCACTGGAGCCAAAACTATAATAAAAAATTCCCTTGAAACTCCATGATTCAAAGCTAGCACAGCTCCAGATACTCCTTATAAGCTGTTACCAAGGTTGTTTTATTTTGCATATATATTTTACTTCAGAAATTTTAAATAATCTGAAATCTTTACCAGTTTCTGGATTCTTGAGAGATTGTGTTAACATCTTACTGTAAGGGCTGTAGCAGGGTAGAAAGGATTCAAGATTATTACTTTTGTTAATATCTTGCCTGTGAATATATAAATAATTACTTTTTTTTTGTCTTGTCCTAAATAAGATACATCATTAGCAACCTTACTCTATGTCTTACACCATGCTTCATGCACCATGCTCAGAGTGTCTGAGAGCCTTCCAACAGTGCATGAAACAATGTGAATAACATCTGTTACATGCTGTTTATTGTCTCATACTTTCCCTTGAGATGCAGCATGTGCAATGGAGTGTCTTGTTCTGGTAGGGATTTTTTGTGTTGTGATTTGTTTTATGATCAAGAAACCACTTCTTTGAAAATGTCTTAAAGGGCAAACGAGTGGAGGGTAATACTGGTTAGAAACTGGAGGGAAAATTCCCCATGAGCTAGTACTGACACATTTTTTTTTTTCTTTTTTTCTTTTTTTTTTTTTTTTTTCCGTTGACAGACATTTTCACTTTACTTCAGCAGTCACATACACAAGCTCTGTGCACATATTCACATAGCTGAACAGAACGGCTTTCAAGCATTTTTGTTTGAACACAGCGTAATGCAATTAGCTTTACTGCCCAGTATGCCTTTGATAGCAGAAAGTATGCTACAAGCTGACTTCTCTCCCCTTTACAGATGCATCAAAATTCCATATGAGCAGCCACCCAGCGACTCGGCTGGCTTTTGCATTTCCAGTTAACTACACTGAATCATAAAAGTCTGGGAAAGGATCTGAGAATCATGTTTCTCCATCTACTGCAACACTTCAGCTGTAAGGCTGAATTTGTGTTACATGTGGAGAATCGTATGTTGGTACGTGTCATTCATAGTCCTATGCAGATCTGTTAGACAATTCTGAGAGGGGCTGGTAGTCCCCCAGCCGCCTGCCTGTGGAACACCCATAGAGCTAATGGGAGGTCCACATGTGCCTTGCTGATAGGATTGGGCCCTGTGGCTAAAAGCAGTCAAAATATTTTGTGATATCAGCAATTATTCCAGTACCAAGGGTCTCCTTTCTTGCACAGCTCTGTAATTAATCCTTGGCTCCTTCAGCTGTGATCCTGATAGTCCAGGCCAAGAGGAAGCAGGGGCAGGGCAGTCAGAATGGAAGTCTGGTTCTCACTTCAGAATCAAAGTGATGGCCTTAAACATCACCTGGAAAAGGGAAGTGAATTGTTTCTGAGGTGAAAAAGAGAAAGAAAAAGAACAGCTGTGGGGATGCCATGGTCAAAAGAAAAGAGAGAGAAGCAGTGAGGAAGCAGTAGTGGAAGCAGATGCACGTTTGCAGAATAGTCACTGCTGCTCCTCCAAGCACATTGCCATCACTAGTGACCTTTCCCAGAAATAAATGCACATTTGCATACTCTGCTCTTCCTTCTCCTTGGAAGTTCAGAGTAAAAAACCAAACATGTAGAAGCTCTCCAAAGTTCAATCTCCATCCGTTCTTCCTCCTGGCAAGTCCTACGAGTCCCTTCTGTGTATAAAGCAATACGAATTAGAGCAAACATTGGTTCTAAGATCATCAGAGCAACAGTGAAGAACCCTGTACCGAACAGCTGTTATAACATAGTGTCCGAAATAGTGACTTGCCATTATTTCACTTGTCCACATACACTGGTATGAGAGGTGACCTTCACTTTAAAAAATGTTTCTGGAGCATGTACGCTAGGTGAAGCACCTCTCTATATCAGAGCTCTGCATAGCACGGGAAGAATGAAGAAAGCACCGTGTTAATGATTCCTCTGGCCAGGCCTGGACCAGCTTAGACTGAATCTCAGCTGCCCCAGCTGGCATAGCCTGTGTGCGGTTAGAGCACTGTAGAAGCAAGCACATGCTTGCTCCTCTCCCCTTCCTTGACCTTACAGTTTGCATAGGGAAAACTCAGGTCATGACAGAGGAGATGATCTGGCCTGTAAAATTTCTTCGGACAGAGAGAAGTTTGTGCTAATTCAGCATGTTTCAGTTTGCTGAGCTTCACCAGGCTCCACATGATTTTTAACAGAAGCTCTACATACCAGATCCTGCGTTGTGTTGTGGAGATCCCTCAGCACAGCTATCTACACCTACTTTGATAAAAAGCTGGTTCAACTGCTGGCTCCAAAGCTTTTTTCTGATTTCTATTTTGATGAGAAGACTTAGTGGACATTTGAGCTACGTGGTGTCCTTGCTGTATCCCGCTTGCTTCTTCCCCCATGTGGATTATAATGAGTTTGTTAGCTGTCATATCTTGGAGATTAAGCTTTTGTACAAGGTTTTTTTCAGGAGAGACATGTGTAAAGGGGCCCTTTCAGCCAGAGAACAAGTGTTCCTTAATGGCCATACACATTTTTTTGGCATGCATCCATATATTGGCAGTATGATCAAACATATCCCAGCAGACAGTAGAACAGAGATAGTTGTAGGTATAGAGAACTTGGGAACGCAGGGAAAAATACATCATCTCTGTTTTCTTTTAGGACCTCCCTCAAGACTGAAGGCCCATAGTAAATGGTGATCCTGATTGCTGCGGTGTCAGCTTAGAGGACTGTCTGGAAAATTCCATACAAAACAAAAGGGCTGCTGAGCTGCCTTACTGACAAATTAACTTATCAGCTGGAGAAGTTTTGATTTACAATGAAATTCTCTGTTGGTTACTGAAAGTCTCCCATTTAAAATTAATGACCCCATAGCTGATGAATGATGAAGCAGGAAAGGAAGTGTGCTGAAGGCTGAACAAAAATCATCAGGTGAAAGGGGCGCTCTCTGATTATGGAATAAAAAGTAGTCATTAGGGCTTTAAAAAAACCAAAACAACCCAGAGTTCTGCTTTTCACTGGTGCTAGTGGTGGATGTTTTCTTGGAATAGAAAATGACTTCCCCCCCTCAGGATCTGTGGTACTATAAAAACAGTCCCCTTCAGAACTAACTTCCAAATCGGCTAACATAATACTCCTCTGAAGAAGAATAAGAATGTTGGTTTTACAGTTAATTAAGGGTTTTGGGTCAGGAACTTGAAATATATCCATTAGGGTATGGTTTTCTGGTTAAGGAGTCATAAATACACAGTACACTTTATGAAATAGCTTGAAAGGGACTGCATTTAAAATATGATAGCTGCTTTGGTGTGTTTAGGACCAGATAAACGTTGAAAGAAAAGAGGCAGCTCACCTTGACAATAACTGGGTGTGTAATTTCTTTGGAAAAGTGTATTTTTTTGTGACCTGTGCGTTCCTTTTCTTTCTCTTAACTGATTTGAGGATGGAGGTAGGCAAGATAAAGATGAAAGCAGAAAGGTAGAGCAAAGTAACACAGGGATTTGGGGCTTTTAAAACCCCAAAAGGACTTTTACAGGACAGAACTGAAGAGAGTACCTACTTCTTGAAGCCTTGTGAGGTGTGAGAGAAGCTGTGACAGTCATTTCTAGAAGAGGAGATGATTAGTGAGGCAAAGCATAGTCAGGAAAGGAATCTGTGAAGGAAAACATACAAAAAGACACATTCAGGCGCCAAAATCCCAAATCTCCTGTTGTGGCTCTGCCTCCAAAGACACTCCGGCATTGCAGGGGGTGGATGCAGGGGGTGGAAGAGAGAGAAGCAGGGTCCACACAGGTACCCTTGAACAGTGAATCATTTGTTTGTGAGCAGAATAATCTTTCAGAAAGTTCATCATTTCCAGGACCATTCTTATGCTAATTTCCCAGACTTAGGGAAACCTTAAACTCCTTCCCTTGCTGAATGGAACCATTTCTCTATCAAGAGTTAATTTTAAAAAGAGAGCAAACAGAAGGACTTGATGTTTGGCAAGGCTGGGGTTAGAATGTTCCCATATACACATACACATTTAGAAGAGAAATATCTTAGTATTCATGATACTTGGTGATAGAGTAGCAAAAAGCTTTCAATTAAACATGAAAAACAAATATCACAATGTATCTCAATTCTTCAGTCTTTCATATTCTGAAGGTATTTTTTATGGGGTTTTTTTTCCACCTTTTTTTTTTTTTTTTTTTTTTTTGGTGAGTGTCTTTCATTTCAAGTTACCCTTATGCTGGGTCCTTTTTTTAATTCCCTTTGGCCAAAGCATTTCTGAATTTCTGCCAAGAAGTTACTATGTAAAGCCTGTTGTACTCAAGAGTTGGATTCCCATTCCTGGAATCATGACTAGCAACCCCAAAATAGAGTGCATTGTTGTTTCAGAAGCAAAACAAGAGAGGAAAGAAACCTTAGGAACAAACAGAGAAGGATGAAGCCAAGCGACAGTTACAGACTCTTCAGAAAGCTACTCTTCAATTAGACATTTAGATTGGCTACTGATGAATCTAATCTAGATGGTAGAAAAAACTGCATTTGAAGTACAGTCGCGACTCTTATAAATTAATGCTATACAAAGTTACCTACTTTTGCTTCCTGCCTACTTGTGTTTAGGAACCAGCATCTTTACAAACACTTGAGGGGCAAGACACCTTGGAATGTCCTGTTTCTGCTGTAGAGCACATTTTTTTTCTGAACACAAAGTGAAACTTCACCACAATTACATTGCAAATTCACTCCCTGGGGAAAAAAATAGCACAATATATGCAAGGGGGAATTAAAAAGAGAGTAAACTTTTTTTTTTAATGCCAGTGTAAGCAAACAGGTTAGCAAAAATATTGATGTTTCAGCAAAAATACTGATGTATCAGTGAAGAAATACTGATACTTTAGAAAAAGATTCTGTGCTAATGAAGTCTTCCAGCAGACATCCTTTGCTAAAGAAAGTATTTTCAGGAAACTTTGTTTGTTGAAGTATATTACTGAATTCTCATCCAAAAATCCTGTACCAAATTACCATCTCATCGATTTAATATGCCATGCATTGCTTTTTGCTGATATTCATCACACAGAAGTTTAAATTTCATAAGCATAGCAGCATTTGATCCTATAATACTAATCATTATTAACAAGAGAAAGTTTAAAATCATGGAGAGTTCAAATGGAGCTCAAATGGGAAAAACAGAAGAAACTTTAGATTGACAAACAATATTATATCTTCTTTGTAAGAGAATGGGATGGAGGGAGTCTGATCACCATTAAAAAGGTTCTAGTAGTAAGTTGTATTAAAATGTGTTCTTGGGAAGACTGAGTTTGAACCAGTTAAAGAACATGAAAATGAGAGGAGGTGCCTGAGAAGGTAAAAATAATCTGTAAAATCTGTGGAACTTTATGGTGGTTATGAGTCTCCCTGTTCCCACTAGTACTTTTATAATGACAGCAGGAGGGAAATCGGGTTATCCTACCCCCAAAATACTAAATCCTTTCACTTGAATTAAGAGGACCTTTCTTAAGAATGTGTGTTTTGTGACACACAGTGGACAGACCTGTTTCTATCAATTTAGTAGTGTATGATGAAGCCATTGATTCCCTATAATATACACAGAAACAAAATCCTACTTTTAGTTTAATAAAATATTAATATGGATTAAAATGTTCATATGAAAAGACAAGGTAAGATAAGACTATGATTTCAGCCTCTGCTTCCAATGGGTGTCAACACTATGATAAGCTTGAGAAACTGTGAAGATCTGAATATAGAAGTGACAAATCACCCTGGGAAAGCTCATTCCCTTTAAAGCACATCAAAATTATGCATCAAAAGCCAAGTATGGTCCAGAATCACTAGTCCCTTTGGAAGTGTTTGCCTTCAGCATTTTTTTTTTTTTTTTAAATCATATATGTACATATGTGCAATATAAAGTACATGTTAAAATCCAGTAATAAAATATGTTGGAAATCCCAGGCTAGAAATACATGGTGACATCCTAACCATCCAATAGGACACGTTATTTGTCTCTCTGCTTTAAGTAACTGATGAAGCAGTTCCACAAAAGTTAATATATATTTTGTAAGGGCATGATCAACATAAAGGAATGTATAGCTCTGAGTGCCTATGAAAGGTTTTAGCTGCTGAGGCTTAGGTATGCAGTTTGGTAACTTAATGTAGGGGCAGGCAGGTTCTTAATCTGGATACCTTCAAAAATTCTATATAGAGACTTTAGCACTTACGTTTTTGAGGATGCTGTCTGCTCCAGCAGGCACTCCAGCAGGCAGCTAAAACCATCGGTTGAGAGCTTGCGTTAGACAAACTGGAACCTCTCCTGAACTATCTGAAAGAGAAGTTTTCAAAATAACATCATAAGAATTTTTAAAAAAATCCTGCTAAAGGTGTCATGAAGCTAGAAATACATGATTAGGTGAGAAGAAGACTTAAATACAAACTCCTTTTATGGCCCTACAAAACTGAATCCCCATATAATGCAGAACACTTTACCAAGTGGACATGCACAAAGTATTACTAAAGAAAACTTCCTTATGGAGTTGTCTGGCCAAAACACAATATAAGACAATACCACTGAAATCAAATCGCAAGGGTCACACTGTTTTATTTTTTCTGATCCATGTTGGTGCACATTCAAGAGTAATTAATACAAAGCGCATGTGTGTCTCTAAATAAACTAGTGTGTTTGGATTTAAAAATGTGACTATGTCAGTTTCTGTAATTAGATCCTTTAGCATCTGTTACTGATCATTCCTGCACTTCTTTAGCTTACACTTGTGAACCAAGTAAAATGCAGAATGTTACCATACAGAGGAGCAATGCTAAAGAAAACATGTATCGTGTCTAGCATTACAGGGCCAAACAGTCATGTGTGGTTATCAACCTAATTTGCTCTTGGTCTGCACCATAAAAATCTCTGACATATGCAGAAAAATTGTGTTTGGGCTCTTGGTGCCACGCGATCATGAGGAGAGGGTGTTCAGGCAGTCGGGACAGCTGGCTAAAACTACGCTTGGTGCGAGAGTTCACAGACAGACACTCCCAGTTTTAGCACAGACTTGGGCTGCCATTTTTTTCTTAGGAATGACAGCATGCTACGAGAATGTGGAAATGAATATAACCCGATTCAGAGAGTGAGACTTTTCTCCTCCTGAGCAACGCATTTGCTTTACTACAGAGAGAGCACAGGCATACTGGTTTACACTACACAGTGCCTTCTGCCTGATTTGTGTCAAGCCTACGAGTGTTAACATTTAGTAGATCTGCTAGGTGTGCCTACCAAAGGCTTTGTGATTATGCCTCTCCAAAGAGAGATCCAAAGTAGGGCAGATGTGAGAATCCTGATGCTCTCTTTGCTCTCTTGAACCTGTCTTCAACAGTAGCTGTAGTGAACAAAGAAGACATATATTAAGTATCAAAAGCTGTAAGTTTGTAACTTAGGTAGGTTACAATAAAAATCACTCAGATTTCCCACAAAGAGTTTCAAAATCAGAATGGTTAGATACTGAAGAATTGAACACCATGAAACCTAGCTGCAGGACAGAATACCCAGAAGAAATGAGAAAATGTGAATAAAAATAAAAGTCAGTTTGGACCTGACCCTCGTGGTTCTTTTGCAGCTTTATTCTTCATAATCCTCACTATTTAAATGTAAAGAATTCATAATAAGGTGAAGAAGGGCACCAGAGATTTAATGTAGTATGTGCACATGGAATGAGAAATGTCTCTTATAGTCCAAAGCAACTGAGGGATTTGATTGAGAATTAACAGAGTAAAAAATGATCATAAGAATTTTCATCTGGTTACTGTTGCTTATGATAACAGACACTGGTACTCATATGTCTCAGATAATATGTTTCAAAGTAGTCAGTGTTATAACAATTTCCAAGATTATTAAAAAGATAAAAAAGTGCATATCTACTATAGATCAATAGTCAAAAGAGTGAATAATATGTCAGTGCTACCATAGGAAGTAAATTTCATTTAGTTCCCTTATTGATCTCTGAGACAATTACACTGTACACAAAAAGAAATTAAATTATATTTATGTGTTACTTTGTGAACTGCATTAATTCATGGACTCATGATCTTACAGCAAGGAAAAAGCTTCCAAACTAAAATTTATGTAAACCACTACAGTTTTTCTTTCCCAGATCTGAAGTATGTGTTACAGCCAGACAGATGTAGTCCCTTGTTGATGCGGTTCTGACAATTTTGTCTAACATAACAGTATATTTAACAGCAGTATAAATTTCAATATAGGCTACAGTCCAGTCCACCTAATTCTGACTCCAAATTTGTACCTACAGTTTAAACATCTCAAAGACCTTTTTTGGTGCAGTGATTCTCTCTGATACAGGGAACCTGGATAATAGGGCAATCCATCCCTAGGGAGCTAATGCTTGGCCTGGGCTAAGTCCCCCAGTTAGTTATGTGGGTGGGATCTCATGTCACTTATTCTGGCAAGAGTGAAAAAATGCAGTCCTTATCAATCATAGCTGCATAAGGCAGCAGATAATGAGGTAAAAAGATCTAGCAAGGAGTTTGTTTTCTCAAGGGTGTGGATGCAAAGAACCATATAGACATTCGAATTGTTTGGAGTCCTTCCCATAGATGACAGGAAAAACCAAAAACCTTTTAAAAAATGCTAAAAGCTCCAGGTGCTCACTGTCCAGCTCGCAAAACCCACCAGCTTTCCTTAACAACCTCTCCAAGGCAGCTGTTCTCTGGCCTGTCAAATGCTAGGCTTGCAAACATAGGTCTACTACTATGTCTCTCTCAGCTCCTTGCTAGGGGTGACAAGGTTTCTCTTTTGCTCGAGACACATAGATTTTCTGTCTGAGAAGCATTCCAGAGAAGGATTGGTTCAGCCACTGCATACAGAGTGTGTTGTAAAACATCCCCCTCCTATGGTGTCCCTTCACAGTCAGTTCCAGTGGGAATATCCACCTCTTTTGACACTTTACAAGGGGTGCCCATCCTTGCCCTTCAAACAGCGCATTGTATGGAGTGTCATGCATCAAGCAAACCAGGGCGATAAATGTGTTGTCAGTGCAAAAATAAGGAAAGTCAGATGAAAAGTATGAAAAATATACAGTTGTTTGAATTTAATGTCAATGTTAGTAACATAGAGAATGCTTCTCTGATTCAGTTATTTGTATTTTGTATTACTGCGTTCAATAAATTTCTCTATTAATGAAAGCTGTAAAGGACATCCAGGTGGCCAGCCTTCTGAACACAAGAATGGGCTGAACCTCACAGATTTGCAGGGGAGTTCAGGTTCACCTATTGCAGAAGGCACAGGGCCTTTTCCCTAAACTTGTCCCAGCATGTTGCTGGGACAAACAAACACAATATGAAATGTAAGTATCAGCTGCTGGCTGGACAAACGTTTTAACATTTACATATATTTTAGTGTGTGGGTTGGGAAGACAGAGGTAATCAGGCACTGAACGTTATTAAAAGAGCTAATCCTTTGCTAAAGCGATGTAAGCCATTTGTGTAACCTCACTGGCATTGTAGTAAAAACACATCACAACCTTGTTAAAGATCTTAATTCTTTGCCCCTGAAAGTGTAAAGCAGCTCGTGGGTCTATAGCTCTATAGTTTGGAGGAATGTTGTACAATTATATTGTAATCAAAAGGAAATGATTGCACCTCAGCTTAATTTTATCTAAGTTACTTCTGAAATACTCATTTTGAGATGTAATAAGAGATTCATCACATGCCTACTTCTTATTTTCTAGACAACTTTTTTTACAGCAGAGCTGTAATCACAATAAACTCAAAGGAACAGAGGCATGATATAGAATCATAGAATCATTTAGGTTGGAAAAGACCTTTGAGATCATCAAGTCCAACTGCTAACCCAGGACTGCCATGTCCATCACCAAGTCATGTCCCTAAGGACTGCATCTACACATTTTTTAAATAGCCCCAGGGATGGTGATTCCACCACCTCCCTGGGCAGCCTGTTCCAACGCTTTAACCACCCTTTCAGTTAAGACATGTTCCCTAATATCCCATCTAAACCTCCCCTGGTGTAACTTGAGGCCATTTCCTCTTGTTCTGTCACTTGGTATCTGGGAGAAGAGACCGACCTCCACCTGTCTACAACCTCCTTTCAGGTAGTTGTAGAGAGCAATAAGGTCTCCCCTGAACCTCCTCCTCCCCAGACTAAACAACCCCAGTTCCCTCAGCTGGTCCTCATAAGACTTGTGCTCCAGACCCTTCACCATCTTCATTGCCCTTCTCTCTGCATGCTTCAGCACCTCAGTGTCCCTTCTGCAGGGCCCAAAACTGAACACAGTGTACTGAGACCTATATATATGAGCACCTAGACATTTTGAAGAAATATATTTTCCACAATTTTCAGGATAAATCTTATTCACAGCCACAAGCATCACTAGTAAGCTTGACAAGGTGGGATTCACAAACTTCAAGTGTCTGTATCTGAGGCAATTACCTAAGATTCCCTTCATAGCCAATAGAGAAATAGGTACGCTAAGAGTAATTTGACCTGTTTTCATCATCTATTTTAGGATGAGATGAGTCATACTTTAGATGTGCTTACTTATTTCACTGAACATAAATGAGAGCACAGAGACACTACTTTAGATGTTAAATACATCTACACTATGATTTATGTTGATTAAGATCTGATGTCTATATTTGGTCAAAGGAAACCAAATCACATTGACTTTTGATGGTTTTCAATTAAGCACAATAAAAAGGTTCATTTAGGGGCATGTCTTACATCCTATACAAAAGACACAGTAAAAATTAAGAAGTGAGACCAAGGTCTAATCAGGTGTCTGTTGTGGTTTACATGTGGAGAAATTGGTTGGACTGGTAACGTGAGATAACACTTTCCTTCAACAAAGAGTTACAAATACGTGCCAATGTATGATTTAATTGTTTATATAGGCAAAAGTGTAGCATGGGATATCATATGGTTTTTTTTTAAAAGGGACAATGCAGAGGAAGAAGCTCTTCTATCTTCACTGTCATAGTCCGATATCAAAACAGAAATTTGATGATTGTGAGGAAATCTATGGCTTACACTGGTATTACAGTAAGCAGACAAAGTCCTACATTTGTGTAGTATGTGATTTGTATCTAGATATATATATATAAAAATATATAAGATAAATATATAAATGGAACAAGCTAGAAAGATCAAACAATTAGGATGTGAAGAGTCCTAGTTTCAGTTCCTTTCTTGAGAACTTCTGTTTTGAGAAGCAGATGGATACTATACATGAATATTAGTATTTTTAGAGCATGTGTATATGGTGGTGTGTGTATGCATATTTATGAAAATAAAAAAGAACATATTATCTGCCATATACAAGAAAACAATTATGTCCCACATTGCTGGTTATCAGTTTGAAGTTCAGAGGCCTGTAAACATTATTTATTTAATGGTTTGGTAAGAGCAATATCTTTATTATGTTTATTTTATAAAAAACTCTTTAAATGACACCAAGGACAAATAACTAATAACTTACCCTTACTGCCCATTCCCTTTTGATCATCTGAAATCCTTGGAAAGCTTTCCACATCCGTACTTTGCAGTGTTCCAGGTTTGTATTTTGGCATTGACATTTATATCTTCTATAGCCCTTATGTATCAAAGAGAATATGAACCTTCCAAAGGTTTGGTTTTTTGGCTGTGGGGTTTTTTTGTGTGTGTTTGGGTTTTTTTTTTTTTTGTTTGTTTATTTGTTTGTTTTTGAGTAGTAATATATTGCTAGCAATGTTGCATTTTTAGCAACATAACATCCTAAAAATGCATGTCTGAGATATCTGAGTATTATAGAGGTGCTAGCCCAGACATGCTAAGCTGCTTCCTTCCCCCAGGAATACCCTTTGGTCTGCAGTGAGGAGCAGTCATCCAAATATGCCCCAAAGCAAGCTTATTTACAGCCACATCGGGAGACGACAACTTTCCTTTTCACTAGGGGCTCCATTGGTAGGCCATACCATCAGCAGGCACAACGAATCATCACATCCCCTCCTCTGTTTCAGCTTCTCTTTGCCCATCCCTCTATCCCTCTGGATATCATCACTAAGACCCACGGAGGGGACTTTTTCCTCCTCATACCTGTACAGTTTCCTCCTCCAAGGCATTGTGGTGCAGGTGGCTTTATGCTGGGAAGTGGCCACTACAATGGTGTGCACCTGGCAGCCAGCAGTTTGATGGCACAAAACTTTGCTTCCCAGCCCAATGAGTTCAGCAGAGCTTCAACCATGGTGACACCATCATTATTTTAAATCCTCTAGTTAATGGTGCAAACCAAATCTGTCTCAGTAAACAGCCCCCATGGTGTTGGCTTGCCTCCTTAAGATTCCTCCTTAACCCCCCACTCTCAGCAGCTACCTTTCTGTCAATATGCTCTGGGTTGGCACAAACCACTTCTCCTCACACCTGTGATTGTATTGGGAAAAAAGACCAAAATAAATATTTAAAGTGTACATGCGAGAAGAAAAGGGCCGTTTTCCCTTTTCTGTCATTGATTTCCTCTGTTCCTCAGTTACTGGTCCGGCTTTATTTATTTATGATATTCTGTCTCAGACTGCATTTCACAGGCAAAAGTCCTTGTTGCTTTTCCATGGTTGTTTGTGCTTGTCTTGCATATGATGGCAAAGAACAGGGGGAAAAATGCACAGAGAATGCTCTAGATGAAAGCAGCCGTAAAACCACAAATCTTGGCTGAAGGACTCAGAAGAAGATAGTCAGTAAAATGACTGTTACACTCCTTTTCTAAATCTATTAGCTTTCACATTCATAATGCCTCCTGAGAATGTCATGTGCTATCCTTTAACTCACTAGACTTGTAAAATAAAAATCTAACCCATGAGAGTGTGTAGAAAAGATACGAATAAAATTAGCTTGTTTTCTTCTAAATGTTTAAAAAGTAATAACAGACTTTTACTGCTTTTAACAGGGTTTCATATTTTTCTCCTAAGTGATTGCAGAATTCCTGTTATGCATAAAACCCTCAAGAAGCAATGGTAAATAGCATTTAAAAATGAAAAACTCTTTCTTTCACTTGGAAACACACCAATTTTTTCAGACCAGTTTGGCTTACTTCTGCTACCTTGTACATGCACTGGAAAGCTGGATTTAAGAATGGAGGATTTCTATATCCCCAAAGCCCCTAGATAACCAGAGTTCCTTACTGACAAGAATAGACTTTGCATAAGACCCATTTGTTGGGTTCAGAGCTGAGTAACAGTGATCAGGAAATAAAGTCCTGCTCAGAAGCTGAATCGTTCATCTGCTATAAAGTGGTGGTTGGTCCAGTTGTGTTTGTTTATACTCTGAAATATTCTAAATTCACATGTTTACAAGATGGATGTGTTTCAAAGGTGGGATACTGCCATACGTTACTGGCAGTGTAGATGCTGTGTCTAGCAAAACAAGTCTGTAAGCTGCTGATTGCCAGAAGCCAGGAGGGCACAAGGGGAAGGCTTTCTCTCTACTTGGATTCCTTACATCTTTTTCTAAACGTCTCCTACCAGCAAAAACCAGAAGCATACTGGGACAAACAGACATCCATGTATGACTAGTCTGATATTCAGTGTTCTCACAAGGAGTAAAAGCCTTTGAAATCTAATGGCTTGCTCTGTCCTAAAGGAAACCCTTCCTGCGCGGGGGGAGCTGCATCTGCCTGCTTTTGCTTTTATCTACTCTGGGGCTAATGGAAGACATCGGTTTCCTGTTCTGTCAATCTTGCCTGTCAAGCAGACACTGAATTCACTTTAATCAAAGCCACAAACTTTTAACAAGGCATACACGGAAGGTTCAGCATGTCTTTCTTGCTTGTACGTATGTACTTTACCTTTTGAAACATCAGCTGTTCACATTGTGTGACGGCCAGATGCTGGGAAGGTGAAACTCTCCTGTTGTTCCATTGACTTCAATAACCATGCTGACTTGTACTAGCCAAGCTTCTGCTCTGCAACTTATATTTTCAAGCCTCACATATATACATCTACAACTGGAGAAATAGAGTTGATTTTCTGATTTTCTTCCATTGAAACAAACTTATTTCCAAGGTATTATTTTAAAACAATGTTTTGCTTGCTGCTTCTCTCAGAAGAACAACTTTCTATCCCTGCTTACTTATTTTCTTTCATTTATATCCTAAAAAAAAATTTTAAACTTCTTCCTGATTTTTGGCATCATGTTTTAATGTTAAAAAAGAACAGAGATCCATTTATTTGGATAGAACTCCATCAGGCATTGAATTACATGGAATTCTATGTATCTTTAGTACTCAGTGTGACCAGCAATGGAGGACATAGATAGTGATGGAAAATAAATCTGAATGTAAGAAGGCAGATGAAATGTTGGTCCTATTCATAGCAACACTGCTACCTTTAAAATGCCAGAATTTAAAGACTTAAATCACCAAGCTTCACATGCTCCCCGTTTCAGGGCAATAACCCCTAACTCTAAAGTACAACACAGACAAGATCTCTTAAGACCTTGGGGCACTTGTAACTTGAGTATCCTACATGTCCTATGGTTTAAGTCTTTATAGATTACTTACAAAGATCAGATAGTGCAAAGAAGTTGAGAACAAACCATGCTCACTTTGATACTATTTTCATACCAAATTTCCTCTTTGAAAACCACAGAAGTAGAATATAGGTTGCCCATGTTATAAAAACAGCAGAAGTTGTATTACAAAAGTGTTTTAACACAGAGCTCATGATTTTACCTCTTTTTTGTAATTTGACTTTTAAAATTCTATCTCTGTTTAAAAGAAAAAAGGCAATAGGAAAAACCTTTTAAAATGTTTTAAATTTGCTTAGCAGGAAAGTTACAAGGGAAGGTAACAGATGGATAAAAGGGCTTTGAAGAACTTTTTCAGACCAATAAAATTTAATTTTCTTTCATTAAAATGCTAACAGTCATGATTAAAAAGTACAGAGCATGAATGATGTCTTACCCTGGCAGTACACCCCCCCAAAAAATCTATGAAAGTGTTTTTCTATTCCTATTTTCAATGACATATTAATCATAATCGTAGCTTCAACCACAAGTTTTGCTACTCACGATTTAGCAAAAGGAAATACACTTGCCTCCCCCAGTTTATCAGGAGTAAATATTGCATATCAAGCACAAACATAAACCAAATATCTGGTCAAATAGAGGAGATGGGAATTGTTCAGCCAATGAGTAAATTATTCAGTTCTGGTAATGTTGCAGCTATTTAACTGTTGCTAATTGCCCAGCTATATTTACTGAACACCTCAGAAGACAATAAATGAATAAAAGATCCTCTGAATCACTGGTGTGTATGAACCAAACCATCAAAGTGTGCTGTTGTGTTTGAGTTAGTTTCTCCAGAAGTATAAAAATCCTCTTCCTGGAAACTTTGATGGTAGGTGGTAATGACTTCTGTTCTCTAAATGCTTGTACACAGATATATACTTTTGCTTAAGTAAATAGTCTATGAGAGTGTGCCCATGAATAATGTGACAGATATAGAAAAGTATAGGCCTGGCTGACTGTTCTAATGTTTACAAAAACCTCCATGTCTTGCAATCTGTTGTTAAAAGGTAGACAAATTTAGATATTTTTCACATTATATCTGATGTTAACTACATCAGTCTGTGTTGTGTCATTGATACAGACATTCAACATTTCAAGCAAAATAAAACAACACAGGCTGTGCCTTTGTTCATTTTCATATTTCATGAATGTTGAGGCTTTAAGCAATATTCATGTGGATTTGCTTCTCAGTGTAGATGATTTTTAAGATCTTTTAAAAAAAAAAGCCTCAGCTAAACTGAATCAGCAGACATCCAAAACACAAATGCTAGGCTAGTGTTCGCCTATTCCACTGACACCTAATCTGTCTGATGCGGTTTAAATATTTTTACTTTTCTTTATTTTTACTTTTTCTTTCGGAAAATAGAGCATTCCAATGCTTTTCCTTGCTGATCTTACAGTTTTCTTTGTCGTCAGTGCTATGTCTTCCTCACTCCCCTTTCTTTGCCCTCCATATCCACTCCTTTATCTTACCTGAGGTTGCCATGAATGCTTATCTCCTGATTTGGTTGCTTGGCCACCACCAGGGAACTCTCACTTTTTCTTTAGCCATTGAGGCTGCGGGTACCTGATTTCAAAATGAGGCAATGGAGCTGGTGATGTGACAGTGGGAAGGACAACAGGGAAGGGGGACCATCAACCCCCTGGATGGGGTCAAGGCAACTTTTGTTCCCAGGGAATCAGTGTATCTTACTTTGCTTGTCCCTCAGTACAAAAAACATTGCGCTTTTTTTTTTTTTTTTCTTCCCCCTTGGGTTGCCCCCCCACCCCTATTTTTTTTTAACTCATGCCAGTTAAGATGAGCTCATCTGAAGGCATCTGATCTCATCAACAGGAACATGGACTAAGAGCAGTGTTAGATTTGTGAAGGCAAATTTTCTCTGCTTTCCTCAATACTTATAAGTCCCTATATCATAAGGGCACAGTCGTCACCCATCAAATGCACTAGAATACTGCCTTCTCTCAGCTGGATGCAATAGTTAAACCCCTTCTTCCTACGGTACTCAAATGGGCAATTTAAAGCCTTTTCCTAACACGCAGTGGCACCAGTGCCTGTGAGATCAGTAATGGTACATGAGAAACGTTTCTGTCCCAGGTAACAAGTTCAAATCCACCCTGGGCTGAACATGAATCTTGTAAGACAGCTGTTTAGCTGGCTTTGTGAAGTGTTGAAAGGAGGTAGTGTCACACTGATTCTCAGTGGGCAGGTGTCTACTTGGTGGGACAATGGATCTGAGATGGCACACTTTGTGGTGGTCTCAGCAGACAGCCCCAGGAGTAAAACAGTGATCTACTCAATGCTAAGAGTTTAGCCCTGAGTTAAAATATGCCAGCAGGGTGATGTGAGGAAGCATTATCTGTTTTGCTTTATGCTCTCTCTCCGCAAAGCTTGCTTTAGCTGCAATCACACACCTCCTATGAATTCTGGATAGGATAAAAGAAAACCGGATTGTGCAGCTGAGTGAAAGCCTCCTTGCTTTGTGCCTCCATTAAGACAGTGGGGTTCGTTTGAAACGTTGGCTTACATGCAAATCAGGAATGCACAAGGTAATTGTATAACACACGGAATGGAAATAGAAAAACAAAAATGGTTTGGATCCACTATTTCATTTGAATTTAAGTTAATCTTGGTGATCTTTTAGTGCATAATATAACGAGAAAGGCAAACAGTATATTAAATTACGTACAGACAGTCCACAGTCATAAAATGTTCAGAAGAAAGTACTCCTTGTGGCATTTCTATTTCTTACTTCTTCACTGGCTCCATTAAGATACAAAAAATAAAGTACAAATGTTTTAGTCTGACAATGAAATCTTTGATGACATTTAATTAAATAATAAGGGAAACAAGCCAAGAGAAATATTACAGCATAACATCACAACAGATTACTCTTGTATTTAACATTACTTTGACATGAGAGAGAAACACATTGGGGGAAGAGGGGGAAGAATTTTTCCAATTCCTTTTCACTTTTGATTTAAATTTAGGATGCCTAAATCTACTGGTCTAAGAAAACTGTTGTGGACATGGAGCTTCTCTTGCACTTCAAGTTAACCAGGATCAGATCCCTATCAGTAGCACTACTCTAGTGTGTGAAAGTTTGCAAGATTCAACCTTTGGTCCATAGTTATTTAAAACAATCCTTTACACACAGTTTATCTTTAGGGTTGAATCAAAATGGCACTGCAAATATAACCAAGAACAGATGTGGTTCACACCAGTTGTCATTTACTGTTTTTCAAAACTTACATGGATGTCAATGCAATGTGTGACATGAGTTGTGTATGGCCCCCTCTGAGAAATATGTGTAATTCCTAACTGTGAATAGTTAGCTGTACAAAAAAACATTTCATGTTTTTATTTGAGTTATCTCTTCCGCTTGTCTGTTTGTTCCTGTACTGACTCATAAATTTTTTAACAGGAACAAATATGATAAGAGTAATAGGCAAGTATGTGTCTATACATATGTCTCTCTCTCTCTCTCCGTGCAGTGTATGGAATCATTGAGACTATTTTGGCTGCTGGACAACTTTCTATGGTATTAATCAGGCATTACATTGATTTTGATTGCATTCTTATTCAGGAAGGATAATTCACTGTTGTACATCAGACATTTTTAAACAAGAAGACTTGTATTCACAGGAAGGCATAACGGCTTTATTGACTGTAATAAGTTATCAAAGCGCAACAGAGAAGACAAATTATATGCATGAAGCGTGATTATATGTTTCTCATGTTTTAAGGGCTATTTCTTTGTGCTTTGCATAAGGGTAAATGCCTTCTAGAGGCAACCCCATCTATACATGTATTTAATTTTACTTTCCTCTGTAGTTTAGGACCTGTTTAAGTGAATAATGATGGAAATTATCTAAAGCCCACTGCCATTAACAGGATGACTAATACTGACCTATGCAGGGGGGAAAATTAACCAGCTTGGAGGGAAGGAGGAAGGGTAGAAGCGGAGGAAACACCCCATTATAATTGCACTCTGCTATTATAACGCTGAAGAACTGTCCATGTCTCATAACAGAGAGGTGGCCAGGAAGCTACACATGTCCCTTTCTTCCTCCTGATTAGTGCTGCAACAAGCTACTGTCATGTAGCTGGATCACTCCTAATTACAGTCTTAGGCTTCAGACAGCCCTGGAGTGCACGTGTATATCTCATTTAAAAAGGGCCCTAATGATCCTGGTTTTTACACAGACTTAAGCAGCTAAATTTTGAAATACACAGGAATTATGATCATTTAGCGTTTCTGGCTTGATGGGCCACAAGTGCCATGAAGAAATTATTTTAATTTCAGTAGTGTAATATTAAAACTCCTATGTGTTCTGTAGGTAATAATTTAGATTAGGAAACCTCTGCCTATCTATTGTATCGATGTCTACACCTGACCTAGTCATTTCAGACTCCCTTTATTGTCAACAAGCCAACATTTCCAGAAGGTGATTCTGCTGACCTATTTTAGACATAATTATTTTAAGGTAAAATGAAAATTAGGTGAGATTGACCTCATCTGTAGTTTTCAAGTTTAAGAAAAATTGCTTTTTTTTTGCTTTTTTTTTTTTAACCCAAGAATGTCCAGTCTTCCTTTTATTTCATTTTTGTTTATTTTCATTTGCTTAACTCAGATTGTGCTAAGTGTCAAATAAGCACACAAGAAATTGCCCCCTTCCCCTAAAAGGTTATGATTTATTTAAATAAAAAAGCAGACAGGAGTTCATACATCGTCTATTATATGCTTGTATGAACTGGAGGTGCTGCAGTACTAGAGAGAGCAAAACAGCATAAAAATGATTTATCACAAGTTAGTATTGTATAAAACCTCTTGATTTATCATCCAAGCACTTCATTTAAACTACAAATAACTTCTTGCACAACACTGGCTTTAAGTCCTAGGAATGTGTATGTACATGATAAGATAAAAAGAATTATTATGGT
This sequence comes from Falco biarmicus, assembly GCF_023638135.1. NCBI lineage: Eukaryota > Metazoa > Chordata > Aves > Falconiformes > Falconidae > Falco > Falco biarmicus. The sequence goes on along the minus strand of NC_079289.1, from coordinate 47,686,285 downwards.
ATTAACTGTAGGAAATAAAGATCAAAGGTTACCATCATGACTCTTCCTGAACTAAAACTATGCTTTGCCTCAAAGTGATACTTCAACTGTCCTGAAAGTGTAATGAACAATACTTAAGGCGATATTTATTTTGGCATTGGTTTCTCTATAGAAGATCTGTATAATCTTAAATAAAATAATTTCCTTCAACAAGTGCTTAAATAATTTCTACATGATATATTCAAAGTATTACATTTTCCATATTGTTTGTAGCTGATTTTTTTTTTTTTTCAATCCAGGTATCAAGTTTGCATGCAGTTTCCTCAAAAGCTCTGTGTTACATTTTTCTTGGTGTCATTTTTGTAACAGCAGAGAGGACTGGAGGTGAAACAACTATTCAAAAAGTTCTGGGTTTCTGTTGTTGTTACATGGAAGGATCATTATGCCTTTCCAATATGCAACCAAAATTATATGAGTGAAACTGGAATCATGGCAACCTGGCAATAAAAAAAAAACCCGCAAAAAACATTTCTTTCTGGTTCATGAGAAAAATCTTCACGCAAATGGCAGAATTTATGTACTCAGCCAATATGAAAAGAAATATATTCAATAAATCTGACAATAGACTACTTCTAAGTGAATAAATACTAATTTGCCCTTGTAATTGGCCTTTGCTCTCTTAAACAGCTATATAAATTATTCTTTTGAATCTCCCTACAGATAGTTCATGAGCTCAGTGACCACTGTGCAAGTGAATTGTAATATTCTGCCCTTGCTTGCCAGCCAGCCAGCTTGAAAAAAGCAAGTAATTCCTCTGCAGACCTACAACGTTACAGTCTTTTAAAATGGGAAGTGGTGGCTAAGGATTACATTAACTGGGGCATGAGTCTTTTTAGAAAGCAGCACTACCATGGACAAGCACCCCACTGAGGATCTGGACACTGAGGCTGTTCCATTTTTTCCTCACTTTGGCCCAATTGCAACTGATCTTTTCTTAAGTTTCACACATATGGAAGACAATAGTTTTCTACTATCTGCTTGCAACTGTTGGGAAATATGTATCTATATATTATTTTTCATTTTAAATGGTGTAATTCTGAATTTTTGGTGCTATAATGAAAAATGTAGCCTGCTCACTCCATCCTAAGAGTTAGTCCAGAATCACTGACACAAGAGTCCTTAGGCAGTTCAAGATTTGGACATCAGCTCCACAGAGCAAGGCTGCAGAAAGGAGTACAGCTGTAATGTAAGCTGCTGAAATGAGCACATGGGTGCAGGGCAGCTGGCTGAAACGAAATCCAGGCAAAACAGATGTGGATGTAGTGGGAAAATCAAAATGTTTGAAAAAAAAATATAAAGCAGCCACAAACATTACGTTTTCATAACATCAAAGTGATTCTCAACTTTTGCTGCCTTTTGTGCTCATCATTGCTTCCAGATACTCTTTATCAATCTCTGTTCTTCTAAACAGAGGCTTTCTTAGCTGTTGTGAGCCATACACTCTGTCACCTATTGCTACATTTGCCTCAGTACAGTCTACATAGGGAAGGTGAAGGATGTCACTGAGAAGTTCTAGGTTTTCTGATATGTGGCACAGCATGAGGCAACACAAAGCACAATGATAGCCTTCTTCATCAGTGATCCTGGTGTTTGTCCAGTATTTAGTGTCCTGTGTCCAGACACCACAGCAAATGTATCTGGCTCTGGAGTCAGAAAAACTCTACCCATCCCCATTTACAGTCTAAAGCTGTGGAGAGTTCTCCTGACTAGTGACTTCATCTTACTGCGAGGATGTTGCATTTACCTCAGCGACAGGTGAAAGATTACTTCTTTGTAGATAAAGAAAAAGAAGATTAAGAAAGCAAAATTGTCTTGTCCACATCCATCTCAAATATATTACAGGCCAATTTTCAAAACCTCCTTTTCTTTCTTCCAGCTCCTTGTTTCACAGGAAAGTGATTACTCATTTTTTTCACGAGCACTGTTTGACGTTGTTAGGAAAGAAGAAAGCAGGTAGAGAACTCTGACTTGTCTAGGTGGCAGACAAAATGTGTCTCTCCTCTTGGATAGGAAGGCAAAGGGAAAACATAGGGAGTCATGATTTTTGAGAGAAATAAAACAGAACAGGGTAGAAAAAGCATCATTCACTACACAGATGAGAGAATAGCTCAGGAGGAGGAAAACTGGGCAAACATTTATGGTGTTACTGACTGGTTTTGGCCTCTGACACAATATAATTAATATAAAGGCTTTCCTTTGATCCTTCCCATTGTGTCCATATATTTGCTTTCTGAAGACAAGTTCCATATTATAAGCAAAATGTACTTTAGAAGGCGTACTTGCCTATTTGTGAGAAACCAATTTTGTTGTTGATTTCCAAAGTAGATAAGAAAACCCACCACAACTGCAAATTATTTCACAGAAATTCCTACTTACTCCAAAGGTTTGTATGCTACTAGAAATCAAAAGAATCAGATCTATGCAACTGATTATAATTTTTTTTCCAGATAGACTGCACATCATAATCTTGGAAAATTCCAGCTATGTTTGAGTTTCTAGACAGATACGGAGGCCTAGGCATTCAGAAGACGTTGAAGAAGGAATATTTTAGTCCCTAAATTTGTAATCAATTATGCATGTCTTTGGCTGTATATGCTCTGAGAGGATCCTCCATATTACTAGGACTAGCCAGGTGCTTAAATTTATACGTCTGTTTAGTGCTTGCAGGCTCAGAGCTAAATATCTGCTGCCGAAAGGCATGAGGGTAGAAGGATCTATGTCTAGTCACTCAGGTGCTCTCGATAGTCAATTGAGAAAAACAGCTACCTCCAGTGGGCAATTCTTTCCACCAGTCTTAGTCATTGGTCTTAAGATCTACCCTTTGGAGATGTTTATCACTCCCCTTTGTAGACATAGGGAGCCTAAAAAACACCAACTCAGACTTGATAGATTATTTTGGCTTACATGAATACTATTCTTTGTCCTTCTGACTCCATTGCTTTAAAAGTTTAAAGGTTTCTGTGATTGTCTTATCTTTATTTTTTACCAAGCTTATTAAGACAATCGGTGACTGAACTGGTAAATATCTGTTTGTTAAAATTGTGTTTCTAAGGCCACAGTATATCAAATACATGTTGCATAATACTTCTAATCTCACTTTCAGTTGTGGTTTTTTCACTATTTGCCCTTGAACTGCTGATTCAAGACATTCAGTTTTACACTGTCCTGGATTTTATTCAGTTTCCCTTAAGAATACATGTTAAGGACGTGTCCTTGTCATTCTTTCTAAGACTATAGCATGAACTATGGTAGGAACAAATAGTGCATGTTTGGTATCATTTTAAGATACCCTTGCTTTATAAAAATGACCTTGTTTGACTATGTATATTAAATAAACAAATTATCTCTTTCTTATTCATCTGGAAAAAGGCTTTGGCTATCTGCTTATTCAAAATATGGTAAAGCATTGTCTTCCTTTGCTTGTCTCATGACATGCAAACTATAAACCAACAGAGTGATAACACTCTTACCACTGGAAGAATGTTATGCTATATCAAGCTGTACTTTGCACAGACATTGTATACTTAGGAGTATACTAAAATGTGCACTGCAAATGTGGCAAGTGAATACATGTAAACAGTTCACGGAGATCAGCCATCATTTTATGTAAAACTCCTCAAAACGGTACATACAGACCCTCAAGAATGCTTCAAAAAAAGGAAAAAAACCCAGTTTTATCATATTCCTAAAATTAAGTCAGTTAATGTATTTGAAAAAACACTCACATATGAGTTGCACAGGGAATTGGATACAGGCATGCAACAAGAAGTTCTGGGCTCATTCTGGTGCTGTGGCCTCAGACAAATTATCTTCTTTGCTTTATTTTTATTCCTCTTTTAGTAAAATGGGCATACTTTAGGTTTGCCTACTTACATAGTGTAGCAGGGTCAGAATATCATTCAAGTACCTTAAAAGATAAAGCAAGCCAGTGACACAATGCTGAGACTTGGAAGATGGACACTTGTATGTCCAAGGGAGGGTTTGAAAGTGTGAGGAAAGCTGGATAATGTGGTACTGGAAAACTGCTTCTTTGATTTGTTGTTCTGAAATACAGCCTAAGGTTCTTTCTTTATATTAAGGCTATACAGTCAAGCATAAAAAATGACGCTGCCATCTGTCAGTATAAAATATTCCTGTCTAGTGGAAATCCTGATGCTTTTTAGCTGGTGGGGCATCCTGCCAAGGGCTGTTAGGGAGGTGGAGGGTGCCTCCTGTTCTGGTGGGCTGCACTGCTGGGCTTGATGTTAGCACATGCATTGCTGACACCTAGCACAAGGGTGAAATAAGACTCAGAATTTTCATCAGAGTTATAAAGTTCTGGTTGGGATGAGCCCCAGCGTCCCCAAGGTGAGAGCCTTTCCTGTTGCTGCCAAGTTGGCCTCACCAGATCTGCCTTGGCGGCCCCTTTGATCTTGATATTTGAAGATTTTTCAGTGCACATTTGACACATTCCCACTGTAACTACTAGTTCTTAGGTTATTTTTATAAAGAAGTATTTTATAGCAGGCATTAGACAATGTTAACATCCTATTTTCAGTTAATGCTGAAAGTAAGGGAAAGGGAGGCTATTAAATAAGGAACACATTCCTCTCTGGTCCTAAGGACCATTTGTATATATGGGGGATTGCATGCATAGGTGTGAACAAGTACAGACCAAGGCAGATCACTTAATCTAAAGAGTATGTCTTCTATACTGGACAATGAGTCCAAACAAACTGGAGGTCTGCAGCTAAGAAAAGAAGGTAAAGCTAGTTAAGAAAAAGGAGTTACCTGGTTTTAGAAAGAGGATTATTTATGAATAAGAGAGTTCTTTGTGAGTAAGGAGAATGCTGTCATACACAGTTTAAGAGGCATGGCTAAGAAAAAGTGAAAGAAAGAGGAAGGGCTTTCCTTGCCTGTTGAAAAGATGTAATTTTTTGACCCCAAGTAATTAAAAGGCACAGCAGATTCCTCTATAAAAACACAGTGAAGAGCAAGCTCTGTCATTTTACCACCAGGTAAACTTGCTGAGGTCAGCTTCTGGCCAAGGTGTAGGGCTGACCTCAGCAAATTTACCTTGTGGTAAAACCAACAGGCTTTGATCTTTACTTTGTTTTCACCTCAGGACAGCTCCTGCTCACTAGTTACCTGAAGGTAAAAATCACACCTTCTTTTATCACCAAAGCTAAGTCTATGAAGCAAACAGACTGGTAATAAGAAGAAATTAAGAGCCGATGTATGACATCTAGACATCAAAGGAGGAGATGCAGGGCTTGTTTCACTTCTTCAAGAGGAAAAAGGAAATTTAGAAATGATATGAGGCAGAAGATGTAGTAGAAATGGTAGATATGATTGAATATTATGTACAATTACAGTAGTCTTTTAGACAAATAAGGCAGGGAGAAGAAAAGAGAAGAAATGAGGTGGGAAAGCAAGGAAATAAAGGGTGGAGTAATGATGGGGAGAGATCCAATGCAGAGACAAATATTTTTTTTGGTGGGATTTAAAGAAATAGGAATCTGGAGGGAAGAACATGAGACGGGCTGCATTTGGAGGCACACTGGCTGGTGAAGCAAAAGGAGCAAGCAATAGCAAGACAGCATTACACCATGCCAGGGGTGGACTGACATCGACCTCAGGAAATATGATGAGATGTGTAAGAAGTCATGAACCCAGCACACAGCGGTGCAGCAGGTGGTAAACTCAGGTCATTGAGGACTGCTTTCTGCAGAGGTAAGTTTGGCCAACTAGGCTGTTTCACTTGGGGAGGAGGTCAAAGAGGACTCAAGAAAGGGAGGATAAGAAAAATCTGTGATGGGACATAGGAAAGGCAGGAATATAGAAGAAAGAACATGTGGGGAGCCACTGCTTAGTCTTGCTCTGCTTTTGGACATGATTGCATGCACTCAGCAAAATCTTTGCCATGTAATATCTGCTACATTTCTATAATTTCTGTGGTGTTGCAGATTGCCGTAGCTATTTCTATACTGTCCTATAAATAACTGGGGTTATTCTAGGCTTTGATTTGGTGGGGTTTTTTTGTTTGTTTGTTTGTTTGTTGATTATTTATATATATATATATTTAATATCAAGATTACACTTCTGTGAGCCCAATTTAGTCAGGTTATGTATTTCAGAGCAAACAGCTTGCTTTGCCTAAGTACTTCTGTGAACTGAACAGTCTGCCCTGAGGCAGGCAAATCCAAAGCCAAAGAGGGATGCACCCTTCATATTCCACTAATTGATTGAAGGGGCAAATGATCTATAGGAAAAGTTGCATCATTAACTTAATTGAGGGCAAAGCCTAATTAGAGGGGAAATGAAGTAGACAGAGCCAGAGACACAGCAGGCCTTCATGTGAGATGTCAACAAACAGACATTGTAACTAAAACCAGACAGCAACCGCAGTACTTCATTTACATCTTCAATTTCAATGTGAAAACATTTACAGTGATTGTGATGTGTATGTGAGATTTCAGAGGAGGAATGCAAAAATTTAACAGAGCTAAACTGAAATCAGCAGGTTTTAGAGTTATAGAAAAAGATCAACTGACTAAAGTTGCTTCAAAAAATCCTGAGCAAACTGACTGAAGTTACTTAAGACTGCATTTGTGCTTTTCCAGTATATTTAAACTCTACATTCCTGAGGAAATCCAACAAGAACTGCACCAGGAATTTTACAGTAGCAAGTAAATAAACCAAGTAAATTCTAGCAGACAATATTGCTTCAGTTTTACTATAAAGAATACCTGAATGCAGGCATAAAACGTCACTTTTGCACATTTGTTCTTTAAATGGTCACTCTGTGGAGTTACTTTTCTGGAATCCCTTTGCTTGTGCAGAGGCATCCCCCCTCAGAATCACAAGCTTCTGAGCTGTGAACTGGTGATGTTAAATTCTAGAGTCTTGTTAAGTATTTTAAACATTAGTTTAATATCTGAACTAAAACAGGTGGAAGTGGTCTTTTTGAGAGACCTTTTCCACTGTGTTTTAGGGGCTTGCTCTCGGCATGCAACTTCTTTTTTTTACCAACTGCAGGAATACAAACAAAACCTTTTCATAAGAAAAGCCACTTAAGTGAAATGAGGAATGTAAGCAGACATGTTTTGGCTACAGTGCAAGTCTTTAAAGTATATAGGCATTATTATACAATTTAACTGCAGTCACATGGGTATTGTGCATTCTTTAAAAAGCTGGGCCCTGAGCCTGCTCCCCAAATATGCGCAATATTTCTGTGTGTATATATAATTAAAAAGTGTGTAAACATGTTAATAAATGGAAAGGGAAAATGATTTTTATTGTGAAAACCAACCCTACAGAGAGCCAGAAGAGTCATCACATACTAATTAGCCAAAACATTTTCGGGCTGACCTCTTTGCTGTTCTAAGGAAAATTATCGACAGTTTGTAGCTTCACATTTTATTTATCAATGTAGTCGCTTACCAGACAACAGAGTTATCCCCATGTTTACAGCAACTGTATATTAAATAGATGCTTCTGTATCTGTATTTTATTCCCCATACTTTCTGTCCTCCCTAGCTGACACAACCACCCTCATCTCCTGTCTCCTTCCATACAGATCAGCACATAACCTCAAACCTTTGTCCTGGATCTGCTGATGCAGCTCTGAAACGAGAAAACTCCCAATGAATTCTTGGAAGATTTTACTTGTGTTGGATCACCCTATCATTCCCAAGTCAATTTGAGTTTTTTCCTCAAGACAAAATAGGTGATCCAACCAAGATAACACGCTGGCTCCCTTGTAATTCAAATTCTCCTATGTAAAGCTTGAAAACACGGACTTTAGGCACAAGACAGGAAGAGGCTCCTCTGAGTACAGTATTAGTAATTATCTATGTTGTGTGACAAGCAGAACTAAATACACCTCAAGTTAGCCTAACAAATGCATATTGTGCCATTCTTGAAGCTAAAGACCTTCAGGGCAAACCTCCTTTTAGTTCTCTGAAAGTACATTAGCTCAAAGCTAATTTTGGTGGGAAATGGAATTTATAAAATTATGGGTTTCAAGACAGCAAAAATTACAGCAGTCTACAAATCACTGGAGCAGTCTTTCTTATTTCAGCTTTGTAGTAAAGTTTATTGTAAACTAGGTAATAAGAGGAAATCCTGCTTGGATCATACCAGACTATAATAGTTGAATGTTAACACATTTATTATCACCTGTCACATCCCTATGAATGCATCATTGTGAACATGCGTTTGGATCTAGGACAGCATCATTAATCATCGTTCCAAAAAACCCCACAGTAGTTAATTATTTGTCTCAACATATTGCATTTAAATCATCCTCCTCATTAAATCAATTACGAAACAATGTAAGTATCCTAATTGAGCTACTAAGGGCTAGAACATTGTGGCAAAACAGAAACAGAAAGAAACTACCAAATCCTATCCTGATTTTCAAGTACATAAAGTCTATTTTTTTTATTCTCTAGCAGAAATCATACAGGTTGGGAATTATATTAGGAAACCTTTCCAGGGCGTATTAGCTGGGGTTTGGCAATCTGCTACCTTTGTCATGTGCTTTTTACAGCTTGGAACACAAGCAGAACTTACTCGTGCATGCTCATAATATATACTGTAAACATATCTTATGATGCAAAGAAATTTTTAACACTTCCCACTGTTCTCAATGGAATACGGAAAACAATGGAAACTATTGAACCCTCTATGTTTTTGAAAATATGGTCCAAATGTATATCAAACCTGCTTTCTCAAGAGTGGCATTCACTGAAGCAAATATTGTGTATATCGGGATTTGCTGCCCCAGGCTCCCATTATAGTAAGCAGAGGGAAACAAGCAGTTTTAAGACTCGATTCAACTGAGTTATTTAGATCATCTGCTTTGGGATGAGATGAATCACAACCTAGAAGTGCCTCTTTTTTTCCATTGACCCAAGAGGGAGTGTGACCAAGACTTATAGGTGTCAAGATGAGGATGTCTACACTTCAGTAATATAAATCTCAGCCTAATATCCATTAGCCCGGAGGATGACATAATACAGGCAACATGAACTCGAAAGCTCAAAAGGAAAGAATGAAGAGATGCAGACCTTTAATTATTTACACGTACAGCATCATACAAGACACAAAGCTATACCAAGGACTTGATTGTAAAGAGTGGTGGGACCTAGCCTAGCAAACAGATACAGGAGATAAAATGACATGGAAAAACCACTGCAGACTGTGCTATAGATGGAAATAATTCTTATAGACAACAACTAACTGTGGAAAATATATTATTTCCAAATACTACTAATTTCTGTGGCTTTTATATTTTCTTTTGTTTTGATAAGGTTCCCATATGGAGTATAGATACTTCAGCTGCTGTTCTTTTCAGTTGTTGGTCTTTCTATTGTAATATTTGTTTGTGGTATCCTACCGCAGTACTAATTTTGTCAAGTACATTAAATCACTCTAGCCATTTTGAAGTCTCAAATTTAAGTTATTATCAGCTGGGGCTGAATTTACTTCAATATTGATGCAAAATGCTTTATTCTCCTCACTCACTAATTTTATAATACCTTGTCTTAGTAAGAATTTCAGTCATAAATACTCTTTCTGAAAGGAAAGCTGTATCATTTAGGGGATGTTTTGCTTTCCTATCTCTGGCATCCGATTTGTTTTGGGGTAAAAACGCTGTAATGTTGATTGACTTCAGCAGCAAATGAGTCCCACTGCCAGTGCTAACGAGCTATTTCGGCTTCTTTTTCAGGTAGGTTTCCCACAGCCCTAGGACCTGCCTCTGTTTTGAGTAAGGGTTCCCCGTGGCATTGCATGAAATCTTGTCTAAACAGTGCCCAGACTGGCTTTTTGGTCTGATTGATTCTTGGTTTTGTAATAGGGATACTTTTGCATTTAAGTCACTTAGACTTGATAGTCTTCTCCTCTGGCAGAAACAAGTAGTCAATGCAAGATGGAGGAGAACTGCACAGTGTGGGACAACCCATCAGTTTTTACCTTTCTCTTTAACATCTGGGTGCATCAGCATTATGGCAAATATATTCATCTTTAGAAGAGACGATCTTATTCTGAACATCACTCTCCACCGAGTAAGTACTGCTTCCATCATCCTCTTCTGTGCAGTAGTTACTGGTAGATTCTTTCCTCTTCTCTCCCACAAGTTACAACAGGAGAATCTATATAATTCTTCATGTTTTTCAACTTCCAGATAAAACTATCCACTTTACATATTTCTGTAGTTTTGGGTGCTTTTTTACTATGCCTCCCAAAAAAAGCCCCCTGCCAAATGAACTACAATCAATAGCTTTTTTTTTTTTTTTCCTTTCTTCAATTAATTTTAAGAATAGGTAGGGAAGAAGAAAAAGAAATCTAAAAATGTTTCCTTTATAGGACAAATAATTAATGTCAATGTAAAAATACATTTTCAATAGATTCATTGTAAATTCCATCTTCCAAGTTTCCTATAAAAACTAACATTTGTCAACAATTACCACTTGGTGTTATACAACACTTCCTTCAAAATATTTGGAGATACCTACTGTGTAGCAACCATAAGCAAATGTTGATTTTTAATAGCTTTTATTATATGTGGTCTTGTTACTGGTGAAAACATGATGAACTTTCTGAGTAATTTCATACTAAATTACAACTCATTTTATTTTTAATAGCATTGTAAATAGTCACACTAAACTTGCAAAACAAAACTCTAAATCCCAGGAAGGAATAAATTGTGCAGAATTAATTGACTTGTGAGTGGTTTCTTTTCCTCAGTGTCTGCACATACTAAAATTCAGCACATTCTACATTTAATAAATTGATTAAAATTACAGGACATATATTGTTAATTAGGAACTAAACCTCACTTTTCACAAAGGATTGACATCCCCTTTTCACCTAAAATATGCAAACTAATATTTTGTGTAAATAAATGTTGAATTTTGTGGACATGGTAGTAAAGCAAATTTGTCAGCTTTACTAGATTTACCAAATTCTCAGATTGTTTTTGGAATCTGTTTTGGAGGTACAGACTCTTTGTGAGTTTCCCACAGACAAAGGCACACTGGTCCCCATCCCACTGACAGCAGCAGTGCAAGTTGCCACTGTCTCCAGCGCAAGGAGGTTTCAGCCCAGAAGGCAGAACCATTTGCTAACATGAAGGAATAGGGGCAGCCTTGTTAGTGGAGCTCTTTCCCAGGAAGTCAGAAGCTGATCAGCTCTACACTCAGCAGGAGATGTCAACAAAGTCTATAGAAATTATGATGGGCGCTTCAGATTACACGAAGAAATTGTGACTTTCTCAGAAAGGTCATATGTAAAACATTCTCCTTAAATGCATTCCCCTCAAATTAGATCAGCAGTTTACACAATATAATTAATGATTTTAGGCATTGTTTCTTAACAAATAACTGAAAAAACTATCTGTAAAGATGTTTTAGAAAGAAAACAGAAGTCAAAACAAAAAAAAGGTTTTTTAAAATTAAAAATCTTAAAACGTGAACAGCTAACACTCATAAGCTATGAAGGCAAAATCCTGCTACTCCTGCTGGGAGTCAGGCTTTGCCCACAGCAAAACTAGTGGAGATGTTACTGTGGTGGCAATAGCCACGGCATTTTCAGTGCTTTGCGGCACTTGAGGAAAAAAAACAAAACAAAAATGAAAGAAAACTATCCTGCTGCCTGAGGCATGCTCCCCAGCAAAGCCCAGCTCTTTAGGCTTGGGTCAGGGAAGACAGGATTTGCCTCAACAGGATGCACGAGTGGATTAACATGACAAATTAACTGTTAATCCAAGTAGTAGCCAACTATTAATAAAGTCCTCCTGAACACTACCTTAGTGGTTTGAACTCTTTGCTCCAGGTGTATTTTGAGGTTGGAGACTGAATATGAACTAGCCTCCTGTCTAAAGGCAGATGTAGTGGTCATCTGGGTGAACAAATATAGATGAGTCCATCCTGCAGCGTTCTTAAAGATGTTAGTTTTAGTATGACCCTGGACAAGGCACTTCAAACTCTGGATCTGAAACAAAGAGGGTATTTTGGCTACTCTTCAGTCTCACTTTCTCTAAACAACAGATGTGGATCTGTCTAAACTTGGTAGAGGGAATGAGCTGGAGGGAGGTGCTTGCAGCCTGCCACTGTTTCAATTTTGACATTTGTAGCTGCCAACTGTTAATGGTTTTCCACCGGACAGTTATGGCTAGGTTGTTGTGTTTTTTTTAACTATTGCACTATTATTTGTGAGCAACCGGTTATCAGACCACTGCAAAAGTATTTTAGAAATCACTGGAAGTTTTCTTTTTGTGCTTTGGAAACATGAAAGAAACTGATCTGAGCATTCCCTGCATCCACCTCTATTTCACTTGTTTGCAAGTTTAGTTTTACTTTCTTGCAGTCAGTGGCAAATCTCAGTGAATTTAACTACAGAAAAAGGGATTTGAGCCACACCAGTTTAAGTTCAATATTGCAATTTATATTGGTATGAGGAGGAAAAAGATTACGAATAATACTTCAATAAAAGTTTTAGTTCCAAGGGCTTATTAATTTAAGTAATATAATTTAAATTTAAATGAAAAGAACAACAGGTATGTGACGCAAGTGCCAACAAAAACAGGTATCTAGCCTGAACATAATTATGCAAGTAAATCTCCTTTTGCCCTTACTGAGCATTTGGCTCTATCACTTTAATGAGAATTTTATTCTGTCCAATGACTGCAGGACTAGGTCCTCCATCTGTAATGACTAAACTTCTCAGAAATGTTTCAGTCTTACAGACAGTTTTCATCCCTGCGTCTCTATATATTTACATTAGCAAGCTTTTATTTTCCAATAAAAAATGTTTGCCAAATTTTGCCTGAACACAGAAAGTATAAAATACTTCAGACAAATATGTGGTCAGTTTCCATATGATAGGAAGTCTTTCATTTGTACAGTAATTGTTTTTAAGTTTTGCTTGTTAGTAAACTATTTTTTGTATTATGCTTTAGACAATGTATACTTAGGGGAGGGGGGCATTTGCTTATTTTTTAAACACAAACACTCAGGAACTGCACAGTTCTCAAGACTTCAAGCATTTCTTTTATGTTTCGCATGATGTAGGAGACCTTGGTGATAGTTTGTAATTAAAGGGTTCTGAAAAGCTTTCTTTAAAGGAAAGGAAAAACATAAAGAATAAAAAAGAAAGAAGCCTTATTGGAAAGAAAAAAACCAAACAACCAAAACCCAAAAACCAACACCCTAAACCAAAACCCAAAACTCTACAGGGTTGCAAGAGGAGAAGAAAAAGAGTAAAAGTTCATTTCAACATAGTGATTTATAGGGAAAGGCTCAGCAGCTTACATAAAACCAAAAGGGGAAGTGGTCGACCATTGGGTCAAATCTCCATTCACATGTTTTGTAATAAAAGGCTGACTGTAGCCTTTGAGCCTTGCTTCCAGTCACAGACAATAGCAATTGCAGAGCAAGACTAATAACAGGATTTAGCATAAATCCACCACAGGAAGTGAACAGTTGTACTGGCAAATAATTAGCCAGGGAACTTTTTATGGCAACATCAGGATGCTCTCTGTGCTTTAAGCATTGTCTGCAATTGTGTTCATGGAAAAAAAATTATATAAAAGTCATTTCTCCCTGTGTAGAAGACTTGCTTGTAGATAAATTTTCACAGCATTTTGATTATTTTTTTCCTTGGTCTAATTTAGTAGCAATAGTGTAAGTATTGAATTTGCATTTGAAGAGTTTTTGAAAATGTTCTCCCCCCCACCCCCCCCACCCCCCCCCCACCCCCCGGCTTTTTACTGCAAGGTGAATTGTGTTTATTTTGCATGGCTAACAAGTGGGTTCAAAGCAACACTTTGATCTTGAACCCCTGCCAGATTCCAAGAGCTGAAAGCCCCCCTGTGCAGTAAAGTAGACCTGTACTCACAAAGCCTGGCTAATTTGCAAAGGAATGTCAAAATTACTGGCACAGCTGACTACTGTGGTGCAGTACAGTCTATAGTTTTTCTAATGAACAGAGATCTGCTTTGCTCTGTATGTTTGTCACTAGTTAGAAGACTAAGTTTAAGTATCACCATTCCTTCTCTAGGCAAGGAACTTCTGAATCATTGCATTAAAACAAACAAGAAACAAAGAGAAAAACCCCAGACCAGACCAGCTACTGTGAAATGTTTACTTTTCAGAAGAGATAATCTTTTGATACCCAGTGCAATTAGATGTGAAGAAAGCAGTCTATCTGTTCTTTTGCATTTTATAAAAACTGCAAAGATTTTTAGCTGAGAACACTCAGGTTCTATGCGAGTACTTTGAATACATTTCTACACCTTCAGACTTCATCAATTCTCCTAGTGCGAGTGATATTTGTTCTCCCGGAAGTGAGATACATTAATGAAACTCTGAATAAAACTCCATCTCATTTCCATTGCCTTTGCATATCTGCTTCCTAGCCACAGGAAAAAAAAACAACAAAAAACTGTGAGGAAACTGTTCCCTTGGTGTATCCACTCAGAATTCAAGAAACTGGGTCTACTAAGATAAGGTAGAAATTTCACACTAAATCATTTGTTTTGTGCATCACTAGTCTGTACTTCAGTGAAGAAAAGTAGTGACAAAATCCCTGGATGCTGAATCACAGTCTCACAGGGGAAAGAACTGCACAGTGGTTATTGATGAACTCAAGTCTGGCTCTATAGAGGCCAAGGAGGGCCCAAGGTACCTCAAAACACCCTCAGAATTGCAAATCATGGCTGTACTGATCCGCCAGATGCCCAACCTGGACCATAGGGTACAAGAAAGAAAGAAAATACCTACAAAGCTTCCATGCCATTCTGGATTTTGGCTGCATCTGCTCAACTGATAGAAGCTGTAGAGTATTCCTGCGTACCCACCACCCTAAGCATTGCCAGCAACAGCAAAAGCACAGAAACAACAGCTTTCTAGCAACATCAGAATTAGGACTATAAACTGTCTTGTGTTCTGAGTGCACTCCTTCACTTTACTGTGAGGATAAGAGTGCCCAGAGCTTGTTCTGTATTAACAGGCATTTGTTAAGACAATTCAGTATACACAGGGCTTTTTTTTGTGTAAATAGGCAAGATTGACAAAGGGCAGCAGAAAGGAAATAGTGTTAGCTATAATGTCAGAAGTAAGGAACTGAGGCACAGAAATATTACTAACAGGATTTTTAGAAGGATTAAAGCAGCATGGCTTTATTGACTGTGCTGCATTAACATCAAATGTGGTTTGACCCTTAGTGATTTCTTCAAAGTAAGACTGGAAGCAGAACAGGAACCAAACCCAGGTCAATACTCAACCCACAAAACCATAATTTCTTTCCTTATTTCTTTTCTATATTTAGCGGGGGGTGGGTGTGTGGGTGGGGGTGGGGGGGTGGTGGCAGGGAGAAGCACATGTGCCTGTAGGGTGACCTGTCATGCTGCTAAGTTTCTACTTGTACAAATCCAGTCCCTCTCATTTTAACTAACTGCAATTTTGAATGCTATCTTTGGCATTCTGCCTTGGACTTCTCATAAGGATTCTTTTTTTTTTATATTTTTGGTAGGCTTGCTTCCTTTTTTGAGAAGGGAGATAATAAATGTGAATAATCATTTCTCCATGAAGAGCAGATCTTTTGTAGTCAATTTTGGCATCGCTGCCATTTCTTACTTAAAGTTTAGACTAAACCTATGGCATTTATATGGTGAAAATCCCTAGGAGGTTCCAGATAAACCATTCATCTGACTTCCAGCAAGAGGTTATATTTTTTAATGTTCTGTTTATGGGACCTGTTTTCTGTGTTGTTTTGTTTACACACTTGGAGATTTATGTTATAAACACTAAAACTGGTAATTATTTTTTTTTTAATGGTTCATACAAAACATCTAGATCAAACTGGGCATCAAACAAAAATCAAAAAAAGGATAATTTTTTTCTTCCAGATTCAGTTCCAGAAATATAACACCCATTTAAGAGGAATGTGCATATTGTACAAGTTCTGGTATGTGGTATATACTATGTCGACATATTTAGAGAGGAAGAGAACAGGAATGAAGAAAGGGGCCAGATTTTGAATTTAAAGTTCACACACAAGTTTGTATCTGCAGCAGTAAGTGGATCGATCACACTATAGCTGTTCTGCCAAGTTTTCTGGCTAGCAATTCCTGTTAAGTTTGAAGGGCAACTCTCTTATGTTGGATGCAATTTTACATATATACATACATACATACACATATATATATATAAAAATATATATAAAGGTTTTCCTCAGCATGTCATTTTTATATCTGTAAATTCAGAGTTGTATTTACCTGCTTCATAGTAATAATAACAACAGTAATAACGTCTTAGTATACATTTGCAACTGAATGCTACAAAGTCAGCATAATGGTATGGGAAAATGCAGCAATGTCAAGAAAGTGCTAGTATTTTTGCAAACAAAATAGGCAGTGACAGGGCCTTGGGGTATGTTGAAAAACATTTTTGGACTGTCTCAGTTTTCCCAAGGTGAGTCTGCTTGGTTGCCATGACACTTGCCCCCATTATAAACAGCTATCCGTTGGCATTGCTGTTCTTTAACTGCCACATAGTTTTAGTCTGTTTTTACTCCAGAAGATACTGTAGAGAAGTTACCTGAGGTCCAGGCAGCCTAAATCACACACCAGCTGTGAGCTGACTTAAACAAGTTCTGAAAATGAATATACCTTACGCTTTTGTTATTCAGATCTTTCTTTTATATGCCAAATTATAGATAAAATTGTCATATGAAATGCAGAAAGAAAGTTTCTTATGTTACTTGCTCTAGTAGCATTAATTACTTATTGTAATACTAAATGCAAGGCTGAAATTTTCTCAAGTGAAAAATCAGAGGTTGCCTGAGAAAAGGAAAAGTTTCCCATAATTTGTTCCACAATTAAATGCAAGCGTAATGAAAAATCATCACTGAAAATTTTTTAAATGAGGGTCCACAGAAATTGGCTCTCTATGATATAGCATTATATATTTTGATAATAATCTGTAAGAGAGAGTTAAGTGATTGTTAATGACATTGGTACATTGCAAAATAAAACAACAAACCAACAAAATGGTAAATGTCAATACAGTTCATCAAAAGAGTCATCTGCACCATTTTATAAGTTAAGCAGAAATAATATGTGTTTTAAAACGTAAGGACAGCTCAGGCCACACTTTAAGGATGAGGAATTATTTCAGTCACCGTTATCTAAGAAAGGACTATGATAAGGGAAAACATACTGCCATTAAGCTAGTGCTGTTATTCTGTGACTAAAAAGACCTAAAATGATTCTGGGATTTATGAGCAGAGAAATATGAAGTAGGTGTAAGGGGATCATATTACCTCTGGTACAACTATTACTGCAACACTGAGCCCAGATCCAGCACCCACACCTGAAGAATGTGTTATTGCATTGGAGGGAACGTGCACCGGAGATGAAACAAACTAGGGAAGGAAGAATCGGAAAATTTTTATTATTGCTAAAGATTTAATGAGGTCACATGCATAGCAGAGGGATTTTCAGTCTGGCGTTCAAGCAGTGTATGAAAGTTAAAAGTTGACAAGAGACAGCCTTGAAATAAAAGCACAGCGTTCAAAAGCGGTGGTAATTAGCCATCGACACAAAGCTCACTAATGCTGGCGATATACAACACATGTAACTCAAAATTTAAGAGTTTTTGTAGCACAGCTAGCAGGCTTGAAGCAGGTATCCATTCAAGAGGACCTCATGGCTCCAGCTAAAGAGGTCAGATGGATTATCACAACAGGCATTTCATCCACTGCAGCCAGTGTAAGGGCATGTGCTCAGAGCAGCAGTCTGTGCAAAAACTAAGGACCAAGACTCCTCTGTGGAGTCTCTTCTCTCTTCACATGGAAAAAGTGAACACCACATTCTGGACACAGGACTGAAAATCTAGGATCTCTACCAACTGTAATTACTTTGGCTAATTGTCTGGACTTTATTGACAGCAGAGACGAACAAGGATCTAAGCAGGGCAAGTTATCCCACCCTGGTAAGTGTCAAATCTAAATGAGAATGCTTCACTCGGATGTTGTTTTACTACAGAAAACAGAAGTTTGAATGAGTGGTGTAATTAAGGAGCAAGAATCACATAAGTCCAGCTGCTGACCTCCATAATGAAGAGGAAATAAGCACTTTTTTCAACTCATCTGATGTGCTTTAGATAACTTCTCTAAACCAAAATGAATCACATGAAAATTATATACATGGAGTCTTGACAACTAGTTTGTATATAGCTGCATTTTATCAGGTGATCCTCACATTAGATGTCTTAAATTTAAAATGCTAAATATAAAGAATACAAATCCTGCCATACAAAGCATTATTTTTACTCTTAGGTCTTCAGGATATGGGTGATGGCAAAGAGAAATCAGTGAACAAAACTCATAGAAAAAGGGGAGGGAAACCCACAGCAGATTGGTGACAAAACTCAGAATCATATAAAGAGTGAAAAAAGAAAACTGAATAAAATCCTTCCTGTGAACACTGACTCCAAGACAAATCAACATTAACATGTGTCTTTGACAATCTGTGCATGCACTGCACTGATGATTGTCAGCATGCATTCACAAGAATTCAATGGTGGGAATTGGCACTGAGCCCTGGATTACCCAAAAAAGGAAAACTAGCTAATTTTTTTTTTTTTCAAATGATGCTGAAAATAAAAGCACATAATTGGAATAACGAAGAGGAAAAGGAAAAAGGAGAATTGCTGCAATTTTTTGAAATTAATATAGTCAGATTAATTATGTTTTGTCAGATGTACTTCACTTGAGGTTTGTTAGTGTCTTAACGCACAATCGTATGATGTGGTCTTGCACACAAACTTAATTTAGAACTCATCAAATGGATTATGATAAAACAGATCAGCATTATAAAAGAATTCCACCTTGAAATTTTACTTAGCATTGAAAAGGGACAGAATTTTAGTGAGTAATCTTTTTCCCAAGTACTACCTTCTGTAGCCAAGAAAACAGAGTATCTTTGAGACAATGAATACCAAATAAACATTTCTGTATACTAAAAAGCTGTGGAATGTAACTGATTATATAGATTTTCAAAATTAAAGGCTAACTCAGTAAATTGGAAGTACCAGGGTCATCCTCTAACTCTGAGACCACCTGACATGGAAAAGACCATAGATAAATTATTCTTTATTTATTAGCTATTCTTTAAAACTCAGTCCCTCACCTATTGGGAGCTTGCTAACTCTCAAACTAGGTCCAGAAGTTGTGTTGGAGGATGCTAGCTGTCACAGGACAACACGGAGAACAAAACTGTTCTAGCACTGCAACAGTATGGATGGCTGCATTTCCGAGCCCCCATATTCCTTAATTTATCAGTATGAAATGCAATATTAGAGCCCAGTGCTCTTAACGGTCGCTACCATGGAAGTCATTACTTCCATACATGCTGCTGATTTCAACATGGAGTAATTGGGCTAGGTCTAAGAGTAAGATAAGTTACATGAGTAAATGTTTGCATGATCAAGTCCAAGCTGCACTGACCTTGTCCCAGGCACAGTGAGCAAAAATTAAATATCGTAGCTGCTATGTTTGTTGAAGGAGTGGAGGAGGTGTGGGAAGGAGAGAGTAAAGCTGTATATATGTATATATATTTACATATTTATAAAATGTAATATACATTTTAAATAGAAAATACAGTTTCTGCAAAGAATGTGTTATGAAAGGGTAAGGAATATTAATCATGGGACGGCAAAGACTAAGGCTTGTAATTCAGCTAGTAGATTCCTTTGCCTCTGAAATGGTTCCCTTGAGACACTGTTCTGTAGGTTAATAATCCTCACGATTAGAAAGTGTTTTCCTGATATTTCACCTAATTATACCCATCCGTAATCTCTTTCCAAAAGCCTCTCCTCATTTTACCTCTTTGGCATACTCTAAACAAGTCTTTTCTTTCAGCTCAGTCTTTCGGTTAAACAAGTCTTTTCAGCTCAGTAGCTGGCTGTGTAATATCCTATATAACTGGAATCCAAATCTGCAGATTGCTGAGCAGCCCCAAATTTCATTAATTTATAAAAGGCAGTGAAGGTTCTTACATTCTCACAAGTTAGTGCCCAGCATTAATAAAAATATATGTGTTTAAAATAAACCAAAAAAATCATTTGGCTATGTAAAATATCCAAATACATGACTTGGTTTCTTTCCAGCACTCTCTTGTTTCAAGAAAGCACAGAATTATGTGTTTAGTAATAATTGTTGTAGATTATTTCCTTTCAGGAAAGTGTGTATCTGCAATGTGCATATTCTGGGAAGAATATAGTTTACTCTGATAATTTTCTGGGAAGACAGGGCCTTTAATTTTAAATCTTCAAAAATAAATCTTTCACTAATACTTATGATCCCAATTCTGTGAGGGGTGAATGCCACAAGTCCTGGGATAGATTTATACTTATGCCAGCTTCCACAAATTAGAGACTCTAACTTCAGTAATATGTTAAAGCTGCAGTATCTTGAAAAAAGTGACTATATTTTGCTTAGATGTAGCCCAGCCACAACCGGATGCCCTTTTCTCCTGTTTCTAATATACTGCCTGCACTAGGGAATAAAGCTGTCCCCAGTGAAGAACTTAAGGTACATTGCTTTGCCATTGTTTTTAGACATCTGAAAAGACTATGGACTCTATACTTCTGGGATGGGGGGACACAGTCACCCCGGTAACTTATTGCCTCAAAAGGATAAGCCATACGTTTTGAAAAGAAAAACCCAAACAGCTAAAAATAAACACATGTGCATGTATATGCATTAGAACTCAGATTTCTTTTCTTTTTTAGCCTTTCAGCAAGCTACACAAGGGGACTGCTTCTCATGTTGCCAGAATACTTTCTGGCGTTTCCTGCTTGACAGGTGTTAGTGAAGGCAGTGCACATCATAAAAATAGTATTTACATGACTAAGGACATAGAAAATGCTCCTGAGATTATCACTGTTGCTGGAGAAAAGGTGAGAAGCCTCCAAAGCTTTTAGGAAACCGATGATGGGAAAGCTGAAAGACCTTTCACATGACTTGGACCTCTATCAGATAGATACCTAATCACTCAGGAACTTGGAAACACTTGTTGTGGATACATGATCACCTTTCACAGCAAGGGAAGGCTACTAGTTGGCCCCTCAGTGATGTGATGTGTTCAATATATTCAGAACTGACACAAAAAGTGGGAGATTACTCAGGTGACAGAGCCTGCCAATGACACAAAACTGTTGAGGATAGTCAAAGCTGACTGAGTAAAAATGTAGCAGAATCACATGGTGACGGGGTGACTGGGTAAAGAAAAGAGTAGTGAAATTCAATCTGTATAAGCAGAAAGAAACATAAAAGGAGACAAACAAATCTTCCCAAATATGCACTTTCAACTACTTATTATCATCCAGGAAAGAGACACTGGAGTCATTACAGATAGTTTTTAAAAAAATAGTTAAATACTAAGCAGCTATAGAAATGCAATTTGTATGTTAGAAAATCCTAGGAAAATAATAAAAAACAAAACAAAGCATCCTTATGCTATGGTATAAATCAACATCATAGCACCATCTGAACATCTTTTATGATTCTGGTCACCTGCCTCAAATAAGCCATCATGAAAGTAGAAAAAGCATAGAAAATAATGGCAAGGATAATCAGAGCTATGGAATAGCTTTTATCTAAGCAGAGATTAAACTGTGTAGGTAATTTAGAACAGATGACTGCTACAGGCTTCTAAAATCATAAATGTTATAGAGAAAATGCACAGATATCAATTATTTACTATATTCTGTAACAGAACTAAGAGACAAACAATAAAAATAGCAGCCAGAAAATCAAAATAAATTCAAGGCTTTCATTTTTCTTTTCTTTTTTAAAGAAATCACATTGCTAGAATTTGTTGCCACAGGACGACAAGGAGGCAAATGTGCAGCTGGATGCAATAATTAGACAAAGTTGTGGAGGACAGATGCTTTACTGGCTTGTCCTCTGACTCAGGAAATCCCTTAACTGCAGAAAGGGAATACTATTACTGTACATTGTCCTGTTTCCTTATACTCCCTCCCCTAAGTAACCTTTATTTGGCTCGTTCCTATTGATCATCCATTTGTACATAGGACTTTAATCACTCCAGGCCAGTGCCTGGCCGTATTTCTGAGCCAAGTGGAGAAAACAGGGATCTCATAGAAATTGTCAAAAGTTCTGACTCAGGACTTCATAGTCTGTCCTACAGCATGGACTACATTATAGTAAGACTGCCTTTCCAATGCTCTTTTCTCCCCAGCTGTGAAGATCCTGGGCACCAGCCCCCAAGGGAGCTGAAGGCTATCTTTATCTTTCTTTACTGAGAGGGCTATCTCAGCTGTCCACAGGCTCAGCCAGCCAGTGGCAAGGTCCAACAAAAAAGGATTTGGGTGGTGAGAAACAAAGACAAACATTAAAACACCACCTCTCCCTCCTCTTTCTCCTACACTTAGCATCAGTTCTTTACTTGACTACTTTACCCACCCTGAGTGTCAAAGGATGGAGGTGGGTACGGTCAGTATGAAGCAGTTTCTTCTGCTCCTTCCCTCTCATGTTTTTCCCCTGCTCTGGTGAGGGCTTTCCATGGACTGCAGTGAGTAGAGCACATCTTCCTACCAACTTTCAGCTGTGAGAAAGGCACACCTGAACTGACTGGTGAAGGAACTTGTAGAAGGTCACTAAAAGTCCCACCTACCAGCCTGCTGAAGATGTGATGTTAGACTAAACACACTTTGAGTATCAATAAATAACCTTTCTAATATGGATATTGTTTAGGTACAGAGCTTTCATTTTCTAAGGTTGTGTTTTATAAGTAAACAGATAACATTTGTTTAAAAGGAAAGAAAAATGTCACCAAATCATCAGATATTTAAAACACTGGTACATTGCTTTAAATAAAATACGGTATTTTTTTTTCAGATAGAGCTCTTGCCCTAAAGATGATTATCTCACCAAAGTTTTCATCACACTGTCTTTATTAGCCTTTCTTCATGAAACGAGAAGCTGTACTATCGACCAAGCTGTAGATGGAGGGAGAAAAGGTAACATGTCCTTTTGGGGCAAGTCTTCCACTTTTTATCTAATCTGCCTGCTGGATCATTTAAGCCTCCTGTTATTTGATCCCTGACCTTGCCATGAGAAATTGCTTAGTAGTAGGTTGCAGACTTCCATTGGCAAACATGCTGAGAGTGTACTCAGAGGGTGGTTGTTGATTAATTATGTATACTTCATGTCACTGAGATCTCTGAGCATGTCAGAAGGCTGGAGACAGAAGGAGGTGTATTGTTTCTGATTTTCTTTGCAACATAACATTGTAAGTTTGCACAAACAGAAGGGTCAGTGCACCTTGCTGTTTTTAACAAAACTTGCACATGATATTTTTCTAGTTGTAAAAAAACAAAAGCTTATGTGAATTTGTTTAGAAGTAGGCAAGAGGAAGGCTTAATTGCACAGTATTTGTTAACTGTTACCAATGCAAGGGAAAGCTGAACTGCATATGGAGAAGGAGTAATTCATTATCTATAGATAAGAGTCTATAGACTGAGAATCTATAGAAGCTGCATTTACTTTTTTTTTTTTTTCAATGTGTGGAAGGGCAGCTGCAATTCAGTAAGGGAGCCTGAATACTGTGAGCCCAAAACTTAGTCACCCAGTAACCAGATTGGAAATCAGACCAGTGAATTATGCACTCTGGCATATCCAGACTATTGACCATGGATGGACAAGGTCTTCACAAGAGCCAGCATGGACTGTTAGGACTGAGCAAAGCATTAAAAAGTGTGTCTCAAGCCCTTCCTATCACCCTGGAATACAGGAATTTTTTATGAGACTACATTTGGGCAACTTTTTCCAGCTGGGATACAGAAAGAGAGTCTTAAACATAGATGAATGAGTATATATACAATATCCTGGTGATTTGAATAACTGCCCAAGAAGAGAGATCTGCAGCTAGGGCTGTTAGAACAGAGCTGTGCCCCGAGCTCCCTGAGAATCTGAACTAACAGGGTTTTACGTGGGAGTATCCTTTCCTCCTAAAGCGCTCTGTACTCCCAGGAATGTAGAAGTCATGGGGTCAGACAGGGAACAGGTAGGAAAGAGCTTGACTCTGGAACATATATTTTTTGAGAAACAAAATTTAAGGGACATGCTGTGTTTTCTAGTTCCTCTTATTAAAAATGTTTATGTTTTATTTTACCTTGAACTGCTCCTGGATAAAGACTCTCAAACCAGCCATATAAAAAAACCCCAAAACCCAACGAAAACCCCCATCCCCACCTACCATCCCACCACCCTGCATCAAAGCTGTAACTGGAACCATAGAAATAGTTTACAGTAGACAGCACCACTTTTTGGTTACCTAGCATTAACTAAATTTACAGACTAGTAATCTACTCAGCAGTATGTCATATTCTATTTCCTAAGCTCTTTCCATTTCATTTTTTTCACACTATCAACCCAATTATTTTTTTTCCCACTTCTGTTTAAAAGAGCCAAACAGACATTGCATACTATGCTTATATGCTGCCTACTAGGACATCATCAACTCTTCTGGAAGCATACAGACTTGAAGGTCTTAACAATGATTTACTTCTCCAGAAAGTGCATTGTTAGATTTTTCTTAATTATTTTTTTTTTTACTAGAAAACATAATTTGCAGCCTTATTGCTTATACTGGAGTGATCAGAGCTTTATATTTTTGCACAGTATCTTAGGTAATTTGAATAATACTGAGTTATTCACATATTTTGCTACTTTCCTGGGTTTACTGGAAATGAGGGGGGGAGAGAGAGAAATGACCGTAGGAAACTGAAGAGGCCAGAAATAATTAAGGGGATATAGAAAACCTAAAAGTCTAATACATAACTGAATCAAAACCTATGCTAATAGATCACTAGAAATTTGATATGTGAAACATTTGCCTGATTTTCTGAAACAGCACTTTCTAAATACAAATGGCTGTTAATGTTAGCCCACATTTTATATTTCAACTCATTTGGAATGCAGTTTAGCAACTGATTATTGATCATTATGTTTGCATAACTTCTTTTCTTCACACTTTAAAACCTGATAGTACCTCATCATTATTATAAGGCATTAAAACAATCACCTGAAAGTTCAACAAAAAGATGAAACTGTAATTGAAAATTTATTTCTCTAATTGTGACATCCTGTTGTTGTTGGAAACACTTTTCATTTTATGTAAATATTGCTTTCTGTAATTTTCAGTCTAGTCATCTCATGTTACCCTTTGCCGGTGTTGAATGTTTATAATTTTGATCTCAAATAACACAGGCTAAAAAACACCTGAAAGAAAAGGAAACAATAGCGTTTAGTTCTTCATATGGATGGAAAGTATACAAATTCTTTTTTTAATTCTGAATCCTTAATTCTTACAGGTCCAAATATATCACTGATGTGGGAATGGGGAGAAATATTTAGTCACTGCATCCAACACTGACACTTGTTTTTGGAGACATGCAGTTGTGTGTAGGCACTGAGGTAACCATGCCCAGTAGCCTTTGGCTAAATGCAGATGAGCAACATCCACATTTCCCTTCCTTACGAAACCTTCTAATACTGAGTTTTAAAGTATTTCTATAAATAATCCATTGAGGATGAAAAATGAATGAGCAAGAAAACAAATAAATAAATGTGGCTTTCAATTAAGGAGAAAAAAGAGTCTACAGTTCTTACATTTTTCAGTGTCGAATGCAAAAGATCTGCTCCTAAAATACACAGAAAAGCACGACTAAGTTTTAAGCATGATCTTAAATATGGGCTGCTAAATGTTAAAGGCCTGCCAGTGGTAAACAGACCTTTAATGTTTTAGCTTCCATTATTACTAAACCATTTTGCATAAAAGTGGAAGAGAAGCCCTAAGATAATGTGAAAAATGAGAATTACCAGTTCTTTACACATTAACTCCTCCTAAGAAGCTGAAACTTCCAGACCAGAAGAGAGAATGGCCACTGATGTGGTCGTATAGACAGCCTCTGAAGTGGAAACTAAAATATAACTAGACTTAAATATTTAGTACCTTTCAGGAAAGAAAGAAAATAAAAAACTTTAGGCACACTAGTCTCTTTTTACAAGCAGCAAAGCTAAGGCGGGAACAATTACTACTGTCACTAAAACTTTAATTATCCAGAGTTGTTAAAAAAGTAAATAGCCCAATTTAATCCAGAGGCTTCCAGATACTCTTTTTCCCATAGATAGATAAACTTAAAGTTGGTGTCTCAGTGAGAAGTTGACTTCAACAACACTAGGCATGAGGAAATTCCATTTAGTTTTTAGAAACTGGGCAACAATAGCTACCTTTAAAAACCCCAAGATTTAAACTACTGTTCCTTGCTCATATCTGTCCCTGGCAAGACCTGGAATCGGTCTAGTCTTCATCTCTGAACAAGATCGACCTACCCTAAGAATCTGTCCCACCCAGTGAAACAAAAGAAATGAAGAGCAGTGTTAAAAGTCAATATATTTTTAGGGAAAATTACATTTACAGTAAATAGAGTCAGACTTTCAGAAAATTAGTCTACCTCTCAGATATTTACAAGCCACAGACTAAAACAAAACACCCACATCTTTCATACCTGGAAGGATCAGAGCTTATAGTTTAGTCATCCTATGGTAAGCGGTTAATATCATGTGTTAGAGGTTCTTCATGAGTATCCTTCATTACTTTGCTTCCCACTGAAAAAAAAAAAAAATGTCCAAAGGGTATATGCATGTTAAATGCCTATTTAAAAGGATTTATCTGATATTTTGCTCGTTTGGGATTTTGTTCTCTTTGGTTTTGTTTTGAAAATAGAATACAATAGACTATTTCAGTTGGAAGGGACCTACAATGATCATCTAGTCCAACTTCCTGACCACTTCAGGGCTGACCAAGAGTTAAAGCATGTTGTTAAGAGCATTGCCCAAATGCCTCTTAAACACTGACAGGCTTGTGGCATCGACTGCCTCTCTAGGAAGCCTGTTCCAGTGTTTAACCACCGTGTTGGTAAGGAAATGCTTCCCAACATCCAGTCTGAATCTCCCTTGGCACAGCTTTGAACCATTCCCACACATCTATGACTGGATACCTGGGAGAAGAGCTTTGCGCCTCCCTCCCCACTCCCCCTCCTCAGGAAGCTGCAGAGAGCAATGAGGTCGCCCCTCGGACTCCTTTTCTCCAAACTAGACAAGCCCAAAGCCCTTAGCCACTCCCCATGGGACATGTCTTCCAGCCCTTCACCAGCTTTGTTGCTCTCCTCTGGACGCATTCAAGGACCTTCACATCCTTCTTATATTGTGGGGTCCAGAAATGCACACAGCACGCCAGGTGAGGCTGCACCAGTGCCGAATACAGTGGGATAATCACCTCTCTGACTGCTGGTTATACTATGTTTGATGCACCCCAGGATGTGGGTTGCCCTCTTGGCTGTCAAGGCACACTGGCATGTAATACACTACTAAAAATATAGAAAAATATAGTTTTTCAAGGTCAAAAAAGATAGTTTTGTTTTTAGCCTGGGAAGATCCAAAATAGCTGTGGACTGAAACAAATTACTAAAACCTGGACCCATCCAAAATGCAATCAAATTAAAAAGTTATGTGGGAGAAAAAAAAAAAGAAGTTAGTTTACATTTGCCTTATAGATACTGTTGGAATTCATCAGATAAAATAATCATGTCTGATCCTCCCATAGCTGCTGGTACTGAGTGGATTGTGTATGTATATAAGCAATAATCTTATTCCCTCACTGTTTCTGTGCCTGAAGGATCCAAGAAGACTTGCAGAATACCCAGTCTTCAGTCCAGGGCTTGTAAAATGAATCTGGATTTCCCTGAAATAGCTACTTCTGCTTATTCCAGGATGTTAAGAACAAAAGTAAAAAGGCTTCCTTGCTGATGCCCAAACAATGTGTAGGCAGAAGAATAATTAAAATTTAGATGGGGGAAAGGATTTTGCAAAAGATGGAAAAAAAAATGGGAAGAAGTATCCTTGGTGGTGAAGACAGGCTGGTTGAGTAGAGATTAGATTTGGAAGCTGGGGAAAGAAATGTGTCTATTCAGACCTAGTGATCAAGTAAGACAGTGATGACAAACTGCAAAAAGAGTTCTAAACGCAGAAGATGTTTTTAAGAAGTTCTGGGACTGACTGTGTGAAAGACGTTACAAAGACAGAGGGGAAACGACAGCACCGAGGTACATGTAAAGGTAAATGGTGACAGGGGGACCCAAAAGAAAAGTGCAAAAAGTACGAGCCAGAGGTGTCATGAGATCCTCAAATGTGTACTGGAATCAGGGTGGATTGTGAAAAGAATATCTGGTTGGAGAAAAATGGAAATGGCTTGGAAAAAAAAAAAAAAAAAAAAAAGACAAGAAAAGAAAGAAAAAGGAATGGGTGGATGAGGGGACCAGTGGGGCAATACTGGAACTAAATGAACATGGAGATCATGGGAGGAGGGATTAGTCCTTCTAAGTAAGGCAGAAAGTTACAAAATGAGAAATGGTTACATAGGTAGAGAGTTGGGTGGGAGGGGTGGGGCAGAAGATGCTGTCCTCTGCACACATTCCTGCCCACAGACTGAAACAGAGGTCAAGGTCACAGAATCTTAGCAAATCTTGGGCAGAAACCACTGACCACCAGTAGCACTCCTCTGGCTCGTTTGGCTAGCGTTACCAATCCTCTAAAAGCAGTGACACACTGAAAAGTTGCTTCACCCTGAAGCACTTTATTACTGGTCTTTTGCAGCCAGAGCTGGCAAAATGGGATGCCACGGCCACTCCACTTCTCAGCGTCTTAATATAAAATCCACCTTCCAATTTAAAACATTGTAAACCGTGACCAGAACAGGAAGCAAAGCAAACTGTGTTCCACCAGCCCAGCTAGCAGAGGGTACCCTACAGTAAGGAGTGGGACAGGCTGCCGAGGGACGTACCTGGCTGCTTCTGTCAAAGACTGTTTGCACCTTGAGTGAATGAGGTGTTTCCAGCAGGCTGGATAGACTTACCTCAGGCTGATTGCTTGTACAGTTCAAAATACAGATCTGTCTTTTCCCAGTAGCCTGATTTCTGCATAGAGATGATCAAAGAATTAGATAATAAGGCTTTTAATGCAAAAATAAAATTAAATTTCACTTCTAGACATTTTTATTCTCTTCCTCTGACCACTGCCCCACTTTTTTTGGCTGTGTGCATTCCTCATCCCTTGTAGAATTCAGTAAGCAAATTTACTTAACAGATTTTAGAGAAATGTACTTTTTTCTAAGTGTTTTATGCATTTAAAATTTTTTTTATATTTATGCTTAGATAAAATCTGTATGTTTTCTCCCAAATGATTAGTAAAGTGTGCTTAGTACCATTAAAATAAACTTACTCATGACTACAGTGCAGTGTGTCTCCTTTAACTTCATTAAATCACAGTTTGCTGCTCTTTCTTTAAACTGACCCTCCCCAAAACCACTGCAGTATTATTGATTCAGGTTCTGATTTTCTGATCTCACCAAGTATCACATTTTGCTTGCATGCAACCACAGTGCTGCGGAATGAAAAAATACCTTAAGTGCTTCCCTACATGCCTGCAGTTAACATCTGTCTACTCCTCTTGATTGATATCTCCATAGATATCAAAGGGAAAATCCTCTAAAAAATCATGTAATTGTGTGCAGCTACTTTCTGCTGGGGTGAGTTTTCTGCAAAATATTCCTGAGACACATGAAAATATATGTCCTTTGTGCCCTTTAGGAAAAAAAAAAAAAAGAGTTAAGGAGTGAAACAGAATCTTAATGTTTTTCTGTTAAAAGTGAAATTGCATGAAGGCAGTTCAATAATGAATTTAACACAGGTTTGTCCCATTTTTATATTTTGAGGACATGCTGAAATTGTGGGTTGCTGCTAGAGAAGGATGCACATTTTTCCATGTGGCTATTGCAAACAAAAATATGGTAACCAGTTGTGGACAATAAGTCCCTTGGAACTCAATGGGCAAATCCTTCTCCAGAGAGCTTGTTACCATATTCTTTGCTTTACAGCCACAGAGAACTCTCACACAAAGCCTCATTTTCCCAGAAATAAGGTGCCCATATAATATTTTCTTACTAAAAGGTTTACTTTACCTAATCTTACCCAGAACCAACATGAAAGCACAAATAGAAAATGCATCTCTACATTTATATTCAGCTGCATAATGTGCTTATTGTTAAATTAGCTGGTTATTTTTATTTGTTGATGTCATTTTAGAGGCCCACATTTTTTTACTATGGAACTGGACAGACAGGATTAGTCCAGAGTTGCATGAACTGGTCGCAATGAAATCCAAAACCATGCAAAACTCCCCTGAACTTGTGAACTTGAAGCGCAGCCTATGCAGGAGACATTTTAAAAGAACAATCTCTTCTCCCAAATTTTTGGTAGTGAGACTAGAAGTAAACAGGCGAAGCTATTGTTAAGCAGAAGTAAGGGAAAAGCTTTTATCTGTCTGTACTT
Organism: Falco biarmicus; assembly: GCF_023638135.1. NCBI lineage: Eukaryota > Metazoa > Chordata > Aves > Falconiformes > Falconidae > Falco > Falco biarmicus. The sequence goes on along the minus strand of NC_079289.1, from coordinate 47,655,779 downwards.
TAGTATTACACACATCTCCATGAACCCTCTAAAGACCTAGATCATATTAACTGTGGGAACATGCAGTGCTTCCTGGCTGCAGGCCAATCAGGAGTTTCAAAAACAGCTACGAGTTAGTTGAAACAGGTGCATGTAATAAAGAAGCCTGAAATAAAGAACCAGAACAACTGGGCTGTGTCAAGTTAAAGTTACTATTACACAGGGCTGTGCAAAATTTTGACAGCGAGTTTCAGAAACCTCAATATCTGCACCTTGCACAATTTTTTACCTTTTTTTTTACTTAAGTAATTCATTGAAAAGGTACAAACCAATGTATTTTCCAGTTACAGATGGACCTAATATCATGCAAAGCCTTTCCAGTTTTTCAAAACCTGTGCTGTTTGAATTGGTGGTGTTGTATAAAGTTGGCCTGTCTAGAAACAAATACAGAAGAGAAATAGTTTTTTTTAAAAAAAAAGTCATGGAAAAATGTATGCATCTGACCTCTTAGCCCAAAACAGGAGCAAAAATCATGTGCAGTCTTCTGTACAACTCTATCCCGTGTGTTTGTGGAAAGCTCTTTTTTATATGTAGGCAAAGGAGAAAAGGGGGTAAGCGGTAAGTAAATGTTGAAGTAAATGGTGAAGACAGGCACAACTTCATAGCTCAGAACAGGCCAGACCTTAACTCCGGACAGTGTTCAGTAGGCCCTTCTCTGGCAGAAGGTCTATGGAAGTTCATCCTCCACTTCTCACTGCAGGTATCTGTAAAAGGAGGCAAGAGGCTCCTCAGTGAGTCAGGCTACATTGTCTGGTCAATACATTGTAGCATGTATTTCCCTCTGTATAACCTTCTAGTTGCTGACTTTGGCAGGAGAATGCTTGTAAGCCCATGACACCCCTTTCCCCTGATTTGATATACCCATAATACTGGCAGCGTATGAATCCATGCACATATAGATCAAGTCACAAGCAATATCCAAGATTTAAAGGTCAAATTTTTACCAGCTCTTCCATATAAACATTAGAGGTAAGAAGTACCAACAGTTTCCATCAAGATGTACCCCTGTGAAACATCAAAAACTGTTCTTTAGTCAAAACACTGCTTAAGGAGCATAAATCCATTTGCATAAGGAAGGATGCTTTGGTGGGTTAGAGCTGTTTGCTAGCATACAAATCATCAGCTGTCAGAAACAGTACATTAAGTGCATCTGATATCCTGGTGCTTTTTTTTTTTTTTATAGCATCAATACCCAAATCCTTTGAGTTTATTTTAAAAAAAAATGTTTCTTTGAAACTGGTAATGAGTACTTCCTAGAAATATGTACTAGTTCCCTGGAACTGCAGTATGAATAGCAATAAAAATAGGGTCTGGCAAAATCACTCGAGTGCTATTGGACTTTTCCTCTGTACAAGAGATGAAAGTAAAAGAAGTCTATGGATTAACTTTCTAACATTTTTTCTATCAGGTTTAATGTATTGTATTTTCTGCCAATGTTTTCAACATATGGAATTCATGTTAAAAAGTTAATGATCTTAGTGACATAAAACTAAGGATTATGGAAAACGAAAGCAGAGTTCTTATAGAACCTGCTAGTTATAAATGTACATCAAGTGTGCAAATCTGAGTTGTAAATATTGTAGCTTATTGCTCACACGATATAGTTCCTCACTAAAAAGATTCACTGGGAGAATTCTGTGTCTATATCTTTTATAGCAGCATGAAAAAAAAAAAAAATCCCAGTCAAGTCACCAATATAAAAAAAATCTACTGTTTAGACAATGGAAGTTTCAATACTTTTCATGCTATCACCTTTAGGAAAAGAAAGTGCATCCATTGGCTTTCATGTGTTCAACACATGCATCTTGTTTTGTTGCTTTGCTTCATGTCTGCTTTTAACCTGGGACAGGAAAACAGTAGCAACAACAAAAACATCAATAAACAACTAAAGATGTTTAAGTATTTTTCAAACTATTTGAAATGTCTCCTGGGTAAGTAACCCTCCACAGTGGAGGAAAAGCATAAGACAGAATGCTTTTACTGATATTCCTGTATACGGAGAACACTTTTACACCATAGACAGTTTTTGTGTACGAATGACCCCATGAACTGTGCTGTTGGGAAATTTTAACTTGTCGTAGGGTTGCTTAAACCAAAAGGGTCAAAGAATGGTGACCGAATACAAAGCAGCCCACTTGCATGTCACTTTGGGGTTTTAGCAAAAGGACAAAAGCTCGAGCTCATTAAAAGTCAAGAGGAACCCAGCAAGCCAAGGTGACAGACTCAGTTTTGGTAGAAATAAGAGAGGCCTTAGAAAAGGCCTTCCAAAAGCCCGTCAGAAAGCCAAGATTTTAAGAGCATCTTTATAGAAGGTGATATAAACTATAACAGGAGTTTTCTGGAACAGTATAATACTGGCTCCAGCAACAAAAGCCATAAGGCAATGAAAGAAATGGACAGCTGTAATTTTGAAATACTTAAATGAAGTAAAAGTTGATAACCAGGAACTGTCAGAAAGCAATTTAAAAAACAAAAACAAAAACCAACAAACAACAAAACAAATTAAAACCACAGTCATTAAACATAAAGAGAGGCAAAATGTTTATGAGGGACAGAAAGCATCATCAATTAACTACCTCAATTAGTTTCTTAGGAACACCAAGTATACGATTGCAATAAAGAATTTCTGATAAAGAAGTGACATCCCCTCTCTAGCCAGGCTTCCTGCATGCTCCTAGGATGGCAACTAACCTGCACCCACTAGGTGCCAGTCTGTAATGTGGGAAAAGTTCTTCCCAGCCTATAAAAACATGCTTTGGCTGAAATCCAACAGAGTGGGAAACTTAGCCATAAGAAACAAGAAAAACAAACCCCAGAAAAAGGCCGGTGGAGGCAAAGAAAATAGATATAAAAGGGAGTCTGGATGAAGCAATTTAAACTCTTTCCAGCCTAATTACGGTGTGCCCCTGCAGTTTACTGGGACAACCCAGTCATACCATAGTGATGGAAACCTTCTCTTAAGCCTTTCCATGCTTCCCTCTTCCACACGTGAAGCTCCCAATGAGAAGATGCTGTACCCTCTTGCAGAACTATGGTCCCACACACATTTCTTCCTAAGAAGAATCCTGTGAAGTAAGAAATTGGGTGTATTTGCCAAAACTCTGACCCACAGACAACATTTTCCCATACTAAAGGAGAAAAACCCACATGCGTGCATCAAGCTAATGAACACGAGCACCAGCAAAACATTCAGGGTTGAAGCTGTAGCTGAACCCATGCAAGCAGTAGTACAGGCTTTCACGTTGTCGATGCGCTAACATGCCACAAGTCAGACCACTCATAACAAGAAATTCAGATTCCGTGCTCTTACCCTCTCTCCTAACGTATATGCCTCCAGGAAGGCCATAATCATTATTTTAACTAGGTGAGGATGTCCTCTGTGAAGCTATGAGATCTCTGGGGTCCTCATCTCTCTCACTAAACTGCTGCAGCCCCATGCAGCCCCACAGAGGCCAGCATGAAGGGCACAGGTATTCAATATACCAAGCAAAGCATGCTTCCACAGCGTGGAAAATGACAAGATAAGCAATGATTCTGTCCCATTTTCCACTTAATTATAATTTTCTTCTTGTTATTTATAAAATGGAAAGTATGATTTAACTTGAACATGAGAGCAACACTGATGTGGAAAAAGGAAATTTTTTACCAGACAAAAAGTTGAAAACAGCCTCAGACCACAGGAACAGCTGGTTCTTTTAGGCCTGGAGGACACAAAACTGTCTGAATCCTTGTTATAAGTATACATCATGAAGCATAAAGAGTACTCCAAAGGTGGGTACACAGAGTCAGTGTACTGTGCTTGAACTCCAGTGTTCCACCGCAGTGTTTTCTGCATCACACAAGAGTGCTCCTGTACCTCAAAACTGCACCTGAGCATGCAGGTGTGGGTGTGTGCCCACCACCCACAGCAGGAATGAGCTTCACACACTGACAAAGCTTTGGAATTCCTTACCAGTGCCTTGGAATATATCAGTGAATAATTAACTGTAATAATCACAATAAGGAATTGCTTTATAAACTTGATGAAAAGAAGTTTTTGATTTATTTTAAAATTTGATTTATATATGCTTACGTACTCAAAAATGAAAGCTAATCTGATGCACCTCAAAAGGCTCATGAACTTCGGGAGAGACGGGACAGAAGTCATTTTAACCTCCAGCTGTCTGAGACAGCATTGTATGTGTAATTCTTATTTGACATGGCTACCTGAAAAGTCTACAGCAAGTTTCAAAATTGCAGATGTGACAGTTACTAAGTTTATGCTGCTGATAAAAGAAATAATCCTTGAATACTACAGACTTTCTACAGATGCCTACCTAATCCCTGTTATTCAAAGTGGCAGATAAAATTTTCTTTAATGCTTGCTTGCAAAAAATCAGGTAAAATGAAGTAATAATTTCATCTAATTCAGATGTGCATGAGTAAAAAACAATTATTTAAAAGGAAAATGACTTTTCATAATCCAGAAAAGCCAACATGTACCATCAGGATTATAGAAAAGATTGGAATAATGAACTTCAGGATGGGAATGCAGATACGATGGAAATAAAAGATATAATAAAGATGTATAAATAGCGTGAAATGATATCGACCACTTCTTTTCAGTCTTTTTAATATCACAAGGTCAAGTGGTCAATAAATGAAAACCAAAAATTAAGAACAGGAAATCCCTTTTCAAATTATGCTTAATTAGGCTGTGAACTTTATTGGCACAAGATATTGTGGAGAGCAAGAGCTCATCATTACTCATACAAGGACTGGGCAGAAAATAATCTAATACTGTCCAATTCAAATGGGATATAAACTCTCCTGTTGAAAAGCATAAGATACCACTGCTACATTGGAGGTTTCAGAATATCTTGTCTCTACTGGCAAATTATTCCATAACTATCTGCAGTGGAGTCTCTTGCACATTCGTTTGAGTATGATAATAAAACAGTTTAAGACATGATACTGGGCTAGGCTGATCACCTTAATTAATTCTGACATTTTTTAAAGAGTCAGATGCTACACTTACTTCTATTTTATACAAACCTGATGAAGCATTAGATTGCAAAGGGTATAAATTAGCTAAGTATGCCAGAAGTGTTAACGCTGGAGAGTTCGTATTAAAAATAAATGGAATATACACTCAAAAGTCAGCATTTCAGCATTTGCTGAACTAATTACATCTGCAGATTTTTCTTTAGAGCCTTTCTTATGATCAGAATCTTCAAATCTTTTTTCGCATCATAGTCTTTTTTTTTTTAATGGACACATGGCAAGTCAGTTTCTTTTCCTTCTGTTTTTGTTGTTGCTGTTTTTTTTTAAGCAAGTTATAATAATTCTGAGACATATGATATTCAAGTCTATAGACTTCAGAGAGACACCTAGGATAATCTGTGTACCATCTGAGTTACAGCTGGGGTGAGCCACATGTTAGGAGAATTATTTCTTTTTTGTACTGGGAAATAATGATTTTCATAGTTAAAGAAGGTAAACTAATGAAACTTCTCTGAAAAGAAGAGATCACATGAAGCACATTGATCACATCATCTACAAATTATGTGCTTTAAGGAAATAGTAAGCTTGATATGATTTGAATATTCAAAAAAAAAGGTGATAAAAAATCCCCTCTTTATAGATAATCTTATTTTCACTTCTGTTTTTAAATAAAACATCAATGGACTGCTGTTTTGATTAGTAACGTACTTTCCTTATTCTGAAAATAATTGTATTTTTATTTATTGCTTATTATGTTACAGATCCATCCTACCAAACTTTAGCCACATAATTTAAGTACCTAAGTTAGGATCACACTTGTCCTGGGTAACATACCTAGTTAGTAGAGAGAAAGTATTTCTTCAAGTGTAATTTAGTTAGTGTGAAACTTAAATCACTATCTTGAAGACTTGATTTCTACATCAGGAAGAAGTAACTGTACTCTTAAGCTTGGTGCCTACATGTATATAGATGAAGTGAATGTGGGACTAGGCGTCTGAAGAGAGGCCTCTCGCTGGTCCTTATGGAGTTCAGCATTTATATCCAGTTAAAAATGAAATTCATATCTGTGACCAGGTGTCTGTAGCCCTTCACTGAACTACAATAATCTTCCATGTATGCTCTACTAAAACAAATCAGGGCTAATTATCACAGAATAATGGGAACTGATAGAATGGAAAGATGACTGCTGTATGCTTTTACTTTCATGAACATACACTGGTGATTACCGTAAACACTGCGTTCCTCCTGCGAAACTATGTCTCAAGAGTTTTGAGCACTGCCTGAAAGTGGAATATGAACATAAGCCTTTCTGCTGCCCTTCTTAAGGAAATTCCTGAGAAGGGCAAAGGAGATGTTCTATAGGACCTGGGTCCACCAAAATCACAGAGGTACAGCTCTGGGTTCACTTGGGTTCATTCCAGACCTGGAAATGGTGGAGATGTAGTTCAGTGATCTCCAAGTAACTTGTACAGAAATCAGCCTAGTGATGAAATCTGTCTGTCTGTACTCATCTGGTGCAAAACAAGAGCTTGCAAGACTCGGTGTGCCATGCCTGCTGAATTATCTGCCGATTTGGGAATCCTACTGCAATCTCAGAGTTGAAGAGGAGATTGGCAGGTTCCTGGCAAACAATACGACTCTGCACTCCAGGAAGCACTCCAAGAGATATTGCTTCTATGAGGAAGGGATAGCTGGCATCAGGGAAGGGTTTGTCCTAGGTGTTACATCTTTGTGAATAGGGTGGTTTTTTGTTTTGGGGGTTTTTTTTTTGTTTTGATTTGTTTTGTGTTTTGTGGGGTTTTTTTCATAGACAAGAACAAACTCATCTGAATGAAGAATAAAGAAAGTGAGTTCTGCATGGTGACTGGTTAAAGCATTTCTTGCACACAGTGTCAGCATTAAACCTAGACTTTTTTTTCCATCAGTCTCTATAAAAACTTACGTAGGTAATTACCCTGTCACAGCTGAAACATGCTCACGTTAACACCATGACACTGGTGAACATTTTAAGAGTTTCTGCTTGTCCAGAGATGACAGACACACGGTGTGTCATGAAAAATGGAGATGCACACTGAAATCCATGCCTGCTGGGATGGGTGGACTGTAGGGCTCTAAGGCTCTCCAATGCTTTCTGGGAGCTTCCTTCCAGAAACACAGGGTTTTTTTGAGTGAGTGCTTAAATGAAGTTTTGGGAAATGTACTAGAATAAAATAAGGCTTTTTTTCTTCCTCGCCTCTTAGTTTTATCTCCAAAGAGAATAAAAGCAATCCAGGAAAAATGATAACCATAATTTATTTTATGATTTTATAGATGGCCAGTATTTATAAAAGAAACAAGCAGCATATTTGACACATTTATAGGAAGAAATACAGTCTAAAATGTAGTTTGTCACACAAAGTATTCCTTGGTAGGTTAGATAAATAGTCTGTGAAGAATATTGAACATGAATATGCCAAAAGCAATGAAAGTTACTGTGAAAGCTATGATATTGTACAAGGTATAACCTACAGTTACACTACAGAAGACCTACAGTACTGTACGTGTACGGATCTGTGCAGAGCTGCCAGGTTTTGCTTCACTGAATTTCTGTAGCAAAACCAGAAAATCTTGCCTGTAGGGCCAGGACTCTTAAACATGGAGACATAAGTATACAAATGCCTGAAAGGTGCAAAGACTCTAGAGTGAAAAGAATTATTTAGGAATACAGACACATCTTTGAACACTGAAGAATAAAACAAGGACAGGCAAAACGGGTTTAGTGTAAAGTACTTTACAGCAACATACTTTCCACTGTAGAAGAGACACCAGAAGAGTGGCAACTATATTACTTGTAAAATTTTGGTGATGCACAATGACTGCTCTGTTAGTGAGGCTGATTAGACTAAATGAAGGCTACTCACAAGACTCCTGCCAAGTATTGGTAATGATTACAGACTAAATGGAATATTAGGTGACTTTAGTGGATTTCTGTACTAGTGATAACATAGTCAGTCACAGCAGCTTGACTTCTAGCACTTACTGAGAGAAGAATATTTCTGGCACAGGTTTTGCAAGAGAATCTATGAGAGTTCAGCACTTATCACAATTTGAAGTACAACTCTTGTTTTCTGACAAAGCTGGCAGATTCAAAGACTGGGGCTAAAGGTCACTAAACCTGTTTTGTTAGAAAAAGCAGTATGAACTGTAACTCCAGAAAGAGGAGAATGAAGTTCTGAGCTTGTGCTATATGACACACTAAGTGACAGTAACAAACTCTTGCCCTAAGGAGTAAATGAATGCTAGGAGATGTTTAGCGCTTCTTTTTCCTAACCTTCCAAGAGTATAAAATACTGTTATATACAAAATGAATGAATAAACAAATTTATTTTCATGACCTATGCAAGTGAAAAGCACCTCATCCAGACATCCATTTTGAGCCTATGAGCTTTGGATTTTTACAGTAGCAGGCTTCCATATGAAGATTTAATGTTGTGTTATTGGGGTTGAAGAACTGTTGTTCTCTCAGCCAAAAACCACACCACCATAATTACTCTTTTATCCTATCTTTTGTACGGTTCTGCGACACGAAATGCTGACAAGGCATCTGGTATATAAGTTGCTGAGCTCTATGTATCTGCATGTATCTGTATCCATGGCCTCACCACACAGTAGCATCACAGAACACAAGCAGTCTTTGCAATATCAATCAAAGCCATTCTCAGCCCTCTGAAATAATTTACAGTAAATAGAAATCCCTCTGAGCACAGTCTCCATTCTGTTTAATGCTACCTGTGACAGGTAAGTCGGTGGTATTCACCCTGTCCCCACTTGGCATGCATGCAGAGATAAGAAAATCACCAAAGATAGGAAGAATTGATTTTTTTTCTTTTTCCCTCAAGAAAGGCTGGTTCTGTTCCTCCTATAAAATACATTAGGCAAATTGGCTTTTGCACCAGATCAAGTCAGTAATCCATGGAAGGAGCAGTGTTTCTGTGGTGTTTCACATCAATGAAATCATTGTGCTGCAGCCTGTGGATATTGTACTGCCTCTCTTTCTGGTACCAATCTCCTGGGTTGAATTGGAACCTGTATGAGCTTTCTCCATTATCCCCAGCTGGCATCTGACCTAAGGACTGTGATGCCTGGTTCACAGGCAGATGGACTCCTAAAAAAAAAAAAGATTCTAATTTACTATATTCACAAGTTGAGTGACCTGAGAATAAACAATGAGAACTTCCAGTTCTGCCAACAGATGTAACAGCGTGAGATATGGAGGGGTAATAAAAATGACTGTCGCATTCTCCTATTAACCAAACCATATCCAAGTGTGACCTCAATATTGCCAAAACACTCCAGTAGGAACTGGATTTTTATTTCAGTGACACTAGGTCCAATTCTTTTCCTTACACCTATATCTGAGGAAATCATTTAGAGCTGTATCCAAAAAGACAAATTGGATTCCCAAAAGGCTAAAGTGAAACCAAATTGCTTGAGCCTTGGAAACACTGCCATTGAACAAGAGCACTTTAAATCTGCATACATTTTTGTTGGGCCGGCAGAGCTATGCCTTAGCATATACCCAGAACAGCACCATTCCTGGCACGGCAAGGTAGGTCACTACCCATCTTGTCAGGATCCTAGGTTAGGATCCAGAAAAGAAGACATCTCGTCCTTCCTAAAAACCCTAGAGAGCTTTTCTAAGAAGAATTTTCAGAGCAAATACAACACACCCACAAGCTCCTATTGACCCCAAGACATAAGCAAAACTTTATGCGTGAATATGGCTCACTGATTTTACTAAGGTGTTTCATATACATATACAAAGTTAAGCGTGAAGGTACATCAAAGATAGATTTAGAGCTGTCAAACACTTTTATAAACTTGCCAGTTACCAGCCTCTGGCTTACTACTCAAACACAGCTGAGTTATGCAGACGCAGGAAATTCAATACATCCTGGACACACCGGATTCACACTGCTCCGCAAATCAACGGCACCTGAGCACCAGGTCTGGTACAGTGTCAGATCCCTGTGGTGTGCACCTTGCCATTGATACATTCACATATGGTCCCTTCAACATCCAGCACAAACCGGTCTCCCTACACATGTATAAGTCTGTTCACACACGTACAGCAGATCTCAAAAGTTCTAGATATATTAGAGCTATTGCACATAGTCAGATTATTTACATATGCAAAGCAATTGTTACCTGAGGGTAATCAAAGCTGATGGCTGTCCTACTCAGGCAGAGAAGGGCTAGAGCAGAAAGCACAAGCTGATAAAAACAAGTTGGAGGCTTGTAGCCCTGCAGACTCTCATGGTAGATAGATGAACCAGTCAAATATCATCAGACTCACCAAAGGAAAAAATTATCAGTTTAAATTAAACTGTATTAACTCTCAATATAGGCATGTAAAAAGAGGCATTTCCTCGAAAGGAGCAGTAAGTATTATTTTGTTGTTTTAAACATTCTGGTCACAGGCAAAGCCAAGGCCCTGATCTGGAAGGAAGGGCACACACAGTAAGTGACAGTCTGTTCCCTGAGGGGCTTATGGGCTAAGCAGGCAGGGCTGGGGACAGAAGAAAGGCAGAATTGTTACCCACATTTTACAAACAAAGCACAGCAATACAGAGAGATTAAATGATTGGCTCAAGGTTAGGCAGGATGTCCAGGGCAGAGCCCTGGAAATGAATCCAGATCTCAAGCTGCACCTTCCCGTCTGTCACCCAGACAGCCTTAATTCATAGAGAATAAGAAAAATAATAATTAAGAATCAGCCACTTCCCAACAAGACTCATGCAAGCTTTCAAGCTAACATTTCCAACTGGCTTCTTAGTCTGGCAGCTAAAATTTCATTACATCTTTGAAAACATAACCGTAACTGTTTTGACTCGTGCTACAATATGCATACTGCCAAAAGCAATCCCTAATGCTGTAATATTTTGCTCCGTTAGAGGTGCCACACTGCCAGCAAGCAGTGAGCTGACTGAATAAAATTGCAGCCATTGAACAGTCTCTTCTCTGTGTCTGTGTGTCTTTTGGCCTAAATAAAGTAAATACACAGCATTAAGGGCCTGATCCTACTCCCACTTAAGTCAATGGCAAAATTCCCATTCACTCCCATGGAAGAAGAAGCCAGCCCTAACAGAACTGGTGATTTTTTTTCCCCCTTAAATTACTGGCAGATTAATTCACGTGCAATTTGCATTACCATGATATTGATTGAGAAACCATGTATCCACACATAATTTTAAAATAATGAAGGTGGAATCAATTGCATTACAACACTGACACTGTACAAAGATGTTCACTACAGTAAATCCTAAATTAAGATGTGAAAACAGGTCTTCCCTAGGCAGTGCTAAAAGGAACAAGAAGGAATTCTACTACAGAAAGTGGGTAGTAGATAGAAAGTGGATGGTAAAGTATGTTCTAATATCTTGTGACATGTAATAAATCCCTGTATAAGGGTTTAATTTTTTCCACATTTTACCACAGTTCATACACAAGAAAAGAAAAAAAACCATTGAAATAAAATTTAGATAAATCATGGATAAAGCGTTGTACTTGAATATATATATAATTTCTACTGACGTTAGAGTATTCTGCCCTTGCATCCCTAAATAAAATTTGGATCTCAGTGTTTTTTTCATTTTACTACTTTCTCTTAGGCAAGCACATCCAAGTAGTCTTTAAAGACGTATTGTTTATGAAGCTATATTTAGAGTTCATCTATTTAGATATTACTTATTTCAGCTCCCAAGTCAAATCACACCTTCTTTCCCCTGCTTGCTTTATTGTCTTTTCTTTCATGATTCCTGGCAGAGAGTTCATCACACTTTTTCTTTCCATTTGGTTTATGATATTTATCTTGGGCTGCCAGTGCACTTGGTGCCACATAGGACTTGCAGATTGTGAATCCTTTTTTTGGCAGGACACTTGCAGTATCAGATTGCCTAAAATTTCTCCCAACACTTTTTAAGACAGTTTTAGCTAAAATAAATGTCAACAGAACACATGGCCGCTGTGTGGACTCTGAACTCTCTTCTTTCCCTAGATAACCTCAGGTGGTAGCTAGACTAATAGTTGCTAACAATATTAATCTCCTGTGTGGTTTAGTGACACACAAAGCTCTTTTGATAGTATGAAAGCATAGCAGAACTGAATTTTGCAAACATGGAAGACAGGACACAGTGCTGGTGTAAGCAGGTGCAAGTACACCGCTCCATCCTAAACCCAGAAAATTTTAGATGCAAAAATGGAGCATTTAGTCCATCAGGGTGAGAGGAAGCAGAACATATAATACATCTCTGGGGAATAAAGTCCTGTCAGACATTGTCTTCCATGAAAGAGATGAAACTTGTGGTAAAGACCTGAGTGCGAGGAACAACAGCATAAAATATTGGTTTGGTTCATAATTCAGAGCTGTGGTTGTGCAACAACAGGAGCTGAAGGCACCTGAGTCTGAGGTAGCAAAATATTTGAGTTCAATTGGCTGCTTCTGCAGGAAATCTAAGTATTTGTTTCTGCACAGATGCAGAACATGAGTGGCTAATAAATTAGGCTGTGTCTTCTTGGCTGTTAGTCTGTTAGTCTCCACCATTTGCAGAAAAGGTTCTGCACCACTGCCTATCATATTTTTTTGAATTGTAAAATAATAGTTCCAAGACAACCAGCAAAGAGGAAACTGCTGAACAGAGAGGGTCACTCAAATATATTTCTCCCTGAGAATCAGGTGCAGCTAGAAGAACTTGATCTGTTCACGTTACTGAAACAAAGGCTAAGCCTGTGCAGATCCAGATATTATTTGAAAACAGGCAAGCGGATAAACACCATGGATAGAAAAGTGCTTTTTTTCAACTAACATTACAGATAATGATGGCACAAGCAAAAATTAGTATAAACTGTTTCTGGGCAAGAAGAGAAAACAGATTTCTAATTATCAGAGGAGTAAGGTAATGAATAACTTTTCAGCAGCACTAATGGGTCAGGAGAAAAAAATTCAAAGACAGGGATGAGCACAAACAGCACACACTTTGGGCTGTACCCAATAGGTAACTAGCACTTACCTGCCCTATTTTCTGGAAGAGCATGAATTTAGCCATTTGGACACAGGCCTGGCCATGGATTTTTTTCAGCCCGACAAAGTATATTTCCATATTTTGAAGGTATAAGTCATTCACATTCAATAAATTCCAAATATAAGAAGGTGTCTGGAAGAAGTACGCAGATAATTTTTTAAATCATCGCAACAATAGATATAGTTCACACCTATGAAAAAATGAGGTATGTAGTGGAGTTTTTTGCTGCAGTCAAAGAAAGATTAATTTCTTTGAGAGAACATAAGTCTTTCAAGAAACCCACTTTGTAGAATCAATCCCAAGTTGCTGTTCTGACTGAATTAAACATCTGTACAGAAAGCAGGTGCTGCCTGAGGAATCTAGGTGTTTGAAGAGAGGAACAACATTTCTCTGATCAATAGCAAAACACAAAAGGCAGTGCGCTTCAATTTGAATGTAAGTTTTGGGAATTATCATAGTTTATAATTGCTGATAGGAAGCTAGTGTCTTCACACTATATTAAGTATATGTTTGTGCCTTAAAACTTAAACAGAAATTCACCAGTTATCGGGGCTTAATTGTGTTCTAGTGAACACATAATAAAATCTAAAAAACACATCTGCTTTTAAAGTTGCAGTTAACTATGGAATATATTCTTGTAAAAATCCAACTTATCGTGATTTTACAATGCATTTTTTAAATGCATATGTCAAAGGAGAATGCTGTCTTTGTAAGGTCCTGTTGTGGTACATAAATCACAGCCGAAGCTATATCTCCGAAGAAGTCCACAGCCTTGAGTTCAGCTGCACCTGGAACAGCAGCATCTTCATGTCAAAGTCCAAGACAAACACACACTTAATGAACCTTCCATCTCCCCAGGCTCAGTTCTCAGTCCCTGTCTTCCGGGGCAGACCTCAGCTGAAACAGCCACTTTGGACTCCTCACCAGCAGGCTCTTGGTTAGAAATCAATTTCGCCACCTGCAAAAGGCCTCATCTCCCCCGGGGAGGCTCCAGCAGGCCACAGTCCTAAGTCAGCATTAGTGTCCTTATCGTTTCAGATAGGCTTGATATTTCCCTTTGCACCAGGCATCTAGTCATGTGCAGTGAGCTTGCTGTACCTGATTGCAAGCGTGCAAGTGATTGCCTATATCCGTACAGCTGTCAAGGAAGAATGAACCATTGCTTCCTTTCTATCTAACACAGTGAACATATATTTCCCCTCAATTGTTTTTAAATCAGAGAGAAATAAGACTTATTTCCATGGACTTTGAGGGACCGTAATGTTTCAGCAAGATCAAAAGCTCCATGTGAATAGTCACGTCTAAAAAATTTTTATAAACTCATTCACGTCTGTACTCCAGAACGATTTCAGAACAAAACTCGGGTAGAAGATAGTCATATTCAGGTAAATAATACCTGTGATGGGAAAGCGGTCTGTTTTTATCCAAGTCTGCTTTAGCTATGTTTTTCACAAAAATCCTATTTCCTCCACATGAGGGAGATTTCCAACCAGTCTCACCCTGTTCTCAGTAGCTCAGCCTTTTTTGTTTTGTGGTTTTTTTTTTAAGAGCAGTGCCATTAAATTCAGATAAGATTTAGTGTACTGTATTGTGAGCAGCAGGACTGGCTCACTGCATCACCTGACAAGCAGACAAACACAAATACAGCAAGCTGCTCTTGCATTCAAATGCACCACAAGCTCTGGGCACCAATGTTGTTTCCCCAGCCCAAAGCCCTTCCCCAAAGCCTGCTGGCTCCAACACAAAATGCCTTGAAGGCTCTCTGTGCAAAACGCATAAGCGGTCCAGGAACGACACCGTCCCCATTAGAGAATAATGACCATTCTCTAATAATGAAGAATGACCATTCTCTAATTTTCGTTAGAGAAATATGACCACACTCCCCAGCTGCAGCAGGCACAGTCTTTCTCTTATGGATTTTCCCTCTGGCTTCAGGTATCTTAAGGTCTTGAAGCTGGGATGCTGTGAAAGCACCAAACGAGATTGGAGACCCTCTTCACCTCACAACCCCAGCCTCTGAGCTCCTGTTCCTCTTTATTAGACAAAGAGTGGTTGTTTCTTCATTTCCCTGCCCTGTCCTCATTTGGGTGTACCTTCTGGGGGATAGTGATGTAGAGATCTGTGGTGTTGGAAGATAGGAGCTGAAATGCTCAGGTTAGGCAAGGCAGCACTGCTTACAGCATGTATGCTACTGGAACATCAAGTGCCCAAGAAAGTTTTGTAAGAAGTACTACAGAGCCAAAGTAGGTAGATGGGGTTCTTAAAGATCGCCCTGGTACAGTTAAGCTCTTTTGTTCTTCCTAACATATACAAGTACCTTTTTGTATTTGGACTGTGATTTACTGCTGAAGTCCACAGAAGAAATAGTTAATAAAAACCTCTTGACCTTCAGAAAAAAAAAAAAAAGGCTGTGGAAAATTTGAGAGCCTACAGGAGTAGGTTATTACAAAAGTATTACCTACATCTTAAAGCTGTAGGGTGTTTGATTTTTCCAAAGGCATCAGATGTCTTTAAAAAGCTAAGCAAGTCTGTTTTTCAGTGAGGGTTCATAAAACACAAGAGTAGGTCACAAGTGACACAGCTACCAGGGACAAGACCGCAAATAGGACTTAGTAATGATATATGTGTCCCATCCTTTGAGACCACAGTGCTTCACAGTCACATGCAGCCATTTGTTTAAACCTTGAAGTATTACAATATATGAAGGAAGAAAATGGCATTTTGCTTTTATTTTGGATTTCTAAAAATCAGTGTGAATCAGCTCTACTGAATGTTGTGTTAAACATATAATGAATTACTGTGAAGTAATTTAATTTAATCAAGCCACATTCCTTACAAGATAAACCCCAATTCTTTTCAAAGCATGAGTAAGAGGAATAAGACTTTTCCAGCCTTTTTTTAACCCCGTCCTCGAAGGGGTTAAAGAAGCCTAATACAAAGGAGTTAAGCAATGCCTGAAACAGGATAATAAATGTGACACTCTCCAACTATCAGTAGCAAATATTTGAGCTTATCAAATAACGGAGGAAGTAGTTTAGTTACAAATAAACCAATCTCTCATAAAACAAGTCTTCACACAAGGTAATTTCATGGAACTGGAGGCGGCCGAAGGCGGCCGGGCAGGGCTGCGCTCGGCTCGGTGCGCGGGGAGCGGGCGGCTGCGCAGGGACCCGCGGGGGACGCGGAGCCGGGCTTCGTACGGGCGCGGAGGCAATAAATAAAGCATGGCAGAGCTGTGCGAGGAAGTGACTCATCCTCCTGGAACACAGCGGGATTTGTGCTCTCCCCCCGCCGCCCCCCTCCCCCTCCTCCCCTTTTTTTCCTCCGCCGCAGAGACCAGCGTGTCCCAGAGACTATAGTAGATGTCACCGCTTGGCACTGGCTGTGCAAAGAGAGGACAAATATGTGGGTGTGATGTGGGTCCGGGACGGTAGCCTTAAAGCCGTAGCGCTCGCTCAGGGCTGAGCATCTGATCTGTGCTGAGGCAAGGCTGGCGAAACACACTCACAGGCCGTCTCCTTCACAGGAGGGCCTTGGGTGCTCCTTCTTTTTTCAGCATCTGAGCGATGCAGAGGGCAAATGCAGCAACTGTGGCAAACAGGATCAGACTTTCCTTCCAAAAGTTATGCGAAAATGCAGGCAATTAGGACACTGAAGCGAAAGGAGGCGGACCTGAAGCAGAAGGAGTTGAAACAGGTCCGCGGCTAGGCTGGGAGCTAAGATGTGGTTTTGTCACCGGGTTTAGCGCTGATCAAACCCCGGGGTGCAATCCTCTCTCTCCATGGGCTCCCACCTCCTCCCCAGCAGCTCCTTCTCAAGGACATGACCCCCATATCTGCAAAAGCATCAATGGAAGCATAAGGCTATTTGGGGAGGGAGGGCAGGATTATTCTTCTGATGGCACTGTGCCTGTAGTGTCATTTCTAGGTTGGACTCCAATTTTTTCAATCATAAAAGTGTGTGACCTCACCATAAGAGTGCAGGAAAACCATTCATACATCAAATAAATTAATTTTCTGCCTCTGACTAAACAGCAAGAGGTGCTGATAGGTATCAATAGCATTTATTTTTCCTCTTTTTGATTTTCAGGCCTAACATGGCTCTTACTTAATACATCATTCATAATACACTAATTATGCACGCATCTTTTTTTAAACTCTACATGCTTCTATGTAAACTTGTGAAAAACATTTGCAAAACATGACAGACTGATAGTCTTATTTCAGAATGCAATGATAACTTAAAAAGTTTTCAGCAAATAATACAAAGTATACAGCAAATAATATAGAAAATCAGACATGCTGGAATTTGAGACTGTAGTACGCTGTTATTCCTGTATATATATCTTATATCAGTGAATCTCTTTTGATAGTTATAAATATGGCTAGGTTTATACGTAGACATATAAGTGAAAATATGTAAGTATAAAAGCAGATTCAAAACAAATCATGTAACTGCTAGAGTTTTCAACCTTAACCCCATTGCTGCCATCTCCGATGTATCTATTAATTATAATACTGTGTGGAAAAATCCATTAGCACCTACATGTTCTAGTCCTGAATGTGGTCTTATCTCTGCTGGCTAAAAGTTAAACAATATACAAACACTTCTGGAAGTAAATGTAAGTGCATCACCTGACACATCATGAAATCACCGGATCACCTGGACAGCTATTGTTTTCTCTACTTTTACTGTCTTTAAGGCAAAACAGACTTTAGTGCCTTTTAAAATGTTTTTGAATCATACCAATGATTGACTTCAGTGAGCTCATTACTGCGAACTGTGACTTCCAGGGGCAAACCCAGTGCACTTTCAAGGGGCTGTGGTTAAAAGAGACTTTGTCAGCGCTGTCTGAGCAGCCAGGGCCACAGTGGTGTCTGAAAGGCTTGCTCTTGTTGCTGCAGG
Organism: Falco biarmicus; assembly: GCF_023638135.1. Classification (NCBI taxonomy): domain Eukaryota; kingdom Metazoa; phylum Chordata; class Aves; order Falconiformes; family Falconidae; genus Falco; species Falco biarmicus. The sequence continues at coordinate 47,637,792 of NC_079289.1, read as the reverse complement.
TGCATTTTGCTGGACAAAAAATTCAGATGGCTGGAATGGACATGGGATGAGGGAAGTGCCTTAGCTGTGGCAGCTAAGTGCCTTAGCTGTGGCAGCTAAGCTCTCCTGCAATCTTAAAGGCTTACATTCAAGAGAACGAAAAGAAACTCTGATCTATCTTCTGCATAGATGTGGCAATAGCTTGGATCCTGGAACAGTCTGTGGAGAGCAGTAGACTTGATAGCTGTGTATGTTGTAGCTGGTTTGAACGTGGTAAAAAGAAAGACTGAAAAATTTGGATATATACACAAGATGTGATAAAAATATGGGAAAAGCAAAACAAATCCCTGCCACTCCACAGCCTGGTTAGGCCCAGATTCATCTACACAGATCAACTCTTGCCCCCTTCATTTAAAAAAAAGTTTCTATGTAAAGGGAAGGATGAACTATATATACTTACTGACATTTCTCCTTCTCCCAATCCCCACACCACTAGTTGGCTTTGCTCCCAATTAAAACTTACACTGTGTCAGTTACACATTTTCTAATCCTTCAGTAAACAGCTGAAACACTTTTTAAAAATCCGATCACATCTTGACTTGAAACACGTGAACCTCGGCTGCATACCCACAGGAGCACGCACCCTGCTGCAGAGCAGGTGGTAATGAGAGGTGTTATAAAACTTAGCGTGAACTGTGTCATCTCTGCTGGGATTCAAAGGAACAGCCTATGACAGAAACAGCTCTAACTTGCGTCCCAGGGATTGAACCGGTATTACAATGTAATGCATAAGGTCTGGGAGAGCCAAAACAAAACCCTCCATCTTCTACCCAGCTGACTACATGAAAATTGCATGCTATATAGAGACTGCACTGAAAGAAAACACGCTTTCTTATTCCCTCCCTCCCCCCCCCCCCCCCAATATTGCCGGTGAAGCAACGCTGCAGCGCAAGGGTTAAGGGATCTCAGAAAGCCCTGGTGCACTTTAGCTAGGGGCGGAGACACCGCGCAGAATAGGCGCCTGTGCTACTCTGCCTGGGAAGCTTTTAGATTAGTGTGCTTCCAGCTGCATTTCCTTGAAACTGATTTGGTTTCAGCCCGTATCAGAGTCCTTTCATGGAGCTATTCCTATTCATAATAAAGTGCTTTAAGAAAAGCGCTGCGATGGGGTTTAAAGTAATCCAAAAAGTATGGGTTGGCTTAGAATTTTTGTTACAGCTAAAAGAGGCAGGATTCAGGACAGGGGGATAACAGAAATTATGCCTCCCTGTACGTATTAAGCCTTTTCTGACCTAAGGCATTTACCACAAAGAACAGGAGGCTTCACCACCTCTCACAGGGTTTACAGTAAGGGAGGTACTTTATTTCCCACTAAGACTTGTTTCATTACAAGATACCACTCAAAATTCTGCTGAACTACCTATCTCCATGAATGCTGTCCCTCCTGACAGCCATGGTAATTTCTTCATGTTTTAAATACACTTCGGGAAACACTGTCCCCTTTATTACCCCAGAAATGGCAGTTGTTTTCAGACATGACTGTTGTTTAAGTAATGATTATTTTTTTGTCCTAGTACCAAACCAAAAGCACAGATGTAGCTGTTAAAAATCTGAAGTGTTCATGCACAGTGCTTATCCTGTGAATGACAGCCAGGCATATGTTCTTAGAGAATTATTTCTCTAAATTACAAGATTGCCAAGGGGCCAAACAAGAACAATTAAGAAAAATGCCATTGTTCTGGGCACAGAGAATAGCAGAGGGGACATCTAGGCTGCAGAGCCCAGGAGTGCTTCCAAGTCCCTCCCAAGGAGCCGGCACTGGCCATGTCCTTGCTCCCCAGGTGACCTCAGCCCAGGCACATGCTCCAGGTGAATGCAAGGACTGCTCTAAGAAGCATCAGGCGTGGGTGCTAGGGGACATGAAAAGTGCCACGAAGTAAGAGTGCTGGTAAGTATGGGCATAGCAAGAGATTTATTATTCAAGAGAGCTGTGATCTAAGTAAACAAGTTGGACAATGAGCTGGAGAGAAGTGATGGAATACATACTGAGCGGCATGATGGTTTGCATAAGTCTTCTTGGTTTAAGGATATTTGGTTGCTCGCTTGTTCATTTTCCTCTGAGAGGAAGTGGTGCGTTCTTAAGCTGCTGGGGTGGGATTTTGTTATATGGTGTTTTACTAAGCTGAAAGACAAAGGACAGAAGGGAAATGGCATGAGAGGAAGAAGCCTGAAACAGAAATGGAATGACTCCAAATCAAAGAGAGCACACAGGAAAAGACTACAGGAGGCTCCAGCACATTCCAAGCACGAATGCAAAGTATGCCAAGATGCTTAGTGTGTGGTTAAAAAGATCTAATAACAGTTCAGGAGCTGTGAGAAGACAAGATGAAGTGGACTGTTTTGATATTAGACCCTGGTGCTGTCCCAAAACCTTTTATAAAAGTGGCAATAATGTCTTAAAAATGCAAACATATGGATTATGTTCCATATCTTTTGTTGAAACCACCCTGTTGGAAAAGTTCACCATTAGATTGTGAGGGAAACTGGCAAAACAATTAGAATTTTCATGGCTAAAATGCCAAAACTGCTACCACTTTATGGAAGAGTTTCACCTACTCTCATTCAAGTCATACAGAAGGAACATACAGGCGAAGAGGCATTTATCAGGATCTGCATGCACTTATTACTTTTCCAATCCATATCCTAGCAAGCAAATATATTCCTAAAAACTACAAGAACAAGACAGGTACTTGCCACAGTATCAGATGTATTGAAACAGAGCAACACGCAATCCTAATTCCTGGCAAAGGAAGGGCAGAATGGGGGGTACTGACATGGGTTTTCAAAGACAATTGAGATTTTTCTCGTTCTGCTTGGGAATATTTGGTTGGTCCTGGTTGTTCACTTCATTGTCCAGTTGCTTTAGTATGAATAACTGCACAAGTGCGTGTAAGACTGCTAATCAGGACAGTAATATTTTACATGCACCTAGTGTACATGCAGACAGCTGAGAATTAGGCCTGCTTATTGTTGCTCCCATGGCTCAACACTGGACCTCGCCTACACATTGTCCTGTTGGGTCACCGCCCATACAGTACAACTACCAGCTTTAAAAGAAACTGCGGTTTCCACCAATACAGTTCTTTCATATTCTATGTCATGTTGTCTCTCTTCACCATTCCTGCTGTGAATGAACTCACACATGTGGCATCAACAGTTTTAGCATTTAGGTACACTCAGCAGCTGGTGTGAAACCTCACTCGCAGCTTTCAGCCTCATTGTACATTAAAATCAGTTTGGAACTACATATTTTGTGTGCCTTCAGCCAATTTTTCCTTTTATTTTCAGGCTGAGCACAGGGAAAAGATATGTGAATGCTTCACCTGGCAGCCAGCTTGCAGCTCCAGCACAAGGTTCCACTGTGACTTCATTAAGACTTCAAAGGAAAATGCCACACAGCCCTGTTGCCCAAATGCTGTGCAGTGGTGAGAGGCAGCAGTGAAGAGGTTAAATATATGCTAACATGGGCCAGGTTTCTGTTTTTTACCTAAATTTGAAAGCAAGAAGGGTTGGGAGAAGTAGGAGGAAGAAGAGAAGGGATGGATTTTGGAGGTGAAAGGAAAAATCACTTGCTTTAGATCCCAAGCAAATGTTTAGAAATCATTTATTTTAAACTCCACATGGCTGAGGTTATATTAGCTAGCTTGGAATATCCCCACAAGTGTGCTGTTCCCCCAAGACAGACATTTCCTGGGGCGCGGGGAGTGCTGGAGGGAGGGAGAAGAAGGGAGAATGGGAATATTCGATGTATTGTGGTACGTCTGGAATCTTCTTATCTGTAGCAAGACTGGGAACACCTGGGCAACACTTGTCTTCCTCCCCCACCCACCTGTGCAAATCACTAAGCACAGCAGCTCAAAGCACTACACCATATGCCAGTCACATCACAGAGATCCATTGTGACTTCTCTGAACATCAAAGAGAAGCCATTGCACATCTTCTCTGCACAAATACCAAGGGGGGCAGTTGTGAAAGGGTTAAAAGATCAAGTTCTGCTATAAAGATAACAGGAACTGGAGAACATGCAGCAGATGTTCCATGTGGAGGCACTTAAGTTTACAGTCCCACCTGCGTCCATTTAATACCTTTAAAAGCAATCTCCTGTTCATTTGTGAGGGAGAAAAGAAAATTGATGTTCCAATCTCAACATCTCACAACATCCACATCCTGCATAAGGAAAGGGAGGAGGGGATGGGATGAGCAGACAAGAGGACTGAAGCTGAGATTTAAGGACATGAATATACAGAGACATATGCAAGCACAGACCCCCATGTGGAAAGTCAGCCATTCTTTTATGTGCAAGGCAACCCATGCCTTGTGCTGGGGAACAGCAGCCCAACCTTAATGTTAGCATTTAGAAGTTAAGAGCAGCATGAACAGTAAGTAGTCATGTCACAGAGTTTTACATCCTTTTTTTTTTGGTTTCCTTCCTTCCTGCTCTCATTCCCATTTCCCTTCCAAACAAACCATCTTCCGTTACATACATTGAATGACTTCAAACAAAATGGGGGAAAAGACTAAAAATAATGATGTTACAATTTTATGAAAATATACAACAGGAGACAGGCTGAGCCTGGGTATGATCCATCATGCTATTAGACACCAGAGGGTCCACATGGGAGAGGCTTGGGAAAGTTTCAGTCAGAGACTGACCCCTCATATAATAAAGTGAGAGTATTACAGGGCACAAATCTACAAGCAAACAGACTTCAGTGTTCATAGAAGTACTTTTCTTCTATGTACATGTCCTTGGCTCAGATAGATCTGGGGCTAAAGAAAGAAAAACATCCAGTTACTAAGAGCAGTGAGTTTGTTTCTGTTCACGCTGCACTAAGGAGATGAAACATAGCCTGTAGGCCATATCCAGGGACACAGGATATAAAATCCTGTCTCCAATTTTTAGACTTCCTGGTTACGAAGAAATGTCTCCAAGTGTGACTTAGCATAGCTGATGGGAGACACATACTCATGTCCACCGGCAGCCTGAAATGCTCCAGGCTGATGAATCTCCCTGAACACATTTCTGCATCACTGCTGGTTGTTTTCAGCAAGCAGCAGGGAAGAGGCAGAAGTGCATCTCTCAAGGAACTGGAATTAGGAGTTGGCAGAAAGAAGGAAATATGGAGCTCAACAGCTGTGATCTTAAAAGGGAGCAAATTGTTCAGCTGAGTGATGCCGATCTCTCTGTGAACTTCCACTGACATCACTGGGATACTGTTGTGCTGGAAAGTATGCAATTCGTATATTTATACTGTGACCCACGAACCATAGTTTAACATGGAATTCAACCCTCTGTGCTAAATGACTTTGACACCCCGAGGCTACAGCAATTCAGAGAACAAAACAACTACTGTTTCCTCAGGCCGGCATGGTTCTTAAAAATATAACGTTACACAGAAAACAAAGGTAGAATAGTTTCATAACTATGTACAGCACACCTTAGAGCCTTGTCTTATCCCAGATGTCTCCACACTGCTGGCTATCTGCCATTTACACCAATCTCCCATTTCAGGTCTTGGCACAACCCAAGTCACCCCTCCTCATGACCTATCTGAAGGAAGAGTTAAACTGAAGCAGTAGCTGGAGGGTAACCATAGGATGACTGCTTGCAAAGGAGACTGCATCTCTAATAGCTCTTTAGTATAGTGCTACACTAGCACTCCAGAAATATTTATTCCATTTCTAGTTTTGCTACAAGCTTGATGATGGATTGTGGGTGCATCACTGTGCTTTTATGTCTCAGTTTACCTGTCTTCTGTTGTTTTCCATCATGCAGCTATCACTTAAAGAAAACACCTAGAATGGTTCATGTTTGAAAACTGGGAGTTCAGCATCATAGGAAGATGTTAGTGTAGCAGTTGTTGCTCAAGAGCTGAGGCTGCAGTAGCAGATAGCTGCTGGCAAACAAGAAAACCTCTGGCTTTACCTGTACAGTTAGGTGCACATACACACAAATACACAGGACTGCATAGCTACAAGCTACCTTGTATTCAAGTGCAGCATTATGCTATTTAACAGTTGGGCAATTAGCTGACAATGTATTATGAATATAGTTTCTTCACGGTTCACGTCATAGAGAAACCGGTTATGACCCTCTCCCACAAGTCAGGCACATTTTCTGAAAATATTTGCAGGTCTGAAAGGAAACACAGTTTGCAGTGAAGTATTTGCAAAGAGTTCAAAGCTCACCAGCAGAGAACAGCTTCTGGTCTGACACTAGCAACAGCTCTGACGGTGAAAGCACTGCTATGCCATAGCATCCTTGCCATACAGCTCCTACCTGTATAAGGGGTCAAGAGGCAGAACCATGTGGGTTGGCTTTCACACCCAGAAACCTGGTGAAGCCAGGAAGACACAGCCATTTTTCAGATGAGCTGCCTCAAAAGCTCACAACCTGCTCCTTAAAAATGTGGCTGGAAAGTACTGGGAAGTTCCATTTCTCTCTGGAAGACACTACTGTTCGTATCAATAGTCCTACTAGCTTGCAGTGCTCCTCCAGGGTGATGGCTTTCAGTCACTGCAGTGACACACCGCAACATAGCAAGGTCTTACAAAAGATAGAGGTGTGTTTATTTTTTTCCCCATTACTTTGCACTGTGCTAGCTTGCCCTCTGCTATCAGCAAGCTTGCTGGCTGGGATGAGACCTTCCAGACACCTTGTAGGTGGTTCTGGGGCCAATACCCATTGCTTGTTTGGGTAACAGAGACTTCTGCAGCTCCATGCAAGCATGCTGGCTTTCCTGGCAGCCTGACCAAGTCTCCTGTTTGCCCCACTCTCACCTCCAGGTTTAATAATTTCAGTTTCTTGTTGCTTCTGTTATATAACGCCCCTTTGTTTGTTTTGCTGTAATCTCACCTCCCTCTCCCACCAGGCCCAACAGCTTCAGCTGGGGAGTGTTGCCAAAGGTCTGAGCCTGTGCTGTAGAGGAAAGCCTTTTGCACTGTGCTGTCTCTGGTGCAGGGCGGAGGTGTGGGCTCCAGACACCATCCTGCTCCCCCACCACCCCCAGGAGCCTGAGGGGCCCATCACAACTGACCCTACCAAGTGACAAGGCTGTAGGAAGAAGGGAAGATCCCATGCTTCCCACCTTGTGTTTTTTCAAGGATTTTAGTAATGCAGCATGCTAGCAGGCTATTTGTTTATTAACCCTTTAGTGTTCAGGAGCAGACCTGTTGAGGGTCAGGGTGAGAGGTGAGGTGGTCCCTCCAGGAACTACTTGCCCACTTGCATCTACCTCTTAGATGGCTCTGGTGCCCTACAGACAGTACCACGCACCTGAGGGCAGGTGAAAGATCAGTAGTGACATGGAGAGCTAACGGGTCCTTAAGGAGCCAAGGCACCTGGACAGGAATGTCATAAATAACACATTGTCCCACTAGTAGCTTCCTGGAAATAGGGGGTACCTCCTCAAGCCCTCTCCATGAACTTTTTCATCTCTTGACTCTGATGTAGTAGCAAACAGATCTCTATTATGGTGAGCAAAGAATATTCTGAGGCTAAAATCCTCCCACTTTGTTCCTATCATGGTCTTTCTTCTGCTAAAAATAGCCCTGTAAGCACCAGCTATCAGGTGGTTTACTATCTGGAGAATGGACAGTTACTGCACTCACTGAAACCTGCAGGCTTGAGATCTAATTTGCAGAGTCCTTTGGTGCTTTGCCTTTAAAAGCCAATGTTTCCTCTGTTTGCCCCTGCTCCCCCACCCCGCCACTTTTTTCACATTACCATAGAAAACATTCTTAACTTGCTCTGTACCTGATACTTATTTATGTTTTATTCTCAATTGCTGTTAGCCAAGAAATAATTCTCTGCCTTATCTCCAGCTGAAGTCAGAAAAACACAGAGATCAGAGGCCACAGTCTCAGGGCTGTGAATGGTTTTCTATGCTTTTTTTTCTTTGCTGTGGTTATTATAACTCTATTTTATTTTTATCTTTTTAAGATGAATAAAGGTTACTGCAGCACAGAATTAAAACCTTTGCTATAGTGTGAAATGTTTGTCTTTTAAAATGTAGAGAAAACTTATTAAACACTTTAAAAAGAGTTTTTCCCACTGACCACAAATGGAAACTGTTTTAATTTTGGGTTCTCTTCAGTAAAAAGTTGGGCTTTTGATGTTGGTTGGGAGGGGTCCTTTGATGCTTCTTGTTTATTGTTGAGAAGCAGCAAAACGGAAGGAAGCAGAAGTTCTTAGTATATTCCTGTTTATATTCCTGTTTTCTTTTGGGACAATATTTGAACAATTTGAAGTAGGCTAATTCAAGTCCTTAAAGCAGAATATCTGCTGGGAGAGCAAGAGGAGGATCTACTGAATAAATCCAGTTCTGTGCCCAGATTTGCTGTCTAGACTTGCACTGAAGAGACATAGATTTATGGATGGTGGAGAATGCAGTGGTTAGCTTTGCTGAGCATAAAGGCAGTCTCAGTGGTAGTAACAATGCCTGTACAATAGTGGTTGCAAACTTGCATGTAGCATCTAGCACATTAATTACAGTTTTGCTAGGAATGGGAATGCCAAAATCCTCCAACATAGGCAGAACTTCCCTGACTCTGTAAGGTTAAAATAAATAGTGATTGCCTCTGGCAGTACAGCATTTATGAAATCAAATGCATGTGTTCTATATATGTAGTGCTACACATGTAGCACTGTTCTATAAAAATGCATCTGTGCCTCATCTTGGATCACATGTCATCAGCTTCATTTGGCATTTACTGGCAGGATACCATTAGAAAGAAAATTCACAGTGTAGCAGGATACCATTAGAAAGAAAATTCACAGCGTAATTAAGAAAACATACACTTCTTAGTGCTCGCCATTTATCTCCGTATCTCTAATAAAAAAACGCATCTGTAACATCTGGATTCCCTTAAATAATATGAACTAGCATGTGGCCAAGTTGCTGGTTACCAGGCTGACCAGGGATTGCTGTTGTTGTCTACTGTTTTACCACCGACCTTACCTGGCACACCATGTGCCAGTGAATCATTCGATTTGCATTCTAGAAGGCAGAAGGAGTCTGAAGTGGTAATTCAGTTCTCCATTGCCTTGCAAGTTTTATTACTTTAGATATCCAGAATCTGATTCTCCCTGCAGGCTAACAATGTCCTAGGGAGAGCCATTAATTTCAACAAAGCTGCAAATTTACACTTGTAAAGGAGAAGAGGACTGATGCTGTCAGTGGTAATGATATAGACTGAAGAAAGGTAAGCCTTTGTTCTCAGATTGGCTCCAGAAACCTGTAGCTCTAAATGTATACTCTAGACCTGAGATTATGGCCGTTTATGGTTGTGTAAAGTTGCTTATATATTTAAAACAGCCTCAGCCAAGTAAAACAGGATGCATAAAAGACTCTACCTTGTTGCAGGTGACTGGGATTTCTTTCCTCTTAGTGCCGTTTATTTTTTTTAAATAAAAAAACCTGAAACAGCTAACTGGGAGAGAGAGTAGCGCAACAGGGAAAGCTCTTCTTTAGCTGAGGTAAATCTGCAAAATGGGATTGGCTTGTGTCCGTAGTAATTCTTGCTCCACTTGCAAAGTACTCATTGTTTCCACCTTCCTGCAAGCTGGAGCAACTGAAAGATATGGAGGAGACCTGTCTGGGATACTAAAGGAGAGATTAATATCACCCACTTCAGAGGCTTTGAGATGTATATCTACCCATTCTACCTGCTGTTAACTTTTGTTTGCTGCAGAATACCCAATGCAGTAGAGGCTTTGTCAGATTTCAGAGAAACTAGAACTACATCTAGTTTACAAAACCAGTGAGAATGCCAGGACCTACCATGAAACGGAATTTCCTATTAGAATGTATCCACTCAAATGTGACAGGAAATATTGTTATAAATGAGCAATGACTCTTTCCTCTCTCATCGTTTTATTTTTGCTGTGATTCCACTGTACTTGAGATTGCAGTCTTTAATGTGCTGATGTGGCCTTTCTTGGAAGCAGGCCCTCCAATGCAAAGGTATATAATTTGAGTAATTCCACGTGTTAATGGGAATCGTGTGGCATATCTACACTGCACAGCAGATGCTGATCTTGTACAGGCACAGAGCAAAGTAGCTGTGTCAGTTCTGCACAGACTCTGCAGTGACGGGTCTGTTGAGGAGCAGAACATATCACTGGGGCTGCACAGCGACACTCGTAGGACTGTACTGTAGGACTGGGCTGTTCTTTGGATCTAAGCTGGCACCATTCCAAAGCCCTGCACTGTACAACATGGACACAACAGCCCAGTTTGGATTGTACGGTTTGTAGAATTATGTGACTGAGATGCACTATCAAATTAGTAAGCCAAAATTTATGGGCTGGAATGGATGTCTACAAAGGGATTTGAATGGACCTTCAATGTGAGATCCTGCAATGCTGAGTGAAAAGCCTTTTGTCTTCTTTTTCTTCCTCTCTCCTCCTAGCAAATAGCACCATAGTCTGATTATGGCATTCTCCAGCAAAATACAGGGTCTGAATCCCTTTAGTAGGGAGAATTATTGAACCAAGATCCTAAATAGATGTTTGAAGTATTTTCCTACTGTTTCCAGACCCAAGATCCCAAGTGGGTAGAGCTACTTCAGTGTCACTAACTCAGGAGTGAGGGGAAGATGTATCCCTGAGCTCTGTATTTTGTGTTACCTAGCTCTAGATGGATGCGTGCTCAGTATGCTGACTGTGACAGAAGTGCCTGAAGACCCCGGCACCGCACAGCAAGCTGACACAGTGGGCTCTGTACCAGTTGCACATGTACTTTTTTTATGCTTTCTTTTTCACACCCTCTTAAACAGGTTGCTGGATAGGCACAACGGATGAGGCCGAAAGATATGGTACAATAAGTTTTCTCATAAATGGTATGTTGCATAATAAACATGTATGCTCATTGTCTAAAGCTTGTAAGGAACAATGCAGATTGCAATTGTGTTTTTCAAAAAAGCATTCAGTCAGATCTGTTCTGCCTGGGTTATATTGCATTTGGTTTTTTTAATAGTTAAATTTGTACTGATGGACACAGCAAAAGCATAAAATAGGTAGGTATTTGCCCTGTTTATAGCAATATGTTTCTGTGATTGATCTGACATTAAAAATATACACCAAGGACATCCAGCATTAAAAATTAAGGATAAAAGACCAAGCTGAGATCTCAGATTCTCTGAGCATTGGAAAGGCAGGAAACGTAGCTGACAAATGTAGCTCAGATATTCACATCCATCAGTACTTTGCATCTGCAGTAACTCAGGTAAATCATATAAATACTATTATGCAATGCTACAGTACTGGCCACGTAAGTGTCTGATTGATCAGTCTAGGAAGTGCCTGTGAAACGGGTCATTGTCATATAGTTACTGAGAGAGTGTGTATAGAAATGTAGCTGGTTTTCAAGTGCAGCAAAGTCTAGTTTTGAAATGAGTAGCTAGATCTTGACATTTAGAAATCCAGACAGCAAAAACACCATTTACCAGGAGTCATATGGATTTCTGCACGGCAGCCACTGTCTGATAATAATCAGAATAGCATGAACCTACATTGATGTAAGACTAGGCCACTTGGCTACCTTGAACTATTTTGACAGAACTTCACATTAATAGCTGATGGATCCAAGTACTTCTTTCTCCAGCAGTAGGAATTTGTAGTCATGAAGTGACCAAGAGGTTTGTTGATCAAATAAGTTTCTTTCCCCTTTTTCCTAAAAATATTTCTGTGTTAGTGTCATGTTGACATGACACTTTGGATCATATTGCTGTTATAGGGTCACTTTTAAAAATTTGAAGTTAGGATTTGATATTAAATTGATGTCAGTGGGGCAAATCAGTCCACTGGGAAGACTGTTCCATGAGAAAAATGTTTGGCAGCTCAGGGGGAAGATCCAGCTATTGGCTAACCCACTCCTTTACAAGCTGTCAGGAAGCAGTCCTAATCAGGGACAGCTGACCTGGGATGACAGCTCTCTTCCACAGTCATTTGCATGGTTCCAGAATCTTGTTTTTGTTCCATCTTGGCACAAAGAAGTAAACCTTTTAAACTTCTTAATGCCAATCAGACTCTGACAAACTCAGAGTAATGTTTTCCAGCTCATTCACTCCAAGTCCAGAAAACCAAGAACTGCAATGGGACTCTTTTGCACCTCAGGTTAGTATCCTTACTGACTAGCTGCAGAGTCCATCCCTGTTTTTCTCCTTTCCACTTTGCTTCCTGGAGCCACCTTTCCAGATTAAACTCAACACTTCTCCAACAGATCTTAGGGTGTGTCTTCAAGGCCAAATCTTTTGGCCAACTTTAACAAAAAATATATGATACATATAAATGGAATAATTTTACCACACACACACACACCCCCCACACCTTTCTAAAATTAATATCGTATATTCAGTTACAAAGAAAGTTACGATGCCAACATAGCAGAAGTGAACTTTGGACCTCCCAGAATGCTGCCAACCCATTTTATAGAAAATCAATTGAGTTTATGTCAGCTGAAATCTTAGATCTGAAAAAAAGCAGCAAGCAAATACTTTTTATCACAGTGAAATTGCTTCATTGGCTTTGCTCAGTCTTTGGGTGTGGGAAACAAGATCTTTACTGAGTTCAGTTTTTCTAAGAAGAGCTAAGTTAAAATGGAAGAATTTGAGAATATGCCTTCAAACTGATGGTAGAAGACAGAGGCCTTTGCTTCATAGGACAGAGTATATGTGTTCACTGACATCAGGTTTGTTTTTCCTGTGCTTTGCACCTGGACACAATAGTGTAAATGAAAAACAGACAGCAGCTGAGGCAGTTTATGAAACAAGCATCAAAAGCTGTTACTTTCTACTGAAATAAGCAGTAGACTGGGTAAGATATGATCTTTCATAAGGTGGCAGAACACTAGTTAGAATATTTTCATGGAATGACAGTATCTAGGGAAATTAAAATACTAGTGGGAGAATAAGAAGTTGCTTAGAAAAATTAAAGTTAATACAATATATGAAGTGAAAATATTAGATGAAACTTCCTCCTACACACCCCCAATCCCCTGATTATTTTTGATCCTTCATTTCTGTTTTAGCTACAACAGAGAGGATGCAGTAAAGGAATCCAATTAGTTTGGTAATACATTAAAATAAGCAGAAGAATTTGCACACAGTGATGGACTGAGAGAGCGAAAATAAGACTACCAGTCCAAAAGAAGAATAATTTTATCCATCATTGGGAAATGAAAGGTTTAGGGTTTTTGAGAAACAGCTGGTCAGACAGATATGACATTTGCTCCAAATTTTGAAAGATAAAGTTTGCCAAAATGAAATCACAAGAGTTTGCAACTGCTAATACACAAGAGAGAAATCTAAATAATCTCCTAATCTACAGGGACATTCAACTAAAGGGAAAGACCCTAAAAAAATAACACAATGAACATTCAGTGACACCCAGTAATCAGTATTTTGGTCTACTTCACTAAGGAAAGGGTTATTTCAGTCTGAAACTGGTGTGTTAAGACCAAATACTTTCTGTACAGCTGTTTTTTTGTTTTGCGTTTTTCTTCTGCCCCTTTCCCCATTGAGGCAGAAGAACTACATTATAAAACACCTTTGGAAGAATCTTTATCATAAATGCTGTCCATATGGAAATTCAGAGTATTAAGAAAGAGATGGAAGAGACAAAAGATGCAATCATATGATCACAGGGTAATTCAGGTGGGAAGGGACCTCAGGAGGTCCATAGTCCAACCTCCTGCTCAAGACAGGAGCAGCTCAGAGGTCAGAGCAGTGTTTTTTTCCAGCTGGAACTTGAAAATCAACAAGAACACAACTTCTCTAGGCAACTTGTTCCACTTTCCAACTGTTGTCCTTATATCCAGTTTCTCCTTACATCCAATTTGTTTCTGTTTGCACCTGTTGCCTCTCATTTTACCACCACACACCACCGTGAAGAGACTGGTTCCTGCTGGCCCATTCCTTCAGTATGCCTAGGTCCCTCTGAAAGGCAGCCGTGCCCATCAGCATATTGACTGATCTTCCCAGTTTGGTGCCATCTGCAAGCTTGATGAAGGTGCATCCTGTCACTTCCTCCACACCATTGATAAGGACATTAAAAAGGACAGGTCCCAACGCACTTGTAACTGGCCTCCAGGTAGAGTACAACACATTAACCTCTGTCCCCAGAGCGTGATGATCCAGTGCTGCAGAACATTGTCCCATTCTGGTGTATTCTGATCTAGGTGGGAACAACATTCTGAAAACAAGATGACATCCTTAAAAAAATAATTCTAGTTGTAATCTGAATAAGTAGAAGGAAAAAAAAAAAAGTTTGATCTGTTCTTGTCTTGGAAAGGACAAGAAAAGAACATTTTTAAAAAATCTTCTCACTAGCAGGATGTACCTCTGCCCAGCACGTACAAGGTGATCTGTGTTATAAATGATTTCAGAGAACAGTGCCGTTGACCGTGCTGAGAAACTCGAGTTGACATTCTGGTAGCAAGATCCTTCCAGCACAAGTATAAAAATTGGCCAAAATCATCAACATCAAACTGTATAAATCATCACCAGCAAGTTCTTGTACAATACATGCTACAACCATTCTCTTAGTTAAGGAAAAGAAATGTTTTTGAACATGTGATGTAAAAGTTTCTACCGAAGTAACTACCACTAATTTTGCTAACATGCACTCTGGTCCCAGAAAATTCCATAGCATTTAAAGCCTACAAGATTCAGTTTGTCAGCTAAGTTCAATCAGGTTTTCTGCAAAATCCTTTTATTTTGCAAGTGACTGCAAGGAGAATAAATGCTGCAGAAGAATATAATTATACAAAAATAAATTGGAATCAGCTGTAACTGCTCAAAAAATGTAGTTTTCCCTCTTTCTTCTAAATTTTGCTCAGAATGCTCTGTTTTAAGTGCATAATGACATTGATATTTAGAACAATTACACTTTCTTACTGATTTCCATCAGACAAAAAAGATGTAGTAGAATGTTGAAAAGATGGGCAGAATGCATAAAGGACTTTTCAGAACAATGAATTTCCTAAGTGAAAAACACTGCAGCCTACATATTTTCAGTGATTGAATCCATCTGTAAGTAATCCTGTAAATAAATAAATGAAGATGATGCCTGGTTTGCTGTAGGAATGATAGACCTGTCAGAACACAACTGCTGTTTAGATTGCCTTTTGTACTGCCTTTGCCAGGAAACATCAAAATGACTTTTTAAGTAAAGCAAGTTGTTAAATTGCATTAAATTGAAGCTGATTAAAAAACCCAAAAAGTAGTCTTCAGAATCTGCTGACTGTATTTACTACATCTCTGTTGACTATAATGGTTGCTTAAACAGCTTCAGCTGCCTGAATTCAAGTATGTATCACCATTTCAGAAACTGAAGTGAATCCAAAACATTTTCAAAGGGCTAGCAAATGACTAATGTTAAGAAAACCATATTTTCCCATTTATTATTAGCTACCTGGTTAAAGAGGCTTGGAGTCACTCATTTCAACAATGAAGAAGTATGTATTTTCAGTGCAGCAACAACGAAGATATATTTAACTCAGGAAAATAAATCATAAGTTTAGAAAGAAATATTAAAGATTCTTATCTTCACCTTTATTTTTCTTACCATTCCTGTGGTACCCAGACGGCCATATATTGGGAAACACCTTTAGGAAGCTGTGGTGGTTTTGACTGTGTAGGTAGCTTACAAAGTGAGCTTAGGAGAACTTTCTGTTTATAGAAAAATAGTTTTGAAAAACATTTTCATAATCAATACATAAATACTTTGCTAGTTAAAACAAATCTCTGAATATTTGTAAAAGAAATGCATTACACTTAAGTAGCTGATTACCTTAGCTTACAAATAGAATATTTGACAATGTTAAAAATGCTGCATGAGCCCACGCTGCAGTGGTAATGAAGGGGTTCCTTCATGCAGCCAGTATAAACATCAGACAAAATACAACAGTTCCTCTGCAATGAATGCTCAGATAAAATGTCATCTCCTAATGTTTTGTTAGACTTCAATATATTTTTGGTGAGAAAGGATGTCAGCCTGTTAGCCTTTTGGTCTTTCTTAAAGCATTACTTAGATTCACAGACTCTTTCCATTTGTTTATCTTTAAGTCATTTTGGCTTGCTATTCAGAAGGCAACAAACACCCAACACTGAACTAACAAGAAGAGCCCTCAAAATATGAGGATAGCTTTCAAACCATTTCTGGATTTCTAGAGACACTGAATCTATGTTTTAAAATACTTTGTATTGTATGGAATATGATATATGTTAAGGGATATGATACTAATGATCTTCTTTTTAGTATGCAATGCTTTTGGAAGACCAACGGCATGGTAAATGTCAACTACAAGGATTTTTTTTTCTGCCTCTGTTGGCTGTCACTGTAATTCTGCTAAAACAGAAGAAACAGTGAAAGTTTAATATGGTTAAAATTGGAAAAGATTGTTTATGCCACTCTCTGCATTTATTCCCTTCCTGTGTTCAAAAGAAAGAGACTTGGGTTTGCTGAAATTGCATTAAAACAGATAGGGAAGAAAAAAAAAAAAGTCATGTCAAATGAAAAAGGAAAGAGAAGAACGAGATACCAACAAAAATGAAAGCTAGAATATGTTATTTACCTTCAACAATTTTATTTGTTGAAACATTTAAGAAGAAGAAAAACCTGTCTAACAGCTGATAACTATGCACAATAATTGGACCATATTCATCTGCTCTTGAAATCTTATTAAAGTGGGAAGACTGCTACCACTCCTCACATGAGGATACCCATAAACAAACGAGGTCACCCTAAAGAGAGATGATGTAACTTTCATTCCCTGTGATTTTAGTGGGCACCAAGGCACCAGAGCTCATTCTTTCCAGCCCAGCTGTCAGCGCCTGATGGTGTGGGGTCATCCATGGCTCTCTTCGTAATGACTGGAGAGAAACTATGACCTCCAGAGGGTAATTCAGGCCTCCATAGTGAGATTTCTCTCTCTCTCTCACTATTGATTACGGAGGTCATCTGACACAACTGTATTCCTAATTGAGGCATCTCATGGATTCTATATATGTAGTAAAACAGGGGAAGTGAAGCCTGTGCTATCAGTGTTGAACAAAGAGACTGTCATAGGCTAGAAAGAGAAATTAATACTATACGAAAGAAAAAAGGGAGAGTAAAAATGAAAACACTATACTTGATCTTTAAGAAGGGTGAATGTAGAGATATGGACAATTATTCTGCCTTTTGCTGCCCACCACCAAGTGGGCTACAGGAAAGAAAACATGATTTAGGTCAGGTAGCAGCTGGGGCTGAGCACTGTGTTCCCCTTTACGCCTGAAACACTTATGTCACAGGGTAGGTCACAGTTTAGTATCTATCAGTTGAAGGTACAGAAGCTATTAATGAGAAGACAGTAATTTTGCAGTTTTTTCCCAGTTATATAGTTTGCCTTTTGACAAAGACGATACTGCATTTAAAAGACATAGCAATAAAAAAAATGCATCTATAAATCCTCCCTAGAAAACCATGCATGCATGGTCACTTTACTTTCTGGCTGAATTATCCTGGAAGTTATAGACATTACTTTCTCAATTGCTGGCTGTGTATTTTCTTTCCAATTCAGAAACTTATTTCATGTTTTTTGTCTCTCTTTACTGAGTAATTTCTTTCCTCTTTTTCTTCTTTATACCCCATTTGTGCAGAAAGGGGAAGAAGAAAGGGAAGGGGAAGATGAAGTGAAAGAGAAGAGGAAGGGGGAAGAAGATGTAGCCCTTTGTTAGAGCCATGCACTGTAATGCCTGGTTTCTGTCATTCGAGGAGGGGTACAGCATGTAGTTTTATAAAACTTCCTCACAACTATCACAGCTGTACCCTACCCTATAGACAGCTCTTTTCTGTGTTGGGTAATGAATAACCCCTGGAGCTATTTAGCATTCTTTTTTTTTCCTGGTCTGATAAATCACCCTGCCACAAACACTGTTTATTAGAAAAAAAAAAAAAAAAAAAGTCACATTTTCTTCTATCAGTGAAGACTTTTGTTAAGGATGGATATAAAGGAGGTGAAATGACTGAACAAAATGTATGAAGAAGGTAATTATGTCTTAATGAATTAATTCCATTCTGAGCAGGAACATTGATTGTCATGGGTGAGAAAGGAAAGGTAATCATTCCAACCAGGATCTGATATGACATGTCTTCCTTTCTATGCCAATAGCTTGGAGTAGATCAAAACATGCACTTAGGGGCAGTTTCCATGGAAGTGAAGAGCACAACGTACAAAACATCACAAAACAAACCCAAAAGAATTTTAGCTTGCTGCTTTACATTATTCCCTCCCCCCGCCCCCCCCCCCCCCCCCCCACTTTGGGAAGAAATAACTCACTATTTTCTTCTGTGTTCAGCCATCTACACTCATCAGTCCTGCCCATGAGACCAGGATGGACCATGCCTGCATTTAAGGAGCTAACATCAGCAGTTACCTAGCAGAGCACACATTGCACAGTAGGGCAACAACATGAGAGTAAAGCCAGAATGAAGATAGGATTTTTTTCCTGTGCTCCTTTTACATCCCAGCTTTCCAGAGACAGTCATCATACTTTTGGTCTGTACAGCCTAAATCAGCCCAAATCTGAGTAAGATATCTATCTAGATTTTCAGCTTTCATGAGACAGACCTTGTCTTTGTTTCTCAACATGAAATCCATAATAAGCAGTGGTGTTTGCATCACAGATAAATAGTGCTGAGTTTTGGACTTATGGTTATATATGTGTATATTCATCTTGTGCCGGTTTGTGAGACTCTCACATAAGCATTACACAGAAAAAAAAGATAATTAGATTACTTGCATTATTGTTTTTATTGAAATATAGACTTAAGGTCTTTAGAAGTCAATGAGAAATTGCCCTTTGACAACACAGAGCAAGTTCAAATCCCTGGAATATTCTTTCCTCCTTGCTCTTAATAAGAGATTTTTCCGTTTTATACAGTATATTTTTTTTATTATTATCTAGAGCTTATTTTGTTCACATTATACAAATAGTACCAGATCCCTATCCTTTGATATATTAAAAATACTACATGTCCTCCCACTGAAGGACACTTGAAAGCTGGGATGACTCTTTACAGAGACAGGGAAATTTTTAACTCTCTTCAAATGCTACTATTATAATTATTCCACTAACAACCTATGTGAAAGACTGCTCTCAGCAACTAGACAGCCTGCTTGTTATGACAAAGGTTTACCACTCCAGGGCTGATTCACCATGGGATATATTATTAGCCTATCTGACAACTGAAGTTTGAGAACTGAACAGTAAAGGCACCATTATAATAGGAAGCTGTATTTTGAGGGTATAATAGAAATAGGTTATTAATACATTAATCTTTTTAAAAGGCTTTTATCTTCGTTAGGACAAGTTATAATTTTCATTCACTGGAAAGAATTTCAGCACCAGTAGTTTAGACAATCTCTCCGCTTACGGAAGGCTGTTTCCCACATTTACTTTTCAGAAAGTAAACTCATATTCACTTCCTCCTTTGTTTAAACAGAAACTTGGCAACACATCCATTTTCTGTAGGACAGATTAACTAACCTGCTGAGCGGAATGCCTTGCAAAATCAAAATAGACCTAAAAATACCAAAGGCAAACATACCTGCTGGTAGAGAATTGTATCTAACTACAGGAAAGCCCCCCAGTTTCTTCTCACTGTTGTCAAGGCATAACATAGTTCTAGAAACAATAGTGCAACAGCAAGAAGTGTATCTCTTCAGGCAAGCAGAATGATGTTTTGTAACCCAGAGGTTTCTTTCAGGGGTTTCTGCATCCTTCTATGTAAATGCTGGCACATCTCTGACACAATAAAATATTGTATGTGAAGATAAAATACACACAAACAGGAAAATACTTCTTTTCAATGTGCAGAAGGAATCCTTCTAGAAGTTGTTGGAGAGCCTTCATTCAGTCTATGCAGAATGCTAATTTGTGAGGAAGCATGTTATTAACGCTAAGAGAGTAAAAGCACTGGCTCTGCTCTTTTCAACCACTGCAAAATTAGGTCAGCTTTGAAAGGCTTTACAGTTTCAGAAAACATGAGGATCTTTCAATTTTATTGAATGCACCTGTCTTCCTGTATGACAACATAGAATAAACATAACAAATTGAACTGAATTTGTAAATCACTGCTAATCTCAGGAACCTCCAGTTTTTCAAATAAAATTTTTATGTGGAACCTCAGTAATTATTACTTCTAGGAGCAGACAGTTCTGAATGAAATATTAATAAATTATTTTATAATTTTACTGTGTGAAAATAAATTAATAAAACAGTATTACTGTACTTGTAGTCATGGTGATTTTTGATGTGGCATAGGAAAATAATATTGTGATAGATGATACCTTTTATAAAACCAACTGGAAGAGCTGGAAAAGAAACACAAACGTTCAAAAACCCCTACAGTTCTAAGAGGAAAAAGCAAATTTCAGTGCTAAATACAGTTTCAGAATGAACACTCTGAACTGAAATTAAAAAAAAAAGCCAACTTCTAATTAATCAGCTAAGAAAAAAATGCACTCAGTGTCCATTGTGCAGAGAAAAGATGCTTTAACTCATGAAATAACACCTCTGAAGTGCTTACTTGGAGGAGAGATATTAATGTGTAAAATGAAACAAATATATCCATTGATTCCATGATTTTAATGTCCATGGTCATCTTAGAAAATTATTCTGCTGGTTTCAACTGAAATTGAGGACTGAGATGTTAGTGGTGGAATATCATGGGAGACATTATCCCCCTGGGGTCTGAGTGTCCCCATCCTTTAGTGAGTGCTTGAGCAAATTCATTCTGGTACATGATGGTTGTCTTGTTTCATCTCTGTAGTTTCTGAAATAGCATTTGCTGCCATGGGAGAAATATATTACATTATGAGAAGGGTTTGTAGAAGGTCCAAGAATTTTCGTGGTTCTGGTTTTGGAAACTTTTATTGTGTGGATTATAGAGATGCTCCTAAGTCTTTCATACTGGTCTACAGTAAGTTTGTTGTTGGTGTTGCAGCTTGCAATTTTGGGGGTCTGTCTGAAAGCAAAGAAGAGGGATTTGGGGAAAACAGCTTTCAGCAGGATCCTTTGTCTATGTAGACCATAATTAGGGCTGTGAAAATGAGGATTTGTAAAGGTGTGTATGGTTATCCATTTGAGAAAAGAGGAAGACAACAGCACCTCAAGAAACGAAAGATACAGAAGACTTAGATGAAAACTGACAGATGCAAAAGACAGTGGGAATCTCTATGTGGACTTTTTCACCTAGCAGAATCACCTGCCTATATTGGGATTTATGTTAAATTAATTGGAGTTTGAATAAATCTTGGGAAAGTAAAACAGAGAGTCAGTGCTCCCTTTCTTAAAAACTTTTGGTTTAAAACAGATTTCTGTAATTGCAAAACTCCTCTCCACCCCCAGACATCCACGTGGGATTATTTGATGCATAGCTGTAGTCAATCATTTTCATTTAAGACAGATTTTTCTGGATGTGCTTTGATTTAACAAAGAAATATTTCCATTCCTTTCATGAATCAGCAGCTGTTGCTGTCCCTGACAGCTGGCTTAGTCAGGCTGAAGTACAAACGTGCATTCATTGGATGATGCTTCACTTGTTAAATCACTTGACTAGTCATATTGATGAGTAATATCTCACATGCAATCCAGAAAAAATAAAGTCAGCAAACAAACTGGCAGTGGCAGTGAAAGCCATAAGCTGGATTCACCGAAGGTCATTGCAGGAAATGTGAGATGCTGTCTCTGAACGCACCTGGGGGAGCTGAGATAAGGAGCAGGAAGGGCGCTGAGACCAAGGATCTGTATACAAAATTGATGGCTACAAATTCAATGGACAAGGAACGCTTAACTCAAATCAAAGCTTCAATTTCTTTTCTTCCACCCTCCCTCCCCCCCCTTTACACAAAATTCTTTTATTCTGAAATTATCTATGGTTCTGCTTCAGTGAAAGGAAACATTCAGTGTTCACAAAACCAAGTGCCTAGGGCAGCTATGGAAAATTCAAGCAATTGAGTTCTGCAGAGACCTACAGGATGGGTCCTGGAGGAAACA
Organism: Falco biarmicus; assembly: GCF_023638135.1. Classification (NCBI taxonomy): domain Eukaryota; kingdom Metazoa; phylum Chordata; class Aves; order Falconiformes; family Falconidae; genus Falco; species Falco biarmicus. Next base: position 47,615,709 of record NC_079289.1, on the reverse strand, counting down.
TGACTCATTGACTGGGCAGAGAACATCACTTTATTCTACACCATGTCTTTGACCCTCCTCCCAAAATTCTTTTACGCAGGTGTCCAACACTGCATATGACCCATCTGCAGAACTCACCAGCACCCAGTCTACATGCAATTAAAAAGCCCTGCTTTAGCTTGAAAATCTTGGATAACATGTTAAATGCATCCCACCTCCCCTAAACGCTTTTTCTTATTTTGGCTTCCTAGGGAATTGCAGGCACACTGCTCTCGCTGGCTATGATAGATATGTTCTTCTGCTTGTCACTTTAGAAGACATTGGCTGAGATAAGAGATTCTCCTGTTTCATGAAAATGTTAGATCCTACAGCATAATCTTTATTATATACAAGATAGTCCATCCATCGGAAAGCTGTATGATTGCAGGTGTATGGGGACTGGCACCTTAGTGCAGAAGAATCAAGGGACAAGACAAAAGTTCATAAGAAAGGTGGCTTCCTCAGTTTTAACGCTCATGAAAACTGCCTTTTTAATTTGGAGGTTAGCTTAAGTAGATCTCTGAAGACAGCAAGCAGATTTAAGTGCTGCATATAAAAAAACCAGATGTAATAGGATTTTTCAAGATTTCAAAACATTAAAAAGCTTCTTGTCAGCTGCAGTAGGAGCAATTAAGCCAGCGCTAACTACTTTTGAACCCCTAGGCCAGACTGCTTTGACCACCTAAAGTTGTATATTGTGGTCCTTGGAAATGAATGAAGAAAAGTTCTTTTCTGTAGATATCTCCACCCATCTTAGTCACGTAGTATGAGTAAAGACACCTGTAGATGAATGTAAATAAGGCTATTTGATAAAGTCATGTGTGACAGGAATTTTTAAACACTGGAGTGGTGGCCTCACAATGTTGCTCTGCAGAGTTGGCCTCTGGTGTTTTAACAGCCACAATTTAACTGTGTTATAACGCCTTCTGGATTGTGATAAGTAACACACTTGCCAAAATATTTCTGGCTGACATCTCCAGTTTGGCAGTGTGCGACGGGCGAAATCTGACTGTCTTTCCTCAGGCGGAGCTCTCTCCATCTGGAGCAGCAGAAATGAGACATAAAGCATTAGACCACATTTTGTTGCGTTTTGTGCAGTGCTTGCATGTTCCAAGTTTTTAGCTTTCAGATGAAACCAGCATGCTGCTGGGAAAGGGGCTAAGAATTTGTACTGGTCAGATCAGCCAGTAGCCTAGGAAAATCACTGTGTCTCCCTCATGCTTGTGAAGCACAGGCAGACACAAAACAAACTCTTCCCCATTCTTCCCTGCCACACATGTCCAGTTTCAGATTTAATCAAAGTGTTAATCCTAAGAGATTTACACAGTAAGATATTGTATTCAGCTTTGAACATGAAACTACTAAGTGCCACAAATACCCGTTGCCAGTAATATGTTCCCCAGGGATCCTCAAAGAAGCACAGACTGTGGAATGAATGGGCTAATTATTGCCCTCGGTCACACCTGTGCAAGCCCTGCTAATTCAGATAACTGAGCACCTTAAACAAGGGGCACCAGGAGTGAGAGTGGCTGGAAAACTTTAATGTGACTGATAGCATTACAAATATTTAAAGGAAAAGTCTCCTGTTTGTAGTGCTCAAGTATTTTGAGCTTTTTCTGCCTCCTTTTGACAGATCTTGGCAGATGCTCACTGTAAAAAATTTGCTAAAAAATCAATGGTCATTGGTGATAGCATGTAAAAATTATTACTTGGAAACAGGTTTAATATGCAAGATCCAGTTACCTATATGGTATGAGCAAATAGCTGTGCACAATGTACTTCACCTTGAGATGAAGGGAACACATCTCTTGACAGAATGGCAACCAGCTCTTGCACCCATTTGTAGCTTGCCCCATAGCGTCATATAGTGCTGGCTATATGTAATGTCATTAGATCACCTCTACGGAATGTGCACTGGTATGACTTCATCTGCTTACATGAGGGCTGGTTTTCCTGGCTTGCCTTGGAGCAGGACCTAGGCTGGATCTCTGCATGAAGTGGTTTCTTCTGAATAACAGCATGGTGGGAGGACCGTTTCTCATCCTTTCATGCAGGGGGTGCTGGGGTCCATTAATTCTACTTTAGCCTGGGTAAATCATGCAGGAGACTTTTTTTGCTGAGAACAACTAACCAGATAACTTTTCACTGTCATATTCCCTCTAATCTATTTTTCCTAGAATGACTAAAAAATGGCAAAATTAAGGATCAGACAAAATAGGAAGCCATGCCATGGCCAACAATGGGCATAAACTGCCATGAGTGGGCAGAAGTCCCCCATGCCTCAAAACATACTGCAACTGGAAGTGGGAGGTAAGAAGTGAGGTTTTTGATCGTGTTGCTGGTCTCCTCAGTTGTGTAGTCACTCACTTCTCTGATAGTGCTTTCCTGCTGCAAAAACACATGGCTCCCTGTTTCAGCCAGATAGGGAATTTTCAGTACATAGCTCCCTATTTCGATTTTGAAAAACATTACCTGTTATTTACTCATTGCACAACAGTATAGCATAGCTTATTCATACCCCCAGACTATTTCCTAGTGAAGTGTAGGGTATAGACACATATTCTTAATATATTTTTTGAAAGTTAATAACCACAATTCTATTGCTTTGTATATTGAAATTATGACTGCCACTCCAAATTAAGAAAATCAAGAACTGCTTTAAAGAAAGCATTATCACTTAGTTTCTTGATATTAATAGAGCTCCACCCCTTTAAAAACTTGTGCTGTTGGTTTTTTAAAATGTAAATTATCAAATCTTCTACCTGACTCTATATAGCTCACTGTACCAATGTCCTTACTAGTAGAGGCAAGTTTTTAGGAGTCACTGGGGCTATGCCTCTGCTAGTCAATAATACAGATTTTGGCCACAGACTGGAGCACTGGTTTGCAATCATCCATGCTGCTTACAATGCTTCTTGAGCAGTGTTGTCTCCTGCCAGCTAGCAGTGCAGCTGTACAGAGCCAAGCTGTGCCAGGGTGCTTGGCCCCAGGGACAGATACTAGTTCCCTGGCCTGTTTTATTTTGATGCAGCTTAGGATTGCATACTTCATTTATGCCTTTTGATTTACACGAAATGTTTATCATTTGTATATGAAAAAAACAGGCTGAATAGGGGCTTTCTGATCATCTCAACCACTATGCCAATTTTGTCAAGCTAATGCAATTTTCCATTTGCATGGCCATGTATTTTGAATGCTTTGAATTCTTCAGAACATTATGAAGAAACAGAGACAAAGAAAAAATCCTGAAATGTAGCATTTAACTCCAGATTTCATTGTGTGTATAACACTTACAACCTGCTAGTTACTTTAGCATTGAATATGTAGCCCATATTCACTTTTGTAATGAAGTACTGCCAGAAGTCTAAATTTCAATGAAATGCTATTTCCATTGAAAGAAAATTCTCAAAATAAAAATATTTTGTTGAAACATACTTGCCTGTCTGAAATTTCAGTTAAATGCCAGATGCTATTTTGAATGTTAGGAATAATAATTTTGATTTTACATTTCAAAATGCTATTTTTTCTATTATTCATACACATACATAAATAAAGAAGGGGTAATAGTAAGAAAAAATGAAACAAAACATGATTCACTTGGAAACATTTGTTTCAAAGCTGCAAAGTAAATTGTTTTCATTCCAGTGCAAAGTTAAAGCAATTTTCTGAGATTTTCTCATGGAATAGAAACACTGTGATTTGACCAGCTCTTCCAGGAATTTCAGAATCAGAGGGGAAAATGTTGGAATGGTCATTTTAGGAGGAAATTCTACATTAAGTTTGCAAATCTTGATGGTATCTGCCCCCCCCCCCCAAAAAAAAAAACCCACAAAAACCAACAAAAAACCCCAACCAACCCAAACCCAACAACCAAACAACCACAACCCTCCTTATTAGCAGTAATATGTACACAAAGAGCTGTATGCAAAACATCCCCTAATTTTGGGGGCTCTAGCCATGGAACATTTTTACAGCTCCAGCCAAGTGAGGTTACTGATGGACAGTTTATACTTTTTCACTCAGAAATGGAAGGATCAGAACTAATGACTACTTTGGAAAATATGGTCTGACTCTTTAAGAAAGTGATGGTACTTATCTCAGCTTACTGCTGAGTGTGTCCCCCTCAGCTTCCAGAAGTGTCAAGTAAGTCTCCTAAACTGTCAAATCAAATCCTGCTGACTGGTTACTGTGCCAGATATTAGCAACTTAATTATAACAACCAAACTTAGTACGTGACTAGTGAAATACACACTTTCAGATCTTGACACATGGTCCACAGAAAACAATAAATAATGCCAAACACATGCTTTCTATTTGTCAGTAATAAAAAAATGCTTGTTGCAATCCAAATATCAAGTGACAGTGCCAAAATCCCTTTCAGTAATACATATACATTCTCCAAACACTTTAAAAACTACACTAGCAAACATGCCCAATGTCACACCAGTATACAGTTTAGTAACTAGGTGATGTTTCAATATTCTTTCTGTATAAATATTTCTTTTTTGTTTTTCTTTTTAAGAGAAAAGAGCTGGAGTTTCAAAATGCAATCAGAGTTTCCTTTAGCACTCTGTTAAAAATTAACAAGCCAATTTATTCTTTGGTAGAACTTGACTGACTTTGGTGCATTTAAACCCAGGATGATGTTGGCCCACCAAGGAGAGTGGAAAATATTTGCAGTAAAACTTAAAAACATGCATATATCTGGTTCACTTCCATTGCTGCTCACTCTTTGGTCAATGATAATTGAAAGGTTCACTGCACTTTGCAGAAAAAATCCAAGGGTTAAATCCAATTCCAAGCAGACCTGAGCCAATTCATATTTTCAGCCTGTTTCAGGTGAAGTTAATTCGAGATATGGGCTTGAAAAATGATGCACTGATTCAGGGAGAATCAAATGCTTCATGTAAAACTTTATTAAAAAAAATTATTGAACTAAATAGGCTTGTTTCACTCCATTATATTTAGTAATTTTTTAACAATACCAATAATATGTACAAGAAATCACATCCACAAGCACAAAAAGAAGACCAATAAAGTGAAGGGTAATGAAGTACCATCAGAGTATGCAGGGTCAGGTCCCTTTCCTTTGTGGCACCAATGTATTAAAGGATAACCCAGCAGGAGTTCACTCACAATAACCTCAGTTACAGTAACAGTTCACACTTCACTCACAGTAACCTCAAAAAAATCTAGATCCGCAGCTGTTCCCAGTGTCTTCCAACTCACCTAATTCCTAATTCTCATTTCTGGGGAGATCATATCATTCTACCTGGTAAATCAGTGGTTGGGAAAGATAATTATTAAAAAGGAATAAACACTAATCAAACACTGTTGCAACAATGCACTGCAAGGCCGTCTTCTCATTTAAATTAGACATACATTAATTAATAAAGGTGACATTTCCTCACTATTACATAACAACATTTTTTACTCTTTAGCTATGCACTGTCCTGTGAAAATCTTATTGATGTTTGTGTGAAACATGATATTGGCTGCTTGTCCAAAATGTAAACAAATGAAAAATGTTTCCGGCTCAGCAGCACAAAGTAAGATGATGTAAGTGAGCTCAGTCCTTAGGCCATCTGTCCTTTTGCTCAGGAAGAGGTAGGGATAGATGCCTTTGTGCCTGCATTTGATGAAACAGTTTGGGAATGATCAGGTAACACATTAGTCCCATCTCAAACAGTGTGTGTCCTTTTTACTGTGCTGGAAACTATAAAAGGGACTGTTTTCTCCTGTAGCTCCATAGCAAGCTGCCCAGGCTCTTTGCTTCTCAGAACGCTAAACCCATGCACACCAACAGCATGTGAAATCAACCCAGCCACTCTCCTGAATTTGCATCCTTTGAGTTGAATGGATTATTATGGACTAAACTGCTGAGATAGCTTGCTTAATGTGATATTTCAGCAAAAGTCTCAAATGTGTGAGAAGAAGCAAATGAGTTGTACTCAGTTCTGCCCGCTAGTAATGAACATGGCTGAGAGAAAAGTTTGTCTCAGATCTTAAGCCTAAGCATGGAAAAGCACATGTTGGTGAGGCTCTGAGCACGGGGTGAAACAGCTTTGAACCATGAAGACCGATTTCTCACTAGTGAGGTGAAACAACATTAAACGTATGGGAAGGGGACAGCCCAAGTTATCTCCTGGGTTTATTAATTTATGTTTTATTCAGGACCTGACTCTGACACAAGGAGTAAGCTGCAAGGAATTTTCTGGGAAGGATCAGAACAGAAGAAAGGGGAAGTGGCTGGGGGCTGCTTAGTGGAAAGCGGGATAAAGAAGAGGAGAAAGTGGCAGAAGAAGGACTGCCCAAAAAACATCTGGAAACCTCTTCTTCAGAGGAAATCTGATGCTCTTCATTTCTTTGTGGCTAGTAAAAAACAATGTCAGTACAGTGGATTCATGCTTGTTGCAGATAATTTGGAAAACAACCAACCTTAGTGTGACCCTCAATTAGGAGGGCGCTTACACACATGAGGAAAGATTAATAGCCGTACTGACTGCAGGAAAGCTGAAAGTGAAAATGTGTTTAATGGCTCACCTAACACAAGACCGAAATGAGCGATGGGTTGCGCCTCAGGAACTGAAGTTCTATGGTTTGTGCAGAGATTGAAACTCAGTTAAAAGCTTCACAGAAAATGTATTTATCATGCTAGGTAGTATCTACAGTTGGAAATAAATTCTGGAAACACTGAATATCCTCAATTCCCATTGAGATAAATGAAAATATGTCAGATTCTGATTATCTCCTTCATTTAGATCCAGACTTCTAGCACGTTACAGTTGCTTCAAAGTCCTAAGTGTGCCAAGAATTAATTTTTCAATGCTGGCTCTGTACTGTGCATGTCATTGAAGTTAGTCCTTTACTTACACATGGCTGCTCATAAACTGTGTATCTAGAAAACCCATATGTATAGGGTATCTTATGAGCAGTTCCTCAAAATGGATGATATTTGACTCTTAATTTGACAAAGACATTATCCCACTTTTCTCTCACACCAGTACAACTTTTGGAAAAACCCCATTGTTCTGGGATGCATATATGCTGCTGGTCTACCTATTTTGACACTGCCATAAATGCCGTTTTTCAGAATATGCAACAAACACCCTTCCTCTGGGCAGTTGAAGAAATAATGTGTGATACAGGCTAACCATGCCATTTTAGTATTGTGTAAATTAGGCTGGTGTTTACATAAACAAACCAGTTTTACTATACAAAAGCAGCTGATACATGTCTGCATGAATAACCACCTATTATTAAGTACATGCTTTTAAGACAACTTCCTAACATATATCTGCAATTAGACCTGGCAGTACTTTTGATAAAGTGATGTCACATTTCTGTTCTGAGAATTTTGCCTGTTTGGCACTGCAATGTCTCTCAAGTCCAATATACTTAACGTTAACATTTCCAAGCTCATATTGTATTAGCACAGGGGTCCTGATTCTATGATCCTTATTAACACGTAGAGGTCCAGTGAGCAAATTAGGACTATCTAAAGGAATATGGATTGCTTATATGAGAGAAAGGGTTGCAAAACTGGACCCATTAAGGGCTTGTCTGCACTGATCAAACTCAGAGTGTGCATAATTCAAGTTAATTAATTTGAACTAATTTAGCAGTAAAAGCAATCTGGTTTAGTCTGAGCTCTTCTGAATGTTTTAGCTAAAAATTTATATCCTAGGTTAATGCCCAAGCTCATGTACTTAGTCTTCACTATTATTTTAAATATTCATTAACCGCAAATAACCAATATGAGATAAGAGCACATGATACTGTAGTTTAAATGGAAGTGAATTTTTCTCTCTTTCTGCCTTTGTACTTTTCCTACTTAAAGACAGCCTGACCTCAGTGTTGTCACCTTACTGTTGCCAAACTGATAGCTTAGTTATGGATGATGAAGAAATCATTTAAGCTTATTCAAGTAGGGTCACAGTAACATATCCTGAACCATGGCAACATTTGCTCTGAATAGCCTTGGCTATCAAAATAATGCAGGATGTTAACTTTGTGTTGCTCCTATGCTCACAGCTCTCAGTGTGATCACATTTACAGAATTCTTTGCAAAAATTTCTAAATTAGGATGTTTTTACAAATATCACTGTATCACTATCTATCACAGCCATCTAAAATAGATTTTGAAAGCTATTCAGATATATTCTAAATATTTATTATGGTTTCTATTGCCTGAATCAATCTCTATGAAATAACATCCTCTGTATAGAGGATATAGTTTTTTCTGCTTCTAAGAGTTGAAAACTAAGCTACTATTACTCTGTTTATTCTTTTGTTTTTAATGAATTTTATAGTTCCAAAATATAGCCTACTACTTACCACAGAAATTCTCTGTTTGTGAACAGAAACAGGTGAACAAGGGTTTTTTTTGCATGCTTATTATGAACACTTTCCATACAGATAAATAATAAAAAAGAAACTAATTTCAAATTTAGACAGCAAATCAGTTAGTTTCTGGTCTCATAGACCATGGCCTAAACATAGAGAAGAAAAACACTATCAATTTTGCAGCCTGACTAACCTCTTTACTATTGTTGTTGTAAGTTAATGAATCATTTGGAATTTGTGTTCTGTTCATCACTGAAACTGGGATTGGGATTCAATTACCAATGCATACACCTATTGCCATTTTTTTTTTTTTTTCACTTCAGAGCATCCAGAAGTGTCCAAGTGCTCCTTTTGAAGATCTCAGGTCTCTCATTGGCCCTGTGTCACATCTATCAGATCATGTGGATAACTTCTTTTTGGAAAGGAAGAAACTCGTATGACTGGTTTATCCTTTATATGCTGCAAAGTTGTTAAAGTGAACTATGAATTTTCGCTGCAGTTCTATATGTGGGAAAGGAATATTTCCCATTTCTTTTCTTTAAATCACTAGCTTCACTCCTGCTGTTGTTTAGTACTTTTTATAGAAAGAAGGATAATAACTTCCAGAAATCTGTAGACCTTCAAATTGTTGGGTTGGAACAGGTTAAGGTTTTTATAAGCTAAGTAGTAGTCAGGAAATTATCTCTGGTTTGAGTACAGAGCACTCTAATGTTTAAAATCACAAAGACTTACAAAGTCCTAGAACAGCTGTACACAGATTTTCTTCAGCCATCATATTAAAATCAAGTGATCTCTCATTTCACAACCTGTAAGGAGCAAATGGTATCATCCTTTTAGGTCTTTGTGCTGTCCTCCTTGTTGGAAGGAAAAGGCAAGGCTGCAGAGTAACAATTCAATATAAAATTTACGTTTGTCATCTACCCATTTACTTCTAAAGGTACTGTAATTAATGGAAAGGAATATATAACTTTCTCCAGTTTGCTAACCTTCAAAACATTTTCTTAGGGGACAGTGCTCCCTGTGTAATGAAATTAAGTCTACCAATGATGATGTCAGAGCAACCCACATATCCCAAAGATCCCCCAAAAACCCTTAGTAGAATAGATGTGTTGGAAGGGGCTATCAATTTATTTTGAAGACTGTAGACCATCTTCAAGGGAAAACTTACAAGGTTTCTAACTACATGGCTTCTAAGTGTCATCATTTCTTCTTCTATACACATGTATTAAAGAATAACCTTGATTTTTATCTCAGTTTTTCAAGGTGTAATTAGGACAAAGCTTATCATGAAAAGCTATAAATTCTTTGTGATTTACTAAAGAAGGAACACTAGCATCTTTTCAGCTATCACTTTCTGTTTCTACCATGTCATTGCTTGATGACACTAGTGGGGTGATAATTAAATAATTGCAGCATACTATAATTTTTAGAATATATTCTGTACCTAAGATAATGAATATGTATTTGTCTGCACCTAGGTTGGCAAACTTCCTTTTTTTTCTTAGGTCACAAAAACAATTTGTTTTTTCTTGTTGTTGATGTCCGCTTACCACTATCTCCAACTCTAATGCTTAGTTCAGCCATGCTAGTGGTTGTCTTCTTTTGCAGCAAGGACTAAAGCTAGCTTTAGCTGTGCCTCACCCAAACTGGAAACTGTACAGTTTTGTCAACACCTAATTGAACCTAAATCCACCCTTCTGGAAAACAGGGCTTATTATTCAGGGTTCAGAGCTATGATAACACAGCTATACTGGACAGGGGCACAAATTAACATTTCTGGACAATTCATACTGCACAGGGGCACAAATTAACATTTCTGGACAATTCTTCATTCTTTGTGGATATATTAGGTGAGGTCAGAGCTAGCTCTGGAGTCACTGTCATTGTATAATTTAGAGGGAACCTATGTAATTTAGGAAAATCAGGTCTATGTAACCCTAGGCTTTCCACAAGTATTCAGCAAAGAGTAAGTAACCTCTTGTAACTCTTGTGGATTGGCCTGTTAGACTCAAGTGTCTGGATCCTGCCTAAGTCATTCTTCATATACCTAACTATCTTTTCTGGATCTGCCCCTAAAAGTATATATTTACAGTTGTACAATATTCCTAGCAAACAGTAAATATCACAGGTTTTTTTCAACAGTGAAAGATATACCTATTTTAATTAGAGAACATCTAAAACTTCAAGGTACATACTTTAGTGTCCTACAAAAGCAACTTTTTGATTATCACCTTTTCACCTGTCTTCTTTCAACCAAAAATACTTTTTTTTTTTATGTGAAAGCTCCTTGTTTAATTGTTTATGGTGTACCCCACATATACCTCATTCTCTTTATAACATTCTTCTCAACAAACTGCATTTATCATTTCTGGGTATAAATATTATTAATACAGTTCCTGTTTGAAGAGTTATAAAAAGAATGATCTGAAAAAAACTTATTTAAGTTCAGGAATGCAAGACTTCTGTCAAGTGATTTAGCATGGGATTTTTTCCTGAACGCACCTTCTTTAGTCAAGTTTTTTCATTAAAGAAAATTAATGCATAGATTAAACATCTAATATCAATGCGATTAAACATCAAATATCAATGCATTGTCTAATGAAGTGGAAAGATTTCTGAGTCACTAAGAGAACACTGCCATGATTCATGTACTAAAGCTTGAGGAAAGCTTTTAGTGGCATGAGGGATAACTACAAAGCCCTGTCCTCCACTGCTACCACACCAGCTCAGTAAAATTCTATGAGCTGTATTTAAAAGATGAGATGTTTTTGTTGGTAGATCAGCAATGACCAAGAAGCAGTACAGCTCATGGGAAAGTTTGAGCATGTTGATCACTTACACAGTAGAGAGTGACTACAGAAATTTCATTACGAACAGTGACACAACTAGGAAGTAGGAAAGCCATCACAAGAGTGCAAAGTTTTTCTGAAGCTGATGGGGAAATTAAAAAAAAAAAGAAAAGAAAAGAAAAGGTCCCTAGCTTTCCTTATGTCAGTGAGCCCAGAGAAGTTTAGGAAAGTGGGATAGAAGTTTCATCTTCCAAAAATATATTTGCATTTCTAGGTCATCTGGGGAACAGTGGCTGGGAAGCTGTCTGGCAGAAAAGACCTGGGGGTGCTGGTTGATGGTTGGCTGAACATGAGCCATCAGTGTGCCCAGGTGGCCAAGAAGGCCAACAGCATTCTGGCTTGTGTCAGAAACAGTGTGGCCAGCAGGGCTGGGGAAGTGATTGTCCCCCTGCACTCAGCACTGGTGAGGCCGCACCTCAAACACTGTGTTCAGTTTTGGGCCCCTCACTGCAAGAGGGACGTGGAGGTGCTGGAGTGTGTCCAGAGAAGGGCAACAAAGCTGGTGAGGGGTCTGGAGCACAAGTCTTATGAGGAGCAGCTGAGGGAACTGGGGTTGGTTAGCCTGGAGAAAAGAAGGCTCAGGGGTGACCTTATTGCTCTCTGCAACCACCTGTATGGAGGCTGCGGGCAGGTGGAGGTCGGTCTCTTCTCCCAGATAACAAACAACAGGACAAGAGGAAATGACCTCAAGTTATGCCAGGGGAGGTTTAGATTGGATATTAGGAAAAAAAATGCCTTCACTGAAAGCTTGGTCAAGCATTGAAACAGGATATGCAGGGAGGTGGTGGAATTACCATCTCTCGAGGTATTTAAAAAACACATAGATGTGGCTTTTAGGGACATGGTTTAGTGGTGGACTTGGCAGTGCTGGGTTAATGGTTGGACTTGATGATCTCAAATGTCTCTTACAACCTAAACAATCTTATGATTCTGTTAATCTTGGCAAACAAATCTTACTGCATGAAAAACAAAAGGGTTTCGTGTGTGTGTGTGTGTGTGTGTGTGTGTGTGTGTGTGTGTTTAACAACTACTGTGATTTAAAACAGAATTCCCATGAGGAAACAGAGATGTAAATTAGGCTATCCTGACCTGCTATCCTGACCCCTGCTATCCTCTAGCTATGTGTTCAGAAAAGTTGTATGAATCCAAAATGTTATAAACGCTCATGCTAGGATAGGTGCCCCTAGAATCTTTTCATCTTGAGGACACCTAAATCCATTGTTCAAAACCAGGAATGCCTTATCACAACTGCCTTCACTGTTGATGTGACTAATCAGTGCTAAATGATCAATGAATGGTTTTGCTTTTGTCTAAGACTTTCATACAAAAAAAAAAAATAATTTGCACTGAACTGTATGACATCATGAGCAGTTCATAGTAATTAGATGCTCTTTTGATTTAGCTATAAAAATTATGAAGGAATGCTTCCTTACTGCAAGTAATCCTTCTCTAGCAGAGGAACATATCCACACATCATTTTCACAGCTCTGCCAGATGTACTATTTGAACAGGTAGTATCACTTAGATGTCAGTCAGGGATAGTGACTACATCATGTCCTCTTGTACTAAGGTGAAAGTTTGTATGTGTCATGGTTTAACTCTGCCCCAGCTGAAACCAGGACAGTATGCAGATCTATTGCAACTGTGTTGCATGGGTGCTGTTCCATTCTTTTAGACAATTTTGAAAGTCATCAACTTCCTTTAACATCCACTCTAATATTTTTTGTCCATGGGACAAATGAGCTTCATGTGTTGGTAGAGATAACTGTTGAAAGACTGAGATCCACCAAAAGAAGCAAAGTTTGAGCACCAAGAATGCAACAAGAAATATTTTATGAGTGCTTGTTTCTTTTTCTAAATTTTTTTACTGTATTTTGGAGACCTTATTTATAGATAATCCCATATTTGGAGCACAGACGCAACTCATTTTTCTCACGGAACATACAGAGACATTCTGATTTAGTAAGTGAATTTTAAAACATCTGAAAATATCTTTTAAGTGTGAATGAGTACTCAGTTTTACCAAATGTGGACAAAGGCTTTCATGACAATCATTTCATATAATACATATTTGCAGCTTCTGACCTGTCATTATTTAAAAACAAGTATTTTAATGTGTAGTTTGTAGCATTTTATGAGCGTCTCTGAAACATCAATGAGACATACCATAATATAACTTTCAGTGATAAGTTATGCTTTAGTATGTGCTTCAGCTATGCCTATTGATGTCAATAGGAACGGAGTGCAAACAACCAAATAAAAGATTGGGCCTCAAAAAATACAAGAGTATAATTTAGCCTTCACTGCTTGAATCACTTCTCCACGCACCCACCCCACCCCCCTTTTATTAACTCATCAGACCTTCTGCATTGAATGCAGAAAAGAAGTTGCGTGCAGACTAACGAACAAGCCTTGCCAAGTATAAACTTACGGAAAAGTTACTCATGTAACTGTTTCATATTCATAAGGAAACCATGGCTGTGTTCTTATTAACTGTCAGTTGTTCATACTTTAATAAACCACTCATCAGTGTTGATATGAAATAAGTCTTTCCATTTTTATCCTGTTATGCTTTGAGCAATGCTTAGTAGATAATTCCAGTCTCTTAATCACAAAGTTATTATAACGAGCAACAGACAATCAAGATCACCAAAGCTGGAGACAATGAGGTACAATGGAACTGGCCTCTGAATTCATATAATGAAATTCTGTCTATGCTTACATATGCCAATTAGGAGTTGTTAGATTATGGGGATCACAGCTCTTATTATAATGAGTCTTCAGTACATGGGAAGCCACCTGGGGAGACCAGAGATGATTTTGGTGGGTGGAGATTTTATTGTATTTGTTCATCAACATATATATGAATAGGTTAACACAGGTAGTTAAAAACTCCCATCTTTCTCTGTTGATACTAGCTTTTCTCGAAGCTTTTCTCTGTATGCTTTTACAGATGTTGAAAAAGAGCTCTACTAATAACACTCTTTCTGGCTGGGACTCCCCCCTTTTCATACTCTCAAACCAAAAGGGGTCCCATAGCTGCCATAAACACGAATGCTGTTCTTGACTTTGAACACCATTTTTAGGCAATGCTGTTGTACAGAATTAAAGGGTAATCAGCTTTTTGTTGGCCAACATATTTATCTGCACTTTTCAGCAGCCCAGAACTCCATATGGTTTTCTTTCACAATCTTTTATAGAGCTGTTTTTGAACTCCTCATCTTGAGATTAAAAATAAAAGTTCAACCAGACTACACTAATAGTTGTTTTTACCAGCTGTGCCCTGGTGAAATGCTCTGTAGGACTGGTATCTGCTCCTTTCACTTGCTCTTAGTACTTCTATGTAATAAGCATGCAGCAAATGATCTCATCAAAAGAGGCCTGACATTCCAGCAAGGCTTTTGCAAGACTTTCAAAACACGAGCATATGTTTTCCTGATACATATTTTGTGCCAGAAAGGGTGTAATGAGTCATCACCTCTGCAATATTTAATACCTCAATTAATGTAAAGCCTCTTTCAACCTTTTTGCTGCTAGTAAACCTGTTCTGTTTTCAAATAAAATATTTATCTGATCAGCATTGCCAAAATATGCTACTTAGTCAGCAATGTGGGTGTGTTTCTCCTAGATGGTCCCCTAAAAACATTTATGGTGTTTAATGACTGACCATTGAAAAGTTCTATACATCATTTTCGTTCTTGGCATTAACAGGGGGTGACAACGGCAGCAATATTTAATATGCAATAATTAAATGCAGCCATTCAATATGATAAATTTTGATACCTATGTATACCAATAATTTCTTGAAATCAGGGGGAGATTTTCTCTTAACTTCAGTGAGTATTGGGTCAGGCCAAAGGGAACGGGTCTTTGCTTTGTGCTAACAACATCTAAAACTACTGTTTAATATCATAAGAACATGACACAGCAGCCTTGCAATGAAAGGTGTAGTTTTTCAGTTGAAAGAACTGCCACAGACTGTTGATCTCCCAACACTAAATTTGTAGTCCACCTGTAATACCTGTCTGAAAGTTAATTTCCACACCTTGATTGAGCTGGAGTCTTGAGGAGTCCTTTTTTTTTGTTAACCATGTGCTGGTTGGTGGCAAAAAAGCCCTATATTTAGGGTCTTTTCTGGCAGAGCTCATCATGCAATAAACCAGATTTCAACTGTCCACATGTTATTCTGCATACACTAGAATTTAAAAAAGACATGTAAATAATTCATTGCTTAATGTTGTTCATTGTTCACCGTGTGCCATAGCAATGTGCCTATATAATTATATTAATGAGACACAACATTATGCATGTAAGTGTCTCGGTTTCAACTTTTCACTGCCTGTTTAATCAGATGCTCAGAATCATTCATGGCTGGAACTTGGGGATTTTGGAAGAGACATGTCTGGATAAAAGAGCATATAAACACTTCAGGTAACAACTTGTTATGGTCTACTGTATAAATCTTCTGTTCTACACTATGTCCACCTTTAATTCTTAGGTGAAAATCATAATGATTTCACAGTCTGAAAGCCTGTGTAATGAACTTCAGTGTTTGTGTTGCATCTGGAACTAAACAAAGTGCTGCAGTGGTCTTTCATAGACCTTTTTAAAAGGAAGAGGAATATCAAAAGAAAAAGTAATGCGTATGACGTCAGTACTTGTTACCACCCACTATGGGACAAGTTCTTCTCTGAAGGACTTGGCATTTCAGCTTTTCACATTTCATTTCAATAATTATTGAACAGCTTTATACAGTAAATAACATCTATTTCTCAAACAGCATCTACACATTTCCACCAGTACTATCTTGTTTTCTGTATCATTATGTGATTTGTATGGCTATTTAAAGGTATTCTTTTGCTTATGCTGAAACAAAATTTTCTGCAGCATTTAGTAAACTTTTATTTTGTCTAAAATAGATCTCCAACATTAACTAAACTACTTTTTTCTATCTGGAAATATGCTTCTGTTTGAAACACCTTCAAAACTGCTGAGGCACTGACTGCTTATCAGAAAAGCACTCGTTCATTCACTTACAGATTGACTTCGTAAATCTCTACTTTCTACCATCCCATTATTGTTTCAATCTTAACATACTTCTCAATGAGCTTTAAGACCACGGCTTGGAAAATATGTTTTGGACATTATCTACCACTGCACTGAATAAAATGAAAATCAGGGTGAACTTTTCTCTTAATTTCTTTAAGATTTTCTCTGGTATTTTCATAAGATCTGTAAGAAGCTAGGCAAGCATAATGAAAAGCTGCAATTACAGAGTTTTGTCCTCTTTCTCAGCCTGTGCTCTGTGTTCCATAGCAACGTGCCTGTAGTTACGAATTGTCCTGAAATTACACAGTAGTAAGTGAAAGCTGAACAGAAACAATTTCTCTGGTGCCAGGATAAGTATTGTTATTAGCTAAGGAAAACTAAAATTTTTACCTTCTGTTGAAGCCCTAACCTACAGTATCACTTAGTCAGCTGGATGTGTACTGTGTAGATCACAGATTCATACAGTATATGTTCCTCAGCTGTCAGGTGCAGAAAACCCAGACACTCTGCAGTCAGCTGGTTGCAGCTACCACCATGCATGACATGTTATAAAATATGGGTAAAGATTTTCCCTGAAGCTTGTTGGTAGAGCAATCAGATTTTGCAGTCCTAATATCTGAAATGCAGCAGTGTCCTGTAGTATGCCAGCTTTCCTGTATTATATGCATGGCAAATCAAGGAAAATATCAATGGAAATCTGATTTAGGTTGTCAACAGTGTGAATTATGCTCTTTTTCCTCCCTGCTTTCTGTCCCCACCTTTAAAATCTAGGACATCATTAAACCGTTGTTTGAGCTGTGCATATAAATGACATATAGACATTTTGCAACATCTACAAGGAAAAGCAAAGCTCTGAGATCCATTTTCCACTAGCAGTTATCATGATGAAGTGTTCTGTTCTTAAGTTTTGCTCTCTGTGTTACCTTTAGTTGCATTGGATAGCAGACATATTGGTGCCCCTGTCCTTTTTAAAGACAGGTCCAAAGATCTGTAAGAATTAACTTCTATCCATTGTGCACAAAAAACCTACCTACGTTACCTGAACTCAGGACTGTTTCAGGAAAAAAAATCACCCTATAGGTAAGGATAAAATATGATAGTTTCTGTTTCAGTCAGTTAATCTGTATTAGAAATGGATTAACCCAGGCTGTCAAGAGATTCCAAGAAACTTTCATGTGATGGAAAAAAGCCAGCAGGTTTTTTTGAATTCGCAATTCCTAAAATATGTTCAAGGCAGAACAGTTAATACTCAGTAGAAAATAAAGAAATAGGTTAGCAGAGCTAGGCAGAGACTGAGAAACTAAATATTTCCATCGTCAGTCATAGGTGATCCTTTCAAAACAGCACACTCCAGTGGCAGAGGGTCTTGCAATGTCCCTGTAAACTTGCATAATTAAACAGTAAAGTTACCATTTTTAAAATGTGAACAATAATTCTGTTTCCAAATCAAAATTACTAACTCCTGATAGCTTGTACTCAGTCAGGGCACACTTGCTGGCAGCACATCTGCCTCTGCTTTCAAGGAGGTTACGTAGAATTGTCAGTCCAGGAATCCAGGAAGCAAGAAATGGTTTTGGTCACGCAGCTGTCAAGCCATCACATTGACCAGCTGATGTAATGTCAGCTTCTCTTTTAGGAGATATATCTCTCATGTTTGGTTAGGAATGGGAGGGATGAGAGCAACAAAAGGCAGTGAATGGCATGAGCGTGAGCATGCAGGAGGTAATGAGTGACCAAAAGAGGTTAAAAAAGGCCATTCAGACCAGTCAGTTTTGTCTGAAACAGTGATGCCAAGATGTCGAAAACAGGAGGCAGATCATACAAAAAATCTCTAACCTCCTGTAGAAAGCCCAAACAGAGGCTGGTCTGTATGCCCCACAGCACAGAGCAACATGACATAAAGAAGGAAAGCTCCAGTGATTTATAGGAATTTACACCTGTTGGGCATTTGGCTTGACATTAGACAAAAGTTACATTCTACGGCCCAGCTTCCTACTGCCCCATCAAGACACCACTAGACAGTGTTGTCTGAGTTCTGTTTTTCTGCAAATTAAAAATCCTCACTCCGTGCAGGACAGATCTTTCTCAGCTGTCTTTTCCTTTCCAAGATCCATCCTCCTTTGAGTTCCAGCTTGTTTTAAGGGTAAGTGTAAACAGACATTTAAACCAGCAACAGGTGTTCCCAGAGAGGCATGTTTTTGTTTCATTCCAGGAGGATGAGGTTTGTGACCATCCACGTTTCCTTCCCTTATATGACCAGGACCTTCCAGGCAGGAAAGTTGTACTGAGCCAGTGTCAGCCAGCAAAAGCAAAATTCACTAAGGGGATTCACAGTATCACCCCGGAGGTCTTTGCAGAGAATAATATTGAGACAGGTCACAAAAAATATTGGCGTGACATCTGCGGCCTCCCATGAGGGCAGTGCATGCTATGTGCTCAACAGGCAAATGCACATACGAAGAGGAACGAGCTAATATTCCCCTAAAGTTCCACTCTCCTGCAGTTTTCAACAGCATCTGCACTTCTATCTGTCTCTTACCTGTGTGTACAGGACCAACACCAAGGCTGTAACAGGCAACGTGGTACACATGTGAGTGGTCTTCCTCTCTTAGGGCCAGAACAAACCCAAGGTCTTTATTAAAAACAAGAAGGGGGACGGGGGCGCTGCTGGGAAAAATGTCATCACTAAATATAGGTCGGGTAAAATAAGGGTAGAAAAGAAGGGGTTGTCATTAAGCTATTGATTTCCCTGAGGTTTTAACATTTCTTTGATTCTACAATTGGAACTTTTACCTTTGATCTGAGAATAACTGTTGATCTGCAAATCCACTTTCCACAGATAAAACCAATATATTAATGCAAAAAAACCTGTGTATTTTGAGAAGTTTTCACTTTCACCAAACCTCTATGTCTCCCCAACATTTTATATGAAAATTCCTGATGAGGCCTTTCCTTATGTCCTCTTCCTCCAGTAGGCCTAGTTCTTACCCTACTGGAGCCCTTGGCCATGTTCCACCATCTCCACTGACCCCAGTGCATTTCATTTTAATCACTGGGCTTGTTGCTGAAATCACAGCCTCTGTACAATCACCATTCAATTTGAACTTTCCACCTTCCCTCATAATTTTAAAGATACTTCAGTAACACAATACCTATGCTCTTTTGCAGGGAAACTAGCCTTTCTCCTCTGGTTGGTCTGGATGCTTTTGGGAGTTCCTTTCAGAGTTCTTCTGCAGATGTGAGCTCAGCTACTAAGAATGGCTGGGCATGGCCCCAAGTTTTCAGCTCAGCACATGACCCTTCCCAGGGAGAAGACCTCCAGTCTGTGTCCCAGGCCACATCTCTCCTGCTAGCACAAACCAGTACAAGCACACTCAGCCAAGAGCAAATCCACTGGGACTGAGTCCCATCTGCTGCTGGGGTAGATGACTACCTTGTGTGAACTTTGGCTACTAGCCTTTGAAAACTGACTTAACACACAGCTTTTACCTAAAAACCTGACCTAACTTCTCCCTAAACATTTAGCAATCTAAACAGCTTGAAATAGAGCCCAGTTCAAATAGTGTACCAAAGAGGATGGAAAAAAAAGGAAAAAAAAAAAAAGTGGGGGAAAAGAAGAGGAGGAAAAAGGAACTGTGTATGCCCTTATTTTATCCACAACTTCTATTGAAGCTACTTTTTCACCCTCAGACAGCAGGGGAAAGAGAAATTTATTATGTCAGAGAAGAGAGAAGCTGGTTCTCTGCTTTGATTCAGGCCAGATCCAAATGAGCCTAGAAGTTTCCAGGAAAGCTCTTGCTGGCACTGACCTTGTGTCTTCAGGTTTTAGTGTATGAGGCTTACAAAATCTTCCTCTTGTGGTGAAAGATCATGTTCTTGGGAGAATTACAATAATTCTTGTAATGAAAACAAAGAATGTATTTTTGTTTATTTTTCCTAATGGCCCTGATCCAGCCAGGTTTTGCGTGCTGGTAACAGATGTTTCTTGTGAGTGACCCAACATCTGGCACAAAGATCTTCTGTTGTAATTGTTATAATGAAAACACAAAAGACTATAACGTTAGACACCAAGAACTGCATGTTTTTTTAATAGGTCTCCCACTTTGAAGCCATGAATATGTACACTGGGTTTGGTCCAAAGCCTTTGGAAGTCAACAGAAACTTTCATTGATTTCAATGGTTTTGGGTCAGTCCTTTTATGAACCACTGGATATAAATGGTACAAAGACAAAAAGAAAACTGCTGATCTGTGTATGTATGAGGTTTTTTTACAAAAACAGTGATTTTTCAAGTATTCTAATTAGAAATCACTTTGTCTTCCTTGGTGTGCAGCGTTTGTTCACAAGTTGTTCTGCTTCAAAATCTTGTTAGAAAATAACACTAATCACAAATTACTTTACATAGGCTTATTAGTCAGGCAATGCAGTAGAATCTATGTGAGAAAGCAATATAAAATCAAGACAAACTGTAATCTTTTTGGCAGCAGACAATGATCTCTCTTGCAGTGTCAGAAGAATCTCTCTACGGCAGAAATAAGTTTTAATGTCCCTCTTCTTAAACCAGGGGTTTTCTCATGAAGATGAGGGGTTAGAATCAGTTCTCCCTGAACTTCAGAGGAGGATGCCTCGGAATTTTGAGGAAAAACCCCACTTTTTTGTCTTTTTTGAAGTCAAATGCTGTTCTTAAATGCACTGAAGAGAAACCTACCATGACTTCCCTGCATTTATAGATTATAAGTATGAATATAACATCTCTAAATGTAGTTACTTTATACTATTCCCCTTGAGAAAGAAGAAAAGAAGGGTAGAAGAGAGAAGGAAGGAGAGGAAGGAGGGGAGGAAGGAGGAGTGGAGAGGAAAGAAGAGGAGAGGAGGGCAGAGGAAAAAGAAAAGAAGCGATCCATACAAGATAGTTTGACTGACAGCCGAGCTATGATCCACTTTACAACCACTACATACTAAAATCTTCACTAATATTAATGGGCATTTTATTCCTAAAGAAATTAACTTTAAATTGCCATCAAAAGCTGTTACTAAAGCAAATGCAGTTGAAATGTATTAGTTTCTTATCCAGAGCCCTTCTTCTATACAATTCCATCCCTTAAACATATTTTTTGCCTTCTCTGCCTTTCAGAAGTTTTAATAAAAAATCTCATAGGCACAAATAGTACATTTCCTTACCTAATATAAACACAAAAGACTTTTTGCTTTGGAAACAAATGTAGGGGAACAGCTGTGCTGATGAGCTACTCAGAGCTGCTATTGAATCTGCAGCTGCTTCTCTCTGTCCTCAGAAAACTCCTGGCTTGATTGACAGACAGAGAGATAACCACATGGAAGAGGAGTCCAGATACCAGTCACAGGCTTAAATCAGAGCTGCCTTAAATCTACGAAAATTACGGTTCTTATTTTTAGCTGCTGATGTGGCAGCTGTTTAGTCACAAATCTGAAACTTCTGCTGAGTAGGTAGAAATCCCGCTTCCAGAATTTTAAGCCACTTAAAATTTATCCAGGTTCACACCAGTAAGTTTGCAGTGTTGGCTTATCAATCTTATCAGAGAAGGTTAAAGAAGGAAAGAAGGTTTATTTACACCAATAGATATTTGTAGGAATTAGCTATATCAATTAGAAACTTTTTCCATGCTCTTTTGATTTATTTGCACGACTGCTTGATATTGTGGTTTCATTAGAAAATTTAGTCAGCCAGGCAGGAATATATAAAAGACATGTACTGATTGCTATCAAAACAGCGATTTTGACCTGGTCCAGTCTGAAAGGTGCATTTCCAATGCTGGGTAGGATAACAACCCTATATGTTTCACTGTTGCACTTTCTGGTGACCAGGGAAATGCCTGATTCATCAGTCTTCAAGACGCAGTGGCTAAGTCTTGTACCTGTTCAGCAAACCACGTACAGGAAATAGATGCCATTTGCCCTAGAAAACTACAGATTTCAAACATTCAGGTCACACAATCTGGATCCTAGGTAGCATTTACATCTTTATAACAGCAAGGCACATAGACAGGCTTTTTGCCTGGCCTTTTAGGTGCTTAGCATATATCAAGTGCAAAGTGGATTAGTTTGTTTCACCCAAAGTTTAGGGTATATGTCGTATTTGGTGCCTAAATAGTTTATTAATTGCTTTTAAGACATGACTCCTTTTCTAGAAGGCAAAAGCATCAATTTGTTTGCTTTAGCAGTTGCAGACCTATTACTCCACCCCGAAAACTGGTTTGATGGTGATGATTATTATTGTTATACAAGTTGGCAGATAGGCAGGAAGTACAGCGGGTACTTGAAAACTTCAAGGCTGCAATCTAGGCTAGGAGGAGATTTGGGAGCACTTCAGAGCTGAGGGGTCTGGATAAGGGCCCTGCCTCCAAACCAGAATAAACCTTCTCCCTCTCATCTGTCTTCTATAGGATAGTTACCTGGGAGTGCTGTCTGGATGGCAGCCATCACATGCTTCCACCAGACTGCTGATTTGGGGCATACTGCAGTGCACACCTGCAGCTCAGTTTAGATGCAGTCAAAATTGATGTTCTGGCTACATTTCAGCTCTGTGCTGATAGGTATCTGCCTGACCACCCATGCAGGGATCCTGTCACCAGTGGCTTACCTCAGCATTGGCACATACAGCCTTTCAGCACTGCCTGTGGGATGCGGACCTTGTCTGCCTCTGACACCTGTTTTAATTTCTCTGTCCTACATTTAAAAAAAGAATTCAGTATTTCTTTCTTCTGGCATGATTGAAAGTCCTCTCTATTTATTTTTTTTTTTTACTTTCTCCCAATTTATATCCCTTTTGCATGAATCCCTTAATTAGTTTTATTTGTTTGAATGTTAAGGAAGGTATTTTATTATTGCCTTAAGGGAGGGAAAGCTGCCAATGAACATTAAACACGCTGTGGTCCAGTCCTTGCAAAAGAAACCATGAATCGATGCTAACTAACTTACCAGTCAGGCCTGGTCTTAGAAGTTCAGTGCTTTAGGCAAGATAGGTTTGTTGGGGTTTTAAAAAAGTTTTCTTGCCACACACCCAGCTGAAATATTTTAAAAGCTCATAGATACATATAAATATATATGTATATGTACGTATTGGTATGTGACTGTTTGCAAGTGCACATACACACACACATTATGGCACATATCTAAATACCTGCAACAGCTACATCATAACTGAGTTACACACTTTCATTTATCCCACGTCACATTACTCTCTGGTTCGTATTCCTAGATACTTTAGAACAGGTCTTGGAAATTAAACACACATCTGAGCAACCTCAGACAACTGCCACATATTTTATTTAATGTGACCATAAAACATTTCTGTTTGTCTTCCCCAAGGACAGAACACTATCTGAAAAACTGGGTCTAGTATGCAGCTACACAACTTTATACTTCATTAGTAAAAATGAAATTTAAACCCATATTATTTTCCAGCCCTTGCAGAAACAGAAGTATTCAGTTTGTCCTCCTATAAAGAGAATATTCCCAGTTTCAAAAGGGACATAGCGACCAGATTTTCCAAGCTCATTAATGAGTTAAATAAGTACATCTTTGCCTGTATACATACACCTAGATTTAGGTAACTTTGTGGTCCAAACTATCAACACTGACTGCATATAAGATAGGGTATTCTGGAAATAAGATTTTTGGAATACATTTTTGGATTACAGAAGGCTGAATTTCCACTAAATCCAAAACAAGGCAATCTTCATGTGGTCTGAACATTTCTCAACTGTTTTTATCCTGGAAACGTCAAACCCACCAAACTCTAGACTAAACTCTCAGTGATCCATTTTTAAAAGGTTTTATTGCTTTCTGAAAGCCCTCTACAGTCAGCTTTTTAGTAACTTTGAAAGATGGAGACATTAAGCAAAATTTGGAATCTCCAAAGACTATCTAAGGAATAGTTTTCTGCAAAATCTGTAGCAACTGGAAAGCAGAAAGTTATCTAATATGACAGAAAGACAAGACGTAGTTACCTAGCCAGCAAAACAAATAAAAGTATGTAAAACATTGGTACCTGAATACTGTCCCTGAGAGAAGAGCCAAACTGAGCTCTATTAGAATCAGTGAGGCTGCTCATATGCTTAAGTAAACCAAGTGTTAAACCACTTTATTGAGTTGCAATGTTCACTGTTTTAATTGTATAATTTATATTTGACTTTACCAGAATTTATGGGTGTGTCTGCATTCAAAATCTACATAATACACAGTCGTGTTTGGATGTGTAGGGCTTGAAAATAAATACAAAATCCTCCAAAATGCAGTCCAAAGATATCTTCATATCTATTCTGTTAAAATTAGTTTATGTTCTACTCTTTACACTTCCAGCTGAATATTTTCATTTCTTCTTAGATCAGTTTTCTATGACTACAAGAAGAAAGCGAATTAATGACTCAGCTTCTATGAAAGAAAATGCAGTTATTGCTCTATTTTGCATTTTAATTCTGAAAGAAATATTTTGAAAGTGAGTGCATTTTATGTGAGTCATTTTGCTTAATAGATATTTTTACTGTTGCTTTTTTAAAAAAAATAACAAAATTAGGAATTATTTCTATCTTTATCTATTTTTGCATTAGTTAGTTGTATCTTTATTGTATTCTATATAAATACCAATCTTCTGTTTAATAAGGAAACTGTGCTTTAATTTCAACATTTTAATTCCTCATTGCCCTAGATTTTCTTGAGCTAGGGTTACAACACATCTCCTTGTTGGTAGTCTAGCCCACTCAACCTCTACTTAGAGTTTTTTGTTTTATTGATTCAGTCTCCCAGTGCCTGTAATATGATAAATATGTGGAAACTTGAAAATGGTATCTTGTTTACATGGATATGCAGCTGCCAAAACAGCTGCCATTTCAATTTTTAAAAGGGAAACAAGGGCCTCTTATCTAATGTGAAAGAAAAATAGACTGATCCTTCCATTCACTTTTAATGTGTCTCAAACACATTTAATAACACAGATGAGCCAACATTTTAAAAAGATATCAGCCTCTATGCATAATATTGACAAGCCTAAGAGTTAAAATAATTTCTTTTCTTAAGTTAAAGCATTTTTATGTATCGATGTTATAAGGAACTGAAAACTGCAGAGGATGGGAGTGCTTCCAAAGAGTCCAACACTCCCACCAAACTATGTCATTTCTGCTCAGAAGCTATCAGACAAAGGAAAAATAAAGCTGGTGTTGATGGGTCCCGGTGGATGCTAGTTGTTTCCATCAGAAGTAAAGTTTAATCTTTTTTGAAAAATAATTGTGCTAAACTGAATGAATAACACTAAATGAATATTTTCTTCAAAAACATTTATTTTTAATAGTATTATTATCGACAGTAAAATGGTCTAAAAGCCAAAGCACTCTATTTTATGCTCCTCTAGATAAGAATGCAGTTGACTCAATCAAAACAGATTAAAAAAATTCAGCATTTTTGAAATAAGATATTTGATAATTTTCATAGAAAATGTTGACAATGCAAGTTATTTTCAGTAAATATTTTGCTTTTGTTTAATCAGCATTTATTAGTGGAAAGATGTTCAGTGAGATGTTCAAACTCCAGTGTTAAACGCTGTTGGCTGGGAACAAAATCATAGTTTTGAGTGCTCAAAATCCCACAAAAGCATGCGAGATCAGAATGTTAATAAGGAAGTTCCATGTTCTGCTGGAGGAAATCAGAGCCTCTTTAGTGCCACAGAACAGCAGAATTACCTAATCTTCCTTCAGATGCTAGATTTAGGATCAATATTTGCCAAAACAATTCCATGGAAGCCCAGCTTGAGTTACTCATGTTAATGTCATAATACATGGGTTCTATGCTGCTTGTTTCTTAGGAATTAATGCAGATGGTCTCAACATATTTTAGAGCAAGGCTTAGTGGCTTTCAAAACATGTCACACCCTTTTCCATAACCCTTCCAGGTCTGTGATGAGTTCAGTTTGACCTTGCCAACTAATCTCTAAAAAAGCCAGGAAACAGAAAAAACATTTTTTCTTTACTAAAAGTTCCTGTCAAGATATAAAGAAAACTTAATTTATATCTATATGGATATTTAACTACCTGTCTCTGGTTCACATGAATTTAGCTCCTATAGAACCTGCTGTTGATGTCCTTTAGTTTCTTCATTTTATTTCAACGCAACTTCAAGTAGAAACATGCTATTAGTTGCACCAGTTTCATGTACCTTTTTTTTTTTAAATAAAAGATTATTTGTAAATCATTAAATTTGCACTCTAATCAAAGTTACAATCAAAATTAAGGAAGTGGACAATAGTTTGTAATTTACTTTGTAAACCAAATGTAGTAATTTTAAAACCAGAACTATTCTGCTGTACTCACTTAAATTTATAATCCTTTGTGGGCAGAACAGTATTTTTTTCTATAATCACTTCTCTCAATGCATTCTCTATATACTCCCAGTAACACAAAATGTAAATAATATCCCTTCCAGCTACATGATAGCATTTTTTTTTTTTAAAAAAAGGTAGGATTTATTCCCTGAAACAAAATATTCATGCTGTATTTTGTGAAACTAGCCACAAAGGAATCATATAGGGAACTGCACATATTCTTATAACTCTACATTTTCAAAGATAAAAGATATATTTTTAATAATAAAAAGCAGCATTTGAATCTATTGTCTGTGCTTTTTTTTCAAAATATGACCTAATCTGGTGTCCTGTCATTGTTTTGGCAGAACATGAAACAGCAAATATGTTAAATTTGAGTGGTTTCCTGCAATGTTATTCTATCAAACTGGCAATTTCCGAAAGGATTTGGAAAGGAGTTTGCAATTCCTTAGACACCAGGGAGGTCCAGTAATGGCTGCCAAGATGATCTGCAGCTCAAGCTGGTCCTAATATCTGAGCACATAAAAACATTCTTTTTACTCCAATTTATTTTTAGGCCTAATCTTAAGCAGATTTGAGAAACCATCTGAGTATCCTCTGTTAGTACTTCACAATGTAAAGGACTTGATATTAGTATTTTTATACTTTGTGGTACATGGAAAAATTATACATTACTTTCTCAGATTTTTAAACAGTAAAACTTTAATTGCAAAAATAAAACCACACTAAGTAAAAGAGAAAGCAAGCAATAACCAAACAGTAGATGTTACAAATAAGGACATGATGCACCCTAGTATTCTTATATGTGTAATCATGTACTTAATCTGTAGTCCATGTACTTCACATACTTTTCATTATCGCCAACAAATCATGATGTTTCCAAGATGGTAGCAACTTGGAAGAAATCTGTGTTTCAGTTGTGGTTTGGAACTGACTCAAATTGCAACTTCTGAATAAGATCAAATTGGAAACCTAATACTTCAGCTAGCCTTATTGAACTCCGGCCTTTGGAGCAGGGAGAAATGCTACGTGGGATAAGCTAAGTCTACAGGCTTAGTCCTGTTCTTAACATGATGGATGAAGCAGAAAAGCTGTAAACCCCAAATTGTTTAGTGTTCTCTGTCATTGCCATTTCAGATCACCATAGCCTAGCATCAACTTACCAAACCCTCTAAGATCCGGGAAGTGCCAATTCATTAATGTAAAACTTCTAAGGACTTTCTATTGTTTATCAATAATACTAAACTCAGAAAATGCATCTAATAAGAAAACTTCTCTTGTGTCTTACCTGTGACAGAGATACTTTTACTCCAATGTTTCAATGACTTGGCATTGAATATAACTAATTTTCAAGTGATAGTGAAAAAATACTTCAATTGTCAGCAAAAGCAAGTGAAAGTACTAATTGTAGAGACAATGGCTGAAAAACAGCTGGTCCTGAAGACTGTTTGACATCTTGTTGGGCAGCACAGAAATTAAATAATATCTTCTAGGCCTCCTTGAAAGAAAAGGAAACTCACAAGAGGCAGAAGAAACTCAGTGAAGCATATAGAAAATTTGATACTGGAGCAATATTAAAGCAAAATCTGAAGACTACAGTTTGGTGGTTTTGGTTTCCTGTGCGCTCCCACCCCTGAAAACGAAACTAGTGTTTTGGTCAAGAAGTTCTAAGATATTTTCATGCAAGAATTTTCTCTCTAACCTCTATTTCTGCAATGCAAAAAAGCATAGCTGTCTGAAATTTCCACTGTTTTAATAAAAGTAATTTAGTGTTTACCCACATCGCAGATATGCTGATCAAAATTGATTCTTCTACTTGTAATATAAAAAGTTTCATATAGGCTTCCAGAATACAATTTTTTTTTTGAACAAAAAAGACCAAGCACAGAAAGCTGAAATTTGGACCAAAGAGCATGGGTTTGGGTTGAATCAAGCTGTGAGACTTTTTAGGCCATGTTTTACGTGTGTTCAGTATATTTTACATTAATTTTAATATAGCTTTTTCATGCTTGAAAAATCATTTTCTAAGGACATACTAGAATGTAACCTCAGCATTGCTAGATTATTCTCATCTCGTCAAAAGAACCATTTCAAAATCATGCACAGAAAAACAGGGCTTGAAAAATTATTTTTCTGCAATGCACTGCATCAAAACATTGTCTTGACATACAAAGACAGAAGCAAAATCAGAAAAGATATCAAATAATGCTAAATTAATTTCTGGCCAAAATCCTTTTGGCAGAAAGTATTCTTAGAAACAGGAGGATGAATTGTGAATACATGATTTGTAGGTATAACTCATTGGCTTTCTCATGTTAAAGATATTAAATGTTTTATGATTTTTAAGAAAATAACTTATCTATTCAATTGATTTTTTTCAGGTTTTTTTTTAAAGTAACTGTTCATATTTAGAATTAAATGCTTAACTGGACTGAATATAATATTCCTTTCTTTTTCTAATAGTCCCAATAAACAGAAAAGTCTCTTTATTGGTACAGTTCTCATCCTGAGTTGTATTCAAAATTCTTAAGCTTGCCACGTCCTCAGAACTTAGCAGTGGGTAGCAGATAATACTTAAGCCAATTTAACAGGTAGGGTAGTCAAAGTACATAAGCTTTGTCTTCTGAAACATATCACATATGGTCCTCACTGACTTTTTGTGTGTCAACTTCAGTGTGGTAATCTTGACCATTCAATTGAATTTAGTGAAGTATTTCCCTCTGTTCTTCAAAGATGAAATGTGAGAAAGGAGGAAGCCTTCTTCCTGAGTAGACTAGAGAAAACCACATCCACCTTTTCTCTGGAACAGCTATGCATGGCCAGGCACCCAAAAATCACGGTTCCAGAAGGAAAATAGACAGGAAGGCCAGAGCTTGTAATGTGTGTACATAGTGTATTTAGGCAGAGAGATTTTCAAGGTTTTCCATAAAGCATATACTTTCACTGGAGGACCTCATGCAATGCACATGGATTTGGGGTATCCACATCTCCAAACAGGCAGAATGTTTATGTAGAGGCTGCACTACTTCTACTTCATTATACGTCACAGAATTTTAACTTTAACTTTCTGCACTGCCTACTTAAACGTGCCCAAGTTCATATTAGTGCATTTAAGACAGATTTTCTTTCCTCCAGGTCTGGTCCTGAGCAGTCTCTGTTGCACTCGTACCCCTTGATAACCAGTTGTGTCAGGTGACAGCACATAGCATAACATGGGTAATCTTCTTCACAAGCAGGGGAGGACAACAGTGAGGTTTGAAGGGGAATGACAGTTTAGCAGGTTCCCAAATAGTGTTTACCACTTCAGTTTGGAGGAGCAGACAGAACTCCATGAAAACATTATTACAGTCACTGTCCTTTACAAGGTCTAGAGCTGAAACAAAAGGGATTTGTATGTAGAGAGACAGGGCAGATCCACTGTCCTGTCAAGTCAGATAAACTCAGTGGGTCATCTAAGCACACTTAGGCTGCAAAAATAGCAAACACCACCCAAAAAGAAGGAAGATGATGTAGAAAATTTAGCACCATTACCATTTTTCTGTAATGTGAGAGCAAGTGAGAATTTAGAAACAAAGTGTCAAGTACCAGTCACAAAGATTAGCGGGGATTTTAGATAGTGTTAGTGCACAGAAATTAGTGGCCGAAGTATGTATTTGAACTACTTGTTTGTTTGTTCCGAAATTGAGTATCAGATTCTACTGCTTATTCACATTTCCAGTGGACAGTATTAAGGTACTCAAACAGCTATGTTTGAGTTAAACCTCTCTAGCAGAATTGGTTAGTTCCTTATGCATCCTAGTTACGTGAAGTTTGGTGTAGTTCAGGTGAAATGAACTATGGAAAATGTAACAGCATTATTGCAGTTGTTCGAGGCCTTTCATGAAGGAGTATCCCACAAGATGTTGTTCAAAGGAGGAAAATCATAACTGCTGCTCAATTTAAAGTGTATGGGATAGATTTAGACAATTTCACATCATAACATTAAGGTCAACCACATGGTTAGTACGTGTTGCATTTAACCTGTTATTTTTGATAAAATGCCAAATAACTGAAGCTGAAGGGAAGCTGAGTTGTAGTGAAGGATGGGCAGATTCCAGTGTTGTTTTACCAAGCAGTTTCAGATTTATATGGAGATTATTTGTGTATTTGAATTGTATATTTTCTTTAATTATACTGATTTTTTATAGAAATTCCAAGAAAGAAGGTATATATGGCAAAAAGCAGTAAAATTTTGCATGCTTGAAATTTGGTACTGTAAGATTCTAAGCACTCTCAGCTCTTCTTGGAGTATTTAATTGCTAGCAGAGTTTTTGAAATCACAGGATCACAAGAAAATTCAGGTGGGAAGAGACTCCAGGAGTCCACTAGTCTGACGACCTACTCAAAGCAGGGACAGCTCTGAGGTCAGACGGGGTTCTGCATTTCTTAGGAATTCAGTGGCTGTGCTGAAGGGCATTTACACAATTTCCTGGGCTTCTTTCAAATTCCATGAAAGAGAAGAACCAAAGGAGCAATAAATGATTGAGGGGAAGTAATGGGAAACATTTTTTCATCTTTGTTATCTGCAGCCAGGAGCATGGAAAATGCTGCATGTTTGTGACTCTTCCATAATGCAATAACAAATGGTGCAGGTTCGGTGACCCTGCCCTTAATAGAGGTCTTTAAAGTGTTAACAATGTCGTCAATTGGTCTACATCCGCTGGGACAGAACCTCATAATCCATCAAGCTTTATTAATTTCCAAGGATTAAAGGAATAATTACTGTGTAGCTCCGTGCTGAACTTGCCACTAGTTAAGATTCAGGGTTCTGTTAGTTCTTTTGACGAGTAGCTACCTTTCGAAGATATTCACTGTGGACACTTAATTGTATTGTCTATATTTCAGAAAAGAATTGAATGCTATGTGTTTAAAAGCAGGTCATTTTCTTTCACTCTAATACTCACTGCTTACTAAACACGTGGGATCTGCTAATGAGTGTTGATTTGGTTTGATCTCAGCTGGGAAACTTCATCTACTAGTTTCTTCACCCAGAAAGAAAAATAATTAGAGTGACATTGATGTGAACATAATGACAAACCTATATATGGTAGGAACGGAAATGTTGGAAATTACAAAATAGAACATAATCAAATGACATACTAAGGAATGAAGAAGAACTTACAATGTATGATGCCTAGGAATTCTAGGATAAGACTGCTGTTATGTGGTATCAATTGACTTTAAAACAAATTGTGAAACATTATACAGGTGTATATCTATCTAGCACATGTGCATATATCTGTCCTTTCCTGTTTGTTACAACTTTGGTGATCCACAAAACATTCTAGTTACAACATTTATGAGAAAAAAATGATCAAGATAGAAGGCATATGCCAGAGATTAATAGCTGATCAACAAGAGGGCATTGCTGAATCTTATCAGTACTTCAGGCAAGTCATACAGCTTTAGTCAGAGGAAGTATTCAATGTGCTAAATTCATATGTGTAATAGTTGCATTTTGCAACTGTTATTCTCACCATGTAGTCATCATTTAAATTCCATGTTTGAGTGACAAGAAAATTGTATGAAATACAATTTCTATAACACATTATACCCTTTCATATGTATGCAACTCTAAAGCTGAAAGAACTGATTTTGCTGACATTTTCATGTCTGTCCATTGCATGAAGCCTCATGGCTGTAATTATTTTACAAAACCAGAGAATTTATCAGTGTATATGACTTCATCTGCAGAATTTACACAAAATATATTAGAAAAAAAACCCACTAAAATTTGCTGATACAGACTGCATCTCTGTGATAGAAGTTTCTTTTTGGTGTCTAAGACCATTTCTATGATGAAAGAGATTTTGAAAAGATTTGTATGCAAACACATTTAACAATCTTTTACATAAATTAGAACCTGCTGCACGATGTCAGTCAGTTCTCACACAAATATTCCTTAGAAGTCCCTGTAAAGCGCTCCTAATAGAGTGAGATCTCAGGTAAGTGGTCAGGTTACAACAGCTTAAGAAGGTGCCATCCATCAGTTGACCCATGACAGATGATTATGCAAATAGTCATAGTCTGCTCTAAATGAAAAGCAATGTAATTGAAATCATAGTGGTGGCTCATGGTGACTCACCTGGCTCATGGTAATGTTTAACTTGTTTGAATATACTGACACACAAATGCATCCACAATTAGCTTCTCATGAGATGGTTGGCATGTCCTCCCTCCTGTGTGCTTCTTGGTTATACATATCTGTGTGTTTCAGTGGGAGTGGAGATGAGATCATGAATTAATCTGCTGCAGAGACAGGAAGAGTTATCAGGTGCTACCACTCTTCCTTTTTTTTTCTGATTAAACACTCTTTTCAGTTTGGCTAAAAATTCTACCACAACCCCCAACTTACAGAAAAAGCAGAATTATAAGTAAAAAGTGGGGGGAGGGAGGGGGAAAGGAAAAAAAAAAAAAAGAAGAAGACTTAAGGACTCAAAAGGAAAAGACAGGTAATATGTTCCTGTCACTAAGGACAATTATGAAATTCTTTCCATTTCATCAGCAAAGCTGAATAGCAGGCTATAAAGTTAAACACTTTAAGTCATAAGACTATAAAATTCACACTTTGGATGTTTAAAACATCTGGAAGAGGATCTCTTTAGAACTTAAGTGATGTTTTCAAAGGAGTCTTGAAAAATGGGAAGTGCCAGAAGGCTGAAGAAAGCTATTATTTTTTCAATAGAAAAAAAAGTAGATGTTAAGATACTGATAGCTAATTGGTCACTATAAGGGAGAGTAGATACAGGATCTTACCAGTAAAAAATTCAAAGAAATTACCATAAGTAATGATAATTGTAACATATTTATAAGGAATAAAATTTCAGACTTATGCAATGTCATTTAAATTGAGAAAACAAGTTTGAAAAAACATGGAACCAACCTCATCTAATCCTACATTACTGCAGGACCAAATACACTCTCTCTGTAAAAGGTTCTCCTCCAACTTCATTGTAGAGATACTACAATCACTAAGTGTTTCCGTTTCTGTAGTACTACATGCCAGTTCTTAAATAAGTTTCTCAAATCTCATTAGCTGTCTAATGGATTTTGTCCTGTCATTACGCCAGTAGGTCTGCTGGACTGGTCACTGCCATCTTATAACATACTCAATCAAGGTTCCTCTTTCTACTTGTAT
Organism: Falco biarmicus; assembly: GCF_023638135.1. Taxonomy (NCBI): domain Eukaryota; kingdom Metazoa; phylum Chordata; class Aves; order Falconiformes; family Falconidae; genus Falco; species Falco biarmicus. The sequence goes on along the minus strand of NC_079289.1, from coordinate 47,581,920 downwards.
TTCCTATCTTAAAGAATACTAGGGCCTTTCGCTATTAGTCTATGTAATTTTTTCTTAATTTCTCTCATCTATTGTGTTGCTGTCCTCTGGAATGTTGTCTTCTGGTCTCTATTCAGACCAGTTATACCTTTTTTTAAGAGTGAGGTTGAAAAGCACAGGAATGCCAGCTGAATACATTTTTATTTTTTTTAATTACATGATGAAGTAGAACTGGAATTATTATTTCTAGTATTTTATGCAAAGTAATTACATTTTTTTGGTCCATAATAAGATTGTTCTGCATCTTAACTTAAGGACTTTTTCAGATAACATGTTCCTGGTATAACCTGCCAGGCAGTATTTTGAGGTTTTTGCTTCCCAAAAGCAAGAACTTATTTTCTGCTTTCTGCATATGGCACTGGTCTTTTCAAAATTCCATCTTACTAAAGTTGAACATTTTCTCAATTTTCATAAATTAATTTAAATTCTGATCATAGATACTTAAATGCATACAGCCTCTGTGGCCTTGCTGTCATCTGTGAATGCCATCAATATAAACTCTATTCCATAAGTGAAGTAGTTGTTGCACAGTACAAATAAAACCAGGCTCAGGATAGACTTTGGGTAATCCTGTTTGAAATACTGCAAGCCTGAGATGGAACTATTGATAACTATTCTATGAAGCAAGATATACAGATTCTCCCACTCATCATTGACTGAACTAGATCCAATTTGGAAACAACCTAGCCACACTCACATTGCTAGGCTTCTTTCAATATCAGCGTCGTACATCAGCAGAGGGTGGTACTGGAAGATAAATCTTCCCAGGCTGTTGCCAGCCCAGGGATTGCAGAGTGAAGACCTGCCCAACAAGTTTGAAAAAACTAGGAAAAGTTTTGATCACCTATTGTAAGGTTGTGTAATCTACTAAACCCTCATAATCCCACAGCCTTTATAAAATCTTTCTACTCAACTTTATGTACCCGCCTGCCTACACAGTTTGTAATGATTTTTAGAACTATCAGACCAGCCTAGATGGATCTTCTATTTTTGTAGGTTTTCACAGAGACAAAAATGTCTTTGAAGGCCTATCTGAGCTGACCTTACCCTCTGTGGATCTTGAGCATTAAAGTGTAAAATTAAGGATAAAAGCACATCCAAGAAAAACTAATTTCTATGGAATATGTTGAAGGTGCAATAGGTTCATTTGGGGAAGGGGAATACCATGGAAATTGTACCTTCTCCTTTCATGTAAAAAGGTCTTCTCTATCAAATAAAAAAGATTTATTTCTTGGAAACCACAATGTATTTCTAAAAGACCTTCCTAGAGAATAAGAGCCCTTACTGTAGGTTTTAGATGAAGAGGAAATGGATCTTTTTCTGTCACGCAAATATGAAGCTCTGGAAAGTATAATATAGTGTTGCACGGTACAGGTGCATTGCTAAAGATGACTTGCTGATGGTAACTTAGGTGAGGAAGGTCTATTCTTTTTCACAGCTGAAGACAGAAATTTGTCAGTGACAAGAAGGATGGCTTACATGCCTCACATTCCTCAGTGCTAAAAATAATGAAGGAAGCAAGGAGTGGGAAAAAATCAAATTTCGACTGAGGAATCAGCAGTGAACTTAATGCAGGTGCAATGTTTCTTGACACAAAGAGGTTTTTGTTTCGCCTCCATCTTATTCCGTGAAAATGAACCCCTCCCCTCTCCCTGTCTTTATCGGCAGAAAGTAGATTAAAATGTTGATACCTTTTCCTGGCAATGATATTTTTACAGTCTTTAGTCAAGTTGTTGGAGCAGGATTAACTTCCTAGAGAGCTTAAAATAGCTTCACTAAGTGTAGCACTGTTCCACGTACGTTCACTACCCTGTCCAGTTTCACTAACTACTTTGATGAATTACATTCTGCATCTACTGCTGCAAAACTGTAATCTTTTGTATTCTCCCAAATATACTAAACAAGCCATATACTTAGTTGAGCCAGCATATCACTCCAATCACTGAAATGACAACTACAAATATACTTTAACTCCAGACTGAATCAAGACTGTTTAACTCCTGTGTTGCTGGAATCCATAGTATTTGGTTCTGACCAACAGAAAATGTAGGTTTTCAGTAGGTAATCATTTGTTATTGGAAAAACTCTTGTTGCTCTTACCAGGAGTTATTTGAACTGTATATTGACCCTAGAATATTGCTTCACTTTGTCATAAAGCCATGGATTAAGAAACCTATTCAGTACTGGGAAGAAAGTCTCAAACCATGCAAGAGTATAGCAAAATCTATTGCAGATGCTAGAAGCAGGACAGAAACAGTGAGCTTACTTTCTCGGGGAAGTGGATGCAGAATTAATGACCTCTGGTACTTTCCTAAAGGTGTGTGATGCATAGTTTTGAAGAGGGTTAAATACAAAACAAAACCAAACAAAAAAGGCACATGCTTCTGAATGGCAACAAAATCTATATTCAAACAATATTCTTGACCAGCAACAAAATTGTCTTAATCCTTGCAATTCTGTCTGAGTTTTTGAATGAAATGTGAAGTCATAGTATATGTAAATTGGGAAGACGTGTACTAACAGGTTGACCAGAGAGGTTGTGCCGTTTCAGTCTTTGGATGTTTTCAAGGCCCAGCTGGATAAAGACCTGATCAACTTGGTCTGACCTCAGAGCTGCCCCTGCTCTGAGCAGGAAATTGGACTAGAGACCTCCTGAGGTCCCTTTCCATGTGATTCATTCTGTTATCCTCTGTTAATAAAAAATTAAAGAACTAGCACAGTTCATAAGGCAATAACCATGAACGGATAACTGGTGTATGAAGTGAAACAAATAATATGCAAACTTTACTTCTTGAGGAAAACACTGTGAAATATAGATGTTTGTTGAAGCAGAATAAAAAAAGGTGAAAGATATCCAGAGTAAATACAATTGTAGTACAGATGTTGCACAAATAAAGCCTGTCTAGCTTTGTTTTGCATTTAAAAGGCTGTCATGAAAAATGAGAGCATTAGCAGCCTCAGGTCATTTGACATTGGTACTAATACTCAGCATTTGCTCAGTAACTTTTGATACAAGAGTCCAACTTGCACCAAACAGCCCACATCCACCCAGTCAAACTCTCCACCTGACAGAACCATAGGGGCTGTATGTAGACTGCTCGGTGAAGGGGTTTTTACTCTGTGTTAACTCCCAGACAACACACAGATATTTTCTGGGAGACTTTTCTTGGCACAACCCAAACTTCAAATGTTTAGTAGGATAAATGAGTTTCAGAGCCTGGAAACATTTCCTTGTACTGTTTAAGCTAGTAAAGGCAATTTTTTCAATAGGATACTCATACAATGCATGGAGGGAAGGAAGTCCTTTGGCAGAGAAAAGAAGCTCCTTCTAGAGTTCCTACAGATACTGTAACAAGGTTGGGCCCTTTTTGAAAACAGCTTAATGGAGTTCCTTAAATGTAAGCACATTAGAAGTATAAATTGACTACCTGCATCATCTGTCCATTACCAAGCGGAGAGAATTCAAAGGTGCCTGACTGGCTGAATAAAACTGAGACTTTAAACTCCAAAATACATAATGAATTACCTGTATGCACAGACATACAAAGGTAGATTCTTCCATGAAAAGGAGAGCATCCTTCAGCATATACCTTCATAAAAAAGCATTCTCAAAATTACAGATGAAAAAACCGAGAAGTATGAAATTCAGAACTGATAAAAAATGCTTGTAATTTTTCTATTTTTCAGTTAGAATGAACAAAATGACAAAACTTCCCAAGGTTATAAGCTTACATGGGACAATAATTTCAATTTATGCTTATTCACTTGAATCATTATGCAGATATTATTTAACAGAATTATACATGTAGAATTGAGAAGCTTGACATTAAGTTTCTGTGTTTGTTCACCCATTGTTGTGTGACAGAATACATAACGGAACACATTTTGTGTGTCTCTGCTTAGGTGCATAGTTTCTTAGTTTGGAAGTGGTCTCAAAACTCAAATGAACAATCAGTAAGTAACACTATTCCATGTGACTGAAAACTAGGATCCAATAAAATCATATCTTAACAAACCTGTGTCATTTATATTGGACTAAAGATATTAATCAGGATAAAAATACCTTTGGATCCTTATTTAAAGAGAAATCCTAAATTGAAAGTATTCCTTGAAATATCAGTATGCATTAATAGGTTCATATTAATGTCCCTCCCATAATACAGCTTCATGTGCTTAAGCAAAGATAGGTCTCAGCCATTGTATCATCTATTTAAAGCTATACAATTTATAGCTTCTAAACTGGCATAGTGACTGATTTACATAGAGCACAGAACTTGCATGACAAATGTAATATAGTGTAAAGGCAGGTACAAAAAAAATCACTGAATGGCCAGGCCAAAAATAATACTTCTTTATCTAGATCCATTTGAATTTTAGCACTTCCATCAGAAAATGGTTTCTATTCAATGTAATCAATTATTTCTGTGTGGAAACCTATGAAATCATCAATAGAAAATACCGATAGTTAACATTTAAAAAGTATTTTTTGCCTTGGCAGCTTGTATTTGTTACATGACTTCTCCTCCAACATGAAGGGTGATTCAGAGCTTGTGTATAATAAAGAGCAATTCTTGAGGAAATGCTATATCCTGGTCTCCATACATCATTACAGAAGGGCAGATTCGGGGTTAGAAATTTTTCTATTAACCCTTGTCCAGGAGAAAAAAGTATAATTTGGGCACAATTTGAAGACCAAAGGATATATTGTTCCCTCATTTGTCACAGTATAACAACATCTTGGCAAAATAATCTCAATGCTTCTATAAGAAGACTCACAGAAACACTGACAGAAAATCCATGAAATGCAAACAGGTAGGACCTAGAGGAAGTATTTATATAGGACTGAGTATATGTGTCCTCAGGCCTCCTGACAGGGATTCTGACACTCTCCTCCTGGACAAGAAGGGGATCCTTTTTACCAGTACCAGGGATGTAATGGTGTGTGTGATGCAGGTCTTTAGTCTCACTCAGCATCATCACTGTTACATTCTCAGTAGATTAATCTCAGTGCCCTACCATGTGGCAAAGTATCTTTGACAACACATACAATATTTTGAAGTGTGAATAGTGGTTGGATTTTAGTCTATATTGTGTCTTGTTATGCTGCTTCATACGCAGTCTCCTCCCTGTGACATTGGTAGAACCATTCCAGATTTACACCACTATAATGCTGGGCAGAATTGACTCACCTTACTTTCCACTTATTTTGAAAAGAACCCTGAATAACGGTGACACTCTATAAAGAAGGAAAAATATTATGTGAAATCTGGAGCATACAACTTCCATTAAACAGGCGGAAAGAACGTCTACTATTTCACTTTGAAAATGCACCAGTAAGAGTTAAGTGAGGTGGGAATGATAGCCCATAAACCAGATCACAACAGCTGCACTCCATGTCCACTGCAGTTCCACAGAAAAAAGGAAAATTAATTTTAATTGTATTTCAGTCATTGGCTTAGATGATCTGGCAGCAATGCAGAGACTTTGGTATAATTTTGTTTCTTGGCCGTGGTCCACTTAGCCTTGACATTAAAATAAAGGAATGCAGCCATAATAGCAGAAACACCCTGGAAGAGGCTTATGGTCTGTCCAGGGGACAAGAGGATTCTATATGTCTGATTTTAACTGAAATGCAATTGCCAGCATGTGGAAGTCTTGAAGTGTAAGTGAGAAAAGAAAGGTGTGATTAAACTGTAGCCTTGCTTCCTTAAAGCTATGCAAAGCTGCAAGAGAGAGCCAAGCATTCCTCCTTTAATAGTGAGTGCTTATTGTTGTAAAAAAAAAAAGAAAAAAGAAAGTATATTTATATGTACATATGCAGAAGGGAAGGTATGTTAAACGATTAAGACATAATGACCTTATTTCAGAGAGCCATGATGTGTAAGGTAATTATGAACTGTAATAAAATTCGCTCAGCAGATTAATGTAAATATTTGAAGAATAAATTTTGTAACTTCACCATGAAAAAAACCATCAGTCTAGAACCCATTTCTATAGTGCGATAAATTTCTGTCAGTATCTCTTAAAAATGTCACGTCAAACTGATTATTTGAAGTCTAATATAAGTAGTACTTTCCTTGTTATGGTTTCATATTTTCCATATCTTTCCCTATGCTAAAGGTTAGCAAACAAACAATGCATGTTATGCTAATGGGGTCTCCAGGGTTTCTTTTCCTCTTGTTACTGCAGAAAAGTTTTGAATTTATCTCTTTCCATCACTTTCAGCTTTAGCTATGACTCCAACTCATTGTTTTGCATAATGAACTGCACTGAGGAAATATAGCAAATGCCAGTGACTCAGACAGTAATGCTGCGTTTCTCATCAGCTATTTTCTTGATGACAAACTCTGCTTTCAGAAGCAAAGCTGCTTTTGGAGAATAACTTGTCTCTATAGTTATGTGTGGGAAACAGAATAGCCATTCCATAGTTTTAACTCTCTTCCAGCCTCTTTTTATAAGCCAGATTATGACCTGTGGTAACATCATGAAACCCAAGCAAATCCTTCTGAAATGCCACAGGTGTGATCATATGCCAGAATAAAAATTATTTGGTCAGTTTGAGGCAAAATGAAGCAAAGCATTTCTGTCAATGCGAGGGTTCAAACTGAAATGATCTCACATGAATGTTTTTTCTGTTTTCTCTCTTTTCACTTGCCAGAGCTTCAAAATGGTTTGGCCTGAAACCTGCAAGTCAGTTTAATTTTGTTGGACAAAGGTAGGGGAGACAAAAGGGATGTGCTGTGGGGCTGGCCTGGAGCAAAAGGGGACGGTGAGAGCCACATGAGAAAGTGGTAAGCTGTCTAGCAAGGTGTGTCCTCGCAATAACAGAACACAGCTCTTGTTCCACCAGTTTTGGAAATTCTATGTTAGGACTAGAACAAGAAAAGACCTCTTAAAGTAACTTTTTGTTGTACAAGGAGGATCTCCTTTTTGGAAGCATTCTCATGGAACTATTCACATGTATCTTTCAAAGCTTCTTTATGCAACCAACATTGAGCAAAGGGAAAAAAGATAAATTAAAGTGCTTTCTAGGCACTTCACCACCTTTTGAAAACTCTCTTACCTTTGCATCTTACATTTGTGTTCATTTGAAATGTCACAACTGACATTTGCATGAAGTATGGTGGTGGAAGAGGGTTGAACTGCTTTAGAACCTTAATCACTGAAGCAGTATTCATTGTTTATGACTGGTTCTTTTAAGATGAAATTGTATTTTTCAGAGTAATTGTTGTGATCTATGATACAGTATGTTTTAGATCTCAAATGATTTCCATACAGTCCCATACCCCTGGCGAATGTGAAACCAGGAAGCTGATTTTGAGGGTTGATTCTGCTCTCCGCCTTTCTTAGGTCTGGGAAGTCTGTGTTTTCACAAGTAGCATATTAGGATTTCCTTAGCCATAAGTTTTTCCTCTGGGCCTTATCAGGAGCTAGGTGTGACTCATAGAGTGGGGTTTGTTTCATACTTGTTGAGAAGCTGAACACCCTGTGAACAAATATCCTTTCATTGATGGTAATCTTCATTCCAGGTTTTGAAAACAGATCACCATGGAAGGAAGGAATATATTTTCATTTCCAATACTGTACATGTAGGTAGGTATATTAAAAGAACTAAACCAACATTGGTCCTGCATGTTGATAACCCTCCTCTGTGCTGAAGGAAGGATATTAGTTGCCATAGTTTACTGGCCTACTCTAATGTAAAAAAAACCCAACAAAACAAAATGTATTTTTCACCAATTTTGTAATGAAGCCATTTTAGTGCTAAATTTCTTAAAGAGCAGCTAATGATAAAAAGTTCCTACCTCAGAAATCTTACAAATCAACTAAATTACCTAATATTAATGTGCATAACTTTTGAACAAGATAGTCACTGTATTCCAGGTAGTCTACATGTCCTGTTAACGATCAAACATTTATTTCAATCAAACATACCTCTGTTTTCCCCCACTAAGCAGTGTTATATGTCTGTGCTGAATTTGAGATTAAAAGATCATGGGCTACACAAAACAATTAAACATTTGTTCTACTGTACCCCTACTTGAAAAAGAAGAGATGCTTTGTGAAAAAAAAAAAAAAACAAACCCAAAAAACAACAACCCCAAAAACAACAAACAACAAACCAATAAATTCATAGTTATTTTTGAGATAGGATGCAGTGGTCTGATACAGATAAGATGCACTCCTTTTGCCCTATTCAAATGTTATCTAATGCAAATATTATTTTCCAGTAACTGAAATCATTCATTTACCCATACCTCTAGAAAACCGTGCATGCAAATCTCTTTCAGTTACTGAGGTAGCTTTCACTAGCTTATTTTCATGAGACACTAATGGCTTTGTATTGTGACTGTTGTTTTCTCCCTATGATAATAAAACTTTTCAAGGGCTGCATGAATGCAAATAGTACTTTGTGGTTTATTATTTTCATTTCTCCATTTTAATATCATATTTATTTTAACAGTCTGTATTGTAAGTTTTGCAGTTACATTTACATTTTCATTTAAATAAAATTTACGTATATTTTAAATATATTTATTTGGGATATTATATATTATGTTATTATTTAGGTGCAGTTTACCTATAAAGTCATCCTTTCTCTTACACTTCCTGTCTCATTTATCTCATAAGTTTTTCTCTGTTCTGCTTCATGTTGGTTATTTTACTCTTAACATTTCAAGAGACTTAGTATAAAATGTTTTATATGCCTTTACTCTCTGTTTCTCTTTGTAAAAATTAGCAATGATTTAAAGCCTTAAAGCAAACAGGAGTAGCTCTGCTGTAAGAAAGAGAAGCCAGGGAACAAGAACCACTTCACAAACATAAGGCAAACAAGCCATCCTTAAACTCCCTGCTATTGATCACACAGAGCAGTCTTAAATTGATTGAAGGGACTCAGCCAAAATAGGAAGTTCTTGTGGTGAGACGGCTGATACGGTCAGGCTGGAAAACCTCTCAACTGCTTCCTGTGGTCACCCAAATTCCAGGGCTTTGCTGAACCAGAGGACACTCTGAATAAAGGATTTCTTAGAATTTGCTCTGCCGTAGTCAGGGGCTCTGTAAACGGCATGTGAGTCAGTCCTGGATGATTTCAGTTCCTTGAGCAAACTCAGATAAAGTAGAAAAATGTTTTCCTGCTTACCCTGGAAAGATTCTCATGAATAAGAGGTACTACAGTCAAGGAAAGTTTTCTGTGTACCTTTGCTAACATTTTGGTGGTATATTGCAGCCTCCATCTTCAACTGGTTTCAGCATAAAGGACAGGGAAGCTCTACTGACACCTGTTATTGCATATTCTTAGTATGATCATATCAACACTTTGAGTTTGATAACTAAAATCACATTCACCCTGCAAAGTCTTCTGTGAAAAGGATACAAGACATAACTTGCAAGGTATGAGGTACATCAAAGCACTGCACACACTTAAGTTTCCAGCTCTTGGTAACAGGCGCAGGTGAAAAGAGAATATTCCTCACCTGTCTTAGAGAATTAGACTTTAAATGAAGAAATACCTACTACTCCATTGCCAGGATTTTGCTGGAAACAACTGATCTTCTTTACGTGACCTGGGCTGTAGTGTATTCGTCTCTGTACCTTGGTTCATAAGCATTAGAGTCTGAGAGCAGATGCAGTGGAATTGCATGGCAAGGTTTTTGTAGTGGGGGGGCTACAGGGGTGACCTCTGTGAAAAGATGTCAGAAGCTTCCCCCATGTCCAATGGAGCCAATGCCAGCTGGCCCTGAGAGGGACCTGCCGTTGGCCAAGGTCAAGCCCATCAGCAATGGTGGTAGCACCTCTGTGATAACATATTTAAGAAGAGAGAGGGAAAATCTGCACAAAATAACTGCAGCAGAAGAAAGGAGTGAGAATATGTGAGATCAACAACCGTGCAGACACCAGGGTCAGTGCAGAAGGCGGGGCAGAATAACCGAAATTCCCCTGCAGCCCATGGTGAAGCCCATGGTGAGGCAGGCTGTGCCCTGCAGCCCATGAAGGTTAACAGTGGAGCAGATCCCCACCTGCAGCCCCTGGAGGACCTCACACTGGAGCAGGCAGATGCACAAAGGAGGCTGTGACCCAAGGGAAGCCCACACTGGAGCAGGTTTGCTGGCCGGGCTTGTGACCCCGCGGGGGACCCACGCTGGAGCAGCCTGTGCCTGAAGGGCTGCACCCCGGGGAAGGGACCCACGCTGGGGCAGGGTGGGAAGGACTGCAGCCCGTGGGAAGGACTCACATAGCAGAAGTTCATGGAGGACTGTCTGCTGTGGGAGGGACCCCAGGCTGGAGCAGGGGAAGAGGAGCAACAGAAATGTGTGATGAACTGAGCATAACCCCCATTCCCTGTTCCCCTGTGCCACTCAGGGGGAGGAGGTAGATAAATCGGGAATTAAGTTAAGCCCGGGAAGAAGGGAGGGGTGGGGAGAAGGTGTGTTTTTTCTCATTTGAATGGTAATAAATTAAACCAATTTTCCCCAAGTCAAGTCTGTTTTGCCTGTGACAGTAATTGTTGAGTGATCTTCCTGTCCTTAACTTGACCCCTGAGCTTTTCATTGTATTTTCTCTCCCCTGTCCGGTTGAGGAGGATGGTGATAGAGCGGCTTTAGTAGGCACCTGGCATTTAGGAGAGGAACTAAGCTGTGAAAACATTTCCCTGTAGTCACTCTGCAAAGCTGGAACAAATCTGGCCCTGGGAGGCCCAGGGCCAGATTGTCAAGACCAGCTGTTTCACTGCTCAGTCTCCAGTCTACCTTACTGGGTGCCCAGTACAGAGACCTCTCTGGAAACCTTTTCCTTCACAGATCTAGAACATCAATATATCTTCTTCCCCTTTCTCTACTTTTTTTTTTTTTTCCCCTGTCCTACCTTTGCTAACTCTATACCAACTGCATACAGATCCCTTTTTCCTGCTGTTACTGTTTGGTTTTCCCTGTGTGTGCTCAATGTGTGAAATAGAAAATAAGTAGTATTTAAGTACAGCATCTAATGTGACATAATAAGATGCAAGCTTACTTTAATTTTAGGCATCTAGCTCTGATGACAAAGACATGAACTTATCTTTTGAAGCCAGGTGCTTGCCTGAGTTCTGATAAAGTCATGGAGCATATATACAAATCCTTCAGACGTGATCTATTTCACTTTAAACAATCACAGCAGCTCTCTTGGTAAATAAAAGAGAATGCCAAGAGCTAGACTCCTTCAGGCAGATAGGTGTTAGAGGAATTTAGATGGAGAGGTCTAGCACAGAGCCAGAGAGACATATAGAAAAATTAAACATAGGGAAATCAGAGTTTCAGTGATCAACCTTCTCCCTGACAGTCTTTCACTTAGCAGTGTAGACACACTCAATGGGTTCATTGCCTGTGGTCCTAGGGTTCATTTCATGGCTCTAATAGATAGGTTTTTACCTCCTTCACCTATATGTTCAAAGAAAAAAGTGAGCCAAATGCCTGTAAATCCAAATTTAGATGCTCTGAATTGTCTCTTACAAAATGTTCATTTTTGGCCAGTGTGAAATCCATGAGTCCTCAAACTAGTTTCCTTCTACAGTTTCAGTCATACCCCCTTTACTAGTTCCTACTCATATGAGAAGGTGCTTCACCATTATTAGTGTAGGTCCCACTCTGGGATCCTAACTCTCTGCTGGTCAGGTTCTTAGGGTCTTAGTTCAATGTTTTCAGTTCTGTCCATTAAACTTGTAGACACTTCTATGTTCAACATCACAATTTATAAATTCCTTTTTTGTTTCTGGCCTTAAATATACATATGGGCATTCAAATATAAGCTGTTTCTTTTTTATGCCCACCCTCCCTTCTCTTCTCTGTGACAACTTCCAGACATTTGATCCTTTAAAAAATCTAGATGCCAGCTTATGAACTGGCTTGCAATTGCTCTGAGTCTTTCTGTAAATATAGTGGCTACCATTATTTTTTTAAAGCTATTATATGTGTGAAATACACATGATCAAATTGTTCATAAGGGAAAAGATGTCTGGTCTTTGACAATGGTGATTGATTCCTTTCCAGACCCCATTTTGTTATATATCTTTGTTACTGGATACAGTACTTAAAGAGACTTTTATGAGTATAGGTTTTGGCCCACATCCTGGCTCTATGGCCCTTGCAATACAGAAAGGGCGGAATAAAAGAATTTTTTATGCAGCGTTCAAAGGTATGTTCCAAAGAAATCAGTTCAGCCTCTATAGTGGAAATTGTGTTCAGAAAGAATGTCAGCCAGCTCTAAGTTAGTTCATTTTGGCCAATTCCATTTTGAAATGGAATCTCTTGGGCTACTGTTTTTTCCGATTATTGATCTCAAGAGCTACCAGTTTTCCATCTGGAAACTGAAAGAATCCAGGAGAGGTAAGTGGAACAGTTCCAGAGGTCTGTGAAAACATTGCTTGGAGGAGACTAGAAACTACAGGAGCTTGGTGTGATTGCCATCACACAGCAGGTGCAATGACTTCCTCACTAAGTAATGACAAATGACAAGATCTCCAGTTTTGTTTGTGAGAGCATCCTTTGAAGGCTGATATAAGGCAATTTGCCCTGAGGGAAATGAGTAGCCATGCTTGCTCAGCCTCTTCTTTCTGTAATAATTTTTGACAAGGGTGTGGTTTGCTGGAAGGCTGAATTGATGCTGATGAAGCAAATGGAGCGAATGAAAAATATACACTCCGGCTACAAAATGAGAATCAATTACAACATCATTTCCTCTCCTCAATGTACCTACTAAGCAAGTGATTCATTATGAACTACAAGCTCAGCCCAGTCATTCAGAGGGAATACCAAGGTCTCACTTCCAAACTATTACTCAGAATCAAGTAGGAGGAAGTCCCTGTCTAAGAGTTTGATGGGTAAGAGGATTCCATCTCAGGATGCTTTGGCAGGATGGAAACACTTTCTCTTGGACCTAATTTGAGTCTGAAATGTTTAAGAAGTTGAGTCATATCATGAAAAAAATAAATAAGGATGAGAAGCAGATCATTTGGGTGAGGTTCAAACTGCAGCATGCCTAAATTTGGGCTTCCCCATCGTCACACAGAAGGTGATTCCCCTCAGCAAAACCATTAAAAAAAACCCAACAAAACAACAAAAAACCCCACCAACTTTAAAAAGCCAGGCTTTCAACAAGAGTAATTCGTGGGGATCAGCTGCAGTCTATTTTTGCTCTGTTTCAGGAAGCACACTTTTTTGTTTGTTTGTTTGGTGCTTCTGTTTCTTTTCCTTCTTTTTCCACATCAGATAAACAACAGTTGTACAGAATGATGGCAAAGGCTGAAAGACAGCATTGGTCTGACACCGATACTGCATCTACACTTCAGCTAGAATAGACAGAATCCAATATTTGTACTTCTAGAAAAGGTATATAATTAAATATATCGCTAGGTGTTTATCTGGAATTAAGTTGCATTCAATAGTAGGCAAAAACCTTCTATACATTTCCTTTCTCACAGTAGTTATTACTAGGTTTCCAACATTAAACTGATTTATGTGGCTATTTATGAGGACTTGGAGAATGCTGCTAAGAATCAGAACTCATGGATTCTGGTTTTCCATATTACCAATTTAGCCCAGGCTTGGGTAAACTGGGCAACTCTGCTTTTGGCGCTTCACTTTCCCCACTTAGGAAATAGGGGATCTGAAGGATTATGATAAGGGGCAAATATTCATACCACTATGACAGGACCATAAAAACACAGCCAAGGTACTGAATAACTTTACACAGCCAAATAAGATTGAAGCTGAATTGTACCAGCCAGGGTGTCTAACTTGGCTGCATGAGCTGCATATGTTGCTAGAATCAGAGGGCGGATTATGTAAATTACAGAGAAAGTCTTAAAAAAAACCCCAAACAAACAAAAACAAGTTGCTTTTGATGGTGGTGAACTGTCTAGAAATTAAGATTTGAATAGAAATAGTTATGTTGACTGAACTGGAATAATCATTATTAAAAACAAAATCCCAGTCACATGGGACCCCCATCTCATGGAACTAACAATCTGCATATAGGTAAGTCATTGAGGAGATCCCAGTGTTACCTGGGTGAGAAATATGCTGGGTTTAATTAAAATGTGGAATTTTCTATATGTAAAGCAGAACGATTGCAGTTCAGATCTATAATCCACAAGGGAAACCACATTTACCTCATGGACAAAGGTCCAGTTTCCTGAAGGGGCACTTAGGCCCAGTTTTGAAGCACATGCTCAAGAGCCTGTTCCTTCATGCCTTAAAGACTCTATAATATTTATGACATCTCTAGTAAATTTATACCTGCTTTTGTGCACCCATGCAACAGTTGCTATCTTGGGAGGTGTGAGCAGCACAACTCCTATACTTATGCCCATGAGGAATCCTCAGACTAATCCTCAAACTAATAATTTCTTTACCTAAAGCCCTGGAGGACTAAGTCTGATAGACTTCATGTCAGCAAACAGATCTCATGATAGCTGAGCAGAGAGAAGTAAGAGCTCCCCTTAGTTTGTTTTTAGCCTGAACAAGCTAACACAAGTGCTAATGCTCTCATAGCACTGAGCAGCAGGGTAGAACACCGGGGGGGGTGGGGGGTGGGGTGGGGTGTGTGTGTGGTGTGTGTGTGCGCGCATGCGTGTGTGTTCAAATAACTTTAGTACCCTGTTTTTCCCTAACAGCTTGGAAAGCTGCATCTATAGTCCAAGCCTGGGAAAGATTCACAGCTGCAAGTCATGTTCCTGAGCACTGCTGGCTGTCTACTTCTCTTATACTCCAGATTTGCCCATTCCTGAACTTCTCACAAATACATCAATCGCATCTCCTCAGCGGTAAGTGGTATAGAAAAATAAAGAGGTGTAGAAAAACAGTTTTTCAGCCTGCTTCGAGATAGCATCTTACATGCAGAGAAGCCTTTTTGCCTTGTCACCATACAAGCCAATTTTGCATTACCTAATCCTTTTTGTAATACCATAGTAAGTACCTTCCCAAACCAGAACCTTTTCCTCCTTTCCTTCTCAGTAGATGTGTTGTACCACTTCAACACACAGTATGGTGATCTACAAGAATTTACATGGAATCATCATCAGTGAGAATAAGGCTTTCATAACACATCCTCAAGTCCTTATATTTAAGAAGCAGGACTAAAAGAACTGCAAAATCTGCAAAGGCTCTGGTTGTAAATGCTTCATCATCTAATAATCTTTTTCATGTAGTAAGGAGTGGATTCTGTTACAATTTTTTATGTTCAAATTAACATCTTTTTTTACAAAGCATAAAAATAATTGTGACATATAGCTATGATAGCTTGTATTAGAAACATCTCAGACAGACAGTTTAATTGTACTGGAATTAATTCTTCTGGTGTTTTATATATCCAGGCAAGTTTTTCAAGCTAAATACTGTGGCAAAAAATAAAATACCAGCTTTTTGTAGCTTAAATACATACTTACATACACAGATTTTTGCTAGGATCTTATTGAAACCACTTCAATAATAGTTCTACCAAAATTAGGCAAGTAAATGCCAATTTTAGCTCTATAAGGAGTTTGTTTTAGAAGATTTATGAAATAGCTTATATAAATCTAAACTATAAAGAATGAAGTTCTCGAAGTCCTTCCTAGACTGTAAAGAAAAAAAAAAAAGAAATGAGTAACCAGTCTCATTTGCAGTAGGGGGAAGGGGAAGAGGGGAAGACAGAGAAGGATTATGCCACAAGCTGTCTCTGAGTATTTGCCTGAGGTCTCACTGTAAATATCTTTTCTAAAAGCATTAATTAATGAACTAAAGTAGAGTAGGATTGGGACAATGTGCCTATGCTATGTGATTTCCTTATTTATATCTTTTTTGACTGAAATTTGCAATAAATGTGTCTCATTTTTTGTTTGCTTTTGTTTTTGTTATAGTAAATGTTCAGCATTTTGTGTCATGATGGGAATTTTAATGAATGCAAAACAAAAGCATTAGTGAGGGGTAATGCCCAGTATATGAATCAGGTAGGTACATGTATTCATTAGCACTGATTACTAACACTCTTTCATGCTATTGTACTTCGTAATGTGGGTCAATCAGATGCACCACAAAAAGACTTATAAAAGAGTTACTGACACTTTTCATGTTCACTTCCAACTCTGGATTGATCCAAAGTTTGTTCACAAAAATGCTGGTGTAATCTTAGACCAGAACACCAGAGCTTCCACTCTCTTTTTCACAACTACGGCCCTCTTGAGGGGTTTAGAAATGTAAGTGCCCAGAAGAAATGGGTCCTGAAAAGAGTGTGCTCGGAACAACAACCTTTACACATGTCACAAGTAAAGGAATGTTTGTGCCTACCCATGGGGAATTAACTACTTCCCCTTGAGCCTGGCCACTTCAAAGATAAAGTAGCAGCTTTTTTCTTTTTTTCTTTCCCCTTTTTTTTTGTTTTTTGTTTGTTTTGTTTTGGTTGGTTGGTTGGTTTTTTTTGTTGAAATGTCCTTCAGGACGTTAAAATCAACAACAGGTACCCAGTGCTGATAAATGCAGCTTATAATAAACTCTGGAAATCAGAGAAATGGCAACAGAATGGTAGAAAAAGTAATGTTCGATATATATTAATATTAATATTGCTGAGTCTCAGCAGTAATCACAGTCATCAGAAGCAGCATAATCTCAAAGGAGGAGACATTTGTCAGAGGCCTAAGAAGCCAGAACTGTACTTGGTGCAACACTTTTGCTTTCAGTCAGATTGTGCATTAGGTGAGTTTGACAGTTATCCCTTTAACACAACTTCCTTCTGCCTGATGCACGGAAAAAACACAGCACTGATGCTCCCTTTTCTTTTTTTCATTTCTGAACTGCCAGTTCCTTCAATGAAAAATTGGTAATATGTTTTCATTTAAATGGCAGACTTTTTCTTTAAGAAAATAAGCAAACTACGCAATCAAAAAATATCCCCAAGTGTAATAGTGTAAAAGATTAAACCCTTCCTGTAGCTGACTGGTTCCTCAATGGTGTCCACCAACCTTGCTCAGTCTAAGGCCATCCATGGCTTTTGATGGTGAATTCTAAGATGTAGTTTAAATGAAAGTGCACTCTCAGTACTACCAGCTTTTTTTTCCCCTCCCCCTTTTCTAGTTTTACCACTGAACTTATCATGTTCATTAGACCTGTTTATCACAGAAATGTGCTGCTAAATAGCATACACTTTGTTTAAGAAGATAGGAAATAAAAGCATGCTTTAAGCATATATAGAGCCACTTCCTCACCAACAGCTCTTATGTTGAACAGGCTTTTCTGCTTCTCTCAGGGAGCAACTATTCCCGACAGCCATTAGATCTGAGACCATGCCCAAGGGAACCAAACTCTCTTTAGCATCCTGCCTCTGGCAGTAACCAGTGTCAGATGAAGCAGGATGGTAATGACGATGGCTTCCACAGATCTATCAATTATACAGTGTGATGTATGCACAGATGAAATTTCTTTCTGGTGTCCAGCTGTGTGCTCTTCTATACCTTGATGCACAAATAAGGTCTTCCTGCATTGCATGGATTTCTTCCAATTTCAATCACAATGATGTCCAGTTGTAACTTACAGTCCTTTGTCTGCTTTTATGAAGCTGTTCTGCAGGTTTTACTCATTTCTTACTCAGCTTTTTTGCAGAATAGTTCCAAATTACTTCCCATTGGATTTTACCCTACTAACCCAGGTGATAAACTAACAAGGACCTTCATGATCTAGTTCCTATCTGTTAATACCATTAAACATATTACTTATTTCTATCAATGTACTATTAGAACAAGTAGTGGTTTATTCAGCCTTTTTCAGACTGTATCTCATTTGTCTTGGCTTTCTGCAAGAGAGACTGTAGCTACGAGCTCTGTAAATTCTCAATGCTTCCCTTCTTTATGGTTGAATAATTTCATATCTTAGAACATTTTTGAAGAGAATAGTCTTCCTGGTTTTGTTTTGTTTTGTTTTCTTCCCACGTGTTTATCTCAAGTGACAGATGCACACAGATGAGGTCCTTAAAAGCACATAGACATTGCAATAGCTAAATCTCAAGAGTCTTGCTTCCAGGTTCTCACACCTTAGTGTGTTTCCAGGGTCCTCTCCAACAGTATTAGGGGAGTTGGACATCTGGTAAGTAGCCCAATCCAAGCTAAGTAGGACAAAATAGAGAAGGAAGGGATGTGATTTTCATGTTTCAGCAGCTGATTGATGAGAAATAGGTCTCAATGTGTATTTCAAAACGTATACCATACGGGATATTTAAGCCAAAGCTGGACAATTGTTCAGCATCTGGAGTGGTCCATGTGGGATGAGATGGAAGCCTCATCAGAACCTTGTGGGGCAGCTTGATCCTCCTGTGTGTGGAGTTGATCCTCAGCCTTCTATAGCTGAAAATGCTCTCATCAGACACCCCACCAGAAGGAAGCATGGAATAAGCCCAAATTGCCTAAGTCTCTGAGTGTTTTAGAGGAACTGGGAGCTGTTGGAGTTAATTAAACTTCCTTTTTTGTAGAAAGGCTCCCTCAGAATCAGTGAGACTGGCTTATGGTAGGTAGTGCTCTGGGCTTTAGGGAGCCAACTACCCTACTCTACCTGCACATTGGTGGAAAAATAGACATCTTAGACAAATATATAGGTAAAGACTACAGAGCATCTGACTGAGGCACTTAAGCATCTCTGAGGACCTAAGCCACGGTTCCTGTTTCTTCCAGATTATTTTAAATCTTAGTTTTTCTTTAAGATTATCTAATAATTATGTTAGTTCTCTAGATCAAAGCATGGCATTTTCCATTCCTGTATTTCAAATAATTACTTATTTCTACTAACTTTTTATACACTTATCCTAGTTCTTTGGTTTCTTGATCAGTACATGGCAGAAACTTTCTCATCTGTAATGGCACACAAATTAGCCTGAGGATGAAAATGGTTCTGCTTTTTTTCAGTAAGTTATTCAAAAGACTTCACAGATATTTTCACAGGGTCTGGCTTACCAAATAAATACCTGAGAATTTTGCCAATGAGCCCAGAATAATTTGAATTGCATGTTTGATAACCTGTAAACAGAAATTATATAAAAGGAAGGATAATGACAGAATCTTTAATACAGGTCCAGACAGAATGAAAAGTAACTGAATCCCACATCACACCATTTCTTCTGGGACCTCAGAATGATTTATAGAAATCACAAGAATGCAGGCTTTGGTGAAATTGGGAGAAACATATTTACTTTGAAATTATTGTCCAAAGTGAGATACAGTTCTGAACTTTAAAAATTCACCTCACTATTATTCTTTGGAGGTCTGATTCATAGACCAATGAAAGCAATAGAAAGACTCCATTAGATTTTAGTGGACTTTAGATTAGTCCCCACGTGAATTGCAGGAGACATTGTATCAGTGCATATAGAGATAGAGATAAGCATCCAAGTGCATTCAGCATATTTGTAAGAAGATAACACTCCTGTGTTTGAGGGTATTGAAATTTAATACTGTGACATTTTAGACTCTATGGTTGAAATCACTTTCTCTTATCAGAGTTTCTTTACAGTGTTAGATGCAGATGGTTATTTGTCTGGTAGCCAGCTCTGACCATGTTCTTCTGTTCCCTTCACCACTTGTGATAGAGCCAATGCATGACTCAATACACTTGATAAATGCATTCACCCCTGATGGCATCATTCTGTGGGTCTCTGGGAGGAAACCTGGTAGTATTTCCCTTCTCAACCTCTAAATCACACTTAAACTGATGCACATGAAGCTTCTTCTGTGCATTACTGCTGCAACAAAAAGCATCGCATGACAGCCTGACTGTCTATGAAACAAACAGAAGCCTGAGAGGTCAATAAAGAAGGCCCTTAGGGGCCTGTGAGGGTTCCTCCTACACACAGGTTAAGGGATGGTAGATCTGGGTACTGTAAAATCAGTTCATAATGAAGCACCCTATGTAAATGCAGAAGGCCTGGAAAAATGTCACATATCCTTTAATTCACATTGCAGTAGCTAGGTTTTCTTAGAAAGGAGTTGGGAATTCTTGCTTCATTTTTAATGTTAGAGGTAAAATGTCATTTCTTATTGAAGTTGGTTGCTCTAGTGCATTTGAGAATATATAGTGCCTAGAAAGACAGAATTAATCCCCAGACCTTGTTCCCCCCTTCTAGCATTTTTCTTTATCTGTGGTTGGCTTTGGTTTGCATAGTCCTTGAAGCACAGCTCATCTCCTTTGAGTATCCGCAGAGGTCTTAATATTTTATAGATGTTACCATGAATAACCTTTCTTTCTCCTTTGTTTCAGACAAGACTCATCAGCAAAGTGTGGTTTAAGTGAAGGCAATGTAGCTGGGTCACTTCTCTTCCATGGCAGTGTTCCAAGCCAGGACTGTCTATGGCTTTTCGGTTTCTCAGATGCTTGTTAGTCATTAACTGTTCATATGAAAAGAACATATGCTACAATTACTGAAAAGCAAAAAAACCAGAAAGAATAAAATGAAGCATACATGTGGTTGTCTTTTAAAATCATTAGTATGCCTACTAGACCCAAATTCCTTGACTAAAAAGCAAGGCAATTTTGACTATAGGAAATTTGTAAACACTTTGTAAAACATTCAAGTCTTTCCTACAGGTTTGGTTTTTTGGTTTTTTTTTTTTCTTTTTCTTCCCCCCCCCCCCCCTCCCCCCCAAGAGGAAATGTCAAAAATACACCATTATTTGCTAATTTAAATGTTGTAGCCTGCATATGTTATAATTAGAGTTTGTTTCTCTCGGGGGTGGGGGGGGGGTGGGGGGAGAAGAAAAGGCTTTTCACTGTGCACCAGTTAAAAATTCAATTACATAAACTAGAAAATTAGAGGTTCCCCTTTGGCTGGATACAGATGACCACAATTGCAGGCCATGTAAACACTTCCTATCCTTCCTGTACTAAACCAAATTTCTGTTTATTCCGACTTTCACAAGTGAACACCCTGTCAGGGACTGTAAAAGCAATTATCAGGACTGCCATGGTAGGCTTTATATATGTCTGATACAGGTCAAACTGATAAAAAGCAACAGTATTTTTTAGGACTATTGGTAATCAGAGGGATGAAGTAACAAAGGGATTTGTGTGTAAGCTGGGGGAGTTCAGCTTAATCTAGTTATGATGGTCATTGGTCCACTTCTGGAAAGCATCTCTGTGCAGGACAGCACTTAAACAGAAGGGCATGTTTCTCCCTGTGAAATCAACGAATATAATAAGCTTGTGCTTAAAGCCAGTCATGACATTAGGCATTAGTCTGAAAGCAGCAGATTTCAATGCAAACCTAAGCATTGTCCTGAATCAAGTCCACACCAGGGTTTAACAGAAGAAAAATTTTCATCACTGTGAGCAAGACTTGTGGGAAGAAATAATGGCTTTTATTAGGTTAACTGTTCAGGTTTGACAGAACTTTCAGCTACATGGAGCTAAAAAGGGCTTCCTCGCCCAAACGCCAACCGGCTCTTTAATACAGTAAACAAAATAACTTTAATGCAAGGATAAAAATAGCAGCGGGACCCAATCCTGTTTTTCTTATACAACAAGTCTACTTCCTAGGATGCTACCTATTGGGACAACATCTCACAGAAGCAAGCCTGTAATTTTCCTGCACACATTCCCAACTGAGTGCTATCCAGGTGCTCCTCAGATGACCCAGAAAGAAGGTATTATATTTTTATTTTGTTATACTCCATTAAACTTGATTTCTGAGCCAACCAGAGGTAATGTGTGTAGGCTTCATATCTAGTGGTCCTAAATCTCATCAATTAATATGTACACTGAACCTTTCTATTAGAATAATTTACACAATGAACAAAAGAATGCCATTTGCAAAAAGCGTAAGAACCTATTTCTACTGCATGCTATTCCATCCTCTCTTATCTAGTCACTTTATCCACATGGATTTCTTCCAGAAGATAAATCTTTCAATCAGGATTTCTTTATGAGCTGCAGCCCTTGTACTGTGAGGTGTATATCAAAATTTCAAGACAAATTTTGTTCTCTTGATTTTGTTAGAGTACAAAGCAGTTAAGCAGTACAAAAGCTTAAAAAGCAAGAAACCTTAGATGTCTATTCATTCAAGTTACAAAACCATTTTGTAACTTTTTCTACTCAACACAAGTGAACAAGGTTACTCTGTGTATTATCATAAATATATAGAAAGTCTGAGATATTAATCAATTTAACTGTGTCACTAAAAAGAGTTTAGACTGGAAATAAATGTTCTCTTAAATCAACTGCTAATATATCTTATTAATTTATTCATTACACTGATATGTGATGCTGCACAGAGGATGCTCTCTTAAAAGATCCATGAAAAACAGTCATAGTCAATGTTAAATCTCCCTTAATGGAGTTTAAATTTAAGGGTCATTACTGTTTACCTACAGGGATATATACTTCCTTCATCTTTCTCCTTCCCTGAACTTTCCTCCTTCCTTTCTGTCAACCAGCTTTTTTTATGCTACTTCCAAAATTCCTTGTCATTGTTGCTAATCAAGAGGTAGTTACAACAGCTAGATAAAAATAATAATATTCATTCCATTGGAAATACACATATTTTTATCGTGCAAACTCTTCATTCTCATGTATTTAAAATAAATAAAAAACCCCTACAAAATCCAAACTACCCAGCCTATCTGGGAATACTTATGCAGACCTTATGCATCCCATACATATCTAAATTTAAATATTTAATTTTAACCAAGATGGTATAAAATGCATCCCTCTGCATTTCTACAGCATTGCGTATGAATTGTTATTTACAGTTGTAAATACAGTTGTTCAGGTGGGCTGTGCTGGTTGGCCAGGCAATGGTTACCACAAGATACCAGCAAGCCCACAGTCATGCATGCTGCTCCTCAGTATCTCTGACAAAGTCTTGTGGGGCAAAAAGGTCTTCAGAAATCTGCATTTCCCTTTGTGTAGTTCTTGAAGGTCTGAGTTAGTTCCACTCTAATCTCAAAACTAACATGAAAGGTGTAAATGACAGCCAAATCCTCTGAAATTATGGGTTCAGTACAAAACCAAGGTGTTCACTAAAGCCTGTGTGTCTCATCTGTTGCCCTAGCTGTGGGACAGTGGGAGAAAATTCAGCAGTGTTTCTGCAAAGAAAATGGCAATCAGTCAAATTGCGAGGAATTCATCCTATTCTTGAATGAGCTGTCAAAAAGGTAAAAGTAATTTCTTTTAACATTCTGGAGAAAAATTGAATCACTTAAAAGCCATAAACAGAAGAATGGTTGAACCCTGAAAGAAGTAGCTGTATCTTAAAATGAAATTACTCAGGCATAAATGAACGTGGGGAGTTTGCAATTAAACAAATTCTTTAGCTACCCTAAAACTTGACATTTTATACACCTCACAGAATTTGGTCTCAGACTAAAGTTGTTATGTGCTGACAACAACCTCTTGGAGTTGTGTTTTAGTGCAAAAGCTTTTATTTAAAACAAAAAACCTCAGGAATAACTAAAGATGTAATTGTGTATCTGTCCAAAGTGCAAGCATATTTCCCACAATGTAATTACTTAATTATGACTTTTTCATTTTATTAAAACCGGCAAGTTTAATATGGTGCTTACTGTAAACCACAGAAGAAGGATATTGAATCTTTCAAAGATCTTTCAGAATTATGTAAACATCACTTTATTTGCAGTGTACCATCCAATCTTTCCTATTAATGAAAGATTCCTTTACCAAATTCCCATAGTAAAGTAGTTTATAGTATTTTCTAAATGAACTGAGCAACATCAGTTTTCAATGCATCAGTGTTACTTTGAACCCTTAGGAGCTTTTTTTTTTTTCATATTCCACCTGGGAGCTGATTTAAGAACTGCTCTTTTAACAGCTATGTCTTTCTTAATATTTTAACAAGTTTACAGACCTCATGGGGTGTTCTGTAATATTGAAGTCGCTTCAAGAAAATGTTCTTGTTTCAGATTTAGAGCTATTCAGGAAGGTCTGTGAAATCTTATTGAACTGAAACATGGTGAGTTTGAAGATACCATACTGTGTCTGTTTCATGCCATTACAGACTTGTCTCTGTTAACTATTTTTTCCTTCCACTTTCTTTTCCAAACTTCTACATTTTTGAACTCATCCTAGTTTTAAAAGTTCATTTTTAAGCCTATTTTTTTTATTATTTTTTTTTCCAAACCATGTCCTGCTGAAGTTCTCATTGATGTTAGTGGAACTGGGCTGGAGTACTTCTATTTGTGCTCAGAGTTAACATGACAAATATCCACCCTAAACTTGCACACATGTGACTGTTGTTCTTTTACCCATTTTCATTTCCAAACTGTGTAAGAAAGATGTTGCGTACGATTCCTTAGTTCGGTACATGGATAATTTCAAAATGACTTATGTAAAATAGTGTTTAAGTGATGCTGAAGGAAAAAAGAAAAATCTTTCACAGATGGTCTTCAGTGCAAAAATGCTCATATCAGGTGCTCAAATCAGTAGAGCAGATACATTAATCTTTGTTGCTTTGCACACCATAGTCATTTATCTTTACACAAAATCTAGTGGAAAATTATTATGAAGGCATTTTACACATATATTGATCAGGTACATTTAACTGCACAAAAATAGGGTGTGTCTAGCTGTGTGAAGTGTGATTTTAGACCTGAAAGCATATAGAAAAAGTGCTAAACTACGTACAGAGTACAAGAACCAGTTTATTGTATGAACTTTCTCAACTTGGTCCTTTTATATGTCTAAAATAAAATTTTAGCAGGATATACCTGACAGGCTTTTCTAATCAGAAAATATGTACATAAAAAGAATAAAGATTTAAATTTACCTTCTGGAAAATAAAAGGACTTGTACTGTTAACAAACACCATTTGTGTTTGTTATGTCAATATGACATATAATATGACTGTCATGACAATAAACACAGAAAAATAGGAATTACCAATGTCTGATTTGGACAAGATTGAGTTTTTCACCTCATTGATATGACAGAGAAGTAAGTTCACCCTTTTTGTTACTGCTACACCACTGACAAATACCACTTTCTGCTTTCTTCTCCCTAACCATAAACAGTAAGACATCCTGCAAGCATAGAACCAAGAGGGTCAGGAAATTACTCCGATTTTTAGATTAAGAGTATGGGACTGAATTTCTTGGTTCAAAGCTCCTTGCTGAGACAACCCACCTGGCAGCCCCCTCTCCTTCAAGTGACTTCCCCCACTCTGAGAGTCAGCTCTGATCCACTGCCTGGGTAAGTGACACAGTGTTTGTGCCAAGTACCGTGTTATGAAGTGCTTTCAATATCAGAAACAACTTCTTAAGCTTTACTCATAACTCAGGAACCAGCCAGGATGCATCAGAATATTGATGTTACACATATAGCAAGAACTGCCACCCAATCTTTCACAAATGCCTTCATGTATTGCTCCACATGTACAGAAAGCATACATTTCAAAGCTACATGTACACTTCCTCTTTTGATACCTATCACAGCACGATTTTGGCCTTTGCCCTTCAGCCATCTTGATTGGCACTTTCTTGGAGCGTGCCTTTGCTGTCACTGAAGGCATGCATTTGGATTTGCTCTGTACAAAAACTCACATACATAGGTAAGAGTGGTGGGATATATATGTGGCAAATATATACTGTATGTATATGTCTTTGCATGTACATGCAGATGTGGATGTGAGTATGATGTGTATATTGTGTATACATATATATTTTGTGCTGGTGCACACCTGCATCTCTCCACTATATATACCTTAGATTAGCGAGGGCATACACTCAGCCAGGAAGAGACATAACCTGAGGCAATATAATATGCAATTCTATTGAAAACCAAGTGGTAATCAAATCTAGAGACAAATTACATCAGCATATTCTTTTGTTTTTGTTTTTACCAGGGTTATGTGTTGGCAAATACACAAGAGAACAAAAGCTTCTGGTCACTGCTTCTGAACGATTTCTCCATTCTAGCAAAGCTGGACCAGAACATTTCTTGGGCTCCTGACTCTTGAAACAAATAGATGTTATACCATTTCAGTTACAGACAAATCCATGCTTTTCTCTTCAGCTCAGTCCTCCTAATCAGAAAACATCCATTCATCTTCTTGCAAGTCCTAGCGCCTCGCAAGAAACACTCAGTCAGTTGTCCAGCACACTGGCTGAATTCTCTACACAAAATAGAGCCTACTTTCAATAACCCATTGAAAATATTTACACAAAAAGACACAATTCTAAGTACTGATCTATCTAATGAAATTTCTACATAGAATTCAATACAATAATTTATGCTATTTGCTATTGCAGCCTGAGTAACAATCTGGTATACCACCTGTGCTATAATGATACCTATTTATCAGCTGACATAGGCCAAGTCAATCCACACTAACTACTGAAAAGCCATTTAAGTACAGTGCTCTAATAAAACCCAAAAAAGTCTGGAATATTCAGTTCTAGTTAAAGATGAAGTCGTTTGTAGACATAAAGTTCTATACTGTTTTTCTTTCTGGGAGACAAAAATGCCTTCCACTGGAGAAGAAGCCATGCACACCAGCTTTCCATCAACGATGTTTGGTACCAGCTGATTCCAGTGGTGGGAGCAAAAAACCTCAGAATAGTCAGTTACAAGATATTTTTTGCCCTGGGAAAGTTTTATTTTAATATCCCATAGTTAGAGGTTGACTATTGCTCTCAAGTATGAGGCCATACTCGCCTTCCAAAACTTTTTTTAATTGATTTTATTTTTGGACACCTACTCTTAGAAAGTAGTAGCTGGTAGTCTAACCTCAGTGACAGAACCATTGACAGTGGTTTCAAATAATAGACCTGGTTCTTCCCCACTGGTCATTAGATGCCAGGAATATATGAATGAAGCATTTAATTAAAGAAAACTCAGTGTTGAAGTTCCAGTACCCACAACATAGCCAATGAAACCAGAAAATCAGGGCCAGTACAGGCAAAATGCAGAATTTTGTTCACTGCCCCTAGCCTTCACCCACATAGTGTACAGATCTAGTTTGCAATTTTACATAAAAACAATTTCTGCTGTGATTTTAGCTTGTGAGGCTAAAAAGAGTTTAACAACCAATGAAACATACATCATTGTAATCACTTTGCACAGATTTACCTGCTTGGCAGTGTAGAAAAAAATCAAAAGTAATCCTTTCTGTTTAGAGTCTACATATTTCTGAATAGCATGTTACATCAATTGCATTCTCTGGGTCATGTAGTTTAACCCCAGCTGGTAACTAAGTACCTTGCAGATGCCTGCTCACTGCCCCCCACCCTGCCCAAGGGACAAGGAGGAGAATCAGAAAGGAATTTAAAACTCAATAGTTGAGATGAGAACAATTTAATAATTGAAATAAAATAAAATCCCATAATAACAACAACAACAACACTAATAATAATAATAACCAACAAATAATTATGATAAACAATTATAATGAAGAAGAGGGGCTATGGGAGAGGAATGAATTGCAAAGGGAAGGGAGAAGAGAAAAGATGCACAACACAACTGACCAGCCAGTCCCCAAGCAGTGATATGCAGGCCACAGCCAACACCTTCCCCCCGCTCCCCCCAGTTTGTATACTGAGCATGACATCCCATGGTATTGAATATACCTCTAGGGCTAGTTGGGGTCAGCTGTCCTGGCTGTGTCCCCTCCCAATTCCCCGTGCCCCTCCAACCTTCTCACTGGCAGGGCCCAAGGAACTGGGAAGTCCTTGATGTAGCATAAACATCACCCAGCAACAACCAAACCCATCCGTGTGCTGTCAGCATTGCTCTCACACCAAACCCAAACCACAGCACTGCAGTGGTTACTGAGAAGAAAATTAACTCTATCCCAGCTGAAACCAGAACAATTAGTTACTGCTTGGCTTTCTTAGGCCACATTTAGTCCACCAGACCTCAGATTGCACTCAACACCTGAGTCAGGTGCAACCCTAGTTCTGCTGTGTTTAGGGCTTAGGAGCAGGAATTTTCAAGTTCCACTTCAGTCAGTAAAGCAGCCAAACCCATCAGGCAGAACTCTCCATTGGTTAATATGGACACAGATTTAGACAATTATGCAGCAAAAAGTTGCTTCTGTCTTCTTACAGCCAATACAAAGATGAGCCATAGTTATAGGAAGTTTACAGGAAGGAATCCTCTTGAAGAGGAGACTTAAAAGTCTGAGGAAAAGATGTGTAGAAAGAGCAAAGAGACTGGGGCACATATGGATGCAAATATGCAGTAAATCCACCATTTTGATGCTACCATTGCTGTTGCTTCTCCACTACACATGCAGGTTTCCATTAGTATGATCAGCATGAAAAAATAAATTTCATGAGGCTGGAAGAGGTCTCAGGTGAACCAAGTGAATGCCCAGTGACTAAAGGGGAAGCTGTCTTCAAGGGCATTGTGATTTCTTAGAGAACTCCTTGGAGAAGATAGATCTGATAGCTGCTGGTGGAGAACAATGGGGACAGTAATGCCTTTAAGACATCATAGATCACAGCATAAGTCGGTTGGAAACAAAACTAAATTGTCCTACTCCTCCCTTTTTCTCCTGCCCCATCCAGATGTCTATTTGTGCGGTTTTGTCTTTTTTCCCTTGCCATTGTCGCACCATGGTCCTGGCTACATGCTTGTTAGCTACCATTTGTCTTCTTCCTCTGAGACATAAAAATGTCTGAAGAATGACTGGCATCACCCCAACTAAGGTGCAAAATAACCCTTATGAAGGTCCCTTTAATGTTATCCACAAGAAGCTGTAGCAAATGTTCCAGGAGAAACTCAGCTCACAGTTTCCTGGCTGTGTCAAATATCTCCCAACTGCTGCTGCAGTAAATGGAGCATTTTGCCTTTAATGTATTTTTTTGTGTGCAGGGATGGAAAAACGTTGGTCATTCTTAACATTCTTTTACTGAATTCCCAGAGTAAATTCATCTAGCCACTCCAGAAAAAAAGAAAAAAAAAAAAAAAAAAAAAGTAGGCAGGAAGAAATTTATCTTCCTTCACAATTACAGATGGTCAGTCTTCTATTAAAGAGAAGAAAGAGAACTGTAAGTTGACCTAAGTCAAGTACATCTGTTATTTTGTTACCACATACTATTGCTCTGCTTTATGTCCAGTTTGGTAATGTTCACAAGATCTTCCCTGTGAAAATTTTAGAGTAAAATATGTCTTTACAGTCTGTGTATGTTGACTGTAGGGAGATGGGAGAAGGACACACTTTGCTTTGAGAAATGGTAAACATGCCTGTATTCGTGTTGCACCTTTGATATGATAAGAACTTACTTTCTGTGGTAGCATTTTCCTACTGTTTTTTCACTGTGTGAATAGTTGTTTATTTGTGCTAATTTTATCACAACTTCACTTAATTATAACTCAGCACATGTTCCATACTGTTCCCTGGGGAAGGTGTCTGTGATCGGACCATTGTCTAGTGATCATGAATATAACAAAAAGGAATTGGAGACAAGCAATTCTTTGTTAGGTTTTCTTTTTTTGAATTCATCAGTAAAAGAGGAAAACACAAGAAATTTGGCATTGAAAACTGAGATTTCAGATTTCGTATTTGTTAGGAGGAACACAAAACTGTCATCAAAGTATTAGATTAAGGGGTCATTTTTCTCATCAAAAACAACTGTAAAATTCCAACCAGCTTTACCCATCATCCCACTACTTTTTAGAAAGAAAATATGGAAGTTGTTAGTTCACGTGTAATAGAAATTAAACATAAGCTTCCATTTATAATAAGTAAAAGATTAATTTTTCTCTCCTGCTTTTAATTCTTCTGTAAATGTGCTCCTCTTGAGCTGATCCAAGACCAATTGTCCACAGTCCACTAAATATAATTTTTATATTATAAAAACAGGAGATTTTTTTTTTGCCGTAAAAACCCCCAAAGCACATGAAAGAAAACACTTATATTTTAACTAGCAATTTTTTAAAAAATGGGTTTCAAACAGTGTATTTCTTTCTTCTTCCCCCCCCCCTTCACCTGAAAAATAGAAGACTAGAAGAAGCCATCTCTAGAATGTGTCTTTTGTTGAACTCATGTATCATAAAGGTTAATCTCAACTAATAAAATCTAAAACATATATATTACATGAGAATGCCTTGCATAATATTTATTGAAGCGAAAGTTTTGATTAAAGATTGACTACTTGATTTGCCAAACAAATATGGGGCATATCACCATTTTCCTTTGTAAGTCTTCTAAAGCAACAAAATACAAAAAAAGCAGAAACCTCCAAAAGCCATAGTATTTTACTATGCAGGACAACGTCTTTTTCTATTTTTTTCACTCTGTAGCAGCAGATCCCATTCTTGTTCTCAGAATATTTCCCCCCATGTTACAAGATTGCAAGTCAGAATTCATTCTTGCATCTCTGATATGAAAAAAGTTGTGCTGGTTCTGTCAGTATAATACTGTATCACTACATCACCTTTATGCAATGACTGACCAGGGTATTTTCTACATTTATCCTAGATGTCTCTGAACAGATAATGTATATTTATCACATTATCTTCCAGCATTTTGATGTCTTTCTATCAAAGAAAAATACAGGAGGTTAATATATTCATCTGCTTTTTGCTTATCTATACTCTTTTTCTCCGTGAAATATCATTTCCAATTCATATTTTGAGGCTTCTGGGCAGAAAAAAGTAAGCTTAGTCAAAGCTCCAACATATTGAGTAATCTGAAAACAAAAAGCTGATGGTTAAATCCAAAGCCACTTATTTTGTTCCCCTAAGCAATACTGCAGGCTCAGAGGTACTAACCAAGGTTAAATCAAATAGTCGTGATGTCTGTATGTTCAATTATGCATAGCCTGAGCCAGAGGCCCATTCTGAGCCAATCTTCTGCAAAGTATGCCAGTCTACACCTGTCAGAATCTGGCCATGTCTCAACCTAAATCTACCCAAATCTTTTTCTTCTGTGCACAGCTGCAGATTGTGTTATAAAAAAATAGTACCTCAATGATACGGTGAGCCAAAGATCATATTTTTTTTCCTTAAAATAGCTTGAATGTGATTTTTATAGTTTCTTATTTTATAGCTAAACCTCTTGTTTACTAGCCTTTAGTCCCCACATATTCTCATGTATCTGAAAAAGTGGGCTACTTCTCATCTTATATCCCTGAGCTTTGTTCAGCCCAGTGCCTTTGGGTGTTTGACATGAGACCGACCGCCACGGCTCTTGGAGCAAATAGGCTTAGCTATGAAAATTGCCATAGAACAGGTATTTTCAAAGGAGTCCTTTTAGGTGGTTATTAACATAAGAAGTGGAAATAAGTTAATGAATTTATTAAAAGTGTTTTATAGGAGTCTAAATTAACACATCAAGCTAGCAGACAGGAGTATATTTTAACAGTTGAAGATCTAATAAAAATGGCTATATTAAAGTCATTAGAAATGGTAATCAACTATTATTTTTTTAAAAAAAACAGCTCACTAGCGTGATTTATCTTAAAAATAAGTAAATAAACTGGAGGAAAAAGTGTCAATAATTTATTTATTAAAAATTCAAAGAGACCATAATTATGAAAAAATCTAAGTGTCTCAATTACCAGCTTCCAGCCAGGTGTTCATACCTCAGCTTTAATATACAAATGATAATATAATACTTTAAATTGTAATTGACATTGCTTATATTCTAAGGAATTTACAAATATCATATATATCTACATAAAATAATTCCCTTAATTACTCCTCTTAAAAAGATACTATTCAAAATAAAGAACTGAAAGTCTTTTCATGTGTTTTTTTGATTGTTTCAATATTCCTAATTGCATATATAACCCCCCCTTTGTTATAAAATTTTTAAAGCTCTCGTCAAAATAAACCAAATGTTCATTTTTTAATTACATGATATACCAGATTACACAACCGAAGCTGAAAACTTTTTATATCAATTTTCTATTATTTAGATGTCAGTGAAATATATGTAGATATGTAGTATCTATCCATTAATTCACTTAATTTAAATTATACATTCATATAAACCCATCCATGGTTTCTGTCATATAGAGTGCAAATGATCACTTGGGCAATTTCTTTACCAAGGAAATAAACACAATTAGTCTCAAGGACTAACATGCAATACAATATTATATTATATTTTATTTGGTTGTTTTCTCTAAGAAAGTCTTGACTGTTTAATATCCCCAGTCCTTCATACACATACCTGAGTAAGAAACTACTTTTTAAAATTCTACTTTGAGAAGCTAGCTATAATTCTGAATGAATGTTCCATGTTAGAACAGGAATGAGATGCCTTTTGCTATTAAAGAAATGAGATCTGATCCAAAGGAACTTTAGGCCTTCCCTGGGAACTGTCTCTGACAAAGACTTTTACTGCCTCAGAAGAATACGGTTATTTAATTCAAAATAGGTATTAAAAATTTGGAAATGACCGTCTTCTTTACGTTTTGCAATGTCTAGTTTGATCACTGCTTTTGCAATAAACTTTTTTTCAACTGAATTCATTATGTGTAATTATGAAACTTATTATTTGTTGCTGTTATTTACTAATACTCTTAATTTCCATAAATATTAATATTAAAGTCTTTCCCCCTCCCCCCAAAAAATGAATGTATGAGCTTATTGATGGATTCTCTCTTACATTAGGTTTTATTTCTATGAAGTTGCTTACTCTTTACAACTGTCAAAATGAAAGATGGGTCTGAACCATGCTCTAATATGATTAAACTACAACACTTAGTTAGATCTATCCATAGCTTTTTTCCAAATTACGGTAGCATTACAGTGTCCCAGAGCTGGAAGAGATCATGAGAGCTCATTTAGTCCACTCTACTGCCCTATGTCATTCCTGACAGGTGTTCATCAAACTTGTCCTCATAGACCCTAAAAAGAAAATTTCTTAGCAATCACCTCCTTCTTCGCTCATCACTGCTGAAGAACAATACAGAGTAATGCATGAAAGAGTATTACTAAAATATTACTTAAAAATTTTACCTTTCCCTAATGTGATGTCCCTTACTTTCCTGGAGCCCATAATATCATGCATCTGGGAAGCAAGCTGTTGCTAAAAGCATTCAGTCTCCAAATACTGCTGATGTGCAGTTTATCTCTCTGTTCTGTCCCAGACACCACAATGGCTGAAAACCTTTCTCACATGAGCATGTGGAAAAAGGAAAAAGAGAAAGTATTTAAAAATCTATTTATTAAACTGATTTGTTGAATTAGATCCAAATAGATATATTTGAGAGACTGTGGAGACTTCCACTATCTTTTAGTAGAGAGACTCTAGAAAAGACTATTCTTTTCCTGTTTCTTGTTTTCTCTTTTGTTCTGAAACCTCACAGAGTGTGAAGAACATGTAGGGGGACTATATTACTATAGTGCTTTTGAAGCACAAAGCAGATATGTTTGTCAATGTGAAGTCAAACTGGGCATCAGACCACATGGAGTCACACATGAAATGATCTGCACATAGAATGAAACAAAGGGAGAGATACTGGGTACGCTTCAGGGTCCATTACAGCTCCTTCCCCCTGAAAATGATGTCAAGAGGAATTGATTTGCTTTGTTGTTTGGGATTTTTTGTTTTGTTTTGTTCTTTTAACCTCACTAATCTACAGGATATAGATTACCGCCTGGAAGCTGTAATCTCTGGATGCAGTACCATATCTCCTCCTGTTCAGAGGGGTTTTTTACAGGATTTCTAATAGAAACTCTTGGGTCATCTCCTGTTGGCAGCTTTACTTCCAGGTGTGGGTGGTGCACACTTTCTCCCTTGTACTTTCTGAGGGCTATTTTTCTAAGTTGTAAACACGAGTGCTATGATAGTAGGCCCCATTAAATCTATTAGGGTGCCTTATCCTCCCTTGTATAGGAACAATGTGGGAAGAGGCTGAGGACCCAACACTGCTGCACACCGCTGGCACATGCTCCATTGGACACAATCTAAGAAATGGCAATTTAGCTACACGGAACCACGAGTGGTGGACAGAGAGATGGAAAGAGGGAAAGATGAGTGTGTTTGTTTACGTGTGTTTATGGCCACATCAAGGAGAATATGATATTTTTTAAAAGGCATAATGGAACTGATGATGATGACTGAGAGCACAGAGACAGCAGAAGGGAAAAGGAAGTAAGATGTCCAACAGCTGAAGTGATGTGGAACAAGGGAGGACGGCAAGGGGACTGGTACATCAAAGTGCCTGCTGTCTTCAAATATAACACTCAAATCCAACATCCAGTTTCTTGTCTTCTCAGCACTATTTTCAGAATTCATACTGGTTTAGTATGAGGTCTTGAGCCTACTAATATCTCTGTATTACACTACCTGCATCTGTCTAATGTGCATGGTATCTCTTTTCTTCATGGTGTTGACTGCCTTAGCTGTGTAGACCAGATAAAAAGACTTGATTTGGACCAAAACATGTAGTTATTGTATTAATGCAAAATTTCCTCAAGTACTACTCTATTAATCTTCACTAGCAACTAAGTATATTTAATCTTTCCACCCTTATAAATAAGTATATTTTCCTGATAATTTCATGTTTCTGTTCTTTTTGAATATTAACACACACATCTAACTATGCCCGCAGTCATGACTGAAAAAAAGTGGAAATCTTCTACAGCTGCCAACTGCATATGGCTTCTCACCTGCAAGTTCTCTTGACTAGTAGCTTTGTCACTGTGCAGGTTATAAGGAGTCACCTGAAAAAGAAAAACAGAGAACCAGAAAGAATGTTCTTTACTGTTTCAGGAAAATTTTTCCAAGACCATAATTATTAGCAAAACTCCAGGATTTGTAGGGCACAGGAAATTCTTGAACTTTGGGGTACTAGTATAGTTTCTATTCCAGGAAACTGGAATCAAATAATGGCATTTCATATCTGAGAAAATGCAGATTAAAAAAAAAAAAAAAGAAAGAAAGATCTTCAGGTTTGCATAATTTTTTATAATTCCTCTCGGCTTTGCATTACGATATCTTGTGGCATCTCACCAATTTCATTCAGTTTCCCTAAGATTTGCAAAAAACTTAGACAATCAGAGGCTTTGGAGTACAGTCAAGCTGCAGAAGATCCTATTTCCTGGTGGAGTCACATCCAATCAGTCCACAACACTCAATATTTTAACAACCTGATTAGTGCTACCAAATTAAAGGCAACTCTGACTATAACATGACTTAAGGACAACAGCAAAAAAAAGTTTTGGTAAAAGAAAATAAGACATTTATTCAGGATAAGTCCATATACTACCATTTAAATGTCATTCTTAGCCAAAAAAGTATTCGCTATTATTATTAAAATTATCACATACATCCATTTGTATGAGAGAAAATAATGAACACTCTTCTTTTTACTAGAAAGTTGTCCACTACAATGAACTGAATAACAGAAGAGATGGTATCATAGAGATGCAAAGTCTGACAACAAAATTGAAAAAGCAAACTCCCTGCTTGTTTCCTTCAGGAATGGCAGGGTCTGCTTAGTTTTTCTCATATAAGAATGTCACCACTTCTACTTACTCTTTTCAAAATACAATACAGGTGGCACATGGCTGAGAACTGGTAGAAGTACTGCAAGTACATAAGCAAGTATGTAGCAAGGATGGAATGAGAGGTGTGCCCAATGTGTTGTACCTGCCTCTAGAAGTCATCAAATGGAGAAAAATGTGAGATTTTGAGGACCACTAAGATGGCTGTACTTGATCTTTCTGAAGAGAGAGAAGCCCTTGGTCTTCAAGCTGGGACTGACAGCAGGAGACCTGTTCCTTTTACTGATGCTCTATGCTGGCCCTCTTACTGAAGACATACATGGGAAAGGTACCCAAGCACTAAAATGTCTCTGGTCAGTCTTGGTGCAAGACAATTTTTTTTTTTTTTTTCAGAAACATGAGCATAGACCAGATTTATCTTTAGATTATGCACTGTTACACACTACTTAGCATGTGAGCATTTTTAATGTAAAATTGAAGGGATAGAAAGTGTGATCTGCAGATCCCCCAGAACCAGTTGAGAAGGGACAGTGTACAGATGTGTTAGTTGATTGTCTCAGTGTGTTATTCAGAAGGATATAGATGTTGAGGAAGAAAATTGAAAGACTATACCAATGCTGACATGGGGGAAGTAACAAAAGATGAAATTCATACCTCATGCCTTGATAATCAACAAGAGAGGAAATATATTCTATCAGCCTACCCAAATGAACTAAGTGACTCACCTGTCCAACAACCCCAGTCTCTTAGAAGCTTCTACCATTTCCAATGGCTTCTTTCTTAAGCACAGCTTACATTACTTTCCTACATCTCTGCTGGTTCATCATTTGCAGACTGCTGTGTTTGGCTAGACAAACCTCTATTCCACTTCAGACTCAAGTTTTGTCTCATCTTCAATCCTCACCTGTTTTTAACAGGCGTGTGAAAGACAAAGTTTGGTAAAATAAGAAGAGCAGAACGTTTTGGTACACATGGAAATCTCAAGCAGTCAACTGTAGATACCAACTGTAATTAAGTCCCATATCAAAACCAAACTGAAAATACTATGTTGACAGATGCTGCCACAGACCCAGGCATGATTCAGATTTCACTTCAGTTCAGCATTATTTCCAGGGTGTACAGTAAATATCCATAGCTGTATTCAGACCATTCTGCTCTGCACCCCCATGCACTGCTACCCTTTCTGCACTGGCAGCAGAGGTGCATTTATCCACATCAGCATCATTTTGGCATTGTGTCTGTAATAAAGAAAACGAAATGGAAAGAAAAGCAGAAGGAAAGAGAGGACAGACAGCAAAAGAGAGAAAAAGAAATTAAAAAGAAAGAATAAAGAAAATAAAAATAAAAAAGGAAAAGAAAAAAGGACAAGAAGAATGGAAAAGAAAGAAATAGAGAATAAATATTTGTAAATGTTTTTAGGCATAGTTTATGCATTGGTGAATGGTTCTTTATACTTAATATTTATGGGGTATTTGGTTTGTTTTGTGATTTTGTTTCAACTTTTAAGGAGTGCCGTTAATGTGATTAATTAGCAAGAATTTATTGACTAAAAAATCTGCACAGCTAAACTTATATGATTTTTAAAATGTATTTTTTCAGGTGAAACTATAAACCAGGGTCCTAATTAAACCCTGCTGTTTCCTGAGATTTTGTGTGCACTACGCTGGGAAGGAAAGTTACATGGAACTTTACTTGATCATGGAAGAAAAATCTGGAGAGTAAATTCAAGCATTCTATTCAGTTCTCAAATATAGTCTTCACTTGAGGGCTAAAGTGAATTTATGCCCATGTTAAACATTAAAGCTCTGTTATGGGGCCAAATAAGGGGAAAACTCAAATCAGCTCAAACATCATGAGCATAGAACTTCAGCACCACTGCAGCAGACACTACTAGCATTACTAGATTTGCTTCGAAATCCCGTGATTGATCACAGAGTTTGTTATTATGACATTCTATTACACGCATTCTCTTCCCATTACTTTGCTAAATTGGGAAGCTTATTTTCTATAATACAAAGCAATTTGTAATAAGCCTAGTGTATTATAAAAGGGGTTTGAAGCTTTGAAATTTGCTTTGCAGGGAGCTTGTGGGCAGCTATAGCTGAAACTATACTCCACTGAGATCTTAACCCACTTCAAAGAGAAGCTCTTTATAAAAACTAGGGGGGGTGGGGATTACCATAATCACTGATTTATGCAAATTTCTGACAGAATCTAGGTTCCTGCTCCTGTGAGGTATCTATATAGTTAAGATGTGTGAGTGTAACCATACACACTTGAACTCTTTCAAAAAGTACTACCACTTGAACACCATGCCATAAATTACCATGGAATCCACAGAAAAGCATAAGCAGAGTTGTTAGAATTATACAGGAGATTTTTTTTTTTAGGTAATTCAGGAAGAAACTACCAGGTTCCCCATTAGGAAAGGGTCCAAATTCAATTCATATGTATGCATTTGTACCAAAACCAATCTCACCAACAAAATTAGGTCTTTTAACGCAAATGGTAAAACATTTCCGTTGACATTTTCAGGTGTAAAACCTTTTGTTTTTCACTGAAATACAGAAAAAGGAGTCTGGATAAAATTAAATCACATACGTGCAAATGTACTTCTATATAAACTATTCTGCAGTTGAATCCCTGTGTCTTAAATAGTTTGGGTTAAAAAAAGTGATCATGGTATCTGTCATTTGCATGTTGTTTCCTTTCTTGTTCCCTTTGCTCCTTATGTAGCACATTTTAAGAAACTAAATTATTTCCATTTTCTCTCCTGTGTTTATTTCCATTTTATCTCTTCTACATCAAACTTCTAGATACAAATCAAGCCCAGGATACAGCTTTTGGCTTCAAAATGAACAGTCCAAACTTTTCATATATATATATATATCCAGCCCCTTCCTTTTAATTTTTTTTTAGGCCTTTATACCTGACACAACCTGATATAATCCAGGTGGGTGCAGTTTCTATAAAATGGGCCTTGAAACAAGGCATTTGGGTTTCTGTAAGATACCTCACAGACACGTTCATATTCCTCTTTAGGCACCAAGGTATGCTACGAAAATCCCTCCCCTTGACATTTCAAGTGTCACATGCAAAATGCTGTCATTTTCTCCCAGCTTGGAGAATGAGGAATTGTACAAGAGCACATCACTGAACAATAGCACTGTGACAGCCAGACACCCTCCTCCACAATGAAGTGCCTTGACAAAATCTTTGCTGACCCTCTTCAGCACAGCCAAACTTGCCTTGTCATGGTAGCCGTGTCAATGAAAGACCTATTCAAATGAATAAAACATTAGGATGTACCTAGTCCATCCAGCTGCACTAGTATGGACATATAAACTGCTTTTGTTGGATGCGTACATAGCACAGGCAGAAACATTAAAGAAAATGATTTCAACTGGATGTCTGAAATCTCTTCAGCTGCTCATATCAGAAAGTCTTCCAATAGTGAGCTTTAGAAATGAGATTGAAAGGTATTTAGTATAGCGAAAATCCTATAGAAACAAAATATGACTTTTAAAATATTTTCCCTGCTGCCTTGTCTTTGAAAAGCTTTAAACTACTGTGAAGGATGGTTTCTCCTTAGGTTTCCCCTCTTTTCAGCAGGTTTTAGGCCTTGGGCTATTGGTATCCAAGTAGTTAAAACTACATCAGCACTAATAGCTATGAGCTCATCTTGTATAAGCACATTTTTAGTTAAACACCGCAATCTTGGAAAAAAATGTTAGTGTGCTTAAACAGCCTGGCTCAGAATAGCTCACAATATGACGCATACCACAGGAAATAAAGTGGTATGAGGCACCTACAAAATATTTTTCAAACAAGTCATTGAAGCTGCAAGCCCCATGCCTCAGCTTTAGGAAGTCACTTATTAAGAATCAACACCAGCCGTGCCAAGCTAAGCTCTTGCTCTTGGTGATTTTCCAATTGAATATTCAGGGCCCTGTCTCAGTCTTGTTTTCAGGGAAGTACATGCCTGGAATGTTAGCAAGCTATTTGCTGGAAAAAATGCCCACAACAGGCCCAATGTTGATCACATTAATGCGTTTGAGTGGGTATAGAGTGCAAATGATTGAAAGTGCTTCCAGATCTTGGTTGCTGGGGACAAAGCAGGCTCTGTTCTCTGATCTGATGGTCATTTTTTTCAGCAGAGGATGTGGTGCAGGAAGAGGGAACAGTGCCAATCTCTGTCTAATGGCTCCAAACAGGGCCTGGGCCTAGCTCTTTGGATGCTGATGAGTGGGAAATGAAACACAGATGGGTCAGATGGGTAAGGAGAGGGGGGATTACAGGTCAGGCCAAAGAGTTGGAATAAATTAAGTGCTTATGAGGTACAGAATGGCACATTGTTAAAGTGAATGGACAGGGAAAAAACATTTCAGCATTGTTAGGCATAGTGAGCAGAAAAAAACATCCCGTCTTCCCAGATCACTTTCACACATCACATCCTCATTGGGGTTACCGCATGCTTGATATATGAATTACTTTCTATAACACAGGCACTGCAAGGCTGCAGCATTGTGTAGTACCTAAGAGGAGCTAATTTTCCAGTAAACACTTCAGATGTCATTGATTGGGAGAAATATTTTGGTTCATGCTCCTGATCATGGGATAGCCAGCTTCCTAACTCCCTAGAGATTTCTGATAAAAGGATAAGTAACCACGTATGAATACTCTGGGGAAATTAAGTGACAAAAGGAGTACTTCATGCATTCTCAAAATGATGAGTCCATGTTTGGGTTTATCTCTTTCAAATCTTTGCATCTACATGAAACCAAAGGATTTGGTTTAAAGAAATAGTCCAAAAGGATTCTGGCTGAGAAACAAAATGGGGATTTTCCTGGAAACATACATCAGCAATTTTACCATTTATACCGACATCCACCCCCCACCCCTGCCAATATAGAAAATGTTTTTATTAAATAATATGCACAGAGGTTCACTGCATTTATTTTTGGCATCTCTGTTCCATACATAATGACCAAAAATGCACTGCCAAACTCTCTGTTGACTTGTATAGCTGTAGTGTTACAGATTTGAAAACCATTGAAAGAGAAAACTGCCTGTGAATTCAAACTAAGTTGGGGGGGGAGTTTCAACAGCTTTTTTCTTCAGCCCCCAAATCCAGGTCCTTTCTTGACCTGTGAGTATTTATCCCTCCTGCAAATGTGGTAAGTATGACAAATAAAATAAATCCTGGTCCTTCCACACAGCATGGCTAGAAATCAAGTGAGAGTCATCACAATGTGGTGGCATGCATCAAAACTGAGATCAAAGCTAAGAAATGGCAATGTTCGTGAAAGACTGGCTAAGAAAAGCCCTTTCTGAGGCTTCCTGAGGACTCTTAAGTCCCTTTTAGTACAGAAAGCCAGTTGCTCTTGAGCAGTAGAACTGTCTGTGATGTGTGTCTGCCTCTCTCCCACCAGCTACAGCAGCTTTCACACTATGACCCACCTGAGTTCATGCTCATTGGTAACATCTCTGAATGTCCTAGTGTCCCTCTTTTCTTGCCTTCCCCCTTCCCAGCTGACAGACCCATAGACCCATGTGCTACATATGTTGATGAGCCAGGCAGAAGACACATGTGGAGGGGCAAGCTGGAATGTCAGAGCAGACACTTTGGAGTTCACTTCATAGCTTTTGCATAGGTGGAGGCAGTGAGAGGAGAGGAGAGGAATAGATTAGACCATCTGGAGTATTCGACCCTTAATCGTCCATTGATCATTACAAAGCATGAAAAAACATTATATTTTATGACAATGCTTTATTGAAGTTCGCTGAGGTTAATTTCAAGAGGTATTGAGAGTGGAGGGTAGGAGATCAAAGACAGACAGATACACTCATGGTCAGAATTTTGCAGGAAATAAGGCCAAAAAGAATTAGGGTGATAGAAATAACAGAAAGGTGGAGAGGGGTAGAGAAAGGAACAAGGCAAGTTCCTGAAAGTAAAGGCAGAAACACAAGTATGAGAAATGGTCTTTGTATAGCAAAAGAGAACAAGAAGTGGCTGGAAGCAAACAGGAGGGCAGGGTATGGCAATGTTCAGATCAGAAACATTCCTGAAAGGTTTCCTGCTAGAGATGTAATGTAGGTATTTTTTAAGAATTGCTTTCTGAAACTCTGCGCTCCTGCCTGATCAAGAAAGGAGTTCAGATTTGGTAGGAAGAAGAACAGAGTAGGCACCAGACCCGTCTGAAAGACTGGTATTTACACAGTCAGAAGGGAATCAGGAGAGCTCAGGGTGGAATGCAGCGTGCCTTGTGCTCCCATACAGTACCACACTGTCTGAGCTCTACAGTGTTTCTCACAGCCAATGGAAAAGACCTTCCCCGCCCCCCCCAACCCCCCGCTTTTAAGTACTGTTCTGAGCAAGTGGTAAGACATATAGCAAGACAAGATGCAGACACATGAATCTCTCTACCTTCCAAATTTCTGTTCAGTCTAGATAGTGATTTTCTGAATAACCACAACTGGCCCATTCTTCACCCAAATTTTCAAATTTAAAGCAGCATTTTCAGTGGTTTCAGTCCTAGTTTAGACTGAAAAGAGATTTAATATTAGAAAAAAAATGTAAAATGAAGGGACTACATCATATTTGCAAAGAGTAAGACTCCACATGAGAGCTATCATAAAGCATGAGCCATTACAAATTTACTCTGCCTATATTTCTCATCATTCCTTGCAATATTTAACATAATATTTAACTGATAGTAAGACACTTACATGGCTTGCTTACCTGACCCCAACTATCTGACATTCCTGTAGGGCATCACCAGATACAGGGTGAAAGACTGCACTGAACAGCCCTAGTTGTGGTTATGCCCTGTCCATGCATGCTGCATACGACCCATGAGCTTGGGTTGTCCTACAAGGTAAAGCAGGAAGAAGTGTCCACCTGGGATGTCTCATAGAAGACACACTCAGAAATGTGTGTAAATATGGACTGTAAAGAAATAAAAAGTGCAGAAGTTAAAATTATTGGCATACACTTCTGATCAGAAGACTACCAAGGCAGTGTAGTCTTGGGGAAGTAAAAGGCATCTTTGTGATCCTACAAATGAAATTCCAGTGATGAGAGCTCTCTCATCATAACATAGCATTAGGTGGTAGCCATTAAAGTAATAGCATGGGAAAGTAAGACCATTGTTTTGTCCCATTTTGCATGGCCAGCAAAACTGGGTGGGCATTGAAAAAGAAATACATTTCACCTTGCTTTGATATGTCCAACCTGCCTGTTGTTCCAGCACAAATGCCTTCTCTAGGAGGAAATATGACTGAATTCTTCCTAAAATTTGAAGGCAAATTTTCCCTTACAGGGCTAGAAAGTTCAATGTGGAAAGAAATCCAGCTCATAACTTACTTAGTCTACCTGCTCAGCAGCACCTGTTGGTTTAAAAATAAATGATAGTTATCATTTATTATAAGGCAAAATATTATATCTCATTAGCAACCGGCTGTTTATTTCACTCTCAGGGGGGTTTATAAAACTTTTTCAGTGGTTTCATACACTGTTAAGTAGCCTATGCCTCAGAAATTAAAAAATATTTCCATCTTCCAGAGCAAATGTAGCTTTTAGCCCTAATATTTATTCATAATGAATTAATGATATTAAATAACCAACCCTAAATGACTCACTAAGATAATGAGAGGTATTAGGTACTTAGGATGATGGAGGCACTTAGGTAATGAAGTGAAAGAACCTAGACAGATGGAAAAATAGATTTGATTTTCAAAACTAGCGGTTTGTGAAGAGTGTTTTTCTAAATAAGAAGTGCAAGTCAGTATGTAAAAACAGCAATGGAAAGGGAATTCGGTCCAAATTATGCAAAAAGCCTCACTCTTCAATATTTGCTAGTTCTCAACCCTGCCTTTCTGGCCTTTACTTTTAGAACAAGGCTTCTTTAACTCCTGCTGATGCAATAACTAAAAGCAGAGCTCAGCCTTCAATGCCCAGTATTAAACCTGTGCTGTGCTGCTAATGTACTCCATTGTATGGCACTGCAAACAGTAGAGCCCTCATACAGTAAGCACCCTTATATGAAATGATTCCATTATCAGATACATGTCACAGAGGATTTCCTCCTATGTAAAACATTGACACAAATTGCTGAGCTACAAGATTTACCTATTTACTGTGCCAGATTTTTCACAGGATTTTACCTTCTTGCACACAAGCATTACATTACAAGCCTATTTCTGTACAAAGAAAATTCATTTTAAAAAAATTACAAAAAAATCAACATAGCACTTATTCTGTCAAGAACCGTTTTTCTTTGAGTGGGAATTTCTTGAGCAGATTTGGCTGAATATGGTGTGTTATGTATGACCTCTGGAATAAAATGAAAAGCCTGTGGGACAATACTAGATTTTGGCAGGATACTGTTGTCGCTTTTCAGTTTTCACTTCAACCACTGGCCAAGTGCCACACCACAGCCTTGTTCTAACAGCATAAGTCACACCACAGCCATCACAATCCCATGTACTGAATACACTATACCAACCACTACCTACTCTGAAATAAAACATTACCTGTCAACTCTTGCTGCACATTCCTCATAGACTAATAGTTGAGGTGTTATGTATGTGCAAGTTGTAGATGCCTCTGAATTATTCATGTAGTTCCACTTTTGCACCCTATGCCAGATGCTTTCTATTCCCAGTTCACCTTTTAGACTTAGTAGGTTTTACTGGACACATGATCTGTTGTAAAGAACTATGAATAAAGAAAAAACAATTTCATATATTTAAGCGTCAATTTTTGGCTTGTCTTACATGTTGCCTGTTCATCTGGGTAACTAGCAACTTCCAAAAATATCACCTCAAAGTTCTGAATCTAGCATCCGCTACACAGGCATGGAAAACCCATCTTTAAAAATTCTTAACAGTCTTTGATCTGAAAATTATAGAACTATACCACAGAACACACCCTGTCTCTGTTTGCTACTGTTTCTGAAGTCATTGGGCTAAAAATAGAAAGGAAATTCTGAGTTACTGTGGACCAAGTCCTGAGGACCTTACTCAGGTTTTACTCAGACCCAGATCACATTTAATTTCCCTTGAATGGACCAGAGCTAGCCAGCTTTTGTTAAATCAGAGTGAAGATCACAGGATTTTCCTAGTTATTCACTTGATTTTCACTTCCTCATTGTGCTCAATCACACATTAAAGAAATCACATCCTACATAAAAATAACAACATTCGTGTTTCCTAATCCATTAAATACAGTGGTACTTTGTTTGCTTGCTTATACCTAGAAGAGGTTAGCAGTTTTCAGATAAATAGTTTTGATAAAAAAGCTGAGTAAGCAAGCTCAAAAATTCATTCACAGTCTCTCAGCGTTTCTGGAAGTGGAATTTTCTTGACCTTGTGTCAGGTGTGTGTGTACCATGAACCCAGAGGGCTGCAGGTAACTGGTCGAGATCTGCAGCTAAAGAACAGCAGCTCTCAGCTACAAAATTCAGGATTGGGTAGCCACACCAAAATATCTGTTATTTTCCTTGTCATTCTAAGACAAGATCTGTCATCCTACCTG
Organism: Falco biarmicus; assembly: GCF_023638135.1. Taxonomy (NCBI): domain Eukaryota; kingdom Metazoa; phylum Chordata; class Aves; order Falconiformes; family Falconidae; genus Falco; species Falco biarmicus. The sequence continues at coordinate 47,536,941 of NC_079289.1, read as the reverse complement.
AACAATGACCAGAGGAAGGGATCAGGCAAGGGTTTGTCCTGAAACTCCTAGGAATTCTGTCAGTGCCACATTCAGTATATTTGCTCTTCTTTCACGCTTTGCTGAAAATGATAGCATGTGTCATTGATGACTTGCAGACATTTGTTAAATTAATTCCTGAATAATAATTGATAAATGAATAAATGAAGCTGTGGGTAGGACTCTAGCATATGGCAGGTGTCCAGGTGTCACATGAGAAAGATGTACAAACAGATGAGGATGAAGGTGGTGAAGATTTAAAAAAGAGAAGGGTTTTTGTCTTAGTATTGCAGAAGAAAATTATGAACTCGAAAGCTTCACATTCAGCAGAAGGAATTGATGGAAGTTACTGGAGAGACAGCAACAGGGAGGAAGGTCAAAGTTCAGTGTGCAAAGTATCAAATACAAATCAAAGATATGATCAGATAAGAAGAGAATATCTCTGTATGATTGATTTTTAATATTGGAAAATAATAATGAGGTGGTACACCGTGTGTTTTTGGAGGTTACAGTACCAGATGAATCAGGGATCCATTAATTATTCTGTCATGACTGATCACGTTCTAAAGTGTGGCAAAGATAATAATTGTTTCTCATACTGCAAAAAAAAGAGTAATGGTAGCAATGAGCCATACTATCTATTGCGTAGTAAAGTTTTATGCCAGCAAAGTTTCAATAAAGTCCAGTTGCACTGGTATAAAACTTGTGTAAGGTGTTGAAAGTCATACCTGATACATCTACCCCTCTTGTATGAAAATCAATATTAGCAAGGTGTTCCAGACGTTATAGTGCCTGTACAAGCTGCTTTTCTTGGACCACTCTCGGGCTGCACAGGTTCACTGCAAAGGAGGAGGGGAGTGACTGTTCAGATCCGCCTCAAGGCCTGGACTCTGTTCCCCAGTCAGCACCATGCTCTGATTTACAACCTGGTCCAGGAATCCTACTTACAATGCAGCTATATCAACACCTGCATCCTGGGGAAAACAAATATTTTTTAAGGTGAGATTGTTGGGTACAAATAAGCTGCAAAGCATAAAGCTGGCTTGGAGCCAGGCCCAACAAGGGCATTAGGCACTGCAGTGCTCAGTGTTGCTAGTTCCAGAATGAACTATTAAAGGGATCATTAAAACGATATGTAAAATCAGCCTGTTACTGTGAGGTGCTAAGTGCTTCCATTGAAAAGCTTTAAGGGAGCTGAGCCTTCTCTGCATCTTACAAGATTGGACCCATATTTTCTAAAAACGTGATGAAATGATGCATTTTTATTTTACATCTTGACAAATCAATTTCCTGAATTAGTGGTGAGTTCACAGAAGGGGCAGCACATGTTGCATTCCATTAAAAAAAATTTACTAACCATTTTTCTTTTTCTTTTTAGCTGGTGTATATGGTGTGCTGTGAACATTGAAAATTAATGTTAATTTATTTATCATTAAAAATAAGGAAATGAGACTGAGCAGCCTGGAGAGAAAGTCTGGAAAGTGTGAAAGTATGTTCTGTATTCATTACTTTCTATAGGTACTATTTTTGTTTCACTCGATAATCTCAAAGGGACACCAAATAAATTGGGGGTGACTGAGCTATTAAAATTGCTTATTTAATGGCTTCTCTCTTACTAGGGGGAAAACTTTTCAGTCTGTTTAGACTGAAACAATCTAGGTGGAAAAAATCTGGTCCCGTAGATTTGTTTTGGCGCCAGTTACAAAACCTTCTGCCTCAGCTGTTTCATTTTGATCTTATTTAGTTACACTTTCATCAAGATGAACACGACAACTTCAGTGGATCATCTCTGGACACAATACAGATGAAAATGTAGTTAACCTTGTACGCAAAATTATTTCAGGCTCAATGGTCGTCTATCAGATAGGTATCTAACTTGGTTTGGTTTCTACCATAATCCAAAGAGTGATCATGCCACCAAAGTAAACATTCACTTAAATATTTCCCTCCTTAGGGAGATTATTTGGTGTCTTTTTACCAACAAAAATGCCTAAGGTGGTTTGGAAAAAGGGCTTGGAGAAGCTCTTTACAGAGATGCTAATACAGGGTGAAAGTAGGCTCACTGCAGAGTGAGGAAAGACAAGGAGAAGACAAGCCACATTTTCAGCACAGGGGAAGTCAATGAAAGGGACCCTAGGAAACAAGAGGCACAGCTGGAAAAGAAAGTGCAGCTAGAGGCCTGGAGAGGGGAGAAGCTCCTCATGTTTTTGGCCTGGAGGAATGGGGAAATAAAGCACGTAGTTTTGTCTTGCTGCAAGCTCCCCATTATAAGTATGATGGACTTTGGAATTCTGACCCTTTTGAGGTAAGAGGGTTAAGACTTCCCAGTGACCTCACTTGCTTCTCCAATACCTGAAGCAGAGCTTTTCTTCTGGCTTAGCTGGTGCATAATCAGTCACTGTATTTGGGGAATAGGTGGATCCTACCTTGGGTTGCGTCTCATAAACTTACTGAAATCTCTGCAGTTATTGTGTCTTGTGCATACTTTATGCTTAGAAAAATCAGATTGGCTGTTTCAGAGAATCCCAAATACGACCGCTAGACTTTCATTAGCCAAAGAACATGGATTTTACTAGGTGCCAACTAACAGGATGACTGAGTAGTTCCACTGAAAGATCAAACAAAACTAAATACTTAATATGCTTCTTTTGATATGCTGGGTTTCCCAATATGCAAAAACAGAAAGTGGAACAATTTTTCATATTGCTGCAATTCCTATAATCATTCTTCTATAGTTTGCCGTTTCAAGTATAGCCAGATTATCTCTTCAAATATAACAAGTAATCTGAATACAATATATAACGTCAGCTTTCCAAGCTAAAGTGAATGGAATTGTAAACTTCAGGAATTTTCCAGACCAGAAAGACAGGATGGAAATACAACACTGAAATCTGAGAAAGTTAATAAGGTTTAGCTCAGTAGGAAATATTTGATTACCATAGGGAGGTTTAAAATCACATCAGAAAAATAGAAGTGCAGGAATCATTTCTCTTTTCAAAAATATGTCACAGTCAGTAGTCATGAAAAAGATGATTAATTGCAGGATTCTATGCCTAAGTTGTAGGTGTTTAACTGCAAGCATGTGCTTACGTGCTTTTCCAAATAGAAGTGTATTTAAGCAAGTACTGAAGTACTGAACTAGAGCCTTAAAGGCCTAAAAGGACACTCCCTCAGGCCTGGATTCACCTACCTACCTTCAACCACTTAGCTGAGATATACCTAAAAGAGGAGCCTTGTCATCCTACTCTCTCTATGGGGAGATTTACTGAATATAGATGGAGTTTAGGGCAAACTAGCCTCCACAGTGAAATTCTTAGGTTCAGTGGGATGAATCCAGCCTGATCCTGAACTGAATCTAATCTAAATGAATGGCCTTTTTGCTTTCAAGCCACCTCATTAGGAAATGTAGGAGGAGAAAGGCAAAGTCTGCAGTATGCCATGAAATCACCTAACAAATATGAAAGCAGCAGAAGGAGGAGGCAGTCCCCAACAGTTCAAGCATTTGTCTGGGAAATGAGAAAACAGGAATAAAATTCTGCCTGAGGGGATTCAAAACTTCCTGCTTTTTATTTCCCAGAAGACAGTCTTAGACACTGCAGCAAAGGCTACGGTAAGCCAGATAAAGCCACAACACATTCTTCCTTGCAAAGCTATGTCATTGTTCGGAGAAAAATTCAATGTTTATAGGTCAAAGAGAAAACAGAGATCTTGTTATTGTGTTGTTTTGTGTTCGGAACAGTCCTCTATAAGGGAAGCTGTGAGTTCTCATTCTTGCTGGCCATGCTCACTATGCATTTCAAAATTTAGTGAGTCTTTAATGGAAAATTAGTTCCTTTCTACTAGGGTTGGAAGCACTGATGCCCTGAATTATGCATTCAATCCACCTGTTGGTCACATGTTGTACATTTTTTTAATTGTAACATTTAACAAAAGGGTTTGTACTGAAATGTGACTTAGCTGCCTACATGTAAAACTACAAAACTAAAAGTCACATAAGCTGCAAATGGAAATTTTCATGTTTGATTGGGTTAAAAGCTACATCCTTTGTAAATCTGGTTACTCATTATCATATGGTTATCATATGTTAAAGCAATAAGAAATTAACAAAATGCACCATGTGAATGCTGGAATAGTGCAGCAGTCGGAAGGTGTGTAAAACTTGTAGCTCTCTGGAAAACTGGCATATAGTTGAATCAAGTTGAGACAGACCATTCATCCTGTCTCTGAGATATAAGTGACAGTCAAGACAATAAAATTCAGAAAACAGCTTATTTTTACAACAGCTGATTCTGATGCACTTGGTTTTAATAGTTTTCCATCTGCTAAGGCTAGTCAGTAAAACGTAATAAGAAATCTAAGATTCACAGAAACATGAATTTATCTGAGAGAGGATGCAGGAGAAGGGCAAAACCATAGCAATTTGTGACTGCTCTGAGGTTAAAAAGCTTGCAATATTAACAGACAACATGCTGATAGAAAACAGGTCACAGAAATCTGGAAGAAAGGAGGGAGGGGGGAAGAAAAATCCATGTGAGGAATCTAGAAGTCATTATTAACAAAACAGTTGGAGTTTGACAGATGGCAAAATCTCTGAGTTGAGAATGAAATTTACTGAAGGTGGACATTATCTAACATTTCAGTGAAAGGTTTCAAACCACTGTAAGAAAGGGGACAAGGAATAGGAAAAGTCCCAGCAAAACTGGGAATACAGTTGAAAAAGCCAAAAATTCAGCAACTCATATGCAGAGGAAAGATCTTCTTAAGACAGACTGTGTTGTTTATTGCTCTGGGAGTCATACAAAAAAGAACCACTAGGGTGTATATATTTGCTAGCCCTTCAGACTAAAATAAAGACAAATCTCTGCCTATCTTTTGATCTGAGGAATTAGATATAACAATTTCCCTCTACCTATGAGAGGAGACATATTGGGGATCAAGGATAATGCCAAATAGCTTTCAACAGGGTGCCCTAAGAAAAACAGAAGATATTTGTTCACACTCAACAGTCCCTTTGAGAAATATTGTTTCTGCAGACTGCCATTTGGGTTGTTTCCAGCCCCTGAGGGGTTTGACTTCAAAATGTAACAACAATTTTTTGTTGGTATGGAGGATACAAAAGGCTATAAAGATGATGTTTAACTATGGGAAGAAAAGGTTGTATAGCATAACCAGAAGCTTTGGGAAAAAATGGAACAGCTGGGATAAATCTGAACAAGTAGAAATGTAACTTCTCACTGAAGATGGTAATATATGTGGGTGAGACGTGAGAAAGTGTTCAGGTAGTCACATCAAAGTTAAGGCCATCAGTAGCAGGCATGTCTTAATACATGTGAAACTGGTACAAAATTCTTTGAAATTATGATCTATGTAAACACACTTAGTCTAACAGCCTAAACTGACTACTTGGGCATGTTACAGTGCAAAGCTACCAACAGACACGGGAAACTAAGGCAAAGAGGCCCTGATCCTGAAATATTATCGCATGATGAGCAACACTAAGTTCTTAGAAGATGCTTCAAGCGGGCAGTTGGCTTGGTCTTCATATAACAGCACATCTGAAACTGGCAGCCTGTATTTTATTCATCACAGATGCTATCAAAGAACAATTATTCATCTGCTCAAACAGAAGTGGCTTTAGCCCTGGTTAGTGTTATAAAAAGTTTCATGCTTTTATTTATGTGAAGACATTAATAACTAAAACTGCCCATAAAGTTGCCCTCAAGGCCAAAAAGCATCCCAAAAATACCCACCACACAGGAAATATTCTTTCGGTTACAAATGGCTGATTTGTAAAATAATATGACAGCCACAGGCACACTTTCTAGAGCACTCAACAAAAGTGATAGGATCAACATTCAGCAAGAAATTGTTTATTCATCTCTTTATTTGAAAGTGTGAGGTCTCTATTTGAAATTGAAACAAGGTCACTGGTGACTTGACAGTACCTGAACGACAATTATGGCAAAAGACACATATCCTGTATCACAAAATATTACTTGGTATCCAAAACAAACTTTGTGACAATAGTGCTGTCATTGAGGGGAAAAATGAACATGAACAGGAGTAGTGACCAGAGAGATGTCTTGCAGTCTTAAGAAGTTGACACCCTAGACAGATACGAACCATGGGCAAACAGTGCCTGTTTTCCACCTATGTGAAGGGTGAAAACTAATGTACCTGGCAAGCAATGATCCCAAAAGTTGAGGGATTAGAGTCACAAGACATGAAAGCAAAACCCCAAAACTAGTGTCACCTTCTGAATGCAATGGTCTTTATTCCTTGGGGAGCCTCAGTGAACCTAGACTGCCTCACAGAGCAATTGAACTTCCTCAGTAAGTTTAATTATTTGGTTGATTATTGGTATGCACCAAGGTGTGTTAAGTAATGCTGTTTTCCAACTGATGTTATCCTGCACCTTGATGTAGCAGACACCAGATCTTTAAAAAAGTGTGAATGGAGTACTGTGAAGCTCTCAGCATTGTTTGTCAAAGGCAGTTAGACCAAGATACAGAATAAATGGGTTTTATGAAACCTTCAAGACATAAGTTAAGAATAGTTTCCCAACAATTCACTGTGTGCCAGTGGATGTGAAGACATTACACAGGCAGGAGGAGGTCTGAAGCCTGGTGCGATCATGAGATGTCTTCATAGTGTCTCCAGTGGGCTATGATCAGAAGAACTTTCTGCAGGGACCCATATTCACCTCCATCCTCCTTGGTACTGCCCAGAACTTACTCCTTATTGTGGCCACTGATGCTGGTGGATATGTAGCTCTATTACACAATGCACAGCTGGAGTGCCAGCAGCTCTGGCAGCTGCATCTCTAATAACACTTCCACATGCCTCTGTGCAGCTTCAGTAAATAAACCTGCCAACATGCAAGAGATATTAAAAAAAAACAAAAAAACAAAAAACAAAAAAACAAAAACCCACAACAATTTTGTATTTAGATATTGTGATGGCGTTAAAAATGAGTTCATTTGCCCTTCACTCCCTCTAACACCAGCAACATACACACCTGAAACATAGCGCTTCCCAATTTCCAGGCTTGGGGCTATTGTGGCAGATAGTACCTGCCAAAACTCCTTTCAGAGGAATTGGAGGGTCACTAGAAGCACTTTGTGCAATGCCCCCTTTTTCCCTTAAAGCTGATCCATAGCCCTAAGCTACCTGGTTTGCAAATTATGCTGGGATAGTCTGAGGAGTTTGTCTCTCTGATCTGCTTTGTTTTAAAGATTAAGCACTATACTCTATTTTGCTTGGGCCCTCTGTATGTGAGGGGTATGTAGGTAAGGGGAAAAAGATCATATTAAAGGAAGTGAATACATCAATCAGAAATTAATTAATATGACCTGTAAAGCGAAACTTTACCGAAAGCACAGGAGTATCAAATCCTTAGTTGACTGGTTTTTTTGTCCTTGTTGTCTATCACTTCATCAGAGCTAAGTGGAAGCTGGCAAAGACAAACAATTGTTTGGGTATAAACATAACTCCAGTTATTACCATTTTAATTTATTTGGTATCTAGCATGTTACAGCTGTATGTATTCTTTGTGAACCAGGCGTCCATACAGGAAAAAGGAGGCAGAGAGGGTTGCAATTCCTAAGGCTACAGGCATTTTAAGAATAAAAGGCTTAACTTTTCAGACTTTATGTATTCCAAAACCCTCCACAAACAAACACAGCTAAAACTGTAGCACAAATACTTTTACTTCCTCTCAGCTTTATATTAGAGCTTTAGCTTATATGTTCAGGAAACATTTGCTCAAGTTTGATTCAAATATTCCTTCAGAAACTTTTTAATAATCTAATGAAATCTTAAGAGGAGGAGGTGGGCAGGCTATCCCTGTTGTTAAAAAACACCCTTTGTGTGGAATTTGGATGAGTCCTCCCCAGAAGTACAGTATGCAATAAAGATAAGAAGGACTGCACCTTGCAGATCCGTGGGGCTGTATGAAAGAGGCTGCACCAGTTACCAGCTGTCTGCTTCAGTCCCTTTCTGGAGGACAGCTGGAAATGCATTCTCCAGAGATTGCATCTGGCTGGATTCCCCTGCACTCAAATCCCATTGATCTGGTTCCGTTCTAGCCCTCTGTACTCACAGTTCAAAGAACAGCGAGGCCTGTAAAGAAATTACTGCCATATTGTTCAATCGGCCACAGTGAGCAATATATAGGATTATAATTAGGAACACATTAAGGGAAACAGCTCAGTGGAGATAAGCTGTTTGACTGCATACGCTTTTTGATGAGGGCTTAGTGCCAATCCCAGAATAAAAAAGATTAAATGTTTGTTACCAGTCCTTTTGAACTGCTGGCAGAACATGTGGTAAAGCATTTCTGATTCAAATTAAAAGCATCCTAGGATAAAAATAACCCTGTTCTGTTAGACCTTTCCAAGTGAAACCATTTGTAGGCTGATTTATTGTCTTTTCCTTCACCTCCTTCCACCAGTGTGATTAACATATGCATTTCTGAATCACATGTAAGCCTGGACAGGTATTTGTCTCGTTACACATCTGTGTAACAAATGGCAATACAAATTGTATACAGAACAGATGTAGATTTTCAAAGTCCCAGCAAATTGTATTTGACCAAGCACATAGATAAAAATTTTATTGTAATTTATTGGGTTTTTTCCAGTGGAGTCAGTCCTGTGAGGAATCATCCGTCCGCAGGTCACAGTACTGATGCAGACCCCATTGCAGATAAAGCAGACAGGTTTATAATCATAGAAAAACCTGTAGGAAGTGAAACATAGCCAAAGAAGAAAGCAAATCTCTGTTAATATCCTTGTGAAATGTTTAAGACTGCACTCTGTGGTGTCTAATTTATGTATCTGGGAGATGTTGGGTTTAGGACTCTTTTTTTCTGTCTCTAGATTTTGAACTGGCACCAAGTATACCAGAGAGACTGGAATTTGACAGATTCATGCTATAGTCATGGAACCTCCCACACTGAGATAGGTTTATGATGTTATTGCATGTAAATTACCAGAGCTTAGGGAAAGAGCTATGTTCTCACCCACATGCCCCTATATGCAGAAATACCATTTTTTACATCCCTTTTAAGGTCCATTTTTAGTGAGATGGTTAAAGATATGCAACTGGATAGATACTGACTGCCTTGAGCAGGAAATAGACATGCTAACATTACAGAAATATCCACAACAGACTCTTCAGGTCCATCATAGAAACAGAGGTTAAAAAAAAAAAAAACAAACCAAAAAAACCAAAACACAACAAAAAACCCAGGAAATTTGTAACAAGCAGATGGATTTAAGAGACTAAAACCATAAAGTGATCTTACATTCAGAGCAGTATTTCTTCTTTGGGGAAATCCTGTCTAATAATACTAAATGCTTTTAAGCAGTACTATTTTTACATGTGGAGCTTCATATAATTGCCTCAGTTCTCATCTACTCAGGATTTAGAGAATTTGTACTGTTTAACATACCGTAGGAGCACATTTATACCAAGTGAAGAACAGTCATTTCACACACAATGAAGTCAGGAAACAGCAGCCTGTTGTGAGGACAGCTTTCCAGGCAGCTGCCGATCCAAATTACCGACTCCTTTTGTCCTGGAGGAATCCCATGTGGCATGTCTGTAGATAGATAGAAGTCACTCTCAGGTTAAGACAGGCATCCTATTCTTCATGCTGAGTCCTTACGTGTTGTGCCATACCGGAGAGATATTTATAAAGCTTCTGTTTGCCCCGCTTGCCCTGCCGCTATGCATGCAGCCCTTGCCTATTCCTCAAAGGTGACTCACTTTTAGCTTCAGCTACAGCATTCCCAGCTCTGACAGACCCAGCTCCTACTCATTCTTTTCTCAAGGAAAACCCAAATGAATTCATTCCAAGATTTCACTGAGGGGATGTAGTCAAAGGAGTGCAGGAACTGGCACACATTTTCTGAAGTCTGCCAAGTGCTTTGAAATGACTGATTGAAAGTTGCAGTAGAGGACATGAAATTATTAAAGATGTGAAAGAAAATATAGGAGACCTAGACTGAAAAGAAGATGGTCACATTAATGAAATATTTACTGTAGTAGATGCTTGTGGTAATCATATTCAAGCTTTAGGCCATAGCTCTTGTTAATTGCTGGCAGAGATGGTGCCAAACTTGGTCAGAAACTCCAGAGCAACAGAACAGGGTGTATCAGGTTGGGGTCTGGCCTAGGTCCCAAACAAAGAAAGACCACTTTGGTAGCCGAATTCAGGAATTGAGACTCATCCTTCCAACAGCATCTTTAAATCCCGGGCCAAGAGGCATTTTTTTGCCTGGAGGTTGGGTCCTGATTCTCCACTTCCTGCTTCTGTCTTTTTGAAATAAAGCCTTTGTTACATGCCCCCCAGGTTTACCCACATAGTTCCTTTGAAGGTACAAACAACCCAGGCTGCTGTTCTTCTCAAAAGCGTGTGTCTGCTGGGAAGCGTGAAGAAAAATAATCAACCAGACTCACTGATGCTGATTTGATTTACCTGACATCCTAGTGTTATTCATGTTTTGGGGACTAGTATGATCAGAAAGGAATGTAGTAAACAAGTATTACAAAACAGTTCACATGCCCCATATGCAGAATCACAGTAAAAGGAATCAGGAAGATCAAATTCAACAACCAGCAGTAACGTTGCTGCAATGGTAACATGGAAGGAGATGATGATAACAAAAACTTTGGATGTGACTCTTATGAAAATAATTTAAAAAAAACCTCAAAAAACAGAAAAAAAGTGGAGATTGAAATCTCTGAGAAGGAGAACATATAGTTCATAGTTACATAGCTAGCAATAACCCAGTAAAGCTGTTTGAAAATGACTTTTAAAAGTTTGAATTTTTCTTTGTTTTGAGAATTTTTTTAACGAAGGTGGGGAGTAGCTTTACAGCAGAGAGAAGAAAATAAATCTTTGATTTAAGAATGCAAAGATGTTCTTTAAAAATTAAAATTGATTTGCTATGTCCAATGCTAAGCCACCAACAATAAAACCATAAATTAATTTTCTTCTCAGGTAGACAGCAGAAAGCTCACATTGCAATGTTACAGCTGGAAATTTAAATAATGATTCATTTTTATAAAAAAATATCTTGACTGAATTTTTAAACCAGAAATTAATATTTTTTCATCTGCTCATTCTTTTTTTGCACCTCTCTGAAATCCTTTCTTTCTGTCCTTTCCACCAAGGAAAAGTATCCCAAAATAAGAACTCTGTGTCTTCATTCTCTATTTGAGAAGGCTTGGCACTCCTCCCATTTTTCAGAGAACCAGCCAAAAAGCAAAATAAAACACCTTCAAAGCAACCACATCACACAGTTTGTTCTCTTGACTTCTAAAGTAGAAGATACATACCTACCTACATGAGGAGCCTGATTATCCATTGCCTTGCTTACATACATACTCACAAACTAACCCAAAGGAATTGCAAGATGAGCACTAAATAACACCAGTTCAGGTTCCCATCTGGCACCCACCTTTCCAAAGGAATAAAGAACTGTAGATCTGCAAAAATAAATGTGTAACTTCACAAGTGTTACCTTGACAAATGTCGTTACTGTCCCCCAGACTCTCCCTACCACTCATTTCCATCCTGCAATCTTCCCTTCAGCATAACACCCCTATGGCCCTGAGTGCACATAGCCCACCCCCTGAGCAGCTCTTCCCACAGACTCAAGAACCAGACCACCTGCGGGGCTGGTACAGGCATAAAGTGCCGCAGCTGGGACTGGGGAATGAGGCTACATTAAGCCTGGTACTGGCTGTCCTGCTTTTGGATGCAAGGTGACTCCTCTTTATCCTAAGAGAGTCTTTGTATTGGGATCTCTGGATCTTCCAGTGACTAATCCTAGCCAAAGGACAGCTTTCATGAGTGGTGGTCTCCCCAAAGGCTATTTTTATAAAAGAGAGGTGATGGAAGTGTCTCCCATTCCATTTCTATCATCCTGCAGTGCCAATGGAGTTTGCCAGCTGAGGATGAATTGCATTTAGACAGTTGTTTCGGAAGCTGTGGGCAACACTGCTGGTTTACAAAGTAGATGGTAGTATGTATTCTATCATGTAACATGTATTAAACTCTGGTAAGTCAGCAAACAGACCTAAAAATATAAAGAACAAATGCTAGAAAAATCTAAAATGCTTGGAAACTGTACCTAGGAGTTTCGGCAAACAATTACAGATGTCAGTGTTTGTCTGGAGAGGCCTCACACTGGTTTTTCATAGTTTGATTTGAAAATTTTCTCATCAGCATTTCCTATCCTGTTTCTTAAGAGAGAATTTATAATTTTCATCCAAGTGTCCTTAGAGGTGTCACTGGGTTTGCCACAACAACTGAACCTCTGCTCAAGAGGGCTTCTGCTTTTTTTCATTGTTGCACAAACTGTGTGATCTCCACAAGTTTTCATTACCCTTAGGAAGCATGAGAGCCAACTATAACGTTGATCAGACCCTAAAATAGATGCAGCTGGAGAAAGGAGTTTAATCTGAGAAAACAGGGAGCACTTCTGAGCCAAGTCTGTATTACAGTTAATGTTGCTTTTGTTGCAAGGCAAAAGTGTGTTTAAAATAACATGACTGTCAAAGGAAATATTTACAGCCAAGGAGGACCTCGAGTGTCCAAGCAGGGACGTTATTTGCATATCTGCACACATAAATTTATTAGATGTACATTACACACAGAGTTACAGTTTTAGAACTCTCCTCACAAAAAGCCTCCATGAAAACCATGGGCACAAGCACATGCCTTTGGCCAGGTCTCCCTGCAGCTCCTGCCTGCCTGAGGCTGGTGGGCTCTCAGCAAAACCCAGGTTTTATTAGCTCCTCTCCAGAGCAATGAATGGCATCTTCCGTGGCACTTACCCAAGAAAAGTCTCGGGAGGCAGAGCATTTCTGAGATGCTGTGGCACGATTTCCTCTGTTTCCTGTTTGCTCCCAAATGCTACTAATTTACTGCAGGCTTACATCAGCATTGAACTACTTCCCTGTCAGCACTAGCTCAGATGCTCTAGCCAGTCAGTAAAGAAGCAAAGGCCACCTTCAGCCCTTCCTTCCCTGTCCACCATACCCCACTTGCTCTCTGTCCACCTGCTTGCAGCAGACCACTGACCAAGGGGCATCAATTCTTCTGCACCTGACTCTTTCACCTGGGTAATCCAAACCATCCTGCACCGAGTCCATGATGGATGTCATGGTAAACTTTTCCTTCATCTCAGGTGCTTGTGGAAAATCAGTGGAAGATGGTTTATACTATACAGTGTAACTAACTGTAGGAATTTACTGAAACATGAGGCCCTGAAGTAGAACTCTCAGTACATGTCACCCAGATCCAATTATCTGAATTTTTCCAGAAACAACCCCAAGACAGTATTGTTAAGTGAAGATACCCAGAATATGATAAATACGTAACTTTAAAAAATTGTGTTGAAGGAAAAAGTCCAACGCATCTGCAGGAAACGGTTCATATAACTTGGAGAAGCCTCAGCTTTGCTGAGGAGCAGTCTTGGCAAGGTTCAGAAGCTTTTCGTATTGTTGTTGGCAGGCCCCTGCCTACAACCATACCTTCAATTGCTGAGGTGCCACACTTCAGAAAGTTTTGTTATGGCTAATTAAGCAACAGGCAGAGCAAAGTTTGTTTATTCTTCATTTTACAGGAGCATTAATTGAGAAATAAGCAAGTGAGTTGAAACTACCAATTGGCTCAGCAGTTTCTCGTGATCTCAGAAAATTGCAAACAGTCTGTTCTCACTTCTCATTGACTTTGGCATTTTTTGTGTGAAACAGAGAGCATAGTATGTATTCCATATAAGGAATTTAAAATATTTAAAAGGAATAATTTATTTACTTGATATATGTTTCACATTAAAGTATATACTTTGCAGATGTCATTGTCACGGAATAATTCCTCCCAGAGTTTGGATCCATTGTCAGAATTTCTGTTTTTCTAAAAACATTCAGTGTTGTATTTACATTGTTGGTAATAGCACACAAAAACCGAGACTAGAGAGAAAACCTTATAATTACTCCATACCGGTGTCTACACATATATGTCTAGCTTTGAAGCAGATAATTCCATATCACATATGAAAGTCTTGGTTACATCAGAAAAACCTACCTCTAGTCTAAAATACTGTTTTGCTACAACGGGAATAGTAAGTGATCATTAAATTGTACAAAGATAAACACCTTTTCATAGTAAAGGAATAATATGATAGTAGCTGTTTAATTAAAATATATTCCATAAGGCTCATGAACTCTCCTGTTTTAATTATTCAGACAAGAAAAGGAGGCAGGTAGAGTATAGAAAGTTGACTGCACTAGAAAAATCCATTGGTTATTCTTACCATTTTCCTTATATCAGGACTCTCCGGCACAAGCTGTACTGAAAAGTAATTACAGCAGACACAGATACTTAGACCACATTATTTTTTTCCGATGTATCACATTATTCAGGAGCATGTTTCACTGTGATTTGTATTGTATACAGTACGGTACAGTGGAAATACTCTAAGGTTTCTCATCCTGGTTTCATTGGTGTACAGTTTTACCATTGAACAGATAAACTAAGATGCTGTAGCCATATTTCATTATGAAGAATTACTGTCCCTTATTATTCCTCTCAAACTTAGATATTCAGGATACATCTATAGTAGAAAACTGAACATCATTTGAACAGTTTTCTGGCACTGAAGCCGGCTGGCAAGGACCAGGGTGCATTTGTATTTTTAAACTCTTTTACCTTCAAAGACAAGGTGGCTACATTCACATTGCCTGCTAGGAATAGCTGCTGGCCTGTGTGTGCTCCCAAAGCATGCCAAAGAATTGTTTGGTGGAGTCCTAAGTGGAATAGACCAAAACCACACCATGGGCTGTTTAAATAATTGAATATTATATATGACTGAATTCCAGTACCCAGGAACATTCCCTGGCATTGCTTAATTTACCAGTAGAAACAAAAACCTCAAGGAATGATTCACCTAACCTAGCTGTACATGTCTTCGATCAGATGTCTTCACCTAAGCTAATCGCACTAAGTTACTTTCATTGCCAAAGAGTGAAGTAAATACTGTTAAAGAACAATACATTTCACATAATTTAACTGCTTGCATTATGATGAGATGAATCATTCTTTTTTCACCACACTGTTCGAAAGGACTCAGGTGACCAGTCCAAATGTAGATGTCCATCACAGATCAGATGTTTTTCTCCATGGGACCTCCAGTGAATCAAGCTTTAGTGTGTGGAGGTAGTACTACATTCTTTCTCAGCCTCCACCTTTCTCTCAGAAGCTTATGCTTGCATTTTTTGGGGGACAGAAACGTGATGAAAAGCAAAGCAGAAAGTCTTTTTGTTTGTTTTGCTACGTAATTACTACTAAATCTGTCTGGAAGTTACACAAAAGCCCAATATCCCTGTATTCCCCGTCAATCTATGACACTAGATGAGAAAAAAGATATTTTAACAGAGCAACTCAAACCTTTCCAAAGCTGCCCTCTTGCCTGAAAAACACATTACAAGCAATTAGGAAAGAGATTAGGGCTCAGGGGATGCCATTAAATCAATTTCCAACTGATAATGCAAAATCAGTGGCTGGTGATTGCTGGGAATCAACCTGATTCAGTTGTTGGGAATCCATGCTTTGAGTGATCAAGCTATTAAGTTTGCATTGTCAGCTCTCTTTGTGCAAGTCTCCTCAAACTTGTTCAAACAGCATGAATAGATTTTATGCATTATTTATCTTGCACTAAAGAGTAAAGTTTATGTAAACTTACAAAAAGAAATAATGACATTTTCTTTCCTCAAAAGCTTGCAAATTAAAGACAGGCAAAACCAGTGTCTGGCAAAAGGTAAGAGAATGTAACTGTAGATTTACTTGGATCAATACAGCACTAGAAGTACTTTTTTTAATGTGCTGGATTTAACACTATATTATTTCAACTTCATGTCTCTGTAAATCTGGTAAAATCCATGGAATTCAAATAGAAGAAAAAGAAACAAAAGAAACAAACCCTACAGTAATCAGTCTGTACCTGTACGTGTAAAAATCTCTACTTTCAAATGTGATCTGTGAGGGGATTACCCTTTCCAGAGTTACAAAGTTAAATGGGTTACTTTGATTTTAAAAAGTGTCAAACTTACACCTGCTACCAACTATCTTGCTTTAAGATGTCCTAAAAAACTTAGGCTGCATTGTTTCACTCATAAAGTTTTTGGAAAGAATGATCATTAAAGAATGAACCAAAAATATTATAAGTGGTAGTATAATAGCATAGCAAGAAAACAAAGCAGAAAAAACATTTTCTCACTATACGAACTTCATATCAGCTTTGCAGCAACCATATAAATGAGAATAATTTCTTACTGTATTTTTTTTCTCACAGGAATGTCTTAATACACTTTTTCAGTCAAGCTTATAACTTCGGGACAAAATCTGTATGTTCAAAGCTGGGTAGT
This sequence comes from Falco biarmicus, assembly GCF_023638135.1. Taxonomy (NCBI): domain Eukaryota; kingdom Metazoa; phylum Chordata; class Aves; order Falconiformes; family Falconidae; genus Falco; species Falco biarmicus. Next base: position 47,520,483 of record NC_079289.1, on the reverse strand, counting down.
GGTTTGGAACTTCCCTCACAGAACCACTTATGAGTGCTCAATTTTAAGACAACATGAGATGGAGACTATCTGAACACGTGTGTCGAGTTTTGTCTGGATTATGTCTGCAATAATCCTCATTGTATTTCTTAATTTACCTAGTTTATCTAAAATTATTGGCCCTAATGTTAATGCTATCCCTTCTGAATGACACAAAACAACTCACTCTTCTCTTTGTGTCACATTTATTTCGTGTTCAGCCTAAATCCCATTCTCACTGCTGAAAGACTTCATGTCTTACTCTCTCTTAAATCTTAGGGAATAATTTTCATAAAGCTCCAGGCCTGCTTTTTTGAAATAAAGACTCATCATCACTGTCTAGCCTGTGTATGCTTTTATATTTAATATTAACTAAAACAGAGCAGGATTCAAAGCTATCTGCTGTAATTAGAACTTCCATTATCTCTTTACCATGTGCCAAAACAAAACTGATAAAAGCATTATCCCCTGTTGGTTCAGTGCTAGTGAAGAAAATTTCCAGCCCTCAAACCCAGCTGTAGATCAAGATGCTATTAATATAAAGTACAAATATTTTTCAGAGTATTTACATGAAAGTAAGCTTCCCATAATAGTACGATTCTGCAATATTTCTATCTCTTAAACCATTAAGGAAACTTGTATCCATGTCTAAATCCAGCCTGAAGTCACATCGGATTTTTGACATAAAATGTCATCACCACTACATTTTCAGGGTGGGGTAGGGGGTGGATACGTTAGGTTTAAATTAGCTTAATCTTGAATTTGTAAAACTTGGTAGTAAAAGTTGCCAAAAGAGATAAGAGATATACAGTAGAGACTGAGAGATTTGTCCAACTTCCTTTTCCCTTTTTTTTTTTTTTTTTTTTTTTTGTAAAAAACTTCACAAGGAAAGGTAGTACTGTAGCATTTTCTGTTTCTACTTACTGGCCTGGCTCAAACCAGAAATTTAAAAAGTGACTACAGAACAAAAACCAGTCAAGAAAGGTTATGTCACCTTTTTTTTAATAACCAAAGTAGTGATTCATTGGAAACACACTTTGAGTTTCGCACAGTTAAGTCAGTTCTTCTTTTGTTTAAACTTATTTGCCCATTCCAGATTTGACAAAGACTCTGTCAGTAGTGCCGTCAAGGAAAGTGGTCTCTGGCAGGTTCAACTTTGGTGGTAAATTTAGTGGATAGAGTTTGCTAACAAAATCCAGCCTTCGCCAACCCACACTGACCACATGTGATGAGTTTCCAGTGAAACCCTTTAGCATGATGAATGCAGAGTGATGAGGGTTTTTCTACTCTTGTGAAGGCAAGAGGAAAACTCTTAGTGACAGGGGAATCTTGGGGACAGACTCGCCAACAACTGTGATTACAGAATTTAAAACTTCAGAAGTTAAGACACAGAACAAAAACAGTTGTTCTCTTGTTTAATTACCCAAGAGCATTTTGGGTTAAATTATGCCTCTAAAGCCATGCTTAAGCTTATTTTAAGTGTCCCTTCATTTTTTTATGTAAAATACCTTGCCAAACGGCGGCTGTGATTACATCTATTGTTGTACCGATACTTCCCATTATTGCAGCATTTTACTCATACAAACCAAACATGGAACTCCACGTTTGAGTACTTTAAGTGGTCAGCTATTAAAATGCACAGATATGTTCAAATAAAGTATAGATTTTCATGACAATAGGGATATTAATAATTTTTAATATGGTTCTAATGCTAGGAGAATGGCTCCCCTAGAGAAATGAAGCACTCGGGCTCCCTGACTATATTGAGACCCGATCTTTCTGCTCTACATGTGAAACAAGAATCCAGTAGAATTTCTCTCTGATACTGTCGTATGTTTGTCTTCAGACTGCTCATTTTGCATGCTGTTGGAAGTTTTTACACACTTGGGCAAATATAAAGTTATTATCACAGCTTGAATGGGAAATATCATAGGAAAGAGAGTTTTCATACTGCTTTGTATCAATATGACAGTGTGGTGATAACTGCAGACAGAAATATACCCTAAAGCTCATAAATATGTTATCTACAGTACATTTTTTCCTGCTTAGTTCTCATAATAACAGATTTTTGCTCTTTCTCCATCACATCATTTGGTTAAATTTTTTCCTGCATTTATATCCTGTCCTCCAGGTAAATACTTGCTAAACCTAAAATAATTCAAAATAGCTGAGCCACCTGCATCCAGGTAGCAGAAATCCTAGAGATACTGACTGAGGGATGTGGAAGGACCGCTCTGTGGCTCCAGCTTCATCCTTACTTTACCATGCCTGCTTAAATTCTGTTGCAGACAAATGGGATTATTCAGAGCTTAAAATCAGCCATGTGCTTAAGTACTTTGGGAAATCATAGCGTTGTCCATGGAACTCACTCCAGATATTAACAGCAGAGCTACAGATATCCCAGTTGGACAGTTTTTTAAGGTTTTACTGCATGAAAAAATATTCTATCTGACTGTTCTTCAATTTGGATTTGCAGGCAGAAGTTTTATAGCTCATCACTTGATGGGAATGTTAATGATGAGATAAAAATAAATCTTTTTTCCAGCTGCTGGAAAGAGTTGGATGTTTTGTATTAATCAGTCAAGTGTCAGTGTGAGGTGTACAATAAAAATAATAAATATGCTTCTCCAGCCATCTTGCCTTAGACATCTCTAGCACCTGTGCTGTTCTCTTAAGAGTTCACTGATTGAGGTCAGATCACTGGCATAGTTTTCTGTGGAGAAATATAAACAATTTTTTCTTTTTAAGTCTGAAAGCCTAATAGTGTGCACAGAGAAGAATCCAACCACAATCTCCTAATTGCTTAGAGATTTTGTTCTGAAACTGACGTCTCTATTTTCATTCATTCAATATTATACAGCCTTTTGAAACAGTGAAAGAAGATCTGGTGCTTTGTGTTTATGAAAAAAAATATTTTTTCATAATTGAAGTTTGCATAAATTGAGAAGGGGTTTGATCAGCAGTTGAGAAGACAAATCTGAAACAATGTTTTTTGTCAGCAGGCTGACTTTCATGTTATGTTTGCAAAGACTGGAAATTAATCTTTAGACTACAAAACACATGGAAACCCAAAAAGGAAGGAAAAGAAAGTCTATGGCCATCTAGCAGATATCCCTTTCTTCCATTCAACAATCCACAACTTCGCAAAGACCACAGACACCCTACCTGCAGATCATGCACTTGTGACTCTGCTCCTTACACATCTTACACATGCCAATATTTTTTTTCCTCCCCCGTGCCCCTCCCCACCACCCCACCTCCCCGAAAACCCCACCTTATCCCTTCATCCACAAAAAAGATGCACTGGCCATTGGTAGCTTTTTAAGGAGAAGCTGCAGTGAGAAGAGTTGGACAGGTTAGAATGTCAGTGCATGATGTAGAGTACAAATGTGGTGGCGAACATTTGTGGTTGTTATCTACTACTACTGACTTAATGTTACCTTTCTGGCTTCTCTGTGTCTCCATCAGGTATCTGTGAAGCAATTTCACCCAGCTGACAGCTGAGGTTACACATACTTTTGGTATAACATTTTTTGGTGTCATCATACATGCCAGAAATTGTCAAAACTTCATAGGAATAAATCCCTCTGTCTTTCCACAGTTATTATTTCTAGAGATCAAGTTAATTCAGTTAAATTTGCTAAACTGTATTACTGAGCTTCAGTTTTAGACTTTGTATTGAGTACTGTGCGAAAACACATCTTGCAGCCAAATCTGCAAATAAGCTGAAGTCATAAAGAAAATATCAGACATAGCAGTTGTGAGGCACAGGAGCACTACACATAAAATGAATGTGCAGTGCCCCGGCGTGGGGGGACCGGTGCTGGGGTGTTCTCGGTGGAGGGCTGCGCCGCTGAAACCTGCTTCCTTTGGCCCGCCGCCAGAGCCCCAGTTTGGCCAACGTCAGAGCGCGATGTAAGGCCTGTCTGTTCAGCAGGGTGGTTAAAATACCATTGGATTATTCTTAGCAATAGGATACAGTTCAGGGAGCTGTTTGGGGTTTGTTTGGTTTTTTTTTTTTAAATTTTCTTTTTTATTTTGTTGTTTATAAGATCCTTCGTTATAAAGAGTTCTATATTTTTCTGATGTTTAGGATTGTCATTCAAGGAGTGTGGCGCAGATGCACGATAGCAGGAGGCCAATATTAATTAATTAGATTTGCTTCATTTTCAATCAGGCATTGCACACTTGAATGAGAGTACAATAAAATCATGCCCTAAATCATAGATTCAGAATGACTATTTCCTTCTTAGTAGAGAGCCCAATTTTTAATCAACTTTCCCTGATTTCAAATACAGACCATCCTCTCAGGCATGTCACCTTGCATTTAGCAAATTAATTGCACATTTTCCAATTTGAAGCTATCTGAGTTCTTGCCAATTTGGGCTGAGATTACTTCCTGAGCTATAGACAGTTTAGGAGGTTTTTGTTGTTGTTGTTTTAAAACCTGCTGTGCTGGAGGGAAATGAAGTCTTGACTTTGATGTTCTCAGTGCCTTTACAGCTGTAGAGGACCATCTGTGCCTCCTCAGGTTTCCCTCAGAGAAGAGCAGTGGGATACAGCTAGCAGCCTTTGGGGACGGGATGTCTCTAGGTGAAGAGTGTGGCTGAGGAGTCTCACAGCCATCAGAACCTGGCTTCCAAGGCATTGCCTGTAAGGGCTACAGGAATTAGCTCAAAATGTCCTGTGCTGATTTATAGTTTGCTTTGTTGCCTTGATCACAAAAGCACCTAGATGGTTAAAAGCAGGATTTTCCAATTTTTCTCTCAGGGTAAGCCACCCAGCCTCCTTTGAACTTACTTCATGGCCATATGACAAGGCTCCTCTTCTGTTATGTGTATTGTCTTTGTTATTGAGAAGAGCAGGCAATGAAGCCTGGTTTCCTACAGACTTGTACCTTCTGTTCCATACACTGGAATTCCCCTATTTCCCTCCCAAATCCTCCACTTTCTGACCTGCTGGAAAGGAAGTGGTACCAGTTCTTATGGCTGAATCATGTATGTGTTGATTAGCTGGTTATACAAATGCTACTTGGTCAGATAGTAGTTGCATCTTGACTTCTGAACATCCACACATGAAAGACAAGAGATGTTCCCTCTATACCTCCTCCTTAAATGGGACGCTAACAGCATCTCTGTTTTCCAAACAGTTGGTTAATGCTGGTTAAACTCATGTTGACTTCTATCAAAAAGTGTCCAACACATTTTAGCAGTTTAAGGGGGGCTGACAATAGAAAGATGGAACGCTATGCAGGCAGCATAGTAACACACCTTGTTTCTTTGGGAAATGAGAGGGAAAATAGTCCTAAAGCCAGACATTCACATATTCTGGCCAAAAAGTTCTGAGGAAAACTTTTAATGGATAAAAAGTACTTAGAATCCCATTTTCCACCAAAGACAATTTCAATGGAAAATTTTAATCAAGTCTTTATTTCTTTGTAGATTATATATCCATTATGTATACATTGAACCGTAACTCCTGTATCTTGTTCTGTGCATGTCTATCATAGAATCATTCTTTCTATTCATAACTCAAGTTTTTTTTTTCTTAATGCAAGGATTCAACTACTTGCAAGCACAAGCTTATGCTACACAAAATTACAGTGTTTTCTCTTTAAATTTAGAAAACAGCTTCTCAAAAATTACAGATAAAATAATTCATAAATTGATTGGTTTAAATTGGAAATTTTTAGAAATACACTATTTCACACTTTTTTTTTCCCTAATAAATTTCTTTAGTAACTTACCAGCTTGACTTCATGCTTACCAAAAAAAGGTAGGGCGTGGTGGTCTTTTGAAATTAAAACAGCTAGTCTTCATAAAGCCGAAAGAGATAATTAGGTTTATTTATTTTGCACAACTGCATAACACAGAGTATCGAATTTCAACAAGCATTTTTGCCATCAAGTCCATGACTATAGGCTGAACGTACCTTTTAGACTCAAACTTGATATAAGCACTTAAACTGTCACAGGATCCAGAACTTCCTAGGAAAAATGTTGCAGAGGTTATTCGCCTCAGTTTCTAGTTTGCAGTCATCACAGATCTTTTTTCTGGTGAGATTATTTACAGACTCTACTTTTTAAATTACCCATTTCACCAGACATTTTCAAAACAGATGGCCAAGAGAAGTTGAAGATAATGTAGATTTTGCAAGAAGGAGTGGGAAATGTGCCAGGGAATGTAGAGTGTGAAAAAGGAAGAGAATGTCAAAGATAGTGTAGGTTGAGACATGAAGATAAGGGAATCTACAGAAAGAAGGAAGAAATATATGACTATTTCAGTTACTTTCCACTGTTCTGGGGAAGAAAAACAGTTGTAAATCCAATTCAGTAAGTCAAACCATTCCACAAGTTTTATACTACTGATAAGTAAACACTCAAAGAAGTCCACAACATCTGAACAGCTACATCACCCAGGCAACACCAGGAGTGGGTGAGGCAAATAAGAAAAGAACCATTGTTAAGAAATCAGCCTAGTTTAATCTGGAACAACAAACACTGAAATGACCAAATCATACTTTTTCCCATGATATAATTTATGGGGAGGACTTAATACAATTTCAGTAGTATGCACATCCAAAGATTAGAATAAGTTCAGATTTCTTGAAAATTTCATGCTAGTTGTCATGATTCCTAGCTTGCTTTCAAGTTCACCTGACCACTGTTTTATCAGTCAATGGTTCCTCAGTTAAAAAATGCCATTTTTAAAAACGAAAATATTCTAGGCAAGTGCATTAATTCCAAAAACAATCAGCTGTGACAGCTTGTCCACTTTCTCATTCCTGGACTATTGGTGTAGCAGATCATTTGGGTGCATACCAATATGGTACCCATGGCTGTGATGCTCTGTAGCTACAATGTGCAGTTATCAAACCAAGATATCTCAGATGTGCAACCAAATTTTTTTTAAAAAACCCATTTCCATTTTTCTGCATTTTATTTATCATATTATTTCAAGTATAATGATACTTCAAATGTATAGTTCTGAATGTTTTTAGCCCTGATAGAAAGTTTGTTTCTGGTCAACTTCTAAGACTAATGTAGCATTACTGTAATTTTTTGCCTTAAACTGCTGTTATGAGCTGTCAGCTTCCATTCCATTTTAACCTTACTTTTGACAAAGAGATAGAAATAGGAGGAACTGGGAAGAGGAAAGAAGAGAAAATGAGCTATTTATTGACTAAGCGGAAAATAGTCTTCTTTCTTAGGTGCCAAAGGCTCATGTTCTAGGATAAATCCAAGATGAATTAATATAGTCCAAGCACAGAAAATTGCTATTGATTTATAAATTCTATATCCTTTTACAAACTATTCAAATTTTGCTTCTCAGTCCAGACCTATTTCTACTATAGCTATGAAGCACTGAGCTCCCTCTTGTGACTAGCACCTGAACATTATTCTGATTTTGGAACTACACATCCTGTATACTTCTGCGAGAAGCAGAGCTGTTTCAGATACTGGATTCCGTCAGCTTAACTCTACTTGCATTTATTAGTTTTGTTTAAAAATGGCGACAGTGGGGCTGTCTGGAAAGAATACAGACTTAGTTTTCCTCATTTTTGGTAAATCATCCTTTGTATAGCTGTTCTTTCAAAGACAAAGCAAATGGGTCTCCTCAAAAATCTCCATTTTTAATGGTGGAACTGTGTCTTCACGGAAATTATTTGATTGTCCCTTAGTGACTGATGATACAACAAAATGATATGAATATCTGATAAACAAATGGAGAATAAATAGAAAATTACCAACCGTAGAGTCACGAAATACAATCTATCATATCTGACAGCAATTTCCTTTCACAGTTGTAAGGTTGTATTTCTTTATTTACATTTAGTGATTCAGGTTTCATTAGAATAGCTGCAGTCATTTCTGTATGATCTGTGTCACATGTGTATAGCTTATTCAAAGGTGGTATTAGGAATAACGTTTATACTTATGTAAATACAAACACAGTATATTTGCACTAATATGTCAATGGCAATCAACTTTCATTTGATACAGATATATTGATAGAACTGTTTTGTATAGAAATGACCCTCAGCGGAAGACTGAATATAAGAAAAAGTAAGAAATGTACAGAACAAGAGGAATCCAGGTCAATATGCTTTTGTTTAACATTCTGACCTGGAACAAGACTTCTTTGAGCCTATGTCTTGATGGATGGGAAAGAATAAGTAACACCCTCCTGTACAAAAATCTGAATTATGTGGTCATATCTGGGAAACAAATATCTATGAATAATGTAATCTATTGGTTTCCAATAGTTTTCCATCTCTGCATTTAAAAGAGAGCTACAAAGGGGTAAGTTTTTAATACTTTTAAGTAAAAAGAGCAACAAAGGAACAATTAAAAGATATCTTGCTTAACAGAATTATTTGTAAGAACATTCATTTCCACCTCTTCTAAGTTCTAATATTAATTAGTACCAAAAACTCCAGGCTGCCATTCTTAACACGCCCAATGAATGTGATTCCCATCATCTGACAGTCTAAAAATAGGATTATGCTTACAATTGCTACCATTGCAAAGAACCCCAGATTTAGCACGGTGTATAAATCTCCCATTTTCTGGGACTATTGCAAGACCCAATTTTATTGCATCTAATGGACAGGTAGGCCCATGTCGCTGTGACAAAGCAAATGTCTTTGCTAATCTCATTATCCACAGATGCAGTAATATGTTTTTCCAGGCAGGAAAAAAACATGTACCCTGAACTCTGTAGTCCTTACTCATACTAATCTACCGCTGAAGTGGACTGGAGCTTTGAACAGTGTAGAGTTACAGTTTAATGAATGCTGGTTCTTCTGTATAGGAGAAATTCATATGCTTTCATACTCTCTCAGCTTCATTTCCTTCCAAGGCTCATTAATTTTTAAAAGAGCTAGCTTTCTTACCCTTGCCTCCTAGTAGGTGGTGCACTAGCATAAATATAAGGGTATTTATATTTTTAGCTGGGAGAAAAGGAAAGGAGTCTGATAAAGCTCAGTTGCTCACCCAGAGAGGTTTGGCTAAATATCTACATTAAGTCTAAGGAAAACTTCAATAGATTTCAAGGTGGTCACTGGGTTGCTTGAATTTGCCACGTAACTTTTCTGTTATTGTGCAGCAGGCCTGGACACTTATAACTTCACAGAACCCTAGCAATTTGTCTGGATTCATATGCTATGCCTGTTCCAATACAACCATGCAGTGAAGGAAGGAATGGTCTTCTCCTTTTCCAGGACCCCAGGTTTATCCACCGCAATTTAGGGACATTTTCAGCAGGGTGGAGTATGTAATAAATAATGCATTCATTCTGATGTGTTCAAGTTATTGAGTGTGGAGGTGGTTTGGTTTGGGTTTTTTTTTATTATTATTATTTTAAATAAAGTATTTTAAAATATACCAGAAAAGTTGGCAACAACTGTTGGAAGATTCACCCAAAATAATAGGTAAAAATTGCACTGCATCTGCAAAATGTTATTAAAACAGCCAAAGAAGACAAGTGGAAACAGTCACAATCAGTGATGAATGGCTTGAAATTCCTGGTAGGAACAAGCAAAATCTAAAATAGCAATTTGTCATCTTTCTCTTCAGTTCCTCAACTTCATAGCAATATTCTCAGTCTTGGTACTTCAGGTCAGTAAAAAAGCCTTTTCCCCTTCATTCAATCATTATCCTCTATTTCTGGAGTAGTTCTATAACTTGCTGTCTAAATAACACAATACATTACTTCTATCTTTACAGAGTAAGGTATTGATCCCATTATGTAGTTATGTCCACCACTCACTTTCTTTGCTTTTTCTGTTCATTCTTTACCTTCTCAAAGAGACCAACAAAAATTCCAGGGCAAAAATGAGAATGTCACCCTCTGACAGATGAGTGGAAGGTCTATCAAAACCTGCCCAAATCCTGAAAAACCTTTCTCTTTCCTTCTTCAATCTACAGGGCTGATCTTGCCCTGCTGCATAGTTATCATCTGAGAAATATTTCACAGGCTTTTTGATTCAGTGTACTTTATCAAAAGCCAGAATTCTACAAATCCAACTGGCATTACTGATCACAAGGTTCTTATTAAATACTAAGTATACTAAGCTGAGTTTTGCTTAGGCAAAATCAGGGGAGGATTGCATTTGCTCCTTTGTGAGAACGGTGCTGTGAGTGCTTTGGTGTGACACAATACATTGTCAACAACAATCCTTGGGTTTGTTAGATGAAGCAAACAAAATTTTGTGTGCTACAGAGAATCTCAGGAAACTTCCTGAACACACTTAGACAAAAGAAGAAATTTACCAGAGGTTAGTACTCCTTGAAAGAGGCCTACGAGCTCATGTGAAGTTTAAAGCAAGTTTACTTCAGATTTTAATCTTTGTAGCATGGATCATTGCATCTGTAGGCAACCTTTATTTTGATACAAGTAGGAAAGGAGAAGGAAAGCTCCTTGTTGCCCACTGCATTCACATGTAGGTTACAAGCACATGGGCAATTCTTGTGCCAACTGAGTGACCATGAACCTTCCAAAATATTAGATACAGAACACTTTATGATTGGGGCTGAAAAGCTTCAGTCATGAACATGAGTTGTAAAATTTATTCATAACAAAGATCCTGAAAAGCAATTGTTCAACTGATAGCTAAATCTGAAAGCACCTCCAGTCTGTAATTGCTGATTTGTCATCTGGAACTGACATTTCTCCTTTTAATTTTACATGTAATACTCAGACTTTGACACTGTTTAGCTATATGTTGGGGATTTGATAAACAAGGAGCTCCGGAAGGAAATCTCTGACTGTGGCTAATCAAAGTAGAAAAGAATAAAGAAGAATTGGTTGTGTCCTTGATCCATGGCCAAGATCTTATCACACAGATACTGGAATCTAAAATTTCTGCTGTCAGGGTAAAAGTTACTGAAAGATGCTTGTGCGGATCCCTTTCACTTCCTGCTTATTTATGCTGCTCCATTTCATATAAATGATTTAAATGCCAGCTGACTCAGAGAGAATGACTTTAGCGTAGGCACACATATGGGTCTTGGATGCAGTCTCTTCACTAACAAGTAGCCGTGGATTCATCGAAAAACAAAATGTTTCTCACCTTGTATAAAAGGCTTTGTCTTAGGCTGAGGACCACTCTGATGTTTGTCTCAGAGTATTTTCCAGCTTAGTGGACCGAGGCCCCACTGGGGAGCTGTGGAGGAAGAAGCAAGCCCCAGACCTAACCGAAAAGCAGGATCTGAATATTTCAAATGGCATGTGAGTGCCCACTGTTAGCAGAAGGCCGCAACTAAAAACATCTGGTTTTTTTCCTCAGAGAGTGCTACCTTGCTAAGGAAGAGTCTAACTCTACAGGAGGGTTCAGAGCTGCCAGCTCTTATTGAAAAAGGACCCTCTCTTTTGCCCAGAGCCAGTAACTAGGTCTTTTCCTTTAACTTTCTTTTTGGCTAGTGGAGGCAGCTTCGTGCTCTTGCTTTGTGACTACTGGGAAGTTCATAATTAGGATCCTAACTCTCTGCATCCCACATTCCTCTCAAGCAAATAAGAGCAAATAAATTAAAAATTAGGCCTTGCAACATCTGTGGCCCTTTATGGAATTAGGGCAAGATAAAAAACATGATTTAGACAGGCTTGGTTGATTAGCCTGAATTTACAGCTCAGAAAGCTGTGCTTGGATTTTGGCTTTCTTTTATAATTTCTTATTTTACCTTGAAGCTCTTGAAGTATTTGCAGTTCTACTGCAGTCCAAGCTAAGAACTACGCTGGCCTAGCATCCAGGCACATTGCTCCCTGCTAAGCCCAAGTGATAGTTAGGAGCTCGCAGGCATTTTTTTCTTTCTGAGCCCCCAGTCCTCGCGTTTGTTTCTGAGAGGCAGTCCAGCTCCAGCAATGTCCTCTTCCACAGACTCGACCTGCTTGGCTGGGCAGCAGGGGACTAGGTTCAAGCATCCTGGCAATGAGGAAGGTATGGTGCTCAGTTCTCCTGCTTCCTGGGCAAGCACTCTTACTGCCAGGTTATTGCATTGAGAGTGGGCAGCATCAGTTGCAGTGCCTCCTTTGCCTGTATTTTAAAAATAAACACTAAGCTCTGCTTTACTTTTTCAGAATTGAGATAGGCAGCTGCTCTCAGGAAAGGACCCAGGTTTTGGATGGATAAAGGCAGCTGTTTTCTGCCTTGGCAAAGGCATTGTAGCTCTAGAAAGGGCAGTTCTTTCTGCAAATGCTATTTTGAAGCACCTTTCTTTTCCTTCAGACTGTTTAGGAAGTCTAACTGAATGATTGTGCATTTTACTCTCATTCATGAGCCAGGACAAGATTCCAAGAGGTTTTAAAGCTCATACTTTAATGACACTGAGACTGAGATAAGTGCTTAAATGCCTGTCTGTAGGAACACAAATTCCTCTGGGCCTTTTTTTTTTTATTATTATTCCCTTCCCTTTCCTGTCTGAATGGGATCTGCTCTCCTAAATGGGAACAGGCTTTTGAAAATCTCATCCATAAAATGCTCATTATTGTGGAAAATTTTGCGCAGCCGTCAGAGAGAATTTTCAGTCGTGTAAGCCAACCCAAACTGAATGTGGCAGGGTTCATTCGGAGCACTACCCCTGAGTATATTTTTCAGTAAGTAGGTAAATTAGCCATGCACGCATGCACAGCACAACTTCCTTCCGAACATTCAGCTGTCATTAGAACCACTGCTGTTATTTAAAAATGTCTAAGCATGTACAATGTGCAGTTTTCAAGGGCTCATAATTCAACCAAATAAATCCAGTTTTCACCGAACTGCTCCAAGGCTTCTTGATGGAAAAGGTTTCCTCACTGAGTGCCATTGTTTCCAGTTATTTCATCTTGCTAGGTGTCCAAAAAAGAAAGTCACAAGAATTTGTATTTGTATAAGAACTTTCACTCTCTCATTCACAAATATAGCACTGAGGATAAGCTTAGCAGGAGTAAGAAGGATTAGGCATTTATGTGGATAATGAGAACATCCATGATTACATCAGGGGGGTGAATAGGATGAAAACACTGCAGTGATCAGCCCTCTTCTGGAATTTTTTAACATTTGTTTAAAAATTTTACAGGAGAAAAACTCCTATAATGGTGTAAACAAAGGGAGAGGGTTAATCAGACATGGATTAAATTAAAGTCACCCACCTAAGCACATTGATTGTGGAGATTAAAAGCACCATCACCTTTCATCTATCTTGTTTACCTCCCAAGCACCCTCTGGCTTTTGTGTGGCATTTTGGTTTCCATGGCCACTGAAGGTTCCTTCCTATAATCAAAAACGACCTCCTGTTATAAAAGGCTGAGAGCCTTTGCTCAGCAGGCCATTTCCCCCTTTTATTATTCTTTTCTCTTGCCTTCAGGGAAAGCTTTGTGTGAGCAGGACAGAGCACTTGGTTGGTTGGCGGTTGACCTCAGTTGCACACAATGAGCTCTGAGTGCTACCTGAAATGTGTAACAAAGAGGGAAGGGTCACTGGCTTAGAGCATTACAAGGGCATGGGCAGGCAACTGTGATGACACTTGCCAAATGTTAGCATTCACCTAATTCAGGAGGGTCCCGGCTGATTGGCAGTTCCTCGCTCTTCAGCAGCTAAAGATGGAAAATACACAAGTTCATTAATTAATAACTCTGCTAAACAGTAAAGTTATAAAGGCTAAAAGGAAAAAAAGGAAAAAAAAAGAAAGCAGCTAGGGAGGAGGGAGCCAGCTTGGGATGAAATATGTACAAAGTATATATATGTATTTTAAAAGCACACCTCGCTAGTTTAAAGCCATTTTAACAGCCTACAGGCAAAATTTGTCATGGTATGTAGCTGAGTGCTGTGCTTGCTTAAAATGCTTTTGACAATGTGAGGAAAGCCTTTAAGCATTTGATGAAGGTAAGTTGGTTAGCAGGGCTTGGAAGCCAGTTTGCAGGTTCCAAGATAATTCCTTGGGATCCAATTAAACTGTTAAATTTTACATTCATTCCATTTTTCTAATGCATTTAGTTAAGGGGATTTCTCCCACACATAACCCACCCCCCCACCCCCATACTGCCAAACCAAGGGTTTTAAATACAGTTCTGTGTGACTTTTTATCTGGTTTTGCCCTTTGATTGTTGAAGTGTGTTACCCCTAAAAAAAAGAAAAAAAAAAAAAAAGAGCGAGAAAAAAGCTTTAAGCACATTTTTCTTTCCTGGCTACAGCAACTGGGAGATTCAATGCTGTATATTACAGCTGAAATAGGAGATTTGGTTTTGATTGCAGAGGTGTGTATAAGAGTAGTGCCTGTAGATAGTTGCTAAATATAGTACAATGCTGATGATTTCTTATACTCGGTACTTACTGTGTTTCTCAGATGTCAGCTGTAGGATAACAAAACACTGAACAAAACAGGATGGTAGAACAACAGAATTCCTTCAGCATATGTGTACTCAAACTGAGGGAAATCTTCATTATCAGCACTATCGAATTTTCAACAAATCCTATTCACAGATGACTTTACCCTTCGTTCTAGTGTAAGAATTCTTATGATAAAAAAGAAACACATGTAGGAGTTCAAGGTATTTGAATAAGTACTATTTTTACACGTAAGCACAGCAGATTCTGGTAATGTAACCTTTATACTTCCTAGCGTGGGGATTGAAACCTTTACTGACATTTTCTGTCATGTCATCTTTCTTAGACGTGAGCATCAATACTTTGTCATAACAAAGAACATGTTCAACTGTCAGACTTAAAAGAAATGAAAAGTGTCTTGGGAAAAGATCTTGAAACCGCAGAGTATGTCAAAAATAATGATGAAACATTGTATTATAAATTTTATACAAAACACTGCTTTTTCACTCAGTCTGAAATAATAGCTTTTAGCAGAGTGAATTCTAAGAGAAATCATGAGAAAATTAAGACATTTATATGCAGCAGTCCATTAAGAAACATTTGAAGCTGAAAACTATAACTTGTTTTCATGGTTGAAACTTTTATAGTGCAAATACAAGATACCAACATGACCAGTGAAGCTCTCCTGCCACTTATAACAGCGTAATCACATCTGCAAAATACTGCGTTTTATTTGGGAGTAGGCACTTTCACTACTCAGTTTTGAAGAGCATAAATTTGTAGCCAAAAACATTTCTCCTGACAGAGGATATTGAGAACAGCAATTTCTGCCAGGAACTCCATGCTGCTGTTCATGCAGCTTTTATCTTTGGAATGTTACATTCAGATCTGCTTTAGATCATAAAAGAGCCGTGCATTTCTCCACATCAGTAAGAATCAGGGCACAGTATGGCATAAACAAAATTTGAAGAGGAAAAAATTTCTGTTGTTGAAAAACATTTCATTACCAAAAGAGAGGGGTTTTTTTTGGTCACAATGGGATGACAGTACACAGAAATATGTGACAGGAATATACAAATAAGTTAATTTTGAGTATACTGCAATGTGTATTATTTTCCCCTACTGAGCAAAGAAAATCCAGAAGGAAGCAGGGGCAAAGAGGCACTAAGTATGGTTAAAATAGCCCAGTCTTAATTTTTACATACAAAAACTCTCACTAAATTTCATAAGAGAAGTGCAGAATATGTCATACTTTAACGAACATAAATGTGGTTTGCCATAAACAATATAATTATTTAGGAGTCTACTGCCTTAAATAGTATCTAATCACATTGTGTAAATGATCTCTACAGACCAGGGATGATGTTCACCAAAGACCTAGTCAAACGTCTCCTGAAAAGCTACCACTGACATCAGTGTACTAGGAATGCCCTTTAAATAGTAATCAGTTACCTATCACCAATAAACATTAGCTAAATTAAGCTTATTGCACCTTATTTCTGGATTCCCTTGTAGTTCCATTTTCAAATATCAGGCAGGTATTTTTCATGCTAAATAAATGCTCTTATGAACCCTTTGTTCTAAATTTTCTTCCCACAGACAGTTGTTCAACTTCCAGTGCCTTCAAAACTAGCTAAGCTAAAGCACCTGAATGCAAATTCAGCTTTAAAAGAATAACGTTATACGCATCTGGAGGAAAGGTCATTTAGCAGATTGATTTGGTCACTGAACATTTTCCCTGCTGCCATCTTAAGACTTATATCTCTAATCAATTGCACTCACTGCTCTGTGACCCCCTGGCAATACTGTTCTTCATTCCAGTGGCAACAGTTCCGTCAGCTTCTGAGGCCGTGCATTGCATGCATTGTGAACAAGGCTCCTGGCAATGGGCAGTATTCTTCTTCCATCTCATCTCTATTATCTTAAAGTCATGTCTTTAAAGGAAATAAACTGCAGGTGTGTATGCTTCCCCCTCCCCTCTTTCCCTTCACTTCTCAGAAAGGTCAATAAATGGGATTAAAATTCTCTCGCCACACATCAGACTTTCAAAGCTAGGGCAAAGTGCACATGTGCATGAGCAAGTGCATCCACACACACTTACGAATAGGAATACGCATATGCTTGTGGAATGTACCGCTTTACATTTGCATGTATAATAGATGTTGGTATGGGCCATGAAATCCCTTCACCGCTCCACTGAAAGCAGGATTCAGCATGTATAGCTCAGTGGGATTGCCATCTTGATCCAGGCTTTTAGATGCTACAAATCAAATATGTCAAACAATAAATAACATGAAGCAGATAAGAATCTAACTTTACCTAATTCAAAAGAACACCCCAAACATTTTGACTTAGCTTTCTACAATCATTTCAATTATTATTTTTCTAAAAAAACCAACACATTAAAACAATCAGTTTTTTTCAAATGAAGAGCAAAGAGGAGAAACATGGAAATATGCTGACATTTCATTTTTCTATGAGACACTCCTTTCTTCTCTGCTGTGTAAAATATACATAGGCAAGCACACCAAGTCCTAAGGTAAAAAATTAGTCCAGAATCAGAGCTACATATTTCAAATTCAGTCAACAGTACCCCATATCAAGCTTTCGACTGACTGTCAGTTTAAAGGTTTACCTCAGGGAAAACTTGCTCATTTCATTAATTCGTGTAATTCTACTGAAATCTATGGGGCTATTTGTGTTAGTAAATTAGACTCCAACTAACAATTTCATTCTACCTTTTTTGGCCTATTCCAGGTTAAGAACATTATCAGAAATGTCTTTTAAATAAGTATTTCCTTTCTGAATCGTGATAACGTATCATTCATGGAGAAATTGTATGAGCAGATTTTGAGCTAGGGAACACAAGATGAAAACAGTTTTACACAACCAAGTCTGAGGAAAATGTAATCCATTTATGTGCTTGACAGATCTCCTGATTTGGTGGCAGGGTGGCTGTGTGACAATGTCCAAGTCGTGCAGCTGAGGTGCAAGTTCTTGGCATGGTTTGAGGAATAAGCCAAAAGGTGTGTGGGTGAATGTGGTGGAGAAGGCTTGAAGTCAGGCTACTACCAACGAAACATGCCATCTGGAAAAGTCCAGTGTAATGCCAACACTTTTTCCTGGGGTTCAGAAAACAGCATACTGAGTAGTCCCTCAGGTAGAAGAGAAGCTATCTGAGCTGCACTGTGAATACGTGAGATTGTGACACAGCAGCTGGCAGCATGGGTTGGGATGAGCTTGCAGAACTGAAAGAGATGATCTAAATCCAGGCTTGGGTGGACACAGAGGATAGCCCAAGCCAAGAGAGAAAGCAAAAGGAGTAGGGAAGCTCTCTTATAGCAATTAGGTCAAAGGCAAAACGTACAGGAAACCTTGGTTTGGAAGTAAGGAACTGGTTATGTGACTGAGTACTGTTGACCTGGTTGATTAGGGCAAATCACACTTCACTCTAAGGCAGGGGTCCTCAAACTATGGCCCACGGGCTGGATACGGCCCCCCAGGGTCCTCAATCCAGCCCCCGGTATTTATAGACACCCCACCCCCCACCCCACCCCCACCCCCTGCTAGGGGCTGGGGGAGGAAACCAAGCAGCCGCAGATGACTGCCTGCCACTTCATCCACACACCGGCCCCCTGTTTAAAAAGTTTGAGGACCCCTGCTCTAAGAAGAAAAGATTAAAGTCCTGCTGATCCTGAGATCCTGAGATTTGTTACAGTGGTGGACTGGTGGGTCACCAATGTATACACACAGGTATTTATTGTAGGGAGAAGCAGGGTTCAAGGGCTACTGTTCAGATCATATGGAAACCTTGCTTACCACTCCCAGTGTGTAATAAGTGCAGGGAGAAGGTAAGAAAATATCATGCATCACATCTTCCTTTCCTCAGGAAGGGAACCAATATACAACCATCTCTCAAGAAGTTATCACCTTCATCTCATTTCTCATCAGCAGATGGGAAATGAAAGCCTGATCTGTCAGCACATGGGTAATTTTTTTCCCTTTGGAGCTTTCCTCCCAAGTCTGACATTTCTCGCAGGTACTGATGGGCAGATTTAGCTTTCAAGTATTCATTCACTTTGTAGCAATGGGATTTGTGTATTGTATCACTCAGCATCCCTTTGAGATGGCATGCAAAGAGCTGGAAGTGAAAACACCTTCATTTCCTTCCAGCCATAAAGTGCAACAGAAAGATTACTGAAGAGGCTGATTAATACTCAGATTAGAGGTTTGTCTTTTCCACAATATTTGACCAGTTTCAAAAGACGTCATCTACAACCAGCTGGATTTCCACATAACGAGTGTCAGAGCATGCTTATTGCCTTTTTCAAAGCACGCCCCTCTCTTGCTGTGCTGAAATTTCCTGTCTGTCAGAGATGGCTGCTAGCCATGGAGCGCACCAGGTGTTCTCCCCTATTGTTCTTATGGCAGTCTTGTTCACATGCCCAGTCCTGAAGAATTTGTAGAAGAAGCTCCAGGAAGCTAAGTGGGCTTTTATGCATCTGAAAGGTTTACTGAGGTTTCAAACCATTAGATTTAGGGTTCTGACCATCTGTTTTGTGGAGAAAAACAGCACGGATTTTGGGCAGCTATCCAGAATTCCTTGGTCTCTAAACAGGTTTGGTGCTTGAATAAAGTAAATTTTTAGGCTGAATTTGTCAACAAGGGACGTAATCTAGTTTTTTCCAGTATGTTCTAGACATGCATAGTGTTGCATATTCTGTGCAACTTTGATTCTTTGTAGAGGGATACCAACAATTACTTGAGACTAGCTTCCTAGCTATGGGAAAAAACAGCATATGATCTGTGTGGTGAGAAAACTCAGTCCATTAATTGCATATACCACACAATTCAAACAAAGGCCAACTAAATTTATAATCCAAATAGAGATGACAAATTCACTGTCATCATCACACAATTACTAGTATGGATCTAGGATCTAGTAGTTCCTTCTCAGACATTCAGTATGGTCATACACACGTCATCTGCACAAGTGAGCAGGTATCTACTAATTTTAAAGACAACATCTACTGTGATGAAGGCTCTTTATTAATGATTGAGATGATGGAATAAACTCTTTCCACAGCAAGCTTACAGGCAGTTCAAAATTGGGAGAGGTGGGCGATACTCAGAGGGACCTTGACAGGCTGGAGAAATGAGCGGACAAGAACACCATGAAATTCCACAAAGTGAAGTGCAATGTCCTGCTCCTCGGTACGAGCAACACCATGTGTCCGTACACACTGGAGACCAACGAGATGGAAAGCAGCTCTCCAGAAAAGGACATGGGAGTCCTGTTGGGCACTGCATTTGACCATGAGCCATCTGTGTCCTTGCAGCAAAAAAGACAAAGCAGCCTCCTGGGCTGCATTAGAACATTGCCAGCCATTCAAAAGACGTGATCTGTCTGTGTGCGACTCCTCAGCAATACAGGTACTGCTGTGATCTGGTATCACTGCCTCACTCTGAGCTGCGCTGTGGTGCTCTCATATTTGCTGGCCTGGCCCAGCCTGATATGGTGATAGATTACATGGATCCAGCCAGGCACTATATTCTACTTGCCTGGGCTCAACAGACTTTTTCTCAATCTTTTCTCCAGCAGATATGGACAAAAGGGATCTGCTAGTCTCCCTAATCTCCTAAGGTTTGCTTTCTTTTTCTGGTATTTTTTCCCTCACCATATATGAAACTGGAAGATGGGAAAAGGAAGTATGTCCTGCCAGGCAAACACCCCCATTTCCATTTTTAATTTGCTCTATGAGCTGTTCGTTTCAGAACTTGTGTAATGTACCATTCTGGTACATTACTTGGTTTGTCTGGTACATGCTCGGTTTATCTGTAGGTCATGGATTCTAGTACTTCATTGGCTCCCCAGATTGGCTAGCCAGCATTGTGGGCAGCCCTGCCACAAATTAACCTTGCAGTCAACTGTGCATGAGTTTTAGCATAGGACTCTGCCCTTGTGCATGCGGTGAGAACAAACAGTTGCAAAAAGTTATCTGGGCTGGAAGCAAGCGATCCCAAACCAGACTACAGTTTCACTCTGAACCAGCTGGTTGTTTTTATTTCCATCCATTTTTTTAAGCAATACAAGGAGTCAGTTTTTGAAGGACTGGCACCAGGGCCTGAATTCCCATCATGCAGAACCGTCTTCTGCATGGTGTTATTTGCAGTATGCGTAAACCAGGCAGCAAGATGAAAATGAGCTTCACAGGGCATGGAGGTAACTCAAATTGATCAGATTTTACTACAGAATCTTCCTTCTCCCATTTTCTTGTTTACATGGCTTTGATTACCTGATATTTTTGGTTTGTTTGTTTGTTTGTTTGTTTGTTTGTTTGTTTGTTTGTTTGTTTGTTTGTTTGTGGGGTGTGTCAGGGTGTGCTAATAATTTAATTTTATTTTTTTATTAAATAATATATTAAATTCAAATACAGTAAGGAATTTAAATCATTGTATTACAATTTTTTATTAAATTTTCAATGAAATCTCTTGTAGCAAAATTAGCATGATATCTCACAGAAAAGGATCTTTGATGACTCTATAAATATTAAGTAACTAATTAAGTCTTTTGCAAGCATTTAAGTATTACTATACCAATTTTGAAGGAAGATAATTTGAATTTGATTATACCAAAGCCAAAGAAAACTGCAAAACCTCAGATATGGTCATTTCTAAGTCCCACTTGTAGTAAGTAGTTTACAGGTGAATCTGAGATGTTCATCTTGCAACACATTTCAAAGCAGCAGAATCTCATATTTTGAGGAGCTCTGAAAAAAAATCTGCCAGTATCAGGTGTTGGTCATTCAGATTTCATTGTGAACAACCCGATAACTGATTTTGTTAGCAACAGACTTTATTGCATATGTTAGCTAGGCAATTCAAGAGCTTTTTATTCTGTGAACACCACCTTTGATTATCTTTTCTGTTATAAATCTGAGATAAAAAAATAAAATCAATGCAAAAGAAATCTCTCTGTCTCCAGTTCCACTGTACTGTATAAAAAAGGAAGTTCACATTCCTTGAGTAAAAGACACTTTACTCTTACAAAGCTGCATTTTAAAGGAAAACAGCAATCCAGTCATGTGCATACAAAGGCAACTTCTGGCTCTAGGTCTTTGTTTTAGAGTCACCTATCTGAAGGATGTAGTTAATTCTTGTGTCTGGGCAAGAGGCACGATCTCAGATATATCTCTTTCACAGCTCTTACTTTTGGGTTGTTTAGGTGTACCTCTGCTCAATGTGCTAGGTGCTGCAAATTCTAGTCTTTGGCACTAGCAATTCCTATTCATGGACCAGGCAACTTAGTTTCCTAAATTAAGATCACATGCACCACTCATTTAACTAGCTAAAAGACATTATGGCACTGTGACACCACTCTTGAATTCTTCCTGACTCTGTGTTCCTAAATCCTGTTGTTGTCATTGCTTGAGCTACTTTTGAAGATGTAAATCAGTCTCCAGAAACACTTAGGCACTCTTGAATACTCCATTTTTGGATCATGGCTCTCATGGAACTTAAATGTCCTCAAAAACAGAAAGAAGGCAGGAAACACCTAACATTTTGAAAAAAAAAATCATACTGCTAATTCTGAAAGTTTGTTTATAAGAAGAATAATAAAGAACTCATGGATTTGTATTGCAATAGAAAAAAATATTATGCACCAAATTTTCAATTTAAGTATCTATTTAAAGAAAACCTCGTGAATCTGCAGGAAAATCAGTCACCTGATAATGATAAAGACATTCCTGTGTGTCAGGCATGAAAGTATGATATGCTTCCAGATGCATTTTCCTTGGGTAAAAGAGAAAAATCAAACCATTTCACAGCACTTTGCCTCATTGGACCAAATTTATCTCTGTTGTAGCCTGATGATGTCAACAGAGTTACAGCATGGATGAATACAGGTCATTGTTAGAGCAGTTGGCAGAGAGTGCATGTGTGGGAGGAGAAAAATGAGATCCTCTAATCCAGATTTGCAGAAAAACCATGAGTATGAGTTTAGACACATACTCTTATTAAAACTGCACCATAATTCTGTCACTGCGAGTTTCAGAACAAATGAGCTCCAAATGAAACAGAATGAGGGCGTTCCTCCAAGCTATTTCCTGCGCCACTGTCAGTGTTACTGCATGACAGAGTGCGACCACGTGACGCTAGGCTTGAGATGTAAAACACTGGAACTGGCTTTTCTTAGTGGTTTCCAGACCATGAATTCCGACTAAGCTAGATATCCAATTTCCAGTTTCTACCCAAAACTTACCTGGCACTAATTAAAGTTAAGGAAAAAAAAAAAAAAAAAAAGAAGAAAAATAAATCCATGTGGACCTCTTGGCTGTGTTTGATGCTTGGTGCCCTGGGAAGCAGATTAGGTGCCATGCTCGTTATCCAGTTTTCATCAGTATAAAGTTTCTTCTAAGTCTTAAAAACCATTTATCTGAAAAAGGATCCAAGTGCAATGCAGAAAGATACGGCTTAAGTATCTTCATGTTCTAATACCCTGTGACTTTGGCATTTGCTATGCACCTCAGTGGGTCATGTTGCCAGAGACTGATCCCAGGTGTGCTAAAGGTCTTTGGAGATCCCACTGCTGGGCCACAGAGATTCTCCTTACCACCTGTGGGACTTGCAGACCCACTGGGAATATCCACTGTTTTTTGCTTTGGGTTTTCATTGCGCAGTCAGCCAGCAATGTATTTAACTTCACAGTAGCAGCTTTGGGAAGCAGTAACATTTTCCAGCTGGGTACCTGCAGTACAAGGCAGACTACAGCAGAACAAGTGTATGACTGACACACAGTCAGACAAAAACTTGTTTCCATCAAGGCAGCTTTAAAGAGGTTGCTCCGTTTTCACCTCTACCCAAGCTTCATTCCCCACTTTACCAGCCTCTGCGGTGCTTTGCAGAACTCCTTAGCGTGAGTAGGAAACCAGAGCAGGCAGTCCTGGAAAATGGTTGGAACTAGATGATCTTTAAGGCCCCTTCCAACACAAACCATTCTATGATCTATGAACTGCTCTCTTTGTACACAGGACTGGAAGGAACCACCAGGCCTGGCATTTTGAAAGAAATGTAGCTTTCTCTGTCAATCATTCCCCCAGAAATTAGTCTCTTGTCTTAAACTGCTGTGATTTTTGAACCATATCTAATGCTCCGTAATAGGTGTTGGCATCAAAAATAAGCAAGTTGTCCTTATTTCTAGAAAGGGTGAATGAAAATGAAAAATATGCAAGTTGGAGGTGGACCTTGAAGTACTTTGGAGTATGCTGGTACATGCCAGGACAGTTTCAAAACTATTCTTCCCCTTCTGAATTTATATAAAGAAAAACCAAAACCACTCCAGAAATCCCAAAGTACCTGTTTTACGTATGCTACAAATGCGTATTTACAAGCTTCTGCCAAGGCAATCTGAGATTTCAGGTAGAAGGAAATTCATGTCCACAGCCCAGCAGTAAGAAGTGTAAAGGAAAACATTTCTGGCAGCCAGATTTATTTTTCATAGAGCTCATATACCTTCTGCACTCACCCTGTGTAGCACATACACCTCCTTCAGTTCAAGGGAGGCATCCTCTGCTTTCCTGCTCCCCTGCTTAAGAAACAGTACACAGTAAATTTGTTTATGGCCTCCATTTTTTTAATAGTAGCAATCAGAGGAGCTTTTATGGATATGCTTTGTTCAGTTCAGCTCTTGCTTTGTCTTCTGAGTTGGTGGGAACCCCCGCAGGACACTCATAAATATACAAATTTACAATCTAGCCTGTGTAAAGTGCCCATAGCAGCACCTACATCCAAGTTGTCTTTGTGCTCGTGCACCAGCTGTGATGCCAGAGGGCGTGGGGTCAGAGCAGAGGGCTTCCTCTGGCTTTCTACAAACTGGGATCAGCCAACCTTCATTTATCTATGGTTAAGGACTTGTTTTGGTTTCTCAGATCATGACTCCACAGAGCTGTTTGGATATTTTTAATCGAAAGACAAAGCACTTCCTCTTCCAAACTTGGTGCCTGCAAGGAGCATAACAAACTAATCATTCAGAATAATTAATTCTGTCAGAAAAATCTCTACAATTCTTACTAATGCTGAATGTTTTGTAATCCTAATGAAAGGAAAAACCTGTCACTGTGATAATTTTCGATTGACCCATTTTCTTCAGTGGCTGGGGAGAGAGGGGAGTTGTTTGTTTTTATCTCTAAGGTCCATAAGCATGAAAATGATACCCATAAATCTTACATTGCAGCCTTGTGTTCCTAACTCAGCCTTCAAAGGAAACATTAGCTAGTCATAAGAGACCAGTAAGATTGTCAAGTTGATCATTGGTACATGTGTAGCAGAGCGTCTTTCAGTTACCTGTGACTTCAGTTTCATGATATTCCCAGGATAGGGAAACATTACTTTTCACCATTAGTAAATGGGAATCTGAGATGGAGAAAACATATAGAGCAGCTTGCCAAGGCTGCGGAGGTAGTCCTTACAAAGTCAAGGACTGGAATCCAAATCCTGAGTGCTCTAGCCTAGCACTTGAAAGCACACCCTCCCCGAGGGTTTCAATGTAAGTTAAGAAGTTTAGAATTGAGAAAGTACTTCTAAAGCAAGTTTTTGTGAGGTGTGGAAAGTGAAATATTATTTTTCTACTTTTGCCTAATATAGTAAACACCTAACTACCAAGCTCAGTGAGAAAGCTGACAAAGAAACACAAACAAACCAAAAAAGCACTTAACAGGAAAAATGGCCTAAGTTTTAGAGTTTTTTTTCATATTGTCATGCTTTGAGGTCATCTATTCTATATTTGACAGCTGAAAGTTAAATGTGGCAGACACTTCCATTTCTCATTACTGAAGACAGAATGGTATAGGAAATTCGTTCTTCAATAGACAGCCTTTTATTTCTAGGTCAGTAATTTGAATCGATCCCTGATCAATGGTGACTGAAAGGCATTCATATCTGCAGCTGTTCTGTGGTCTGTGTTAAATGAGGGAGCACCTTAGTTATTTCCCAACAGTAGCCCCTCTTTAGCTCTGCCAGAACAAGCTGGCAGTTTTCACAGAGAAGCTACAGACTGACTGCCCATGGCACTTGCTGATATCTGAAAAGTAATTAACCTATTTTTGTTCTGGTTTTTTTTAAGGAGGTTATTTGTTTTTTTCAACTGATCCATAATTTTTTCATGGTGGGCTTTTTTAATATTAAATAGGATCATCTAGCTGCTTTTGTATAAATGCATTCTGCTGCATTCAACATCATGACTGTAGTTGTGATGCTACCAGCAGTGATCAGAGATTGGTGCTTGACACGCACAATGAGCACTGCCAAAACAAAAAGTATAGGTGGTTTCTGTGAGTGGGACTCATATCCTTTACCTGCAACCATCTGCAAGTCTTATACCTAACGTCATCTGTTTGGTCTAAATGAATCATCTAGTCTGCCACAGTATTCCAAATCTCTTGATTAAAAGATGCATCCACAGATGCTTTGTCCATACCAAGCACAGGTGTAAGTTGATTACAGAAAAATTCTACCCTAAGTACTCAATATTTTTTACATTCTCTTTTGCAATCGCTGCAGAAACCCTCCATCACTGTACAGGATACATTGGCTTTGTTTATAAGGATACATCTATATTGTCTAGCAGATATTATTGTTGAGAAAGGCAAGTTCAATTGCTAGATTCATATTTTCCAGACACCAAATTCTTGGTGAGTAGGTGAAGATGATGAAATACAGTGGGATTTGTTGTGGGTTTTTTTTTTCTAAATTTCTCCCACTACTCTGACTTGACCTCCCAGAAAGGTTGGCATACGTTATACAATGCACAATACTTCCAATCCCAAAATATCTCTGCTTTGAACAATGCCTTCCACAGATTACTTTCTGTCTCTGGCAGTGTGCTGAAGCCTAATCATTCATCCACCCACAAAAAAATTCTAGCCTTTATTACCATCCTTTCTTCCCTTTTTCCAAACATGTTAATACCTGCTGAACAGAAACAACATTAAAATCATAATAACTGTCTAGTGCCACTAGTTCCCCGACATAATGACTTGTTGAGTATTTCTTTTAGAATTTTGATAACAATACCATGTAGCCAAATTGTCTGGTAGCATTAAAGAACTGTCAGAGGAAGTGTATAACTTGGCTGTAAAAATTCACTGAAACTTGGCATAAAGGATCTTAGATCAGAAGCAAGTTTGCTCTGCAAAATATAAAATCCTTCTTTCAGATTCTTCCCATGACCTTAAAAGCAGCTTTCATTGTTTTCAGAAAGACAAGCTGCAAGCCAGTAAACTGTGATGTATCTAACTATGCTTGTGAGAATAGAAGAGAGAGAATGAGAAAGTAAACATAAAGTGCCTTGAAGATTTCATGTAGAAACAAGTTTATTTTTAAATAGCATTTTAAGGGATTTCGTAGGCATTTAATTTACAGCCTCAAAGTTCATTCATAATATTGCATGTGAAATACACTTCATTATACATTTGGATTTTGTTGAATTTTCTTAAAGCCACCTTTTCTAAAATCTTGGGGGGTGTAAGGGGAGATATATAGTAATTAACTAGTCTCTATAGGTGAACAGAAAAACTAAAATAAGGAGAAAATTTTGTTCTCCATTATACCCACATAAGCATGGGTTATTTATACTTATATTAATGGAGTTACTCTTGATATAGCTTTATGTGACCAAGAAAGTTATTACTAATAATTACTATTTATATTACCCAAGTAAACTGGAAACCTTAGTCAGGAATGAGGACCCCATTGTTTTAGGCATTGTATTAATGAGAACAAAAAGGGAAGATTTCAAGAGTCTGAGTGCTTACACTAGATGGAATCACACAGCCTGATGGAAAAGCTGAAGGAACCTGTGTTATAGCACCAGTCAATGGAACAGACTTCTTGAGGTCAGAAAACAAGGCAGGTTTGCACACATTTATGGGGATTTTCTCCCAAACGTGTGTGGAAAGGAAGATGAAAAATTGGAAATGCTTGTCTGAAAAATGAAAAGGAGATGACGGAAACTGATATTACAGTCCAAATGGAGGTAACAGTCAGCGTTTTAGTACGGCTTACAGTGTCATTTAAGTGGGAATAGGGAGATGTGGTGCACTTGTTACAGTGGAGGAGGAGGAGGCAGTGCAAAAAGATAAATAGAGTTATGACAAACTCAAGGCAACAGATGGGATAATGATCTTGACAGCAGCACTCCAAATATATATGAAGAGAGCATGGCTGCATTTGTCAGGAACAAAAACACAGGGTACTGCAGTAACTGAGTTACATGACTGCAACACCCAAAATTAGTCTGAGTAAGAGTCTTAGCTGTATGGATGAGAAAAAATGGCCTGTGTCTGTGACACAACACAAAAAGTAGTAGCAAGACATAGACATATTCTGGAAATGAAGACCCTTGGAGACATGGTTTGTAGACTATGTCACTCTCTGGCGCTAAGTGGCAGGCCAGATGGTTTAGTTGTTCACAGTGATCAAAAAGAAGAGGTTGTGGGACACACTGAGGGCATAGACGTAATTGTTGCACTATGCAGGTTGTGGGCTGACTGATGGAAAGGAGAGTGAGAGAGGAGGCACTGCAAAGCAAGTAGGAAGAGTAATAGAGATGTAGGAGCCTCAGCGGGAAGGCAGCTTCTGATGCCCTGTTCACAGCAAGTAGCATTTCAGCCTCCTGCCCCTCAAGTACTATTTATGAACACATTGAGTACAGTACCACTCATCACACTCACAGAACTTTTATATGCACTTCAGGGGAAAAAACTGCTCCTTAGTGTTCTGAAAGACAGATCATGAAACATTTAATTCACTAAAGGTCTGTCTGTAACACTTATTTTAATTATTATTTTTTTTGTGTGTGTTTCTAGGAGTATCTATATGTCCTGAAAAGTACTTACCTGGCATAGCTTTGGACTTCATTAGATTTATTCTGCTTTAGATCCACTGATTTCAATCTCACTAGTGAGACAGCTCAGAAGTAGCACATTACTCCTTAAAACTCTCTGGATCTCATTCAGAATATGCCACTCCACTAAAAATCCATTATTTTGAAACATGTGATTTTAACCAGTCATATATTTACTGGTGGACCGCATTCTGTCAAGAAATAAAAAAAAAATCCCAACACATACTAAGCATGACAAATATGCTGAGATTTCAGGTTACATTTAGCCGACCTCATTTGGAATCTCTAATTTCCAAATAATAGGCCAGAGCCCTACCATGTTTTCTCTATACTTATCCAGGGATATTTCTTCTCCTCAGACTGATTTTAAATATCTGGGTTTTACATTTGCATGCAAATGCAAATGGATTATGCATCTAAGGATATGATTTTGCACTCCAACATGTGTCAAACCAAAATATTTTCAAGCCGCATGCTCATACACATGCCCATTTTTCCTGACTCAAACAGGAAGAATATTCTTTTAACATGCCTCACTGGTGTCCTTAATATTAACTGATATATACACTGGTGTTCTTAATATACACTTGCTCCTAAAGAGTGCAAATTCTTTCTCTGCCTCATTTATAGAAAAGGGGTTTTGTTGATTAAAGTCACATTTATTCTAATGTTTTAGGGATTTGGGGATTTTATTCTTTCACTCTTTTTTTTTTTAGTTATTCCCTTAGTGAAATCCCCTCCCCTCCCCTTTTTATTTTTTATCTTGCATGTGATAAATCAAGTTACTTTTTCACTCTGGACTCTATTATGGGATCACAGCGGCTATACAAACCACACGGAGTTAAGCAAACAAAGGAATTTTTTCATTTTCTCTTTCATTCAATAAAGTTCCATTTTCTGTCACCCTGCAACCTTTTGACCTGCGTCCTAATGGCACTGGTCACTCAAGGGCAAAAGTTCAGCTGTAGGTTAAGTCTGTGTGTGTTTGCACCAGGCAGGGAGATGGTCGGTTCTTGCTTCCCGTCGTCTTCCCCGGAGCCCTGCCATCGCTCACCAAACAGCCGACCTCGCCCCTGCTGTGAGCTCCCCCGACTCCAGCCCTCCCTCTGTGAAGAAGGTAAGGAGGGCTTAGAGTAAGCTTTTCCCCAGACTTTTGTTTTTCTTGCAGCTGTCAACAAAACCCACTGTCTTACTTTCTTGCTCTGGGGATAGAAAAGGCAAGAGACAAATGTCTAGCAGGGACACTTTAGACTGACAGTCAGTGCTAACTTCTTACTGCCAGTTATTTCGGTCACTGTTACATTGTCCTTTACTCATCATCTATAAGTTGCCTGTACTTCTGAGAGAGACTATGGACCCCTTCCTTGCTCTGGGGAGTGCTTGCACAAATTGTCTTTGGATATTACCTCCTGGTGTGAGTGGTACACTCCCTGTTTATGCAGTTTTCAGAATGATGTTTCAAGGCATTCTGAGTGCAAATGATCTCAGGTGCACCCACCTCTCCCAACACCCTCCAGTGGACTTTTCCAGGTGGCCTGGGAATGGCCTACTGATACACTTCTGCAGGCCACCAGTATCGTGCATGTCCCTGGAAACTCATACTGCTAGACATAACATCCCCCTCCAGTTCAGTGGCTCTGGTATGACATGCTGTGCTCTCTTTTGTAAGAATATGGCACTGTCCAGTCCCATAGTTCCTCCCAGCGAGTTCCTACCAGCCTCCCCTTGGTTGCCAAACCCCTAGCTCTTCAGGCAGCCCATCTTTCATCACCAGAGAGCAGCCCACTAGCCATCCAGTGAAATAACCCATAAGTGATACACGTTGCCTAAGAGATGGAAGAGCTTGTACCACTGTTGGAGGGATTTCCTCCCTCCTTGACCAAGGGCACTGGTGAACAGGGTGTTTCTGAGTCCATTTCTGGGTCTCTAGACCTGTGGGGTCAGAGCAGACTGTGCAGAGAGGAGAAGACAGCTGTTCCTCTGCAAGAGAAACAGATCAGGTCTTGGATATGCCTGTCATTGAATGAGACCTCAGGCTTTCTTTAAAGAAACCTTTGGTGTAAGGGTCTGACAGGCTGCTGTAGCATGAGCTCTTGGCTTAAAGGACCAAACTATGTTTACCCAGTACCAGTCTATTTGTGAACCTGCAATGACACAAGGGGTGATCTTGCCCCAGAATGAAGGCTGGTAGCAGTGCAGACAGTGCTGTCCCTCACCATCTCCTCTGTGGATGACTACACTTCACCATTTCCAGAACATCCAGCAGCTCCTGACAGAAGCAGAGAGGGCCCAAGTTGTGGAAGATCTTTGCTGGAAGATGGGCAATTGGGCAGCTCATAACCTTGCCAAGAGCCAATAGCTCCATCACAAGACTGTTAGGACTACCCATGTTTTCTGATACAGTAAACCCAGAGGTGTGAGAAGTGTGGAGCAACAGTTTAAAATCATGGACTATAAACTGCAGAGGGAATTCTATAGCCTCCCCTCATTCAGCTGTTCCACCTCAGCCATGGCCATACTTCCTCTAAATATGCAGGAGACAGATACTCTAGCTAAACTGATTTCAAAATCCACTGATTTTGAAACTCCCACAGCCTCAAGGTTGGAGACCTGAGTTAGGAAACCATGCCTCCAAGGATCAAGTCATAAAGGGCACCTGGATAGACAGTAATAAAGATGGTGAGCACCTGTGTATTGAGGGAGATGACCCATGGGTGGCAGATGAGAAGGGAGTCCTGGGCATGTAACCTTGCAGGAGAGCATGGCAGAACACTTGAGAGTGATCTTTTTGGAGATTTATGCTTACTTCCCCCTTATTTTATCTCATACATAATAGAATTGCCTGAGCTGAATGAAAGGTAAACTAGTAGCCCCCAAGTTTGTTAACTGAGTTTCTGCAGAAATGTGTTGGTGCTACAGGAGACCTTGTTACTAAGGGCCAAGCTGGAACATGGCCAAATTTCAGTTCCCTGTCTTTTTTTTAGTAACCTGGTGAAGGCCATTAACCCAGCAAGGGCCTCCAGGTGCATTTAATCTGAGATGACCACAAAAGACTCTAGATGAGCCCATAAATGGGGGAGCTGGGCTACCTCTGTTTCTGTTGCAAGTCTCTGCCTAGTCTGAGCTGGGTCCAGAGGTCAGGGTGGTCTGTATGAAAACACTTTTGAACTGTGGTGCCTGCATGAAGTTGGAGGAAAAATGGCTTTATAGGTAAATATTTTCTTCCTGATTTTAAGTCTCCCAGCAAGAATGGCTATTTGGACTGTCCTAAACAAGGCTTTGACCTAGCCAGTCCAGTTATAAATATAGTCTGAGCTTTAGGCATAGATGCACCAGTACCAGTAGAACCCTACATATGCTGAAGCTAAACCCAGGCATAAATGCTTGCTGCATAGAATAAACCAAGGAGAGCTCTTTTAGTGTGCAGAGAAGTGTTCCATGAGATTTAAAACTTTTTTGTCTATTAAAGTTGGTGTTCAGACTGTTCTATTTTACAGTGATTTGTAAGGATCTGTACAGAACCTGAAAAGTTCAGGCAGTTGTCGGGGTATAAAATTAATTGGAACAAGCTTGAGCTGTTAGGATTAACTGAACAAACATACCAGGCATTACTTAGTCGGTGGGATTTTTCAGTGGTCCCCAATAGCACTAAAGCATCCAGGTATTCTAATCCCCAGGGACTTAAAACAAACAGTTAAAATCAACTTAGATCTGATTATCAGGCAAATCATTAATGACCTGGTAAATGGAGATCTGGCTTGACTGCTGGGGAATATTGGCATAATGAAAATTAATGTACTAATTAGATTTGCATACAAACATAGAAGCCTCATTTTCCAAAGTCCACTGTACTATTTAGAGACTGGCACTGATCCCAAGGCTGCCTGGCCTTGGAATCCCAGGGCTAGTGACACCTAGAACAGGCAGACTGTGCCCAGGCTACATAGCAGTTTGTCCAGAGTTTTCCTCAGTGCCAAGAGTTCTTGGGATGTTCTTATTACTTATCGCATGTTTTGTTCCAGATAGATGTGCCTAAAATAGTGTAAGGGCTGTGTCACAGCTGCCAGGGAGGACTGAAGTTATTTATTGCCTGCATGAAGGCCCATATAGGTGTTTGAGGTTTGGGATGCCATCAGAGGATTGTTTAGGTTAGATTGAGGCCAGACTGGTACAGTCATGTCCGCTGAATGCAACCCTCCTTAGCCACTCCTGAGCTTTGTTACAGTGGCAGCTGGTGGGGGCAGTCCAAAATTGAGTTGGAGAACAAAACAGTAGTTAAGCAATATGGAAAATCAAGGCTCCAGTGCTTGAGAGGATTGTGGCCTCTCTTTTGTTTATCACGGTAGTTCCACAGTCAGAGAATGCCTCAGAAATGAGGGAGGATATGCAGCTACCCAAGCATCGAGAAGATGCTGTTTCAGCTTCTGCATTGTGCCTGTTGAGGTTCAGGTGGCTACAAAAGTCAAATGGATTTAGTCAACAGATTTGTACAAGCTGTCAGATGGGAGATAATGTTAAGATTTTTAATGAAAGCTGAGGTTTCTCCTTAATCACCTTACTCTGACAGTGAAAGCTTTCAGAAAAAAAGCAAGAAGACATGTATCACAAGACTTAGGAACATTAGTGCTGCAAGATAATCACCTCCTATGGAAACTGGTTTTTGGCAGGCACTGGTATAAGTTCTTCTGCGAAAAGAAGAGTTGTTTATGTGTATCGTATAGCTCTGTTTTCTTTTTTTATATGTATAAAACCAGATACACACATAAATGTCCTGCTAAACTGAGGTTAAATTACATCTTTACACATTCCAGTCAATTTATTCTTGATCTATTTAGTAGACGCGCTAAAGAATGTTATATTAACACTAACAGTAGATTTGTAAGAGATTATCAGTGTTAAAACAATGTATTTATAATTTATATTTCGTATTGTTGAAACAACAAAAAATTAATCGAGACTGCAAAGT
This sequence comes from Falco biarmicus, assembly GCF_023638135.1. Classification (NCBI taxonomy): domain Eukaryota; kingdom Metazoa; phylum Chordata; class Aves; order Falconiformes; family Falconidae; genus Falco; species Falco biarmicus. The sequence continues at coordinate 47,487,295 of NC_079289.1, read as the reverse complement.
CATAAGTGTTTTAAAAAACCTTTTTTGCATGTGAGCTCTTTAACAGGAAAGTATTTCGGTAACAATATCTATGTAAGTACAATATGTAACAACATAATTTTTCATTTCATAAAGAATTTGCAATCTCATAGTAAAATGGGATTCAAAAATAAAGTCATTATTTATAAATATTCTCTAAAATAACTATATTTGACCCTAAATACTCATCTAGTTGCATCTTCTTTTATAATCATATACCCTTGCATTCCATCACTTTTTTGAAAAAGTTGAGGTTATGTATCAGCAGACCAAGAAAAAAAACAGCTCACAAAGCCACTTAGCTGAGTTTAAAGTTGGATGCAATAGTTACCAGTCATTAATTACACAAATGTCATTCTCAAGACTTGAGAAAATCATAACTCATGTGCTGCAAATTCCATGCTGACACTCTTTTCATCTTACAGAGGAAAAGCAAGGTAAAACATCAATGTAGTTTTCAGTTCCGAGGCAGACGACACTACTTGCCTTACAGTCCAAAGGTAATATTGAAATTACTGCGGAGAGCAACAGTGAAGTGTATGGTCTACTACAACCTCACTTAAGGCTTTATGTGGTTCATTAGCTTGACTGGACGCTAACAGCAGCACATAATTCAGTTGGAGTGTCCTTTTTGGGTTCTGCTGCAGCTACACCACTGAATCTTGTCCAGACTCTGACGTTAAAAGCTAACTTGCACATATGCCTACTCAAACTGCAAACTCCATGCTAATCGCAATGTAAACCTACCCTGGAACTGACCTAAAAGACCAGACGCTGACTTGAGGTCTAAGAGACCTGGCTTTCATCACTAACGAAAATGCATCTTTAAATGATGGGAAGATTTTACTAATCAGCTATTAGCTCTCAACTAATGTGCTTTTTGGAAGGCTGACTGTACCATTGTCTCTTCCCTCTTCATTGCTAATCTGCCAGACCCAGCTGAGGGAAGACATCTCCAGAACAGCTTGATTTATGCCAGGGAGACTTTCTGGACCACTGAAATCAGGAAAGTAATTTGGCACTTGGCTTCTACTCTTTGCAAGGAAAACTGTAAAGGGGTGGAGGGAGAAGAGGATGTGCCTGAAGAAAGCTAAGAATTACTAATAATGGTTTGGCAGGACTGTTAATAGCTCTTCTTATTCTGATATTCCATGTTGATAGGTCAATGGCTTGTTAATTAACTGCTTTTCAAAAAGTTTTCGTGTTTTTGAGTGGCCTTCCATGGTTGCAGCTATTTTCATTACCCCATCACCATTAGCTTCTAAGTACTTACTGGCAAAGTGACACACATGTGGTTAACACATGAGTATCTATGAATTGGTTTCTTTAACAGGGCCCAGGGGATAATTCTTAAAACTGTCTGTCTACATGCTGTCTCATTTTTACTAGGAAAGGAGGGGTAGTTTGAAGAGGGACACTTGTAAATTGAATTTACTAAAGCATGCAATCCAGATCGATTGTAATCAAGCATGCTTGCTTCAGACCAGAGTTTAGGGAGATCCTATGGTGGGAAGATATAATGTATACTAAGTGATGTTACTATGGCTCTGAAAAGAGAGGGATTCTCCAACAGTCAGCCTTTAAAACAAATCTTTTAAAAGCATAGCTTTTATACCCCTTTCCTGTCTCTTCAGTATCACAAGGGATGCGTTTAAAGTGAAGGCAGATGCAGGCCACCATCCTAATTTCCCTGTGCTCTAGTTCAGTGGGTTGTTAGAAGATGCCAGGGCTCACCCCTCAGCTCTGCATGTGATTTTTTTTCCCCAAAGTGAGGATAGAGCACAGCCACTTCCAACCCTATCGTGCAGCCCAGGCTTACTGGGGTGCATGACTGCGGGGCACACTGCCCAGCTCAGCCTTCAGACCAGGTCATCTCGAGAGAGAGGATACAACCCCAGAGGAAGGAGCCAGCCATGGAGCCAGCCAAAGAAAGGCCCTGAACATGGGAACAGGGACTGCATCGCACTCTGCTATTGGCAATTTCACACAGATGCCACCATCGGAAACAGCCACCCAGAGGGCTCCCTGCCTACAGCCAGCTGTTGTTAGCCATTTTCTAGACCCCTGCAGGCCAGAACAAGGGCAGTCTGGGCCCATGCGACTGCTTATTTAGTCATTATGAGAAGTGAAGTCTAAGAGTCAAAGCCAATCAGTTTCAAACTTCAGGATGGATTTTTCTCTTTTCTTTCTTCCCCATGGCAGTGATTAAACATTGGCACAAACTACCACCCAGGGAAGTGCAGAGTCCTTCATCTCGCAAAGCCTTTAAATCAAAACTGAATGTCCTTCTGGAATATATGCTTTATCTAAAAGCACGCTGTGGGGTTTCAGTGTAGGAGTTGACTGGAAAAAATTATGACACCTTTAGGTGAGGTAAGACTGCGTTATCTAAGGCCAGAAAGGAGCATTACTTAAACTAACAAGTTTTTAGAGAAGGCTTCCCTCGATAACCCTTTTATTTCTTCTGTGTTCTGATGGCTATAATTCGTCCCCTCTTAATATTAACATATAACCATAAAATCCTAGTACGTCTTGGAGAGTGCCATAGGGCTAAACACAGAGCAGCGAGTACCAACTAAGAATTTCTCATTCAATTCAAACAATATTGAATTTCTGGAAAAGTCAGGTCTTAACTTGCCTAATGCTACAGTAAACACTAGGGACTTTTTACTGTTTCTTTTAACAGTGACTGCATGATCCCACTAATTTTAAGGCAACTTATGATTTATACCTGCACTCTCCCTCTGTTTCTCTTTGGGGTTGAGGCTTTCGTTCTGAGCAACTCCCAGACACCCTTAGCTGTGGAGGTAGCCCTTGTTATTTGTACCAGCTAAACAAAACTTGTTCAAGAACTCTGTCCAAGGGTTCTCTAGAAAGAAAGTATTAAAACCTCCCTGAACTGTGTCCCCGTACTTGTAGCAAACAGATAAGTCCTTCACAAGGTCAGACAATGTTTCCCAAGCAATTACACAGATAAGCAAGTGGCAATGCCCAGCCAACGGATCTCTCAACATCACTAATTTGCTGAGGATGGAATCGAGACTGCATTTGCTTAATGCATCCTGGAGCTTGACAGAGTTAATTCTGCATCCAAACTGTCAAAGAGATGGAGCAACAGGCTACCTTCTTCCCATGCAGACAGCTGTAATAAAGACATGTCCTTATCCTCTATTTGTTGAATGAGACCTAGATGATAGTAATCCTGTTGTAACAACACAAAACCAAAACTGAATTAATTCATTTTATTGAGCACCATAGATTGACTACAACAATAAAGTGGTAATACCTGTCCTCCACTGATTTTATCTTTATTGTTCACAGCTTAATTGTCCCCCTAGAACTAGGATATACAAATGTATTATTAAAATGAGACATCTGGCAGTGGCCCTAAATGCCTCTATGTCAGGAATTTACTGTGTATTACTTGTAACAGTAAATCTGTTGTGCACATCTGCAGCGGCAGAGAAAATCACATCTGACAGCAATGATACAAAACATTCACAGGAGCTTTGCAAAGGCACGAGACTGAATGAAACCAGGCTTTTACAGTCCTTTACAATCCTCACTGAACCTGATCAAGCTGAAGAAACCCATTTTATGGCACTTTTCTCAATTTCAAATCAGCCATAGTTTCTTGAAGCAGAACACCAAGAAATCTTTCAAATAAATATGCCTATAATGAATTATTTTTCATGGCACTTTTTATGAACTGGAAAATGTGTAAATGTTTGTGTGCTGTGTGCATCAGGGCCTAGCTGTTTTGTCTACCACAGATATTCTTAGATGCTCACATGAAGAAACCAACCCAAAAGACTCCTAAAAAATTTGTGTGACCAAGTTACTAGCCCAAAACTTGCTTCCTTTAAAACACATTTGTAAGATGAGGATTTCCTTAAAACATACCCAGTAGTTTTTCTTGTGATTAAGGAAATGTTAACATTTATTTATAGTTTCATCTTATCCTAGGTTTAAGAAAGAGAGAAAAAAAATATCTTGGAGCAAAACTTCACATTTAAAATCTCATTCCAAAAATTAGTGTTTTATTTGATAGGTAGACAGTTTTGTATAGTCAATGTTCCTGAAAGTCTGGTAATAGTGAAGTGATAGAATTTTAAATTCAAACTTCTAATCCCTTCCTGGCCTCCCCAAATAAAATAAATAAATAAATAAAAGATTCCTTAGTATTCCTTTTTTGCCGTGAAGATCAAAAATAATTTACACTTTCATTTCAAAAATATAAGGTCAGATGTATGTTTTTCAGGTCTGATGAAGAAGAGAAAAGAATACTTGCAGGACATCACATTAAAATAACAGATTTAGTCTTAACCACATACATAATGTTTCAGATTACCTGAGATATGTAGTTTCACAAAATGAGTGACACTGAACTCATCAAGTTACAGAAAATAAAAACAAAAGCACAGATATGCACTGCATTTTACAGTGGGTTTTTTTTCAGGTACAGACATACTTTATCATAGTCATAAAAGTAGCTATTTGGTGATATTCTCCTCTGCTAATTGCTTCTCATATGTCTTTTTTATTGTGTATAAATTTAAAATAGTGCTGTCCAATCAGCAAGCCAGAGCACTGGTTTTGTCTACCAGGACTGATACACAGTTTTTTCTACGTTTCTAGAACAAGGCTGTATTTTGTCATATATTCTGCTGCTTCTCAAAATCAGAAATAAGTACTTCTTAGTATAGACTCAGAAAATTCTTCTTTATTTCTGTAAGCCTGTTTTGCTTGGAAATTGTTTTTCATGACAGTGAAGAACCAACTTTGATATCAATAAATGTTTTATTGCTTTGGTGTAGCACCCAGGGGAAATAACACTACATCTCCAAATTCTCTCTTTACTGTTTCATCAGACCAGTAATTTCCTATCTGGATGACACAAATGACAAGTAAATCACGAAACACCCTTATATATTCTAGATATGATTTTGCATGTCACCGGGGGAATCCTGCAATTCTTCCTCAAACAAGAGAAGAGAGCAGAGGCTGTGTCTGTGTAAACTCATACCAAAACATGAAAGTATCTGATCAGGAGGGGAAAAAAACAACCTAAGAAGCTGCACAAATGAGCAAAAGAGAGTCACACACTGAGGTGAACACACCCACGTACTCCTGGCATGAAAGCATGACAGCTAACTGCTCTGTTACAGGGATGTGCCAGCCGCAGAGCAAGCGTTGCTCATTTTAATTGCCGGGGCATCGCTTCTCAACTAGCAAACATCTGAAGTATGGAAGGTTTTTAGGACTATCAGGATCAGCACTTCATATTGTACCAGAAATATAAAATAATAATGTAATTTGGTTACATAATATGGAACCAGTATGAACTCAGGAAAACTGGCATTTTATGTGCTTCTTGCAGCATGCAGCTCTTTTTAGTAAAATAACTTTTTGAAAATTAACTGATATTTCCAAATGTCCTGTATTGTGGTAATAAGCAGCCTGGTAAGCTTACATTTGCTCTACCCTGTCACGTGCATGCTCTTTTGCCAACAGATATGTAAAAATCCAGGACTAATCTCAAACATCTCTAGGTGTCTGTACTTTCGGACAAAGGGTGAGTAAGCACTTTTAATCACAGAGACTAACAGCAGTTCTGCTATACTTTCTCTCTGCTTGACTCAGGATACCAGCACTGTGCCCTGTTCCTTGGGCTTAAGAGAAATCATCTCCCACACTACAGTGTGCAGCCTTGTGTCATGTGGAAAGAAGCCATCAGGAAGAACAAGATTACAAACCAGCATAAGGATGGGAAAGGAAAGCTTAAGCAGAATGTATTCCTACAAACTCAAACTTGGCCTGTGCCCAGGAGTTAATATTTCCGCTCACGCCAAAATTAACTGCCATGGGAGCTTGAACAACAGTAATCGGTCACCACATTATTCTTGTATCCCATCAGTCCTTTAAATAGTAGTATCATACCTGGATAGCAGGGCATAAGTTCAATATTGACAGAAGGAAGCTTACCACCTAGTGCATCACCACCTGAGTCACCCCACGGCTGAACAACAGAGAGCCTGAAGAGTGTGCAGCCGTGCTGGAAACCATTGGTGACGATGCTACACCGAGGTCTGAGGCTGGGAAACTTCACAGATTGCAGGTTTTCTGTCTTGTGGTTCCTTGGCACAGGAAACATGAAGTGTACACAACAGGCTATAAAATCCACTTTTAGTATAAACCACAGAGCTTGACGCGCATGAGGCTTGAGAAAATAGTTTCCATTTTCTGTAATAGTGATAGTGTATACAACTTCTACCTGTAAATGTAAAATACAAACTTGGATTATCTAAACATCCGCCTGCAAGCCTCTCACAGCTGCAAAACCCCTGAAGGAGCCGAAAGAAGAAACATGGTAATGGTTAGCGCTACATTTGAACCACTGGAAAAATAATGACTCTTATTAAAAACTTAAAACTATTTGAGAGGTTTTTTCCAGACCATTGAAAATGTTAAGGTGGTGGTGAGTCTTGAGCTCATGTCAGTCTGTTTTCTGTTGCTGCTGCTTTTGCTGCTGTTGTATGAATCTGCCCGTTACTTGAAGATTCGCTGCAGCTGTTTGCAGAGCGGGTTTTAGTTAACTTGCACCAGTTAACCTGGTGCCTGCCCACAGGCTACCCTAGGTACATCCGTGGAAACACAGGGTAATAGGATAAACTGCATTTAGGGTTTACCTTTCCTTAACATATGTAAAATAGCAGTATAATATGGTTAAGCTAGAATCCTAGTTTCAATGTCACACATTTCCCCATCCCTTTACTGCTTCAGCCCTTTGTCATCAATTGCCAGCGAGCTTCATCCACCCCAATGTACAGTCGTAAAAGCATTCACCCCACCGGCTTCTGTAGGTTTCCTCCCCCTCTGATCTCAGTAGCTCTCTGTCGGATGTAAAGCCTGTAGAAAACATGCTCTGCCTGGAGCAGGGCAGCGGCAGAGCAGGTGTTCTTGGCATGGTGAAGCTCCCATTTTGGCTGACTTCAGCAACACTAGGGAAACAGAGCCCCTTTGGGGCTGAGGGCTGCAGCCTCAGTTATGTGGGGTATAATTGATACCCAGTTAAGTGTCCAACGTGTCTGCAGAGGGGACGTGCTGCCGGGAAGGGGACAGGGGCAGCCTGTCCCTTTGGCAAGTGTGGCTGGCTGCAGCCTCCCCAGACCAGAGATGGCTCAGGGAGCACGATTCACCATTCACGGATGGGCCCCAGGCCTGGCTTTTGTGAACTCGTTAAGACAGGCAGGCTTTTATTTGCATGAAAATAGACTTTAGGAAGCCATTAAAATGTAACAAAAAAGTATTTAATGCCCTAGCATATACCGAGCTTATATCAACCTCCTTATTAGACCCTTCTTTTCTCTTTTTTCCTCTCCCCTGCTCCCTTGGCATGGCTCTGCTGCACAAACAGCCCATATGGAAAACAGCGCAGCCTGAAAACACCTAGCTCTCTCCGTCCTCTTTTGCTTTTGGCTTTTGCAGCTGCTGTTTTCTCAGTGTTGTCTTGGGGCAGTTTCCTGTTGCCATAGCTGATAGCCTGCCAGCGCCTGCCTGGGCCTTTCAAGTGTCAACACTGCGAAGTTTGCTGCGATGGCCAAACGCTTGTTAATGAGATATAGCAGCTGGGTAGGGGTGAACCACTGAGATGTATAAAGGCACGCCGCTGATGCAGGAAGCAATGCCTTTTGAATCTTTTCAGCGCTCTGAAAGCATTCAAATCAAAGAGGGTATGTTGTATTCATTAATAAACCGAAGTTCCCATGCAACTGTGTTAAAGCCAGTAGTTTAACTTTGCAATGGACAGGTGATTTTTTCAACAGTGTTTTACACCGGAAGACAAAGAGCAAGAAAACAAGAGTTTATGTACTGCCAAAGGCATTACTTCCCTATCTAGCAGCCAGACAGAATTGTTAAACTGAGCTAGGTATTTGCCATTTCCTGAACAATAAAAGCTTCTTTTTTTCCTTTATTTTTTAGGCTTCAAAGCTCACAGCAGCCTGCTTGATCTCTGTCTCTCACACTTTTTTTAGACCCATTTCTTAATTTTTGGTAAACTGTGATTAAAAGCTAGAATGAAAAAAAGAAAAAAAAAAGACAAAAGAAAAGACAACTTGTGAAGAGAAAAAAAAAAAAAAGGCAAAGAGCCTATAGACAGGATTAATGGCCAAAGCTGCTTTCATTCAACTGGAGCAGTCCATGTGATCTTAGTCTGCATCTGTTTTGCTATAGCAGAACATAGGAGTGCCCAACAGCTGGGCAAATCACGCAGAAAGCAAAAACAAAAGAAACTAGCATACAGTGCAACGTTTTAAAGGCAATGTGAGCCAAAGAGCATCTTAAAGACTTTTCCAGCATTTATTTTTAGTTGGGCAGTTGGGCTGGAACTTTCTTTTTTTTTTTTTTTTTTTTTTGAGGGGCAGCTGGAGAAAAGATTGAATGCTAGGAAAACATGTTTAAAACTGAAACAACCCCAGTAATAATAGTGACAAAATTGCTTTGGAGAAGTTAAACAAAAGAAGTGTTAGAAACAGGAAAGGGCCATATGGCTCAACACGCCTGCCATTTTCTGGTTTATCTTAATTGTTTCCCTCACTTCTCTGCAAATGAATACAAGTGTCTCAGACTCATTTATATGCTTTCATTTCCCTTTCACAGTAACTTGTTCCAAGGTAATTTAAGCCAAGCCACTTAAGTGATATTTAGCTGTTTGACTGTTTAGAGAACAGCAGTTTAGCTATATTCATCAGCCCACTGCAGCTACTGTACTTGTTTTCAGAATTTAGTTACACCAATCAACTACCTACTAAATGGCCCTCTGTGAGGTAAACTAAGTCACATAGGCCCTGACCCAGAAGCCACTAGGGTCAAGAGGAGTGACGCTATTCACTTTAAGAGGCTTTTGTTCAGGCATGTTCTTCCACTCTAAAATTTAATTCCAGTGAAATATGAAGGGTTTGTGTGGGTTTTGTTTTCTTCCCAGAAATGTAAGCATTTAATTTATATTTTCTGTAAAACATTTCATTTTAAGATAGTCCTATATCAGGTAATTGTAACCAAAATGACAGATGAAACCTGAATTCTCTGTAATACTTCCCGGAAAGATTTTATACCAGAATTTGTCTCTGCTGGGGGAGAAAGCGAGAGTACCAAGGCTTAAAGGATATTTTTATATGTCAAAAATTCTTCCAAACAGAACATTTCAAATCTGGCCAACCCTACTGTGAGGCAACCTGTGATCATTTTGGCCTTGGTTTTCGCTGTTGTGATCTCTGTGCTGCCTATCTGGTTGTGCAGACGTGACCTCAGAACATGTGGGAAGACACTGAAGGAACATACATTTAGGTGTCTGGGGATGGCCATGATGAAAAAAGGACCCTAAATCAGGAAGGAAAGAGAGTCAAAACAAAACACTTCCTATTAATAACATCAAGTGAAACCATGGCAAGTTCTTAAGCTTTTAAATAAACATACCATGACAAGCTGAAGCATAAGCTTCAACCAGCTTGTTAGAACACAGTCCTCTACCACGACAGAAGTTAAGACGTTCTGCATGCACAAAGTTAGTGCCAGGGCACAAACCACATCTTGGCTACTTTGGTTACTCAGAGTAAGCAGCAGACTGTGGGGGAAGTGCTGTTAACAGAGGAAGACAGCTCTTTTCTCATCTTCAGGCTCTTTTCAGCCTCAGAAAATGCTGACTTGTAGAATCCGCTCAGAAAACTCTTGTTCAGACACAAGCCAGTAAATTCACTCATTCTTACAAAAGATAATGAATGATTAATAAATGAGTCAACTCAGGGAATGCCTGGGCTGTGCTCCTCCCCATATGGCTTCACAAAGATAATTGCAGTAGTGGGAACACAAGAAGGAGGGACACACATCTGTTGAGTGAGAGTGGAGATCATATTTTAAAAATAATTTCTTTAGGTTTACTCATTTAATGGAGAAAAAAGAAAAAAGGGGATTTTCATGTCAATGACTTTACTGAGTGCTTAAAACAAGGCAGGAATATAAATACATACTTTCTTCTTCCACCACAGAAACATCACAGACCAGGGACCAGTGGGCTTTCCAGGGTGCCTGGACCAGAACTCCTGCCTTCAGCAGGAGTTTAAGTGAAAGGAGTTGGAAAAGAAACCCAAGTATTCCCAGACCTGTCCAGTTTTCTGCTGCTGTAGTAGTTTTTCAGATTTTCAAAGTACTATCAAAACTGTAACTCACAGTATCCCAGAAAAGCAGGGAGAAGATTAATAGAGATAGTTGCTGATATTGTCATGGACTGTTACTTTGTCTATTGCAAAGGTAGGGAAAGTGTAAACTCCTCTCAGAGATGATCCCATTAAAAAGGAGAAAACATTTTTAAGGTCCTCTGAAAAGAACATCTCAAAAGATGGCTAATGTCCTTTGGAATCACTCACATTTGCTACACAATTTAATTGAGTATATATATACAAAAGCACCAGGGTGAGGGGCAGGCAGTGAGGACAAGCAGCTTTTCTAGATCTTAAAAATCTTAAACTGTCTAGTCTTACCACAGTGTACCACTGTGCTGTCTGACAGGACTCATATCAGCTGCTAAGCCCAAGCTTAAATCGTGGCTTTTTCCATATTAAATGCAATCTGCATTTTCACTTCTGAGTATGCATGGCTTATGTTATAGTATCAGCGTGTGGTTTGTATGCCAAACGCATTGCTCTTTTTGGATATGTCAGATTTTTCTAAATTGCAGACAGACAGACTGTGACTGGTTCCTTCCTTTTTTATGTTACCCCTGACCCTTTTGTCAGCTTACCCTTTCTAAACAACTTTAATGGTTGTTTCTGATGTCTCCTCCTCAGCTCTTTTTTTTATTGGATATTTCCCCTGAATTTAGATAGATAACGAGACTGCTGTTGAATGCCAGCTCTGGAGCATGAGGAAGCACATCTCTTACCCAGATTTGTCCTTGGTACCTTAATAAAAAAGCAATACATTGGCTGTTTTCCTCCTCCCACTCCCAGAACAGTAGTTAGATGTGCATGTTGTTATGTCCCTTTTTCAGAGGAAGGCAGACCAAGCCCCTAAGGGTCCCATACTCTTCTGTCTTCCCAGAAAAGATGCTTCTGTATCCCTACAGTTTCCTTCAGTTTGCTTTCCTGCAAGCCTCCAGTCCTCACCTTCCCTCAAGCAATTACAGACTGAATGCCTGTTCCTAAAACAAGCGTTTGGGGCATTTCCTCAGGGGAACATTACAGCTTGTTTTACACCCCCTTCTCAGAGAGAGCCTGCAATAAGCTGTGAGGGTTATGGAGAGGAATGCTGGAGGGGATCCCAACATTTTGTTAGATCTGCCAACCTGACAGGTCCAACAGAAATCTCTAAAGTTTCCTATCCCCATGCAGTGACCCGTAGCTAATCTGCATGACAATATATTGTGTAATTACAGGAAGCCACTGTAATATCATTCAGGAACAGGAAGCTTGGGAACTGTTTACAGCCAACGCTATGGTGATGAAACCTGTCATTACCTTGTGCGCTGTTTCTTCTGAAACATGGATGCAATTGCAAAGTCTTATCACTCAGCTTTATAGGGAAGATCTGCTGAAGTAAAAGAATAACATAGGAAGAGCAAAAAAGAGACTGGGCTTGGTTGATTGCTGTCATGATTACGTTACAGAGATTGAAAGACAGTTTCAGCAATTGCTTATTGTGCATGAGAAGACAGAATTGTTTGCCATCAGTTAGGCTTCAGTTAAGTTTACTATTCCTTATCTCTTGTTTAAGGTAGTACTTCAAAGGAGTACTTGTTTCTTGCCCTTTGACTCAAGTGGGCACAGCAATGGGATGCCATGTGGGAGATGCAGTTTTGAGAGCATTCATGTGCTCTCAACCCTCAGGCTAACAAGAGGCAGGCAATTCTGCCAATTATTTTGTCTGCTAATTTAGATTAACTCATTAATTCATGCACAGAACTTTCAAAAAGCAAAATTATACCCACGTGCTGAATATGACTAGCAAGCAAAGAAACACATCACAGGCCTGCAGTAGCTGAGTTTTGGACACATTTGTAGCCAAATGGGGTTTTATGATCCTTGTTCACATTCCAGAAGAATGAAAACAAAGAAAAGACTGTTTGGAATGGAAATGTATGAGCTCCCAGGACAAGGACTTAAAATCAAACAGAGCTCGATAGGTAAGGATGGTCAAGGAAAAGAAGCTGTCCATAGCTTACATATATGGGAGCTGTTACGCTCTCAGAAATTTCCAAAATCAGGTTGGTTCTTGCTATGAACTAACCTTTCAAATCTACTTTTAAAAATTCTGAACTACTCTTTTAATGAATATCTCAAGCAGGCAACCATTAGGTCACCAAATGCAATAAACACAAAGGGGGATAATGTATTGATCAAATGTAGATAGGCAATACCACCTTCAGATTTAGGAATTAGACTGGCCATAGTAGAGAGCATTGTCAACTCAGGGATGACACAGTAGTGGTTTTGCCTATATCATCTTCTTTTAGGAGAGTAAGTGGTTTAGCTGGACCCAAAAGAGGCTATCAAAACTGAATATGCAGTTTCCAGGGATTAAAAAGGTTACTAATAAACATTGCTAGAACTGAGTCACAAATTCTTTGATTCACTAACCAAGCTCTCCTCTATCACCTGAACACCCCTGGGAATAGATTTGACAAATTTGATAGGAATAGGAATGCACAAAGTTCTTCAATATCTCAAATGGGAGGAGAGGTAGTTCAAGTTTTTACTAAGCTGTATTGCTCTTCTAAGATGAGGTTTTGACTTCAGTATCATTTTAGCCACAGAGAACTAGTATATTTTTATTTAATGTAATGCTGAAATTAATATTATTTTTATTTACATTAGTGTCCCAATACCCAGCTTGTGGGGCATTATGTTGTGGTCCACAGAGCGAAACACTACGAGGCAATTTCTACCTCAATGAAGAACACATAATAACCTAATCATTTAGAGTAGAATATAGATAACAAACAAGCTGATCCACAGTAGGTCAGAGGCAGGTACAGAGACACCATAGCTGGGGCTCATCTGTCCAAATGAATAGAGAGAATCAGCCCCTGCCAGGGCTTATTTCATCTAAAATTATCATGTAAGATATGTCAGGTGGGCCACAAGCATCTGTTCTTCTCTTTTTATTACAAAGGCAACACAAGCTTGTAGACCAGACACAATGTCAATATTGCTGAAGCCCACAGATGGGTGTCATGAACCCTATGCTGTGGGCCAGGGAGCAGTGGGAACAGGCTGCACCAAGAGGGATGGCAGCCTGGGGGATGCAGGTCACAGCAAAGCAGGCAAGGCAGCAGCCTGCTTGACAAGGCAGCCAGCCTCACAGCACCCATGCAGGGCAGGGCAAGCCTGGGGGTGGTGAGCAGCCTCATCTGAGAGCCGGTTAGTCACTCCGCAAATCCATAGTGGTGAACCAGGTGTAAGGCCAAGCAACAAAGTCTAGTCAGTGGATCAGGATCAAGGTCCAAATCAAGGAAATACAAGACCACGTGCAGGCATACCTCCAGGATAGCTCAGGCAGAGAGCAAGAGTGAGATCCAGAGCTTAAAAGCAGCTCCTAATTAAAGGAGAAGTGGCCTCACTGAGGTGTGTCGTGGCCGGACACCTAAATCTTTTCTGTGCTGGCCCTGAGCCCAGGCAGCCCCCACAGGTTTTCTCCTGTTTCTAAATGCTTGTTCCAGTACCTTCTGTATTAGGCCACAGGAACACTGCCAATCTGGAGATGCAGAACTATCCTTTCATGGACAATCAAGCAAAGGTAATGCTTTGGGAGCCTGTGACCGTCACAAGCTGTTTGCAGCAAGTTGCCTCAGATGTAGCCCAGCCACATACTTTGAGGTCTGTCCACACTTGCAACTTCTAGACCAATGTCTGCATGGGGGAAAATGGGTGTAGGTGGCTAAACCATGCCAAAGCTCGGACTAGACGAGTTTCCCTGCGTCTGGCATGTATCCAAGTGAGCTCCCTTTAGTACCAGTACCACCATGGCATACACACTTCTACATAGTTTGATTACTAGCACCTGTCTTCGGGGCCCTGGGAAAGCTCACTCAGCTCACGCTATCACCTTTTTATTGCAGTGACACTGTTTTTGATACCCAAACTACCTTTGATAACTTTACACTTGCAATACATAATGGAAACATCTTGTATAGGTGACCTTATAACAGGTATGTGTTTTAATGGCCAGAATATCGTTACTTTGAAGGAACACTGTACGTTGCCATTGGTACTATTGCAATCTTAAGGACTCTTGTAGAGGAGGGTACTACTCATTCTAAGAAAAGGTATCTGATCTGGCCCTAAATGTGTAACTGTTCAAAACGCAAGAGAGCTCTTCTATTTAATCAAACATTTTTTTAGAGAAGAGTAGGAGCTGAAGGAGCAGAAGAGAAGAAGGGGAGTGAGAATCTACCTAAGAACATGTTCTAGTGGTTTCAGTCCTTGGTTTAAGTGAATGTCTCCCATGTCCTTGAAAATACCTTTGGCATCCAGTCACTCAATTTTAAGTACACATCTCAGAGCTGCCTGTACAATGCACTCTTTTTTTTTTTTTTTTCTAGTTACAAAGGGGACAAAGAAAGAGAAGGAGAGAGAAACTGTATTTCAAAAGATTACTGTACATGTTTTAATCACTTACACTTTTAATTGTTCAAGATTACACTTTTATTAAACGAGTGTTTCACTTTCAAGTACATAAGAGTATTTGAAATATTTCAAGGGTACTCCTTTTAGCTTCTAAAAACTAGATGCTGCTGCCACCACGGGACTATTATTTAGAAGGAACATGAACCGGAGATATTCTGACCTCAGAAGTCATGTTGCTTCACAGACAGGCATGTAGTCAGGTGTACATTAAGTAACAGAATGCATATTTTTCATTATTACCATGATTAATTGAAGAAATTAAGAAAAACTCAAGCAATGTCAGACCAGATTTTCCATTCATCCTTTTAGCTTCAGATTTTCCATTCATCCTTTTAGCTTCAATAGATCTAATAGAAGCACATTGTGTAAGCCAGTGAGAAATATTATCTCCTTTTTTTTTTTTTAGACTATTATTATTATTAAAGGATTGACATAATTTTTAACTTCTTGCTTGTAAATGAAGTAGAAAAAGTCCTTAACGTCCATGTTTCATCATTTAATAAGAAATTAAGAACAAGTTAGAATCATAGAATCATAACATTATTTTGGTTGTAAAAGACCTTTGAGATCATCAAGTCCAATCATAAAGCTAGCACTACCAAATCCACTACTAAACCATGTCACTAATCACCACGTCTACATGTCTTTTAAATACTTCCAGGGATGGTGGCTCGACCGCTTCCCTGGGCAGTCTGTTCCAGTGCTTGACAATCCTTTCGGTGAAGAAATTTTTCGTTATGTTCAACCTAAAACTCCTCTGGCACAACTTGAGGCCATTTCCTCTCATCCAATCGCTTGTAACTTGGGAGAAGAGACCAGCCCCCACCTCACTACAACCTCTGTTCAGGTAGTTGCAGAGAGCAATAAGGTCACCCCTGAGCCTTCTTTTCTCCAGACTAAACAATGCCAGTTCCCTCAGCCACTCCTCACAAGACTTCTGCTCCAGACCCCTCACCAGCTTCATTGCCCTTCTCTGGACACGCTCCAGCACCTCAGTGTGTCTTGCAGTGAGGGGCCCAAAACTGAACACAGTGTTTGAGGTGCAGCCTCACCAGTGCCCAGTGCAGGGGGACGATCACTTCCCCAGTCCTGCTGGCCACACTGTTTCTGATACAAGCCAGGATGCTGCTGGCCTTCTTGGCCATGTGGGCACACTACTGGCTCATGTTCAGCTGGCTGTAGACCAGCATCCCCAGGTTCCTTTCCTCTGGGCAGATTTCTGGACACTCTTCCCCAAGCCTCTAGTACTGCATGGGGTTGTTGTGACCCAACACTTCTTGTCCAACCTCACACAACTGGACTTGGCCCATTGATCCAGCCTGTCCAGATCCCTCTGCAGAGCCTTCCTACCCTCAAGCGGATCAACACTCCCCCCACAACTTGGTGTCTTCTGCAAACTTGCTAAGGGTACGCTCAATCCCCTCGTCCACATCATTGATAAAAATATTAAACAGAACTGGCCCCAATACTGAGCCCTGGTGAGCAACACTTGTGACCAACCACCAACTGGATGTAACTCCATTCACCACCACTCTCTGGGCTCGGCCATCCAGGCAGCTTTTCACCCAACATAGAGTACACCCTTCCAAGCCATGAACAACCGGTTTCTCCAGAAGAATGCTGTGGGAAATGGTAGTGAAGGCTTTACTAAAGTCTAGGTAGACAACATCCACAGCCTCTCCCTTACCCACTAAGGTTGTCCCCTTGACATAGAAGGAGATCAGGTTTGTCAAGCAGGACCTGCCTTTCATAAAGCCATGCTGGCTGGGCCTGATCATCTGGTTATCCTGCATGTGCTGCATGATGGCACTCAGGATGGTCTGCTCCATCACCCTCCCTGGCACCAAGGTCAGGCTGACAGGCCTTTAATTTCCCATATACTCCTTCTGGCCCTTCTTGTACATGGGTGTCACATTTAATAAATTCCAGTCTTCTGGGACCTCCCCAGTTAGCCAGGACTGCTGATAAATGATGGAGAGTGGCTTGGTGAGCTCCTTCACCAGTTCCTCAGTACCCTCGGGTGGATCCCATCTGGCGCCATAGATTTGTGTATGTCTAAGTGGTGTTGCAGGTCACTGACCATTTACCCTTGGAATATGGAGGTTTTACTTTCCTCTCCATCCCTGTCTTCCAGCTCAGGAAGTTAGCCACAGTGCATGGTGTGTGCAGAGGTTTGCTAAAACCAAAGCAGACCAGGCAATGTTCTGCTTCTTAGAGGACTCAACCCACTTGAACTGCTGCTCAGGTGAATTTGTAAGCCAGCTGACACCAAAAAGCCCTGCTATCTCAAACATAATGGCTCCAATACACCACAGAAAAATGTAACATTTTAAAAGATGGTACTTCACAGCAGGTCATCACTATTTTCCAAAAGTATAAATATTTTCACATATATTCCATAGTGAAATATGCTATCTTTGTTATTGCTATTACAACTACTCCAAAAATACTGGGGGGTGGGGGGTTGGAGGGAGCCTATGCCACTTCTAAGTCAAGTAATTCAAATCAAATCTGTGGCCAGGCTTTCATTTTGGGGTTAAATTCTGTGTGCAGGTGGTTCTCATTGAATTCAATATGATCCCAAAGAATGCAGGAGAGGACTGAATTTCGCCTGCACCAGCTAGCCTAAATATATGGTGCAGTTCTGTCTTTACACTGTATTGGAAAGAGATACTGTACTTCTTTAGTTTATGAGTCTGCTTATTATCAATCTTGGGGAAATAAAAGATGGTTAAATTTAGATTTCCACAGAATGTTTTTATTTTAGTAAAAGAATTTAGTGACCACCAGTTTGGAACATCCTTCTGGTGTCATAAGTAAGCAGTAAGTAGAGTAAGCAGATTCAAAAAAGCTGTGCACATACACTTAGTTTATTGAAGCAGAGAACAAAGAGAATGTCAGCCTTCCAGGTTTAGATGATCATCAGGTGGTTTCAGGCTGAAAAGAAACAGGGGACTCGGTTTTGTTTTAAGCAAAATTCTGGGAACCTACATGGTTCCAGACCTTCTGCATGGCTTTAAAATACAAGAGGAAAAAAACCTCCACAAAGACACATATTAGACTGTTTTTTTTCAGTGATACATTCTGTTGGTATCTGAAATTTCCCACCTTTCCCGTCTTCAAACAAATTCCCTCACAAAATTGGGTAAATGTCAACTAGAGCAATGCAGTAACATCGGGCCATGGCACTTGTATAGGGCTTGACAGCACAGTGCTTCAACAGGAAAATCTGTAGCCTCAAAAATAATTTCTAATAATTTAAATCCTACAGAAAATAAAATGAAAAAATAAATAGATAAAGGCATATGGGAAATCAGTGCACTAAAAAAGTGGGAATGATTGGCAGTGCCATCAGCAAACTGTAGCTCTGGAAGGATTATCAAGGGCAGCCAGAGATTCCTCTCTTACTCGTGTCCGAACACTTGGCAGCTTATGCTGCTGCCTGGCTGAATCTCTCCCTTCACGCTTTTACTCTGTAGGGTTAGAAAATTCCAGCTTGCTCACACCTCTCTGTTCAGAGGCTTATGCAGATGGAAAATTAATATTCCACTGTGTTTGGCCCTCTGATCACACTCTTTGGCTTATATGGAATTAACCTGCTAAACTTGCCTCAGAAAATGCACTGCACTAGGAGCCCAGGCACTGAGGAGAATATGTTGCTCTCCTATAACATAGCCAGGAATGCTGTACCATAGTGTGGCCAAGAGAATTATCTTCAATAAATGATTTATCTTCTGGGGAAAAAAAATAATTTTCACCTGGAAGATGTTCTTCAATGTGGATCAGATTTGGCAAATTTGGGTTGGCACAAAAAATGGCAAAAATTACACACTGGCTCACCTAAGTCTTTCTGAAAAAAATCTGATAAAGAGAGACTACATTTATGAAGGAGGTTTGGAACAATTCACAAGTCAGAGGAGACTTATGTCTTACTGGTTAGGATAATATTATCCAATATAGGAAGCCAACGTTCAAATCTTCCCTTTGCCTCATGCAGTGTGTGAGCTTAAAATGTGTCCTTCGGCATTCCAGAGCACATAACCACCCTAGCAAATATGAGCTTTTCAGTGGAGAGCTGTTCTGCTTTGCATGACAAACAGGAACCACCAAGACTGGAGTCAAAGAATGAACTTTCTCTCACAACTATCTGCACGGAAAACCTTTAGTCTTTTTCTTCGCCCAGTTCATATTTATAGCAAGTTTACCAATTTCAGTAGGACAGAAACAAAAAGCCTCTCTCGAGGACCCTATTATTTAGTTATTAGAATTCAATCCCCTAGCTGAAAGTCCTAACCTAGAGCCTAGATCTGATAAACTAGGTGCAAAGTGATTTGAATGCATGTGTCCCTCCTTCACAACCAGCCAATACATTTATCACTAGAATTTGGATCTAAAGGGGAGTAAACTATTCTCCCCCTGACCTGTGGGGTTTTTTTCCGCTTTGACTGAATGGCAGCCCAGCTTCCATAGGCGTGATGGAGATTTCCTCCATTCAGGCATTGTTCATGCGATTGCACTCAGCTTTCCCAGTTGTATCGGGCTCTGGATTGTTGCACAAGAGATGGGCACCTCCATGAATGGAAGAAGATGTGGCTGCTCTGCACTATGTGGCTCAACACCAAAGCATTGCAGGACTGACTCCCAAAAAGGTTGTTCTCCAACTGCTTTTCTATTTTTCTCTATTCTTTTCCTTTACTGATTGGAATCAAAATAGTTCCCTTGTTACCCTACCACATTAGAACTGAGAATAGTGAAATGCATCCTAATGGAAATGATCAGCTTTGAAAGGTGCTTTTGGCTTTGGTCTACACTATTATACCTCATAAGGAGCTACATAATTTCATCTCTGAAGGATAAAGTTTATAGTAAAGCCAGCTATATATAGCAGAGTTCGTTATTTGAATGAGAAACACAGTCTCTGTTCTGTGACAGGGATTATCTTTGGCTGTTACTATCTGGTTTGTGTAAAATAAATCTCCGCTCATACTACGCGTGTTTTAGGCTATCAAATTCCCTCTTTTGTTAGTGTTAATGTCATTATCAGGTTCCTCATGCATTTGACATAGGTGCATTTTAAAAAAGGAAGTTGCATCTAAGCGTTCCTGTGTGGAAAAAGTAGAGAAAGAATTATTTCTTCCCCTTGTATATTTATTGTATCACGATTCCTCTTTCTGTCTTCTGTCTGCTTTAACTGCCAAACTGTCTGATATTTCATGTATTTTCCATTCTTCATCTTTAAAAAAAATATATCTTTAGCTATTCAAAGCTACATTGTCCACTCCTCAGTCTTGATACAACTAGCTGAAATGCTACAAAGAATATTTTAGATCATGGTCAATTCAGCAGTTTCAGTTTTTGGGATGTTGCTATAAACGCAGGCTCTCTAAAGCCACATTTAGTTACCGAAAACAGCATTTTACATAGATGAATGGAGATCTTTAGGAATTTTGGTACATTTCAGTGTTAAGTTCAGATGAAATCAAGTATAAAATCTGGAAATGTAACTCTCTGTAAAGGAGATTTTCTGATCTGAGAGTGAAGCATGCCAGCAGAAAACGCAGGCTGTAACGTACATTCAGAGCACCTGCTCCCTACAGCCATGGGGCTCCATTGCAGCACCTTAACTCCCATGACACATGGCAGAGCTCCAAGGCATTTCTTTACTCAGGGGAAAATGAGGCACAGACTCTTATAAGTACTGAGTGTTTGATATCTGAATAGTTTTGAGGATTTTGAGCAAAGAGAAGATTCCGGCCATGGTTTTGTGGAGATTTTAGGAACAGCTTCATGAGCAGCTCCCATTGAAATTGGAAGAATCTGAATGCACACGATCAGGTCTACTACTAAATCTCCCAAGACCTAACCCTTCACCAAACACACCGTCTACTTCCCAGAGGTAAGTAATACCAGTGTCACCTGTGGGTGGAAGGTACCATGACATGCTGTGCCTCCTGCCTGGCTTCTGAAGCTGCCTGGGCAAGCGTTGTTGCATGGGCCTCCTGGAACTGGTGGCAGTGGCTCTGCACTCCCAGCTTAGGGACTGTGCAGACCTACAGAAGTGCCAACAGACATAGCTGCTCACAACCTTTTCCTCAATGGAGTGGGTGACTTAGCCCATCAAAATATTTAACTGCATTTTGCAGGTGCCACGCTTTCTTCAAAGAATATGTAGAGAGCCTATAGGGAAACCATGTTCTCAGTCTAAGGCATTTTCTTGTCACTATCTCCACCACCAAAAACTGTGTGTGTGTATATATATATATATATATATATATAAAGCAAGATACTTGCAACAATTTGGGTTGGAGCACAGTCAAATGGATGTTTAAACAAGAACAGAGGAGATTGTAACATCTGGCAGAGGTGATACTGAAGAACTGGGCCTGTGCTAACCATGTAGCATGTCAGCTGCTGAAATCTTTGAATCTCATTTTCAGTGACAATACAAAGCACTATAAATATTTATGGATTTATTTATATGATGCTGAGCTTTATAGAAAGACCATGTTCAATGCCATCAGATGCTTAAAATTAATCCACACCTTAGTTCACAAGGGTCTTTGAATCCATGACCTCATGTTAGTAGGGAAGACACAGAAGAAAAAACGGAGGACGTTAATTTCCACTTATCACTAGGGATAACCGGGATTCTTACAAGCCTTATACTAAAATTCTGTGTGCTGAGTTTGGTTTTGGTAGTTTTCCAGTGACTCTTTCTCAAATGCAAATAGAATTTCAACAAGAAATCAAAACTGTTAGTAAAAGGGCTAAAAATACACTTCATTTTCTCTAGGTTACAGCATAACCTGATGTACTTTTTAAGGATTTTAATATCAGGGATTCTAAAATTTTGTTTGTAAAAGGCAATCTTGGAGCTTCTATTTTAAGTGGAAAAGTGATAAACACTTATGTATTATCAGATGTTTTCGCTTATAGATTGAAGAAGAACTTTATAGTCTATTTGATGGTCTTAGTGAGAGTAAGTGTGCTGACAGAATAGTGTCTCCATATCTGCACCAGAAAAAAACTGCCAATCTGTCCATTAGAATGAAGACTTGATGTCTAGACTGGGAAGTCTAGTAAACTAACAAAATATTTAAGTCCCAGAAATAACTAGCCTATGATCTGAATCTTGTCTTTTCCGTTCTTCTCCTTCCTTGGTTAAATATTGCCAAAGAAAACCCCAAGATCCTCAGCTGGCCATTGCCAGCCTGTTAGTAGGAGATAGCAGTTCTCACTGCCTCAGCAGTACATATAAAACTCATCCAGATTTTTAATCATGCTGTATATGGACAGATATACACATAAATTGTTCAGTGATCAGTGGGGTGAACTAGTTTTGTTTCCCGATGTGTTCCCACTTGCTTGCCTCCACAGTCCCCTGAGATGCCGTATGTGTCCCCCGGCTCTTTGGTTGGGAGAGTAGCAACATGTGGTGTCCTGTGGCCAGCAGTGTGTGCAAACTGGTCACCTGCAATCCCTTTGAATGCTACAGAGATGGATCATAATGGCTTTTCCCTCAGTAGCAGCCCTTATTTGGGTCTCTCTTGACTCTGCAGTCATCAGTTTCCACAAAATGTGTAGGAAATTAGGGTTTTTTGGACCTTCTGCTTGTTAGTTTCAGTTGTCATATAGCAACTAGTTCAAAAGTTATTACAGAGGTGGAATAAGCAAGACATATGGACATATTCTTCACCATGTGATGGCCTAATCTTCATTGCTCTCAGAAACCAAGCTAAACTCACGCACATATGTGTATATATTTAAGTTAGGGAAAATACTAAGGGAGTTATCTCAATTTAAATATACAGACTATCAAAACTGCTGAAGAACAGTTCAAACAGAAAAGCAGGGGGTTTATGTCACACATTTTTAGCCATCTCACAGTTTAAACAAGGCAGTCGTGTCATTTCTCATTTCAGCTACATCAAAGTGTAGCCTGTGCAAAACATGGATTCAGGCAGTTCGACACCCTAACTGAAGCTAACAGTAGCCTTGCACAGGAGGTGATTGTTTCCTGCCAATGCATACTTTCCAGTTTTACTGTTGCTCTTTAAAGTGTGGCCACACCAGATTCAAACCAACCTGTGAAGTCTGAAGTGTGATTGGGAACACTATCAAATGATGTGAAACAGCAAACCCATGAAACCAGTACTGCCATTAAAAAAATCACTTTCAGGTACCTTGTCAACCAAGAAGTTAAAGGTAGTAATGAATCCTAAGAAGGATTTTGCTCTTTGACACCTCTGGAAAAATAACCTTAGATTTTTATAGAAAGTATAAAACAGTATGATTAACTTTTTTTTTAATATGTTCTTAGACCACTACTTGCTTTGCTGAAACAAAAATATCCTTCAATAGCAAGCGGAAGCGTTTGTATCAGGAAAGCTTTGGTCCATGGCCTTTCTCTCAAGGAAAAGCTAATGCACTAGTAATAGCTGCATCCGCAAATTTGCAGAACAGTATTTGGATTTCCATAAAAGATAGTCTAAAGCATGGCAGAAATCCCCAAAACTGCAGAATACTTGCTAGTCAGCAAGCCTCGGTTCCTGTCTCTCCTGCTGAAGTGTCTCAGTGTTATGTAACAGAAGGGAATGTTCCTTTCTTTTGGCAAAGGACACCGAACCCAGCAATTTGTCTTGATGGGACTAAGCAGAGTACATGAAACCAAGTGAGTTAGTACGGCCTGCAGTTTCAGGAACTGGTTTAAAGATAGCCTCCAAATTATCAAAATTTACATAAAGAAAGACATCTGACTATGGCCATGAAATACTTCTACCAAGTTTGGAAAGCAAAACTCAAGCAATGAATGGTCTATGTCATAAATGAATTTTTTGGCTGCATGAACAGGCCAGCAAAGAAAGAACATTGAATAAGCAAAGGTTTTAATATTCTGACAATTATAAACAGTCTTTTGTTTTTCTTTTTCTCTTACATGCACGTGGGTGTGGGCTGGGGAAGCCATATATTCATAAAACATCTGGTGTTCAGCTTGTTGTTATAATCGATCAGTCTTTTTATTTTTCCAACACTGCAGAAAAAAAAGGACTCAGACTGCTTAATTAAAGAACCAAAGCCTCCTCCTTCTGGATACAAAGGCAACAGTATCTGCCTTAAAGGAGAGATGTCCTCATGGCTGGAAAGAGCAGTTTCTTGTTTGATAGTGTCTTATGGTAAAAGCTGTTGAACTGTGGATAGTCTCCAGAGCAATTGTTTACTCACAGGACAGAGAATGGCACTGCTGACTCACTCTTTGTGCATTTACAGTCATTAGTCCTGATTTAGAAGGACAATACATGGTAGGAAAATGATACTTTACCTTTTAATCCCTACGCTTATAAACATAGTAATAACACAAGCATACATAGTAATATAAACATAAACATATGTAGTAGCATATTAAGCATACATAGTAATCACACTTCCACAGAACTTCAATGCTTCCTAGCTCCCATCATTCACAAGGCACTACAGCCTCCCCAGACAACTTATAACCTGAAAACTGAGTTTGAAACCTCATTCAGCAGAATATGTCACCCCATTTGGTGGTGGCAGGATCTTTTTGTACCTCTGAGAAAGAAGGGCCACATTTGCAAAAATACTTTCATCCTAACATTCCTGTGGAGGACAATTTAGTTATTGGCTGCAGACTCTTTGAAAATATGGCTCAGTTTCTAAAAATTTAGTTAGTGACTCTGATTTTTATCTTCACTCTTACCTGTATTTCTATTGTCATTCATTGTCATTGCCAAGAAGGGATACACAATTGCTTAGCACCTACATCTTGTCTGTCCCTCCATCTTTAGATCTCTGGGATCTGAGAAATAAATAAATACTAAGTTATTAGCTATGCCTCCTTCAATACAGTGGATGTGTCATGTGTATGTGCATGTTTATGCTTCCACATTAGTCTAAATACATGTTAACCATTAATATGTTCTCTAAATTTGTCCACTTGAGACACTGTTATTAAAGTCATAGTTTCTGCCTTCTCAGAGCTACATGCAACCATTACATAGGTGTTGGGAAAGACAGCAAAGCCAGGGGTCTGACCTCTCAAAAACCATTGAACAGCAGCACTAAGAAATAATACAGGGAAGAGCACACAAGAGCAGAAGCAAAGATCGCCTATTATGTGCATGCTGCAGTGCACCGATGCAGACCAGCTGAGGCCAGGATGCAGCTCTAGACTACAACACTTGGAAGTGCTGTTCTGCTGCCTAACATACCTGTGCCACTTGAAATAACCTGGGCTATCCAGGTCACCCACATGGGCCTGGTAGATAGACACAGGACCCACCTACAAGTGACCTGAACTTCTCTGAGGTACCAGAAGGAGCCTGGTGAGAGAGACACTTTGAGCATCTCACATGACAGCACATACATACACATAGGTAACTGAATCCTGCCCTAGCTCACCACTTCTCCACTGACAGGAAAAGAAGCTTAGCTCTCTAGTTTACATGCAGACATTTTTATTCATATACCCAAAATTAGGTGTCTGAATCTGAGGGTGAATCCCAGCCAGCCAGCATGATTTCAACGCTCTCTCGACTTCATGGACCAATTTCAGTGACTTGGAGCTTGTCTCTGTCAATGATGAAGTGAACTGCAAAGCAGTCAATCAAGATATCAATTATAGATGCACAAGGTGATTTGCAAACGTTTTTACATTTGTGTAAATAGGATGTAGCACACATTTTCACATGTTAAATAAAACCTTAAAACACAAAAATGTCTCTGAGTTCTTTCATGTCTCTTTGAAAGTTGTTTTCCCCCCAAGGTTTCTCTCTCATAAACATATTAAAACACCACAAGCAAAGGAATAAGATAACCCACTGATGAAATGACTAGCCATATAAGCATCCCCACTCTGCAGGAAACCACGTCATGACTTTGCCTTGCCTACACATTAATGAAAAAAATCTTGTGTTTTGTAAATAAGCTCTGCAAAGTCTGGTGGAAAAGTGCTTTCTTCCTTGTTTCATCAATAAAGTTACTATGTGACTTTCAAAAAATTCCACTGCACTAGGAAAACTTCTGTTTCCTTTTATGTCCAGATTTAGCAAGTTTTTCAAAGCCCTTCTTATTAAGAAAAGTTGTGGCTGGAAACATGGATAAGTAGCTACAACGATTCCAGAAGCTATAAATATTCAGGTTATGATATTCAAGAAATTATCCTCTCTGAGGTGGGCTTTATTGTCTCCTAGGGCCCACCTGCAGCTAGGTAAGGGCCTCCCAAAGTAAAGTGGATGGCCCTAAATGATCATAGGTGGTTTTTAAAAAATAAACACAAAATTAGTTTCACACCTACTTAGACAGTTTAGAATTTTAATGTGCAAAGTCTGCCAGGGCTTTGCAGTGAAATAAGGCTGTGCATTCAAGCTCCCTAAAGCCAATTGGAAAGCTGGGCTGAGTACTACCCATTTTGCAATTAGGAATCACTGCTTGGTTCTCGAGCATGCTATTAATGAACAAACCGTTGCTTTGATCACGTTTTAACATTTATAGGTTCGCAAACACTAACAATATTTTAAAAAGCACTGTTCCAGCCTCAGAAACACCGAGAAGGGTTGAGATCTGTTTCATGTCACCATACGCAGGCACTCTAGCATGTAGCAGGCTTTTCCAAATTTTTCGTAACATGTCCCTCCCCCTTTCTGCTGAGAGGCTCCCTCTAGGCGTATTTTGATACATTTATAGTTTTGTTTGTGACTTCTGGATGTCTGGTAGTCCTGGCTCAGGTCAAAAGCTTTATATCTGGGGTTGCCAGCCATAGGACAGCTCAGTCCTGTCTCCTCTGAGGTGCCCTGTCCGGCCACCCACTTCCACCCAGCAGCTCCAGGGAGCAGCCGCAGCCAGGCAGCCCGAGCACTGCCCCTTGTGCCGCACGTGCAGCCCGTCCAGCGTGTGCTGCGTTTGGCTTGGGTTTATTCCACATCTGCCAGACAGCTCTTATGCACGTAACTGATTTGGAAAAGCTCTAGGTATGACTGAGCTTTATTCAAACCTGCCACTGGCTTTAGAGGAGAGAGAGATAAAGCTAGGTTTCACTGTTTTGTATCAGCCTTTCTTTAGGTCGTTTGATACTGGGCGGTGCTTGTTCTTACTGGAGCCCCAGTATTCTGATGGATTAAACTCTGCCACCTCTATTTCCCCTTTGAAGGAATGTGACAAGGCAGCCTCAGACTGTGCAGTTTTCCCATATTGCTTGTAGATCCTAAATATGGATCAGCCTCCACTGTGCCTGGCCCTGTTTGGATTTGTATGAAAGAATATTTGCTCATCCTGAAAAAGCCTTGCCAATTAACACTGCATTGTTTCAGTTTGTTTTTTCCATTTGCTTACAATGACTCGTAAGTCCCAAAAGATACAAATTTATGATAGCAGGATAATTCTGTCGCCGTTTTTTATGAGCACATTTTGTATTAATGGGTTTCAGTCCTACTAAGTTCCTGCCCAGCACTACATACAAACAATACCACATTAAGAATGCCCTCATAATTAGATTCATTAAAGGACTACAGTGCTCAAACCGCACCTACAGTTAAATCCAGACACTCTGTTAAGCTTAACCTAGTTAGTCGCTGCAGGACAGGTGTCTCAGGAGGACTCCAGCATAGCCAACACATTACTCATACAGGGAAATTATTTAGGAAATAATAGTTACTCTTACACTGCCAGATATCTTGGCACCCCCCATACACTCCCAATTTTATAATAATGTCCCTAAGCTAATTCATAAGCACCAATTAGCTCTCCAGCTTTCTTTTGAAATCAAGCAACTGGTTCCCTGTGGCACCAGACCTGAGAGCCACCCCAGGGAGATACAACTTGGAGATCACTCCCACCAGCCCACACGGCTGCCCACGGCTGCTGCCCTGGTGCCACTGCCACCATCAGCCCCAGCTACAGCAACATGGCTACTTTGCATCAGCTGGAACAAATGCATTTTGTTGCATAGATACAGCCACTGAGGACAAGGGTGTCCCTGAAATGTTTCCTCTCTTTGTTCTTCATCTGATCCCTGCTACTTGGAGGGAGAGAAAGCCATAATTATTTCCAGGTTTTTCTTGCCAAGTTGATGGTGATGGCAACGATAGCATCACTTTTATATAACAGCCTACATCCAGGTCTAGGGTGGCTAACTTAAGTACGTAGCTCTACGGCATATGTGCCTAGACCTGATGTGTATCACTGTAATTGAGCAATACAGTCCTGACAAATGACGCAATATGCTTCCCTCTACTCCCAGTGAAGAGGTGTATGTGCCTATGAAGAGCTCCAGAAGACAGACCAAGCACCCTAAGCATACATTTCTCTATACAGAGTGAACAAAGAGTCAATGTAGATGCTTTGTGACTCCATCACAGCTGAAACCCAGGTCACCTCCCCTTCTTCTGAGAAGAGGACCCACATTCAAAAAGGTGGGTATTTTTGCACAGCAGTGTAATTGTTAGAACATGTGCAACATCAAGACTTATGATATTTGTGAAACCATCACCTATTTCATCATAATAACCTGCCTACAAAGAGCAGGTTTAAATGGCACAGATTAAAGTGTTAGATGTCTTTTTTAGCTTGCCTACACTAGCAATCACACCATTATAATTTCTGTAGGGGGTAAAACAGCATTATCATTGGAAAGGAAATGTAAAATTACTTCAGAAGCTGTGATTTTAATTTCAGTCAGTGGAACAAGGAAGAGGACGGAATAGGAAATATAAATACAAAGGGAGTATAAATAGCTTTCCCTCTTAGGACAGTACTATTTATCTTACTTACTCTGGCTATAAAGTTGTTTTATTTTCTTAACTTCCTGCTTTGGAAAGCAGCCACTAAATTAGAAGAAAATGTGGTTTTGTAATGTAAGGATGATTTTTTTTATCATTTCTAAAACTGGAGAATCCAAAGCAATGATTAATTCAAAAAGCAGGTTGGAGAAAGATTTACCTAATTCCAAATTCTTTTTTTTTTTTTTTAAATTCCTGTCCAAATAAAAAGAGTTAAAATTAATGGTGAATATTAGGAATAGTTCTCCTTTCTCATACATTCATATTTAGCCTGGTTTTGCCATTCTCACATACATCAGCAATCGGCAGAGTTGTCACTGAGGTAAATAATACTGAAATTAATGTCTACTCATAATTTAAAGTGCTACTCATTTTCAGTAAGGATATCATAATTCCCTATATAACTATATAGAAAAAGAAGAAAAGAAAAACCAGATTTTGAAATGAATTCCTTAAGGAAAATGTGTAAACCTGCGATTAATGAATAAGTGTATGATACAGTTGCCTAAACATACATCCCTGTTGTGACCATAGGCACCGCAGGATAGCCCAGTGGCGCCTGGCTTCCATGCCAGAAGCAAATCCTCTATAGGCTCTGTGCTGTGTTTCCCAGCACTGACTGGATGTGTTTGGTACCTCAGGGCATCTCAAATGGCTACAAATGCTTTTGTCTGAGAAAATGGACCTCTCCCATAGAGTCATCATACCACATCCTTATTTTTAAAAATACTTCCTAACTTCTTCCTTGAAACCCAGTACTTTATTTGTACCTTGGGCCCATTCAGCACACAGTAATCTAATGTTGCTCTAGCACAGGCAATAGTTGTGTCTCTGTTGCCAAATTAAAAGTTATTTGGCACCAAATGGCCTGAGCCCTCCTGAGATTTGTCGTGGAGAGAGCTAGTCGGAGCAATCCGAAATAGAGCCAAAGAGCTATTCTTTGACCAGAGTGGGTGATCGCAGGTCTCACACTCAAACCTCTTCCCTTTCGCAGCATATGCACAATACACACAAACACACAGACATGCAGCCCGGTGTACGTATTCATACACACGCATGCATGCACATACCCAAGATCCAGTGATTCAAAAACTTGCATGAAACTTCATGAAGTCCTGCTGTGGTACTGAGCTGTGATATCTCCATAACAAGATGCTGGACTGCTATGATAGTGAAATTCTAGAAGCTGTTTGATTCATGGAGCACTAAAATCAGATTGTCATCTAGGAAAGGCAGAGAAACTTGTTATTTTAGAGTAGACACCCAACAGCCTCCAGGAAAGAGAAAGGAGGAAACAATATCTTGTCTCATTTACCTCCATAGCCTGTGGAGAGGCACAAGCCTGCTGAATGGATGTCTAACCCATCCATCCATCCATCCATCCGTCCATTCATCCATCCATCCATCCATCCATCCATCCATCCATCCATCCATCCATCTATCCATCCATAGTTTAGGACATAATGAATCTGCATCTGAATATGCCTGCCTCTCTCCACCAACCACAGGGGGACCTTGACTGGTAAGTGTAGACTGGAGACCTGACTTTTGTATGAACAAAATAGGCAAGAGAGTTCCCACACATGACTAAATTTGTATATTGATAAAAATGACTGCAATGTTTAGATCAGATGAGACAGAAAAGAACAAATCTTCCTATGGATCTGGGCCTTTGTGGAGCTGCACCGAGTGCAGGTGCCCGGGCGCAGCAGTGGGGGCTGTAGGGTCTCTGTGGAGGGGAGCCAGGGCTGCCCCAGGCCAGGTGCAGCTGGTGCTGGGGTACCAGCTGGCTCTGATGGACCCACTGCAGAGCACAGCTGAGCCCAGCAGCCACCATGGTGGCTCCTCAGGGAAAATGTGTTTAAGGAAGGGCAAAACCACCACAGGACAAAGTGTGGAGAAGGGAACAAAAAGAGGAGTAAAAAACAACAAAGGGAACACCAAGGTCAGAGGAAGGGAGGAGGTGCTGCAGGCACTGGAGGGGGTTCCCCTGCAGCCAGCCCCTGGAGGAGACCACAGTGGAGCTGGTATTTCCCTGCACCGCACGAGAGCAGGCTCCTGAAAGGAACTACAGCCCATGGGAAGGACCCATGCTGGAGGAAGGGAAAAGTGCGAGTGGAAGGAGTGGCAGAGAGGAGCTGTTATGGCCTGACCCAACCTCTGTTCCACATCCCCCAGTACCACTCCTGGGAGAGGAGGTAGAGGAGCTGGGACTGAAGGAGTGAAGCTGAGCCTGGGAAGAAGGGGACGAGGAGGAAGGTGTATTAGTTTTAGTCTTTGTTTCTCACTATACTCTATTTTAATTAATTAATTTTATTTTCTCTGTGTAGAGTCTGTTTTGCCCGTAACAGGAGTTGGTGAGTGATCTCCCTGTCCTTATCTCAGCCCATGAGCTTTTCCATCCTATTTTCTCCCCCCTGTTCTGTTGAGGAGCGGAGAGTGAGAGAGCGGCTGGGTGGGTGTCTGGCAGCCAGCCAAGGTCAGCCCACTGCAGGAGCTTAAGGTGTTCATACCTGTCATAAAACGTAATTAATTCGGAGTCCTTCAAATTTCCACTGATCTAGCAGCAGAAAACAAATGTAAAAGCCATTGCAAGAATATAAATGGAATCAACATGCACTGTGCTGGTTACAAAGTGATGGGATACAGTGCCAGGGGGTGGAGCAATCAAGAGTTGCACCAGTCTGGGCCAAAACACTCACCCAAACCATTAAGTACTTCTTGTTTAACACTGAAAATTTTCTGTAGTTTTAGGAAGAGAACATCATAACCTACTTTCCTCAATATGCTGGAGCTCATCCTCATTTTCATTAGGCCCATTCACGAGTGCAAGATAAATAGAAGCACTATAAATAGAACTGTATTGGCATAAACATAATTTCTGTACTTGGCACTTTAACTTGGGTAAACAACCACACGCACTTCCAGCAAGCCTTAAGGTTGGAGCCTCATCATTTCACACTGTCAATGCAGTCTTCTGCAGTTAGGCGATTTACATCTGAGGCAGGCTGAACTGACATTTGGGGTTCTCTGCTTTCCTCCATGACAGAGATTACAGAAGAGCTTCGTGCAGTCACACTTGTGCATCCCTGGCACTCAGGGTGGGGAGGCAGGTCAGGATTTTGGCTGCAGCGTGCCTTTGGGGATGTGCAGGCCTGGGACCTCACAGGCCAGGCAGGTCCTCAGTGCACCAGCACCCTGCACTGCAGCAGGGCAGGCTAGCTCTCAGGCTGTGGACATGGGCAGTGGTGACCCACAGCACACCAGCTGACAGCAGGATGTCATCTCTGGGAGAGGCAGATGCCCCTGCATGCTTTTTTTTTGGCTCCTGCTGAACTCCCAGAGCAGCAGGAGCCAAGACTTGTACCTTGCACAGAAGTGAAAGAGTAGTTGCAAGGCCACAATTCCCTGCTGCCAGGAATGGAGGGAGACAGATGTCATCTTCACAGCCTGTCAGTAGCCATGGCATTGGGTTTGCCAGGATTTCCAGTCAGTTCCTTCAGTGAAGCTGGTTTGAAGCTGTGGATGTTAACATAGAAGTCATGTACAAGGCAGGGTCTCTAAAGCTTTCAAATGCTATGGGTTGCTAAAATTACAGAATGCACAAAGATTAACGAGTGTAATCCCATACAACTTTCACCTAGAAAAAGAAAAAACACAAGAAGTCTTTAAAGAACAATGAAGATGCAATACAGCGTCTAAGAGTTTGGTTGTTTGTTGTAACTGGAACTCCTATGCCTTAGCTGAATCCATGTGGACATGCCTGGGACTGCTCATTGAATTTAATGCTGGGGGAGTCTTTTGAAGGTACAGGGGTGTCCTTTCTGTATAGAATCAGCTGCAGGACTGGAGACAGGAGCAAGACCTGATACCTATTTGCAAAGGAACTTTCCTGCACTGAAACACACCCAAAATCTAAGCAGTGGCTTTGTGATTTTTACCTTGTTGTGATAACTCTAGCTCATGAGTTAATTTCTTCTGCAGAGTTTGCAGACTCCTTCAATGGCAGTGCTGTTCCCAGTGAAGCATGCAGCAAGCAGTTAATCATTAATTCTCATGGTTCATACTTGCTGTCTGCTTTACTGCATATAGTTTGATATAGTTCCTTCCAATAGACTTAATGCTGTCATTAGGAGTCACATGCTGGATCTTTATCTGAACTATTATCACAGTCCAGACATAGCATTACAACCTCCCTTTGTAAGGCAAACTTAGGGAGTTCAGAAAGGCTTAAAACTTAATAAGTACTATGGGGTTTATGGTAATGGAACAGCTGCAGTGGCAGACTGACACACACCCACACCCTGACTAAGCCTGACTAGTTGCTGTAAACAGGTGCACCTAGAGGCTAAAGCTCTTAATTTTTTTTATCCATGACACTAATTTCATTGTCAAAGTCTAGCTTGACAATTGTGTGTGTGTTAGGATAATGTAAAGGAATCCAGACACATGTGGTGAACGAAATTCCTGGCTCTTGCAAAGGGGGTGAATTTTTAAATTGAAATTGCAGTTATCATTGTACAGATAAAACAGCTGGCCTCTTGCAAAAAATATATCCTTTTTTTATCATAAGTGTATGACATGGGGAGACTGCCCTCAGAATAATAAAAATCACCACTAAATGGTGTGAATTATAGCACATAGTATTCATTCTAAGTACATTCTAGGAAGGTTTAGGCCTTTATTTTAAAATCTCAGACAGAGTCTGGGATCAGATTCATACATGCTTTGGAAGAACTGGTTTCTTTACTGTGTTAAAGTGCACAAGTGGGAAGGCAGAGGCATTTGAAAACTTCAGCTCAAGTGCCTCAGATCAGATCACTAGGCGTGTGGCTAACCTATCCAACCACACGAGAAACACCTTCCTCCTCCTCACTGTACATTAGTCTGTTTATTTCTTGGAAGATAATCTCAAAGATTAGGATCAACAGTAGATAATTGCATTCGGCCTACCCATTTGTTGACACCTTCCATAGGGGATGCAGTGAATTTAACTTACATTGGATGAGTCATATCTCATGCAAATGTTTTCTTCCTTCCAGCCACTTTTGGAGAGTCTGCCTAACAGGGTGTTATGCCCCAAAAAGGCCAAGTGAAATCTAAATAGGTTACTGTGGAACCACCAAAAAAATCTTTGCATCAGTACAACACCTTCTATAGGTTAATAAACTCAGCTGAGAAGCAAATGGTAAGAGCCTGGGTTGAGTCCTGTGTTAATACAGCTATAATGCTTCCCATAACCTAGCAAGATTATCCAGGGTGGCTTCCAGTATCTCTGCATGGCACTGAACTGTGCCACACACACATACACACACCCCACGGCCTTTAAATGGACAGGTTTCCTTTCTTTCAGGTAATAAAGGACTTTTCCAACTCCATGTAGAAAATCCCATAGAATATAAGAGATTAAGCCAGTAACAATGTAGAGAAAAGTTTGATAGAAATTAATTTAGAATTAGATCCTTTCTGAAAGTCTACAGGCTATTCAATAAAATTCGACACAGGATTACATCTGCATTTTAGAAATTGATGATTGAAAGGTGAATGTTCTCTTTAAATTACATAAGCTTTTCATCTGGTGACTGGAAATTGTGTAGAAATAGAGTAATGTCTTTTTAGGATTCATATTCTCCCAGCCAAACACTGAATCCAGAGTTTCCAAAGACAGTTTTTGTCACCCCCCTTTTATAGAGTATCTCTTGGCTTTAAAATCAGCAGCTGTGACCTGAGCACTTATGGAGATGCCACAACTGGGCTTCCTCTGCTTGATATCTGGAAAAGTCATCTCTACTTGCCTTCAAGAAATCAAACTTTCCAGACAATTTCCCTATAGTGAGACAAGCTGTGGACTTCTAATGTCTCAAAATTGATTTAGAGATATTTCTAAGAGAATGCTCTTAATAATCTTCAACCAGAGTAGTTTTGCATAAAGCCCACTGGATGGTGGCCAACTGGGTTTGAACTTCCTTGTGTTTAAGTCCAAAAAGTTCCACATATTTTTCAAAAAGTAGTCTATCAAACAGTGGCCTGCTGTCAGATTTGATAAAAGTTAGTTACCACATGTGCTCAGTATATGATCCAAAACAGGAAGCACAGCATCCGATGAAGTAGATGACAAAATGCCAGCAGCGGATATCTGGAATACACATTCCTCAAAAAGAAAAGATATTTTGCTATTGGGCAAAAGTTCACAGAAATCAGCTGTGATTGTCTCCTTTCACTTGGTGCTCTGCAATTCAGATATTTGAATTGTTCTGAAAGCCTTCTCCACACCCCTTGAAATTACTGAAGAAAATGATAGTGATTAATATCTTCTTCTGCCAGTTTGCCAATGAATGAAGAACATAATTTCCCTTTAACACGCCTTCAGTGTGCACTGCAGTTTACAAATTCAGTATAGGCTGTAATTTGGGTTTATTTCAGACAAATTTTTAAAATATATATGCTTATTTATCAGTCTTTAAATGTTTTAGCCTTCTCCGTAACCCCTATCTCACAAGCCAAGATTACAATTTTTGTGGTGTCTTCTGAGATTGGCAAGGCTCAGTGATTTTTGATGTTTCTCCCATATTTAAATGTCTTAAGCTCAGTCCCTTGCGCTCTCCCTTTTAGGGTCTAACATTTTGATTAACATCACACAGACATGCTCTGGAAACCGTTGGCCCTCCTGTGACTTTCTTTCATCAATGTTGTAAAATACTCATCTAGTTCTTTCTATTTCTGGTCCTGACAAAATAATCTACATTAATACATTAATGTAATTACTACCTAGATAAAACAGGAACAAAAGTCCCAGACGTTCAAGTGACAAGGAAAACAAGGGGCCCAATTGTGGGTTTTATATGTGACAAGAGCCAGCTTTAGCTGCCTGCTGAAGGCAGGGTCCACTCTACACCTGAAGTGTCCAGAAAGCATCTATTTATAGTGCTTACCATTCTCTGCTTGTTTGTTGGATTTATTTTTTTTTTAATGTAGAGGGCCTGAATTTGACCACATTCAATTCCTTCTTTTACGCTACCGATGTTTTTCTCTTTGGTATTTTCTTGTCTCAATTTTGCATTTAGCTTTCTCTGTTATTTCCAGTACTTCATTTATTTTATTCCACTCTTCCCTGCTTCTTTTACAATTCTTGTCCAGCCCTTTTGTGTCAAAGCCTGTTAAACATACAGACAGCTATGACAATACAGCACTAAAAGAATATAACATGTAAATAAGTCTGTTTCCCAGAAATAACTGTATTTCTTTTGGCTGTTCTGTGCCATGGCAAATCTAGTTCTACTGGTGCCACCTAAAGTGAAGGGTTACTGTATTTGCTTTCACTGAAGCCAATATAAACGAGAAGTAATTTAAAACTGTTAGCCACGCTGATGAAGTTGCCAACACTTGCTGACAGTAGCAATGGGAAAGGCAAGTCCAATATATGATGATGCACATGCCCCAGCTCCTTCACAGATCAAGATGTGACTCACAAATTCTGGAGTCACCAAAATAGCAGCAATATACCCTGGTCAAGGGAAAAAACAAACTCCTCACCCAAGGAGAGATTACATTGCACATTAAGATTTAGTTTTGAGGCTGGTTTTTACAAATTGCATTCTTATTTTTCCTCAGTTCCTGAGGGAGGACTGTCTGGCTGCAAGATGAAGAAAAGAATAACAAGAAAATTTTAATTAATTAACCAGAACTACCAGAAAATTTCCTATCAATCTCCAGACTCTAAGTCTTCATCTTTATTTAAGAAGTCAAGCAGACTCTGCTCAGAGGTTCAGCTACCAGCTCTAAATGATTACCCCAGAAACAGGGAGCATTTGAAACAAATAGAACAGCTGTCTATATCGCCTCAGCTATAAAAGAGACTGTATTTCAATAAAGAAACACAAATAATGAAGTACTTTCTCGGGCTATGGTAGGAGGCAATTGGGAGCCTTCCCCTTTCAGCCTGCTGGTTCCCCCTAGAGCTTAGAGACCACCTGTTCCAAGGAGCTTGTGGGGCTGAATGGCTGGAAGGTGGATTTCCTTCTGAAACAAAACAAAAAGGCATGAAGGATGCCAGAGCTCCAGAGTAAGGGAAGGCTAGCTATTGTTGTTGTTTCAATTGTTTGGCATTTTTTTGCTTCAAATAGAAGGGTAATTTCAGCCAGATATTATATGTGCTTGCTTAGGGCTTGTGATTTTTTTGGTGATTTGTCCTCGTACTTGCATTTTTTAAATCTATTTTTAAAAAGTTCAGTGGAATAGTTTTTCTTATAACAGGCAAGGATTAAGCAACAAACCTGAGAAAGGGTTTCCTGGGGCACAAAATATTACCATGTAACAGTTAGTTTTGCAGCCTGGCACAGATACACATTTTGTCATTACTTTAAAATAAATTAAACCTTCATGTTTATAAGAAGAAATGTTTGGGTTATTTCTGGGCTGAGAGGAAGGATTGGGGAAGAAACATTTCTGTCACCTTTCTTCACTTCCAGCTTTCTGTTGACTGCTGAAACAGCATAGCCTCTGCTATAAATATAACAAGTGACAAACTATGACCCCCCTCTGCTCCCATGCTCACAGATTAAGGTGCAGCCTAGGGTACAATTGACATCCAGAGATGCACCTCTGGGAGACAGGGTGACTCCAAGGATGCTCATGGCTATGTACTTTATGCAGTTCATTATGAAATTTTTAAGGGAGAAATTCACATTCTGGATGAGGAAGAAGAGACGGCTATATTGTTTTAACAAAAATAAATTTTGGGTTTTCATTTAAAAAAAAAAATCTCTTTCAGAACATGCAAGACTGTTTCATTAAAAAATAAAACTCATTTTCAAAGCATATTAAAAGCGTTAACACAGTGCCTGCTGCCAGAAGAGCCCCACTGCAGCGCTGTTGAAGGAAGGAGGACAGCATCATTATTTATGAGCGTCTGCACTCTCTCAGCCTTTCATGAAACCCTAATTTTATCTGGCAGCTCTTAAGAATCTCTGAGAAACTGGGTCCTTTGTTACCACTGCATCCATCTAACTTCTGGACCTGAAAAGACATGGACACTTTTTCATAAATAAAGAAGTCCAAACTTCCTGACATTAATGTCACACTACCGTTTTAGACCCCAAACCTTCAAGCTCTTCTCTCTGAGAAAACACCAAGCAGCGTCCCCTTTTCCTCAACTTCCAGCTCTAGATTTTACAATAACGTTGCTGAGAACAGGATCAGTCCTCAGTCATCTGTTTTCATTGGGGGAAAAACAAGACAAACCAAAACAAACAAACCCCCTTTATTACTCTTTGACAGGAATAGAATTAAGCCCAAGGGGGTTATTTTTCTCCATTAACTTTTTCTAACCTCATCCCTCCCTCACTTTCTTTCTCAGATTTACTCCCAAACAGTTCGCGCATACATGTGCATGTGCCTGTGCATCTGTGTGTGTATGTGTGGGTACGTGCACATTTATGCCTGTAATGAAAAGGAATCTATTTGTTCAGATAATTTGCTGTTGTTTGCAACGTGATACAGCTAGTCCTTTTGACTTCAGTGTGAATAAACAGTCTGATCCTGTAAAATAGGCCTTTTCTCTCCAGAGAGCTTGTTCCAAGATTGCAGAATCCAGGCTAGCAAAGAACATCTGCAACAGTTAGTGGAAACCCTAAGAATTCTTGTGAATAAATAGATTGGAAACTAAGTTGGAAATTTCTCAGTGAGATATAAATTTTAAAAAATGAAATCCAGTTGAAGTACCCAGTTTCCCTGGGAGAATACAAGTCTAGCCAACCCCAGTCTAAATACATGTGGTAGTGATCACTGTATGCTGTTTCCAGTTTATCATCAAAAACAATCATAGCAAAATTATTGTCATTCAAATTTAGCTTGTAATAAAGAAATGTTACATTTTTATCATAAGTTTGATTGCAAACCTCCTTTATAAAGAAGATGTTAGAAAAAGATAGAACACTGCATTTTTAAAAACTTCCACTGTATTTTTTTCCCTTTTGCCAGATATAACCAGAATCCTAAATGAACATTGAATATATCAATGAAAGCTACCAATGACAAGCAGTACAGATCAAGTAGATTTAAGGGCTGTAATTCAAGTTTTACATCAGTCTGCTTTTCAAAATATTCATGGTGGCAACTTTGCACATCAGACTCAGTGAAAAACCTCTTTTCAAAGGCTGAGATCTCTTAACTGTTTAGACTTTCCCTTTTATACTCTTTCTTTTCTTAGACGTGCCTTCTTCATTTCAGTTGCATGCTCGCTCTCCCAGTTATTAAGTTAACACAGACCCCTAGAGACTGTCTTCAATTTTTTTCATGCTTACCACTGGCAGAGAGTTATAAAGCAAAGCATATGGGTTATATAGATTATAAGCTAATAGATAGAAGTTACCAGCTTCGTGGGAAATACTTCACTCTTATAAAAAAAAGGCAATATTGTTTGGCTTGATTTAGTATAGCTTTGGTACGTAGAATAAATCATTTGCAGCTGGCTTACCCATGCATATGTGCTGGGGGTGAGGAACACATGCATGTTATCAATTCATTATTTGTGCTGCAGTTTGTTACCACTTACGTGCTGGACAGCGACATCACTGTCTACCCTGTATCTGAGGGTATAACATTAATGGCGATAGATATCAAGCTGTTGGGAAGAAAGCAAAAGCTAGGCTGTGGTCGGATCTACATTTGATTGCCTAAACAGTACAGCTTTGAAAGCATGGGAAAATTTGCCTCGTGAGCAAGCTGGATTTTTTTAAAAAGCATAAAGCCTGCCAAGCTCCCAAACCTAAGGGGAAAAAAAAAGCTTGTGGAGAACTTTAATTAAAGTAAATGGAGAAATCTCCCTTCCTTCTTCTGACAAGAACGTAAATATGCTATTTTAGCTCTATGCTCATATTGGCTCTTTTTCTCTACTCAAAAAAAAAGGTTAAGCAAGAAACTTTCACAAATGTTTTCTAGTCTGCCAGTCCCTATTTCCCCTTTTTTGCCTATTATGGTGAAAAGGAGAAAGCCTGTTCAAGCGAATACTGGCCCAAGTTGTTCCACAGGACCTAGTGTTTCTCATAAATATGCACATGCACCAAGTGTTTACTCAGGTTAGTCTACTTTGGAGGCAATATGAAGTTTGCTCCCTCTTTGCGGTATGGATACGGACTACTGAAGTGACTGTACTAAGGATGCCCTCTACTGAGAAAAAAAGGATAGAAGTCTAAATATGAGAGCTACAGAGAATCTCCACTAGCTAGTACATGTAATAAAAGACTGATTGTTTTCAGAAGTAGAGAACATTGAGCTTTATTTCATTTTTCAATTTGAGAACAGTTCTGATGAGCGTGTGGACAGACTGGGCCACATAATTATCAGTTATAACTATACTAGTAAATTAAACTGGGACAAGGAATGTTCCCAAACAATTTCTCTTGATCATCTGCACTGTTCAAATGCTAGAGGAGTTCCACACAACTTTGGATGACATCAATTAGCAGCTTCCCAAGCAATTCATGGGCCTACTGTGGCAGCTGGCCCAGGCCAGCGTCCATTTCAAGTAAGGTGGAGTTGGCCACCTTGTTCCGGGTGGCCAAGGCGGTTTAGTACTATAGATATGCATTGAGCTATACTAGTTGGAATCAAGTCAGAAAACGATCCTAGGCAGATTTAACTTATCAGCATAGACGTAGCCTCAGAAAACAGGGCTATGGGGAGCCTGATAAGATCATCTGCTTCTTGCAGTGGGGTAAATCATGCATGATAAATGCTTACTGTTCCTGAGAGATGTTTGTCCACCCAGTTCTCAAAAAAAGCCAGGGACAGAGACCCCAAAATCGCCATTGGATGCTCATTTAATTGATAACCATACTTGTTTTTTCTTCACATCTAACCTAAATATACCCTACAGCAACATTAGGCAGCTACTATTTTCCTAACCCAGTGAACTAATGAAAGAATATGTTTCATTCCTCTTTGCAACTACCATTCCATTATTCAGGGTGACAATATATGGTTTCAGTGTTTTCTTCTTAAGATTAAAAATACTCAATTATTTGAAAGTTTCTTGTGGGTCATGGTTTGCAGATCTGTAATATCACATACATATATGAGACATTTAAGTCAACATATTGACAAGTAATAGAGTATAAGAAAATACAGTCAGTAAACTGACTCTCCCTCTGTTGTCAATGTAAAGACATACACAGGTCCCAAGGTTAGTCATCTCATCCAAAACCAACTAACAGAGGTATGAAGAGTATGTTTTGAAGATACCTGTTTCTTTCCACTGACAACAGAATTAGTCCAGGTTTACTAATTCCTACTGACATGTTTTACAGAGAAATGCTAAAACAAGAGCTGGAGAAGGAACAGTGATCTATTAAGATGTGATCAACTGCTAAAAAGTCGATCAGCAAATCCTGAATGCCTGAAAACCACAACACCTGTGACATATGCCTGTAATAGCTACCACAGGCCCAAACAGAGCCAGATAGCTTCCTGACAATATGAATAATTTTGTTCTTGCTCATACATACAGTGTCATGATCAATAGTTCTAGTGCAGTCAACTAGCACATAGGCTGCAGACATTTATGGGAAATCAGTAAATGCTCTGCATGCTGGGCAAGTGGATCTGATGACCACACTATTTGTGTTCAGTGGAGTCTCCTGAGGAAAAAACAAACATACTGTCTGAACATGGCCTACCTGGTCTTCTTACTGTTCACAGGGTGACATCCATAGTGCAAGACATTACCAACAATTTCTGAATGTACCTTCAAAAGTGACAGGCTTCATTGAGCCCATTCTTAGGGCAGTATCCAAAATACATTCTGTGATGCTTGATCATCCTCTTAGCTATGAATAAAAGACCAATATAACTAGTGTTGGCCATTGTAAGAGCTCTTTTCCTGGAGCATGAGTATCTTCTACAGCAATAAGGAAAACATTTGTAATGGAAAGCAAAACATTTGGGTTTTTGCCAGAAGGAAAGCAATACTGGGAAAATTATTTTTCAAATTATGTTACCCACAGACATTATTTACCAAGTTTTTTCCACCCTATCAAATGGAAGGCCTGTTTTATTCCCTTTTTTTTTTTTTTTTTTTTGTCAAAAGATGTGCCCTGCTCCCTCCTTTAATGTGGGATGAGGGACCCCACCGGCATTTTTTTCACTGGCACAGTCTGGGCACTTTCCTGAGTACCCTCCCTTTTCAACGGTCTTTGAGGTTTTCCATGTCTTTTGATCCCAGAGAAGATTGAGCCAGACAGACAAATGCTCCCCATCACTTGATGCCCTAGCCATTGTTATCTGAACTCCTTTGAAGCTGGAACCTGAAACTCTTATCTATGCCATTGTCTCACCTTTCCCTGTTAAGTTCTGCAGCCTTTCCTTTTACAGTTTCCTTTGACTTTGCTGAGTATTCAAGGCACTAGTAGGAAAGAAAGCAGAATACACAGAGCCCCTGAAAGATTACACAGTTTTCCAGCATTACCACAGAAGCTATTTCAGGGCACGGAGGAGCAGTGGGTTTTTTATATGCTTCAAGAGAGTCTGCCCAGAATATCACAAGAAAGTGATTTCTTGTTGACTATGACAAATCACACAGGGTGCATGTTGGATGTCATTCCCTGATTTCACCCTCTTTTGAATGGAATGTGTGTATGGAAGCTGCAACACAATGGTATGAGACTGAAGGTCCCCAGAGGCTGAGGCATCTTCCGCTAGGGTCTCTGCTGGCAAGGAGCCCTTAGATAAAGTTCAGGTGTTTGGAATTCTTTCTGTGGAAGAAAATTCTGCAATCTAAAAGCTGTATGTCTAAAAACTGAAATTAAATCAGTGCTGTGTTCTGATTTAGATGCTGTGGATTTATC
Organism: Falco biarmicus; assembly: GCF_023638135.1. Classification (NCBI taxonomy): domain Eukaryota; kingdom Metazoa; phylum Chordata; class Aves; order Falconiformes; family Falconidae; genus Falco; species Falco biarmicus. The sequence continues at coordinate 47,444,962 of NC_079289.1, read as the reverse complement.
TGTTTTGACATTCTGAACACGTGACATAGAAATCTTTAGAGTTGCTTGAATAGTTGGTTACCTGGTAAGGCAGCAAGGATCAAGACTTAAGTAGATATCTTGCACAGACCAGTCTCAAATTACTTAATGAAGTGCCTGAATTAGGAGACTAGTGTCCCTTACATTCCCCTATAGTCAATAGAGAAAGACAGAAAGAGGGTCTCCAAAATGCTGTCTAGAAAACATCTCTCTTTAAAGCAGTATTTTGCTGTAATCATAATAATAATAAACAGTACAAGTAGGACAATATTTGCAGGCAGAGGTAATAGCTGTTATTTGATCAGCTGATGTAGGTGGAAGAATTAGACAAGTCTTTAGATATAGAAATCTTTCTTCAGGATGAAAAGGAGTAACAAACTTTAACACCTGGAATTAAGACTGAATAGTATATCCTTTGTTTACAATGTTTGCAAAGGAGGGAGTTATCAATCTGAATTTTACTGCAAGGAAGGCATCCTTAACAAAAACTAGTATCAAGTAAAAAAGGGAGTGGTTGTAATTGCTGCATTATTTTTTTTCTTATTTTGTCGCAATAGCTTCCAATTTTGTCTCAATGGCCTCAAATAATAGTTTTTTAAAAGAGGTTTCTTGTTGCTTTTTAGTAGTACTAATATTTTCCTAGTGAAAGCTGCAATCTCAGCTTTTCCTGGTTAGTATTGGAACATTTGCAGAAAAGTAACAGTCATCTCAGAAAAAAACTGTATGAATATTCATATTTTTGTTAAGTAGAGTAACAAAAAACAAGAGACAGTGGGAAAGTGAGAATAGTTTCAAAAGAACCATATAAATAAAGACATTTTTGCAAAATAACTAACCAAGCTTTTGAAAGAAGATTCTTGGATCAATATAAAATACTTCAATTTCCAATGAAAGATAATATTTAATTTGTAGTTTAGATAAATTCCCATCCACTTTTAAACTTTTTTTTTATCTTTCTCTTGGTGTTTGTTTAATTCAGGTCACTACTTTAAATGAAAATATCAACTCAAAATTAAAAAGTTTAATTCCAAATATGTCAAAAAATCCTTAGGCAGTCTGCTGGTAGGCTGATACACCCATACCACAATTTAACACGGTAACTAATACTGTGTGATTGTTTATCTTCTTTTTGGTTTGTCTGTTTAGATCTCTCATGTCAACAGTCTTTTGCCATCTCTGTGAGATAGAAATGGACTTTTACTCTATGTTTCTAGAAAACCTTGCCTTTAAAAATATCCTATTGAATGTGTAGGCCTCTTTGAAATTATAGCCATGTATACAACTTGTTAGAAGTCTTTCAGTGGAACCTTTTCGGATGGAGACAGGTGATTAATCAAAAATGAAATATTTCTCAGAAATTATGAGACCAACAAAGTTGTGAAGAAGCACATGTGGGTTTCAGAATCTGCTGATTTGGAAAGTTTCCATACAAAAGCTGTTTGTTCCTGTCTTTTAGCTTGTCTTGCTGTTAGACTACCAAGCGGATTGCTGGGGAACTGAGCCTGAAGGCTGCCAGCCCTTCATCAGCTCATATGGTAGATAAATAAACAACATTGTTAAACATGTTATTTCCAGAGAGTGATGCCTATGCCTAGTGCCACATGGTAAAAATGCTGCAAGTAGCCTATATCCATGCTGTTCAGCTTCAGCCTTTCTGGAGAAGACTATGTCCACTTGTCATATGTCACTAAGTTACTTCTGAACAGCAGAACATAAGTAGATCATGAAAGCAAGTGGAATATCATTAATTTTAAGTTGGACAGATGCACAGGCAAGTACAAAGTCAAGAGACAACACCACTGACACTAAGAAAATTCCAAGCTGAAGAAATAAAACCAATAATACTCGGGCAACTTTCAAAGCTGAATTTATACACATATAGAGGAAATTATACAGTGGATGTGAATAATACATTCGGAAAGCAACATCATTCATTATGCTATGAAAGGAAGTTCCCCCTTGTTTGGTGTTAAAGTAAAATCCCAACAGCAAGTGATCAAACCTGAGTTTCTAGACTAGCCATTGCAAAGTTCCCTTTGAGCAAAATCAGTGGAAGATTAAATTCTGTGCAAATCAGAAAGTAAGTAAAGGAGACAAAAAAACCCTGCTGTAGAGAGAAATTATAGACATATACACTTGTATAAACACAGAATTATCAATAAATGTAGAAAAAGATAATACGTTCTCTGCAAAGTAAATTTTTTGAGGGGTATCATTGACATCAAATAATTTTCTACCCTTGGAGACATAACAGCATGTTTGTCTATATTAAATGTTATCTTTTGGGAAAATAACCCACCATCTGGCTTGTATTTGGTAACAGGTTTTTTTCAATGAAAACAAAGTTAACATTTGGATGGTAAGGACACTACTAAGATCTTTGTAAATAGCATTTTTTTCCTTGAGGAAAGATAACTGAGGACCATAACCAGTGAATATGACCAGTTTTGGAGGAGACAGAGATATACTGTTAAAAAAAATAATCATTGTGTAATAAACAAAAGAGAAAGTCCATCAAACAACTTTGGGGAAAGAAAATGGACTACAGTAAGATCAGGACCATCATGGCCTGCCTGACTGAACAGAGGAGGAACAGATACAAGAGTGTGGCTGTTACAATGTGAAGTTGGGAATGAGATACAACAAAAAAATTGTTGAAAAAGAACAAAATTAGTGCAGAAGCCTCAAACCTTACTTGTCCACAGGTGCCTCCACAGGGTGTGATTAGTATAGTTCTCAGGCAGCAGGACAAGCAAAAATGCAAATCAGTGGTTTGTGCGTGTCTTACCAAAAACTAAGCACTCAAAAAGACAAATAATTTTGTTTATGGTCTTATGTTATAAAAAAGTACATGACTTTACCTGATAAGGCCACAGGCAGCTGAAACCGCCATGGAAGTTAAAAGGGACCCACAAAAAATCCCCAAGAATACAGACAGGATTTTTTTTTTTTTTTCAGTTATGCATGTATGATTTGGAAATAGAGTACCTTAAAACTGTTAATGGCACAATGTAGGTTACTGAACAAAACTGCCCTAGACTGGATTTTGCAGTCAGAGCATGCACCTATCAATCAGATAATGAGAAAAACAGAAGAAAAAAAATCTTTTCCTAACCTCCAATAAAAACACTTAGAGGCAGCCCTGCTGAAAGTAACTGGCTATGCCTCTATTGCTAGACGAAAAAAGACCAGGAACTGATCCCTGGTTTTTAAGCCCCATGGCAAGGACTTGCTTGCATATACAGTGCTCACCATGTGTCCCGTTAAACAGCGTGGCCACCACGTAGCTGCTGACCTTGATCATCTTCTCTGCCCACTGCAGTATTCCTTCAGCCCTGAGTCACGATGACTATTTTGAGTGCTGCTTCTAGGTTGAAGTTTCTGAAGACTGAGGACATTCTCACCATCACCAAACTGGGATTTTTACAGAATGAAATCAAGGGGATGTAGTGCATGCCCTGGGATGTGGTAAAGGACACATGGGTGTTTCTTTGTGTATAAAACCAGGTGGGATAATATGAGATGTCTGTGGAGAGCAGAAGGTGCCGGACATTGTACAGCCTTACCTGTAACACCTTTCAGAAACAAGCTTTGGAGTGAACTATCACCCAGACCACAGAGGAAGACTGACTTTGGTAGAACTAGCAATGGATGTTGTTTACCTGTCCCTCTGCAGCCCATGGAGGTTAGCAGTGGAGCAGATACAAACGTGCAGCCCACAGTGGACACCACCCCAGAGCAGGTGGATGCCTGAAGGAGGCTGTGATTTATGGGAAGCCCGTGCTGGAGCAGGGTCCTGGCAGACCTATGACCACAGAGAGAGAGGACCACAGACTGGAGCAGGTTTGCTGGAAGGGCTTGTGATGCTGTGAGGGACCCACACTGGAACAGTTTGCTTCTGAAGAACTGCACCTCATGGAATGAACCCAGCTGGAGCAGTTCATGAAGAACTATAGCGCATGGGAAGGACTTACTTGGGGGAAGTTCATGGAGAACTGTCTCTCATAAGAGGGACCCCACACTGAAGCAAGTGAAAAGTGTGAGGAGCCCTCCTCATGAGGAGGAAGGAGCAGCAGAGGCAGCGTGTGATGGACTGACCGTAACCTCCATTCCCCATAGCCCTGTACTGCTGGACATAGAGAGGAGGTAGAGAATTCAGGACTAAAGTTAAGTCTGGGAAGAAGGGGGGGGGGAAGGTGTTTTAAGATTTATTTTTTATTTTCTTATTATCATACTCTGATTTGATTGGTAATAAATTAAATTAATTTTCCCCAAGTTGAGTCTGGTTTTGCCCACGATGATAACTGGTGAGTGATCTCTCCCCATCCTTATCTGGACCCACGACTGTTTTGTTACGTTTTCTCTCCCCTGTCCAGCCGAGGAGGGGAGTTATAAAGCAGCTTTGGTGGGCACCTGGCGTCCAGCCAGGGTCAAACCACCACATTACCTCAACATCAGTTAAGGCACTTTACTGTCTCCCACAACATTCTCATGCTCGACCATTTGTCAATACTGGGGCCAATACTGTTCAATCTCTTCATTAATGAGCCAATACTGGGACAGAGTGCACCCTCAAAGAGTTCACAGATTATAAAAAAAAATAAATGGGGTGAGTGACTGACACACCAGATGGGTATGCTGCCATTTAAAGGGATCCTGACAGCCTGAAGCACTGCTCAGAAAAGAATCTCATGAAGTTCAGCAAAGGGAAATGCAAAGTCCTACATCTGGAGAGGAGTAACCCCAGGAATAATGCCCAGTGGACACACTGAAGACCAACTGTCTGGAAAGCAGATTTACTGACAACCTCAGGGTCCCTATGGACACCAAATTGACCATAAACCAGCAATGTGTTCTTGCAGCAAAGAGGCAGACCTTTTCGTTAGATGCTGCATTACAAAAAGCATTGCCAGCAGGTCAAGGGAAGTGATCCTTACTTCCTACTTGGCACTAGGAAGGTTGCATCTGAAGCACTGTGTTCAGTTCTGGGCTCCCCAGTACAAGAAAGATATGGACAGGCTTGAGCTACTCAAGCAAAGGGCCATGAAGATGATTAAGGGGTAGAAGCATCTTTCATAGAAATACTGTCTGAAAGAGATGGGACTGTTCAGCCTGGAGAAGAGAAAGCTCAGGGTGCGGGGGTGTGGTGGATCTTATAAATGTGATACAAATATACATTGATATATTGATGATGAAAAGGAAGCCAAACTCTTTTTCAGTAGTGCCCAGTAGTAGATCAAGTGGCAATGGGCACAGGCTAAAAACTTTGAAACTCCATCTGAAAGCAAGAGAAACCTGTTTTACTGTGAAGATGATCAAACACTGGAACAGGTGGTCTAGAGAGGGTGCAGAATTTCCTTGAAGGTATTCAAAACCTGACTGGACATTGTCCTGGACAACCTGCTGCAGGTGACCCTACTTGAGTACTAAATCATTACTAAATGATTTCAAGAGTTCCCTTCCAAACTACACCACTCTGTGATTCTGTGACACTTTGAAATGACCCAAAACCAGACAGGGAGTGAGCAAGCACTTGAGCTCTGTGGACAATCAGGGTTTCAATAAGAGCTTCAGTGCCTGAGCTAGCCTTTTTCTTAGCAATATAGGTGAACGCATTATATAAATAGTTTTCCTTCATATTCCAGAAAGAAGGGACATGAATATCAGTGAGCTAATTGCCCAGCAAGGTACCTAAAGGCAGCATCTCCAATTTCAGACATCTGTGCCCTCAGACATGACATGACTTGAACTAATCCAGTTATAACTGCCTAGAAAAGACTAGGACTGATGGGGAAACCATGCTACGGTACACAGCACATCATGCCACGTCTAAATGGCAGACGGCTGTTTGCCATAATGTTTTCTGGTCATGCCATGGAACCTGCTGGAGCTCACAGTAGCTTCATTACTGCTTGGGTAGGTTTCCCTTGCAGAATCTGGCTGTGGAGAGGTAACCTTCTTTGTGATTGTGGCTGCTACTTTTCTTTCTGCCATGGGGGTGATATAACGGAGGATAAAGCCATGCTAGACAATGAGATGTGTGCTGCAGAAATGTTCGCTGACCCTTCCACATTAAGAAATCAAGAGTCCATGAACTACTCAGTGTGTAAGTCCTCCCTTTTACTCTATTTATCCACTCATTTTCCATCTAGATTTCCCAGTAAAGGATGATGGAGATCCTGGCTATTTGGTTTGTGCGTCCTATCCAGCCACCAAATGCATGCACCATCCAAAATCAGACATGCCACAGGCTGCCTCTTGTTCCAGAGGGGATGTGGAAAGGGAGCCCAGGTCATTTATAAGTCTGATGAACTCTTAGTGGTAATTGCTAGTTACTGTTATTTTTGTGTTTCACTAGGTAGAACAACTGCGAGGGAGCAGGGATGTAAGGAAAACATTTATAACACAGTAGTTTCATCATTTTCACTGCTGGTGGAACAGCTTGCTAACCATTTTCACTCAGGAGGAACCAATTCAGTTTGAAAGAGCTTAAATTGTCCATTATTCTCCAGCTAGTGACTCTGAATTTTATTGGTATGGCTGTACACTGTACCATTAAAACATGGGCTATCCTTCAACTAAAAAAAAATTATAAAAAAATCAGTTAAAGCCTTCATACTCAATGATTTTTTTAAATGAGAGCTGAATTGGAAGTTCTCAGGCTACTTTCTGTGACCAATGATCCACAAGCGCTTCTAGTTTTCCTTTTTTTCTTTTCTAGATCACAAAGTTTTCAGTGTTCTTAGAATAAAACTAGAAATATCTTAAGGAAAATGCTGGGTAATAGCTGTTATTTTGCCAATCAAGGACTCACACTGTGAAACTATTACAATGAGCAAGTTGAAAACACTTTGAAGAGAGGTAGGCTCTAATTGTGCTCATCCACGCTGGTTGCAAGCAGAAGGTGATTTGATATGTCAAAGAAGCTGGGGAAAAAAGTAAAAATAAACTTTCAAACCTATTTTTGGCTTGTTTCTCTTTTCAAAAATGGAATAATAGAAATTACATCTTTTATAATTCAGAAGGACATTTTCTGGAAATAAGTATGCAATTAGTTTGGATGAAAAAGTCCTTAGTAGCAAAGAAGAAAATTGATTTAAGCCTCCAAAATGTAGAGAAGCATACTCATGAAGAATTCACTGAATTGTACAGTCTAACCCGTCACCATCAGAGTTAATCAATGTTACTGCTGTTTATTTTTTCAGTTATCATAGCACAGGACAGCAAATGCTCTATGTATTTCAGAAAGCAAGCACAACTAGGCAGTTATTAACCAGTGTTATTGTGTCTAAATCTAAGCTGAAGATAAACAAATGTGTTAGAAAATTCCATGTTGGAGCTGCTAGTGTGCAGACTTCAGTATCAAGTGTAATAACAAATCCGTAACAGGAGAAACCATGAGTATGTATATTTTTAGAGCTATAGGAATGTTTTGAATTCAGTCTGACTGGACTATATCAAAAATACTCTCAGAAAGGATGTTATTCAAGTTATTTATGAACTCATGGTGTTAATGATTTATTTTTGTCAAAGCAGGTGAGATGCTATATTTCAGGGCATAACAAATTAAATACTTGGTTTATGGAACTTTATGTTCTCTTTCCAGCAAAGTTGTCTGACTGTAAGAAATAATCTCTGGTATTGAGAGTTACATTTGTGAGGCTAATTTTGTGGTGGGGAAAGGAAGAAAATGAAAGAAAATGAAAAAGGAAAGTTGAGTAAAAAAACCTGTGAGCATCTGTAATATATTTTTAATGTAAAAATCTTATTTCTCAAACCTCTAATCAAGAAACTGTGTTTTTCACCTACAAATCAAAGTTAAAAAAAGGCAAAGGGAACAGTCAGAGATTTCACTGCTTGGTATGAATAATAAAATCAGAATACAGCCTTATGTAAAACCAAATTTTATGCAAGAAATGTTACTGACACTGGACAATAAAGAAGCTTGCAAAAACATTAATGTGAAGTAATGCCAAAACTTACGTACATAAGACAAACTATTCTTAGTACAGCTTCAGAAACCACCTTCAGCAACAGCTCAGTTTCTTATACAATAGGAATATGAGGGAAGCAGCCAATTTGTACTTGGGGTGTAGCTGCAAATGCAGCAGGTCAAACAAAACATAAAACCTATTTACAGAAACTTATGAAACTTGACCAAGAACCTTATAATTTAGTTCTGTTTGTTTTAGAAGAGAAAGTGCATTTCCTGACTCAAGAAAGATGGAAGTTGAAGAGAACAATATCCAATTTTCTTCCCAATATGTGGTCATCCAACTTTATCTGAGAAGTCTCTGTCAAGAAAATCTTGAGAACTCTCCAAGAAACTAATTTACTGCACATTTAATTTCTGAACAAGATGATGGGTTGATGGGAACTGGACAAGTGCACAGACCACCATCTCTGTCAAGTGACAGGGGCACAGCCACCCTCACTGTATCAGATGACAGGATTTCCCCCAGAGTTGTGTCTGGAGATGTGGTGGGAAAATCAGTGGCAGGTAGCTGATGGACGTCACAGTATTTCTTGGGAAGACAGAAGCTGTAGGGTGGCACAGTCCCCAAGGACTGGGCGACAAGTGGTAGGGGGTGGCAGAGGAGTTAATGGAGTCCTGAAGGTCCTTAGCCTTCCTCTGCCTCACCTCAGATACAACAGCAACAGAAATAGTGGTTCCTAATATATGAGAGAGAGGCCAATGTAGCGAGTGTATTTATACATTCACAGGAGAGAGAAAACTGGAACAAAAAGACTTTTGGTACTATCCAGTACAGATATTTTTTTGACTTCTGCTCTTTGCCATTATTTTTTCTTTGATGTGATTGATATATGTCCAAAGTGTGCAGTGTATGCACTGTTTCCTTAACACATAAAGCCATTGCCAAGCAATGTTACGACTGTAATTGTCGATTTGATTGGGCAAACCTGAATCCTGCATTCATCTGTGACTATTTTCCTTTTGATCTGCTACAGAATTAGTGGTATGAGTCAGTTCTGAAGGTGTTGTTTATCATTTTGAGTATCTTTGCATGACCCAGCCCTGCATGCACAGTCTATTGCTTAGTTTGCCTTATGTGTTCATTCACCAAGGTCACAGAAGCTCCAGTCATATTCACATCCCAATGTTGATGCAATGTTCAAATATTTGGAATTAGGCCTCAAGGCTGCAATGCGATGGACACCTGGTGTTTGATAGAGTTCCACTGTTTATCCCAGGAAATAAAAAATGAAATGCACAATTTTATGAATAAGCTGCTTCCCCCACCACCAAGGAGCTGAAATGGGTTAATCCACCTGCTGTTGTTTGGTGTGAATGGAAAGATCAGTTCCTGCCATTTCTTTGTCATTATTGCAGTTTTGTGAATGTGTTGTCATGTAAGGTGCTTATTTTAATCTACAGAAAAATACATCACATTCTTATTTGTGAATGATTTCTTTGGTTTAGGATAAGAACACAGGCAAAATGATTCTTTTAAGGACAGTACTGGCCACAGTAAATTCTGTGGAAATGTGTTGCAGTTTAGGATTATTTAAATCTTGAATGATATCCATCTCTTTTTAAAAAATCTATTTATTCACCTTTCTTGTGAATGAATCCTAGAATAGTTTTTCTATCAAAATTTATATTCGGTTAATATTTTTCATATCTTGCAGATAAAGGCAAACATTCCTATTCCCTCAGGTAAGTCCTAGACAGTAGGAAATCATGTCAGTGTTCTGTCTGTGATGTTTTGTCTATTCAAACACCTACTGCTATAAAATTTTATGAAGACAGCAATTTTCTGTAAGAATTCAACTTAAATTCAAAATTGTGGAACAAGGCCATTCTAGATCATACTGAAGGTGCTTGAATCCTAGCCTTCTCTGTCATATAAAAATAGGAATAAAGGACAACATTTCCATTAATTTTTTAAAAGGCAAGTATTTTTATCAGCTATCTATTGCCTTATTGCCCACCAGTTTAGCTATCGTTGATACTCTGCTGTGGCCTGATTTGCTCTGTCATGCTCTATTTGTAGTCAGCTGCAGCTATAAAAAGCTGATGAACACTGCTAGCAAGTCAGCACAAAAGGTCTTTGCACACATTTTATCCCATTGTTTTAAAGAGCTTTCCCATTAAGAATACACTTTAGGACAGATTTTTACCATGTATAATTTAATAGTAGTTAGAAATTCATTGCTCCACAGAAGTATTTCTGTCAGTTGTGAAATTAATCACCAATAACCTTCCATATTGTTCTGCCACATTTCAGTAACTGAGCAGTTTTGAGCCAGAAATTTATTCCAAAATAAATATTTTTTTTATTTTTGTTTGTGTTCAAGGAACTGAATCAGGAATAGATTTCCACAGTCAGACCAGATGCACTGCTAAGCTGATCTCCTTCCTTCTGGGCTGATCCTTGCAAAGCTGCGTTGTGTATACCCAGGCATGGAGCGTAAGAGGGGAGCAGACTGACACCCTCTTTTTCCTTCCTCCAAATAACATGCCACACTATTTATATGTGTACCAGAACGCAGCCAGACAGGGGAGTCTGGCATGCATAGGCTAAGGCTTCTGCAGATCAGCGTAGTAGTTATTTAAACTCGGTCTTTTGTAAAGAAAAGAGTGATGTTCTCCATCCTACACCTAGTACAGACCTGATATGATAGACCAATGATGAAAATGGCGAAGAGAGAAATAGGAGGGGGGGTGGCGGGGGTGTTGCTGCAGTTCCTGCCATCTGGTGACACCTCGTTGAAGGCACGAGATAAGAAACAAGAGAGATCATTGTGAACTTTCTTTATCACATAGAGCTGGGAGGATGTTTGCTACCACTTACCTGGTGGCTACATATCAGATATTTCTCAATGTCTGTCTTGAAGCAAACACACCTTTTTATGATGTCTTTGTCACCTTACTTTGGATTTATATGCGGTCTCCATGGAGCCTGAGAAGCAAACGAATGTGAACAGTCTTGACCAACAGGTGAGCTAAACAAAGATGATGCCAAAGCAGGAGGACAGCATTGCTCCCTGTACAAATATGCACACACAGAGCAGTAGAGAAGAAAATAGGAGCCATGACATTTGTAATGGAGAGTAGCAACCAGTTAAAGTTTAAACAGATTAAACAAAGGGAATGAACAGGACTGAGAAGCAGAAGAGGGAAGGGAAGGGAAGGGAAGGGAAGGGAAGGGAAGGGAAGGGAAGGGAAGGGAAGGGAAGGGAAGGGAAGGGAAGGGAAGGGAAGGGAAGGGAAGGGAAGGGAAGGGGAAAAGGGGAATATTTTTATTTTAGGAGCTTTCTTCAATACAGTTTCTGTGTAGCTTGGTAAAAAAAATGAGAAACTGAAAGGGAAAGGATAGACACCTACTATTCTGATCCCTGCTCCCAAGGAAGTTTTCTTTTTTATCCACTGATAATCTAATATAAAGTGGGTGCACACTGCTGTTAGCTGTGTCCAGCTAGGCTCTGCTAAGAGCTTTAAGGGCTCCACACGTTCTTTGGATGAAAGAAAGGTGCTAAATAGCATTTCTGTTCTGTTGTCAGTTTTCTGTCAGTGTGCTAACCACCCAGCATCTCCCTTCTTCTGTCAGCGTGCTAGACACTCAGCTAATCAGCAACACATGGGCAGTGTCATTATGTCAAATGAAAGTAATCATTGGTTCGATGAAATCTCATTTTTCATTTTCTTTTCCAAGGGGCTTGGGCAGTATTTGAGTGTCTGTCCTCCTCAGCTTGAATCCCAAACTGCTTTAGATGACAGACATCGATTTCCTAGCAACAGCAATCCAAGCATTTGCAGGTGAATAAAACCAGGAACCAACCGCAGAACCTTTCAACTAGGTAGTGGGGCTTAGTGGCTTAGTGAATTTAGATGCCTACAGGAGTAAGCAAGACTGGGAATTGAGTGGCTTTTAGGAACCTAAGTCCCAGCATAAGCAGGAGTTTGTAGACCAGTTCCCACTCAGTACCTTTATCATCTGATAACCTAAATGAAGAAATCCAACTACCTACAGCAGCAGACTGATTTCATTATTCTGTCACCTTCTGTACCTCCCTAACAGACAGTATTCACCAGCTTTTGAGCTTAGAAGTACCTAAATATATTTTCTGCAGCTGCATTTAAAGACCAAAGTTTGACAGTGTGGGACTGAGAATGCAGCTGGTATAACTGTATTTCTTTTCTCATAATTGTGAATCAGTGATTATTCCAAAGTCACATTTTCAATAGAGTATTGAAGCATTACTGCAGAACTAGACAACAGCATTCACCTTATTTGACACATTTCAGTGCTGTCACAATAGATGTTAAGACACAAGAGAGAGAGGGGAAGAAAGACATGCCAAGGAATGAGCAGCAAGTGCTTGCACAAACCTTTCTTTCAGTTCAAGTATTTAAAGTGAGATAAATGGTCAAACTGCAGATGTACTGTACACAGCAGGAGCCAAAAGCTGCTCCCCGGATTGGCAGCTCCAGTAGCCATCAGGACCAGATCCCCTCAGCAATTACCAGCTCGGAAATGTCCTTCCATTGATTGTGATGGACGTAAACCAGCTGCGACGCAATAGCGAGAGAACAGAAGGAGGAATAGCCAGACAGCAGGACACAAACAGCACCAAACACTGGGACCAGCTGCAGCCTGCAGGTCACACTTCCATGTCAACAAAAAAATGTTATTTAATATTTGCCAAACGCTGAAGTAATTCATCACAAGGTATAAGTGGATCTATAATGTCTGAGATTGCCCATTGAAGATTAACTGGACATACCGCATTTCCAGCGCAGCGACTTAAATGGGAAACAAAATAGCCTGAACTTCATAGGCAAGGCACTTATTCATTCTCTGCAGTAGCAGGGTTCCCATGCTGGTCAGCCTCAGCCATGTAGTTTAGGAAACGCTCATGCCAAAATATTTGTATGCATGAAGGACAGTGCTAAAACAGGACAGTGCCAACCTGTCAGAATTCAGCTGATGTGAAAGTCTGATCAAATGCACACAGCTGCCTTCGTCTAATCTAGAGCCTGTATAGGACAAAATTACTGTGAATCACCAACTGAGAGTGAAAGAGCTTGATTATTTTTTAAACTTAGAGATAAACTGGCAACGGACGGTTCGCTGCTGGAGGGTGCCTCTAAAAATATCTGCTTTCCCCTGCAGATGTTCTTCAAATGGACACCGGGCTTCTTGCCTGCAAGAGGTGGCACTTCCAGAGAGGTAGAATCACAGCAAGCTGCCTATACTCATGGGCTGAACTTGCTGCGCACCACTTCAAGTTTTTAAACAAAACAAAGAAAAAGTTTTAAAATACACAGTACGGAGGGAAGTCCCCCAAGAACTTTATAGAGAGAAGAAATTATGCCACATATCCCAAAGTGGAGATGAAAACAAAAAAAGCTGGAAATGGCTTGCAAGTTTTGGTTTATCACTTTTTAGCACAACTAACTCAATCTATAGCTGTTTCAATTGTGTCTAAAAAGCTAATAAATATTAATTCAACACAAAGTGTCATCCAGCAGTTGTAACAACTGGTATTTCTGTTCCCTAACCTCTGATTGTCTGCATCCCAGTTGGACTCCAGTACTGCCAGACATTGCTTCAGGTCCAGAGCAACACTCAGGTAGTAACTGTGGAGCAAGAGAGTTCTGACAGGGACTGCAATACTGCCCCTTGTATTGTACATCACAGTACCAGTTCTTCTGTCAGACTGCAGGGGTGAGGTTCATGTGCCCTACTGCAGGTGTCTAAATCTTGGATAGACAAGTCTGAGTACAGTAGACAGGAAGAGGCAAAACAAAACTCAACATTTAAGCAAAACCTCTCACCTGACCCCAAAACATGTTTTGGTTTGGTTGGGGTTCTTTCCCCCACAATGTTCCTTCAATTAATTTTAAAATGATCTATTTCTACTGAGCCTAAAGTTCAGTGCTGACATCTGGGAAGTCTGGTACAGCTTTTTCTTCTGTACAGATCCAGTCAGCATTCCTGGAGAAGTGTTACCAGAACCATTTGCTTAGAAGAGGGAGAAGGACATGCCTGTTCTGGTTTTCTTTTTAATTTTTTTAATTATTTTTAAGAGTTGTCTCATTTTTCCAAGAGCAGTACCATGGCTTGTCAATCTGAAACTGAAACCCCAACAAGCAAGAATTCAGGGATACCTAGCCAGCAACATTTCAAGTTCCCTTCTGATAAAATTCCATCTTTCAACACCTTTTTTAAGAGTTAGTTGTGCAGTGGAGTAAGAGAGAGGTGGCAAGGAACATTTCCTGCTGTATTGTCAAGGAAAAAAACTTAGCTAGCAATATGGCAAATTTTAAATCAATTTGATGTAAAATTGAAAGAAGCGTACCTTTTTTCTTTCACGGAAGCAATCAGTGATGTCCTGCATGTCTATATGACCCATTATACTTAGCAACACCCTTTCCGGGTAACGTATCTGCCTAGCTGTATTTAACAGAAACCGGTTTAGCCACAGCACAAACATATTCTGCCCTGGAAGTCAGATACATTAGTTAATAAGCAAACGGATGAAGGAAGAAGCCTGACAAGAAACTTACAAGTGATGTCAGGACAAGGACTTGTCTCAGCATGATTCCAGCAAGAGAAACCACCAGGGAGAGAGAAAACTCCCTGTGTAACATGCAGGGGTTTGCTACAGCCAAAGCTTTCATCATGACAGAGCAGAGCAGAGCAGGACTTTGCCCTGCCTGGGGGAGATGTGAACTTCTGATCATTAATAAAAGAAGGATAACTGACAACTGATGAAATCAATTTCCTTTATCACAGCTGGTGGTCTCACAATTAGCAAAGCTTAGGGTGATTATAGGACTTAAAACTCTTCCCTTCTAGGTTTTGTGGGTTTGTTTAGGTATTACTTTACATTACTGTATTACCCCAGCACTTTTCAGGGTGAAATGACTTTTCAGGCTGTGTACTGAGGTCTCTGTCTTGCAAGATGATCTGTGTAGTCAAAACAGAGAAGTTTGCGCACAGGTGAGGGGCTGCACTGGGGATGGGGCTCCCCAGGATTGAGGGTGTTTGGGCTGCCATGGCCACAGGGGACAGCGGAGGAAGCCAGCCGTTACCCAGAAAAGCAAGCTCCAGCTGAAAGAAGGGATTGACCTCTGAATTCACAAAGGTGAGAAGAGATTTTTAATTGACAAACAGAATGAAGAAGGGATTGGTTTTAAACCCCCTGGCTTCTGAGGGTGCAGCCCAACACCACACAAAATCAGCGGCAGCTCAGAAAGAGGTAAGAAAGTCTGTCCTGGGGAACCCTGTCACAAGATTTGGGACTGTCATTCCTGTTCAAAGTTCCCTGTGCAAAAAAAACCCAACAACAAGCTGATCTTGATTTGACTTTTTTAGAAAGGCAAAAGGATAAACAGGTGATGTTTCATCCTGGGTAATTCGTGTATTTCAACACTTTTAAAGAATATATGGCATTATTTATACTCTTTGCATTGGTGATGTGTACTCACAGCATCCAAATCACCTCAGAGGCATGCTGTGCTATGCACACATGCCTTAGAAGCCAGTGTCCCCCCTTCACCACCCCATGATGGAGTTTCTAGTGAAAATAAACACAAGAGACAAAAGGTGTGAAGAGAAACTGCAAATATAGGGCTGAAATGTCCTTGTTTGCAGCAAGGCAGTTGCTCTGCAGCAGGGGACATGCTGATGTGAACTCTACCCAGACATACCATTACTCAGCTCCATCAGCTTTTCCCAGATCTCAACCCACTGCTGAAGTTGGGAAGCAGTTCTTCAAAACTTGTCAACCCTCTTTCCTTCCCTTCAAAAAGTGAACTGAAAAGACTGTCCACTTCTATCCAATAATCCAGTATTTAAGGCACAGTTCTGGTTTGTGGGAGTTGGAGGAGAGCAGGAGGAAGAGGAAAGGAAGCTCTGCCTTGCCTTCAACATGTTTGTCTCAAGGCACCATCAAAAATCTGCACAAATGGGGACACAGGTGAGCCTAACTCATTAGGTGATGTATTGTCCCAACACCTGTGTTCTCACCTAAATCCACACTGTAGTCTTTCTGGTTTCTTGTCCCCACAAGAAAATATGGGAATAAAAACCTTCCTTGTTCTGCAGGGTGTTCTGAACACAAATACATAAAAGACCTAAGATGCTCAGACCGCGTATTAAGGGAATCATCCTTCTGTCCTGTAAGCACTACTTTAGCACAAAGCACCTGACTTACTAAATTTAAGATGGGCTTCTTTTGAAGTACCAAAAAAAAAAAAAAAAGTACAAAACTTGTTTACAAATACATTTTAGCAGAAAACTCAGCATACATTGTCCTTTCAAAAGGATGAGTTTGTGTTGAGTTCTTAAAACTTCCTCGAGAAACAGTAACCTGCCCTTCACCACCACCAGCCCCGGACTCTTACCCAGAGCCTCCACCGTGTGCCTAACTAATCAAAGTGTTGTGTTATGATTACCATAGTGACTGCAAACCAACAGCTGCCTTGACATTTCATCTTCTGCTGCTTTTAAAATGCTTTCTTTTTGCCAAGGAAAACTCTTCTCAATTATTTAATTCTTTTTTTTTACTACACACGGTTCACTCCACTTACAGAATAAACATTTAGAATAAAAATCAGTGGAAACTGCTTTGGTTCTAACCACACATTTTGCTAATTGCTTTTATTCTTCTCTCATTTTAAATAATTTCTTTATTTTAAAGTCATTTTAAAGATTTCTGAGGCTGTACACTAAATAGCTTATGCTTTATTTTGCAGATAAACTGATGATTGTGCACTACTGTGTAGGACAGTGAGCCATCTCCAGCCCCAGGTGCAAGGGCAGCTGTCCAGCCCTACCCAGCCTCCTTACGGGGAGACACCAACCCCATCCTCATGCTCCTAGGCACTCAAATCCAGCTGTCCTGCTTTGTTGTCTCCCCATTTTGCTGCTCACTCTCCCACTGACGCTCTTAGCTCTGTCAACTACACACACTTCCTATGGAGCTTTAAGACTGTCACCACTTCGGTCTTTTGAGGAGTTGAGGAGATAAGACAGTAGAGAATACGACTAAACACGCCTTTTTGCTCCCGCCCTGAAAGAGTGAAGGTTGTGCATGGTGAAGCACCTGGCTCGTGCGGAAGCCCCCAGGCAGGGTTTTGGGGATGCTGAAGACGGTGCAGCTGTGGAAGGCCACAGTCCCCTGATGGTGACACAGCCATAGTGTCTAACACCTGAAGTTGCTACGTTTCATGTACAGACAGGGATAAGAAAGCACTGTTCAGATTTTAACTGTATACAGATGAGCTTTGCTAACTCATAATTCATTTCACTGCTACTCGTTCCACAAATAACAAGCAGTGTTTAATTAGCTAAGCTGGTCGCCCTCTTTCTTTTCCAAAAGGAGGGAAGGCATAGTTTTCCTTTGAGAAGCCTGGGAGGTGTGAGAAAGCACCTTCTCTGCAACCTTTCAAAGTGCTTGCCCCTGAAATGCTTTCCCATCCTAGTCTGCACTCAAGCTTGTCTCAGGTAGTCCGGTGCCAGAAAGGTGTGGACTGGAGACATGCTGGGGCACGGAGGTGTGTGCAGGACATACTGGAAAGAGATTGACTCAAAATTACAGCAGGCTGGATCATCTGCAGCTTGACCTAGGTAGGACATGCAGGGTGTCTGTGTGTGAGTGTGTGTTGAAGGGATTTTGACAACAGTAAGAATAAGGTTAAAACTCAGAGCCATTCAGATTGAGAAGGATTAGAGTTTAAAATGAAAGATTTAAACCACTTTTTAACTTTTTTCTTTAATTATCAGATACGATGACAAATTAAAATTAACAACCCTCATCTGAAAAGCACGTATGTTTAACATGAGGAAGAAGGAAAACACCTTCAGCAGCAGTCAGCTTCCTGTCTTATGCTTTTGAAATCTAGCTGATGGCTCACAGAACGGATCTCAAATATGTATATATATAATCCCCACAGCTAAAAGTCATCTATTTTAAAAGACAAGTGTTTGCTCACATGAGGAACATTGTACTCAAGCGTTCAGTCTTTGTGATCCATATGGATTTCATCAACTTGTTTGCCAGGAATTTAGGAAAAACAAACTTTATTCATGTTCCTTAGAGAAATGAATTCAGTTCGTGGACTGTGCAAAAAGAAATACAGCTTGGGAACAAAAAAGCCCAGGGCATTCCTGGAACTGGAAGGTCAGAGAGCCAAAATAATTGATCCACTTAATATGTGAAACGAGTGACTTGGAATGGCATCTTCATCAGCACTGGAAGTACAGAGTTTCAGTTTAGCAAGTGATTTCATATCACGTCCCACAAAGGGCCCCCAAACGTGATGTGCTTTCACAAGCCCCCTTGGAACCAGGCACTCCCATTGCTCTGAGAGCAGCATTAACTCCAAGTCTTGGGTTCCCTTTTCTGCTCTTCCTTTGACCTGAGAGTCACTGAAATCCTCTTTTCTGGATGGTCCCTCCCTTGTTGCAGAAATTGAATTGCATGTACTTTCTACATTGGGCAGGAGATGGAAGAGGGAACTTGCTCTCCAAACACAGATCCAAACCCCCATCTTCTCAACCGCCTGCCTGGTCTCCTGGTCACCGCATAAGCACCATGTCCCTTCTTTCCTGATCTCCCCTGGGTCTCAGGATTCCTGCTGTCTTCATGTAGACATGGACAAGCTTCAGAAGAAGGCTGGAGGTTGTCCCACCTCCCCAGCTTTGGTCCAGAGCACCACAACAGGACATTTTCAGAAGACATGGTAGAAATCACTGAGTTTCCCTGACACTTGGGTTTTCTGCTGCCTAGGCTGGAACTGTTTGGAAGAGGTTGACTTTGTTGTATACGCTTGAATGAACATAACATCTAAGAACTTGCCACTGTGATGATACAAGAAGGCAGCAGCTAACAAATGCTACAGTCTTGAAAGAGTGGGAGGGAGCTGCCAAGACCAAGCAGTGCATCAGTTCACTTTCTGTCTGTCCATCCTTTCACAGATCTACCCCAGGAGGTGCAAATGGCTTGTTCTTCCAAATATGAGCACCTAGTGCTACCTAAGACATGTTTGAGAGGTACTATTCTTCTTCTGTGTCTTTGAAGAGTTTACTCCCAGTAAATACTTTTTTTTTCATGCTCATTAACTTTTCTGTTTCTTGCAATATTTCTAGACAGGGAAAAATTAAGATTAGTCTCATTTGATGTTATATGTTTGGATGGAGAGAAAAAAACAGCTTCAAATGAGAACCTTTTCAACTATCTTAGATCTCCAACTTAAAGATGGGGTGTATAACCCACTAGAAGGACACATACCTGCAGACTAATCTTCTGGGCGCTAAAGTTAGATGAAATGAAACGTATACCAATTACTTTCTACCATGCCTTGGTATATAAGTTTGTGCATAAAGAATTTAGTGCTATAACCCTAGGTTTGGTTTTCCAAGGCTGATGAAAACCTGTGGAGCTCTACTTAATTTATCAGTATTGTTTTCTGTATGAGAAAGAACAGGAGGTTTCTGGAAGATGTGTTAACATACATTGCTACTGCAAACAGAGGCATTTATCCACAATGACACTAAAAATACTGTCTAAGGCAGGAAATATATACTCTGATTCATTCTTAAAGCAAATAATTATACAGATTAATCTCTATACTGCCCAAATTTAAATAGCCAACCTAAAACTAATGCATTGCAAATCTTTATGGTTGTGACATTATAAAATGGTATCTCATCAGCTTTTAAAGGAAGCTGTATTACTGCTCTGCAACAGGTTTGTTACATTGGATTAAAGTTGCATTAGAACCTTTTCAGTAAGTCAAATGGCATTACTCACTCATATAGCATTCTTGGCGAACCTCAACAAACATTTTTAATACTTAGGAACTCCAAGACAGAGCCAGACAGTGATCTGATGTTTAAAACAGGACTAGGCATCTTACTCCAAAATTGCAGCAGGGTGTGGGGTAGGGGGTGGGAGTCATTAGCTTGTTAAGCCTAAAGGCACCTACTTTTGGTAAATGTTACTACGTACCCTTGCATCCTGACCACAGTAATTTAGCCTTTTCTTCGCATGTTACTGTTGAAAATAACTTGTGAAACCACAGTTATTCTTCAAACGATGCTGAGAAAAACATCCATAGCTGATCTGTTCTTAGAAAATGATCCTGATGTATTTTAAGGGTGCATGTGGGACCTGCACAGCCTGGTAGTGGCAGGGAGGGAGGGACTGTCCCCTTCTGTCCCTGGCTGGAAAGGCCCCAGCAGTGTTCCCCCCCATCCCTTTCTCTGAGCAGCGCAAAGGGACCAAATCACATGAGCAAATCCATGGTTACCCCTGCTTAGCATTCAGACGATGACACTTGGCTTGCCCTTCTCATGGCAACAACCACCCTCAAACGCATTCAACTCCTTGGCTGTCCATCTCTTCAATGAGTCTTCAGGTGGCTCTTGGATACGCGCTAAGAAAGTGAAACATCCTGCGCGTCATGGGTTAATTTTTATGCCGATGATGATTGTAGCTGTTTGCTTTTTAAACAAATGCCTGATATACACAGTAACTGGCTGAGTGCACAGCCAAAAACAGACCACAGGAAATCTCTTTGACAGCCAGGAAGGCAGAATTGTTAACATGGGTCTGCATTACACTCAAAAAAAAGAAGAAGGAAAAAAAAAAAAAAAGAAAAGAAAAAAAAAGGTTGTGAGATCTCAAGGAGAAAAGTTGATGCTTACAAAAAACCCCACAAATGGCTGGTTTCTAAGAAGAGACATCTGTTAGTAGCACAGGCATAATTAACTCTTTCTATTTTATCTGAGGGATTATTGTGGCTTTTCACCCAAGTTTTGTTGGTTTTTTTTTTTTCCAACGGAAGTAAAGAAGACTGTGTAATACCAAGCAAATAAACCAGCCTAATATAAAATTCTCGCTGGAGATAAGAAAGCACACTAGGTTATTTATGGCTATATTTTTATATTTTGTTTCAGTTCTCCTTTGATCTTTGTTAACACAGGCTTTAAACTGACAGCTTAGGTCACAATATGTACGATGATATTGAAAGCCAGTCATGTATAAGGGAGTATCAAATTGTTCATTTAGAGCGAGTTACAAGTTTCAGTTAATGCAGTTCTCTGGGGTCTAGATCCATCCATAAAGATAAAATATTTACTGACTTTTTAAAAAAAATGGTAGATAGAGAAGCTGTGTGTACTCCTGTCTTTTAAGGTATAACCATCTGCAGCAGGCACCAGGGTTGATTGTCCTTCCAGTTAGGGTGGTGTAACAAGAGTTGCTTCACAGACGGCGGAGGAATTTCAGCAGTAAATGAAAAAAGAATAAGGCTCATTGTGCTTTTAATTTTGTTTCATGTAGGCAAGAGGGGAGAAAATTGATTTTAGTCCCAGCCTTTTTTTTCTCATACATGTCACTGATGCATTTTCAACCCTTGGAGAATTGGTGAATGTGGGAATACAGGCTCTAATACAAAACACTTGGCCTGTTTTCAGTTCCTAACACATACTCCAGAGTTCATGTTATGGTTATCAGAAAGAATCTATGAAAAATGAAGCTGCACACAACTGCAGACCATCAGCATGGCTTAACCCCGTCAGGCAGGGATGAAGCAGGAAGTGCTTTGTGACACTGACTGGCAGAAATACAAACTGATGAAGAAAACACGCGGCAGGAAAGAGGGTCTTAGACGGTGAGTTAGAGCCGAGGACATTAACTACAACTATACTCTGCCAGGGCCAAGATCAGAGGAGCTTGACATACTTGTTAAAGGTTTCATCAAAAGGATTAGTTCCAGCAGCTTTTTTTAACCTTTCTTACAACACAATTTACCCAAAGGTGGCCAAGGGCAACAGGGGCTGCCCTGTGAGATAACATTTTTAATTGTACAAATGCCATTCTTGATGTCATAATCCTGAGGTTAATGCAGTTGCAGGTCCCGAACAGATGTGCTATAGGCTGCCCGTCGTATGGAGAGGTGGCCACGCAGGCAGTTAAAATGGCCACAGTTGGGTGACGAATTAAGCAACCACCCTGGGTGTTTTCCTACATTTCACCCATGTACTTTTGCACCGTATTAAATAGTCTTAGCTCCTATGTAAAGCAAACAAACAAACAAACAAAAATGTCATACAATGTATTACCAAGGGTCAACAACCAAGTATAGCCACTACCTAATGGGACAGCTCAGGAACAGGGCAAGGCGGTCTGTGAATGAGGGAAAGGAAAAGGGGAAGAGCCTAGAAAACATCTGGATACCACCATGCTAAATCTCACACCTTGTTGTACTTTGGTGGTACTGTTTAATGAGAAATATATTTTAAAAAGAGAACCTTGAAATCTTCTGTTTAATTCAAATACACCTGCCAGATTTTAGCAGAGATCATATTTTCCACATGGGGAGAATTTGTTGATGAGTTTGCAGATGGTGTATTCTCTTCTTCCTTAAGAAAAAACATTTCTTACAAGAGATATTCACACCACACAGTTCAGAGTAAAGTTTTCTTCACTTTTAAACAGAGCAAATGGTTTGCTTCATGTGCTAAGTTGTCGCCTATACACTGGTTCACAAGCAGGGAAGCATGCTTCACTGATGTGACTCAAACACGTGAGGGCTGCAGCTCAGTTAAGCAAATTAACTGAATCTGGGCAAGTTTTATGTGGGGCCAGCTTGACTGTTTCTGCACCACACTACCAAAATCCATAGCATGTGACAGAGGAGTTTAGAGATGTTCACGTGGGGATGGGAATGGGTGAAAAGCAGCAGGCAAAGACACGGGGAAGGGGAAGAATAGTTTTAAGAAAAGGCAGTGCCATCTTGGGGGTCAGAATTTGGGTTGGATGTCACTAGAGGATGCATCAAGTTGGGTCACTCTCATATAGGCTTTAGAAAGGCTGGGGAAAATCAACAACTGGTCATATTCCTGTTTAATATGTCATCTGCATTGCCACCAAAAGAGGAGTCGCTCCTCTCAGGTGCAGCAACTGTGATCCAGCATCTTCTACCCTCAGACCTTGGTTATCAGAGGTAGCTCTGTGCATCACAAGACTGAAGGGTATCTCGCCATGGCCACAACCTTGTATCACACATATTGGGGAGGAGTTAAGAATTCATGGGAGTGATGCTTTGATTATAAAGGGCATGGTTTATATTTTGGACTTCTAGGTTATTAAATCCTCTCTTGAACCATTTCAGTTGTATATACCAGTTGGTTCTCACAAATTTCACAAACTTCAGTAGTGTGGTACTAATGCAGTTCATCCCTTCAAGAAGTACATTTTACAGAACACATGTCTTTATACAACTACACAGTCATTAAGGCTCAAATTGCCACACAAACCCTACCCTGAACTCCTCTTCATCACTACACCTTACAGCAGTTGGCAAGGAAAACTGTGTATTTGCAGAAGATATGTAAAAGGAGAGTTATTGTTACTAAATAGTAAGGAGGGGAAGGATCACACAAGGAAAGGAGTACTCAGTGTGGTGGAGCCAAGTTACTCAACAAGAAAACTAATGGAATTGGGAGGGGAAGGGATTATTAAAATGGGAACTGGGGAAAAGCTAGCAGGTGCTGGGGAGCACTCAGGTCAGATAGAGACATCTGCTAGAGATGTCAAGAGCACAAAGGTAACTTTGTGTCTGGGAGCAGAGGGTAGGATAAAAATGACAACTGAACAGGAAATGTGAAAGACTGGGGCTGTAGAGGTACATCCCAGCACAGAAACACGGTGTCAGATGGCGGAGTAAAACACAGACACACAAAAACTGTGAATACAGACACTTGTGAGGAGCTGGGAGCGGGGGTGGGGAGGTGGGGGTGGTGGTGGGGGGGAGTAAAAAGAAAAAAAGAAACAGGTGCACTAGAATGGCTGGCACAGAGGGACGATGGTAACATGAAAGCATTTCTGAAACGTGCCAGAGTGGTAAATATTAAGGCAGAAATGCCCTGCCATTAGTCTTTATAAGTGAATGAGATGTCTTTTGAAAGGCTCTCTAGCTCCTATACATACTACAGACTTGATTCAAAACTTCTAGTTGACCTACAAACTGCATTACATAGGAGATCTGGTAGGATGTTCATAATGATCCTCTGATTAAAATATAGAAACGAACCAGTATAAAATATAACAGATGGAGAGATCAGCTTGCATAGATGAAGCGATTTATATCAGCAGTTCTGTGAGATTTTAAGTCATCGAAAGCTGATCTTTTTCCTTTAACAAATGTGTGACTACATTTAGTCAGCGTATGGTGAAGCATATTGCAACATATGCATTCATTCATTTAAAGAAGTGAGTGAAAGAAGAGTTAAAAAAATAAATTGCCAGAGCCTTTATGCAATATAATTTTGTTTAACACAAAGAACACAGAACACTTTCAGTTAATTGCATGTTTGATCATCAATATCCTGTCTTTCGCAAGTAAATACTCCCACGCAAGAAAGTCAAATAAGGCACTTCTGAGTATAGAAGCTTTCAACTACTCTCAGTTTATTTATCTAGGTTATTCCACATGCTGTTGTTCATCTCTCTCAAAACAAGACTTAAAACCAATCTGCTTGATGAACTTTAATAAAAGGCAGTAACAGAGCTAGCAACATAAATTGAAAGTAAACACATAGGACCAGTAACATCCTATAACATGACAGGATTTATGAAACTCTTTCAGCAAAAACACTTCATTAGACTTTTGTTCCAAAAACATCTATACCTAGGATACATGCAAAGTCAAACTTGGTCTCCAAATTAATTGTTTTTATGAAAGGTGAGCACTGCTTTGCTGCCGGCTTCTCTTCAAAAAAATGTTTGTAAGATAAGGGTGATCCATTTCCATCAAATCTGTGGCAAAAGTCCAGCTGTGGTAGTGGTACGGTACCATGTCCCCACACAAACACTACCAAGGTGTCCCAGACATCTCAACCCAGAGGCAGGGGTACCCTCTTTCTGCAGGTGATTCTCGCTCTTTCCACTGCCCATATAGGCAAAGCAACAGCTCTTAAACTGAGATACGTCTTGTGATTTCAGGCGCACTTGAGCTCCAGTTTTTGAGTCTCTCAGGTTTTGAGTTTCAGCGGCTAAAAACAAGGTCTAGAAAAACTGTGGGGTCTACCCCCTGTACAGTTAGAACTGGCACTGCAGGACAAGTAGAAATATTCATAACTCCGGTAGCAAAAGACAATGAAGTGAGTCACTTCCACAAGGCCAGCATAGGCCCACCCGGTGGGACCTGTTATTTGAGAACTGGAAGCCTTATAACCCCCTGCAGCCTGGAATACATGGCAGGTAGCAACAGTGAACTTGGTAAGGACTCAAGAGCGACCCTGGGCTAAGCTCCATGGGGCCATACAGAGCAGCTACCAGGACATGGCCCTTGCAGAACTGTCTCGCTTCTATTCTATGTCTCTAAGGACATATTTGGATTTTCAAATTCTCTGTTTAGGTGCCATGTCACCTTGGAAGTACTCAATTCATGGTTTCCGTAATAAGCTTCCTTTAATACCTAAACATCTTCCTCCTAAGCATGCCCACAACAACCTGAGTTTTGATGATGTCAAGCAAGCTGGCACCTAATTCACATCTAAAGACAGACAATTCACAGCCTACATACCCCTCTGCCTGCAAAGGCTGGTCTGGGAGCTGGTTTCGCGCCACAATTTTCTACATCTCTACAAACAAAGCAGGCACTGAAGTCTGAAGCACAGGGACCTCCATCCCTCCATGTGGAATTCACCACCAAGAACCCCCTCCTGGATGCCTGCTATTAAACTTACCTTTCTCATAAGTGGCAGTCAAAAGAGGAAAGAAAAGCCTCACACTTCTGACATTGCCAGAGGATAGTTTAACCCTGGCTCCCATCTTCTGCTAGCCTTTATGAGAACAGATGCACTAAGGTAACCAGCTTCAGGAGGTGTTTCATAGCTGGGACTCCATTAGCAGTAGGCGTTTCTTTGTAGCCTCAAAATAGGTGTTTCGCTTTCAGAAGTAGTGCCTAAACCACACTACCTCAAAAGTATTTCTTAATAGCCAGCTAAGTTTTTCCACTCTGTACCAACTTCTGTGCATCTGCTTTCTGGCACTTTCTCTCCTTGTGGTTTGATTTCACTACTGGCAATGACACAGGCTCCTCTAATTTACTGTCAGCAGTCTGAAAGATGAATGTCGAATCTAAACTAGCCCTCTAGGCTCCCTCTAGAGTAAGTGAAGAGGAATTGGTGTTTCCATACAGTGCTTTATCCCTTACCACAACAGCCCCATCTAAAATGCTGGGTTGAACCCACTTTTAAAAGGATCATTTAAAACAAACAAGATAAAGTGAAATTGTGAAATATAGTACCAGTTAGAAAAGTTTCCCAGTTTCTGCTCAACAACACTGAGAGGTTTTTGAAGACTTCACCTAAATCCTCAACACCAAGTGGGTGTAAATCAATCAGTCAGTTCCTGTGACTGTAGAAGCTGAATACATTATCTTCCAACTTAAGGCTATATAAGGCTTTCCAGTCCCAAACAATGAATGTTAGAAATGGCAAGAGCCTGTGCAACTTGGAGCCAAGCACTGACGATGTTTGAAGTCAAGCTAAAAATACAGCCCCTGTCCAGATCCCAAAGAAGGCAGGCAGCAACTGCAGATGGTTATAGGGGATACAGTGGCATGGATGCACAAACACGTGCACAGCAAGACACAACGTTATACCATCACTGCTATTTCATGCTGCCTGCTACCTCCATTCAGTGTGTTTCCTGGAGCTTCTTACAAATATTTTGTTACTTTGCATTCATTCTGAAAGATGTTTTGCTAAATTGGTAAATTCATGTCAGACAGGGCTTGGCTGCCCAGTTTCCAGGTTTGTGTCATATAACTAGTTAATTCAAATGGCTTTTCAGTAGTCCTTATTCAGCAATTCAGTGCCCATTCAGACTTCTGGTATAAACTTTGTATTCACACATTCTTAGCATGATGCAAAATTTTCCCCCAAATCCAGAGTCAGCAGCTCAGCCATTCCCCAGCACCGTATGAACTAAGCAGCAGGAAGGAGACTTCAGTGCCCAGAGGTCAGTGTTGGGAAATCCTTTCTCTAAATCTCTTCCCTTCTCTCTGGAGCAGGCCCATCTTTCTTCAACTGATCTTGCTTCTTTATACAAACTAAACAAAGTTTGTTTAACCTCTTATTGACAAACCTCTGGTGGTAGATTTCCACGGCCGCCTAGTTTAGCATTTAGTCACCCTTATGTCAGAAAGGCTTTTTGCCAAAATCTTCTCCACTTCAGTTTAACATTCCTATGGACATTTAGTAAATGTCCTGGTTTCTAAAATAGGATAGAGGAATCTCCTCCTTTTGGAGGTTTAATTGAAATGCTATCATCACACACACCCCTTCCATTGCATCTTCTTCTGTTATGCTATGAACCAGCCAATAGCTTTAGTAAGTACAAACTGTCACATGTATTAAAGCACCACCCAGCTCTTAAAGAAGTCCTATGTGTGGCTTTGTGCTGTGGGATGTTTTGAGGAGCTGTTGCAAGTGTCTCTGTATTAACGTGATCATTTCCTGGGTAACTTGACTTTCAGGTCGGAACTACCTTTGTTTGCTCATGGTAGGATTTAACTTGTCTAGACTTAAGTATCTAACATGTAGTCAGCTAGCCTAAGCATACTGCTTGGATTAGCCCTGAATGAAGTGAGAGAAGTTAATCCCTGGAGAGAGAGAGAGAGAGAGAGAAGAATCCCTGTTTCAGACCATTCCTCTTCAGTGGGATGAATCCATCATCCCTGACTGCAAGGGAACCTTAAAAGATGTTTAACTTGAAGCTAGAGAGACCTTAACCTTAGCAATCAACTCTGGGATCACAAATTGCATTTTTACATGCCTGCTTCCTGCCAAAAAATTGTGGTTTTCAAGTGCAGACTTTTCAGAGGACAGGATAAGAAGGCTTTTACCACTTTTCAATCAATGTCCTCTGTGGTGCTTTAGGACAGCAATAATCCAGCCCCATCCTACCCGAAGTGTGTTGGGACCCTATCCTGTTTAAGGAATTTTTTTGCACAGCTTTGCAAGAAGTACCTGAGTGCTGTAGCACTGGTGGGGATTCACATGACCTACATGGAAACAAGGAATTAATCACATGGAGTTACATGAAAAACTTAGACAAAACCTCAGGCTTGCAAAGCCAGAAGACAAACCTATTAATTAGGTGTGACCTGCTGGAGGCCCTAAGGTTAGAAAAAGTTTGGCCATCCTGGTGGTTGGCTTGCTTTTTATAATTTAAAAAAAAAAAACAAAAAAAAAAACAAAACAAAAAAAAACCAAAACCCAAACACCAAAAAAAACCCTAAGCAGGGCTCCTTCAAAATCCAGGATGATGGTGGTAGGTAGGATATTTTCCCTGCTGATGTTCAGACACTTTCTGGCATTGCACCCTGCAATTTCATTTAGTGTGGAACTGTGCCTTATACTGTCAGTCTATCCCTGAATAAAGATTAGAGGATATGGTTTTGTAGAAATACCTAGATTTTCTTTCTTTTGTTCTTTTTTTCTTTTTTTTTCTTTTTTTTGTTCTTAGTATTGAATGCAGAGAGGAAAAGGCAGGCAGATGCATGTCATAAATAAACCCAAAGTGAACAAAGAACAGATCTCCCAAGGAACTTGCTGTCTCAGTACTTGGAGCACAAAGAAATGAAGTAAGCATGGCCCTTCATAGAGGAAGTCCTTCACTTCCTCAAGAAGTTCGAACATGCCAAGAAAGCAAAA
Organism: Falco biarmicus; assembly: GCF_023638135.1. Classification (NCBI taxonomy): domain Eukaryota; kingdom Metazoa; phylum Chordata; class Aves; order Falconiformes; family Falconidae; genus Falco; species Falco biarmicus. Next base: position 47,416,235 of record NC_079289.1, on the reverse strand, counting down.
CAATTTCACAAGGCCAAAGTATATGGGCTTCTAATCCCATGAAAGTAGTATATGCTCTGTTGCAAAGCCAGAGTCAACAGAGCTTTCCTTTAACACAGGCACAGCACAGTTAAACCGTGGGACTAATACCGATAAGGTTGTTATCACTTAGGAATTCTTTTATAAAGTGTCAGATTTTTCTTTCCAGGATTAAAGCAGAGATAAGAAAAAATTATCTTGGTCTCTCTTTTTTTCTCCCTTAGCTAATTCAATGGATTATAACAGAGATGGATTTTAATGTGCTTCAGACTTGGGGGGCAACAACGGCATGAACACAAGGAAAACTCATAAGAATTTTAAAGCACTGTCTGCTTTAAAAACTCTGATCCATGGTAATTCATGTACTGTAAAAACCCCATAAAACAGCCAGAAAAAATATGCAGAACTCACTGTACATTGCAAAGAAAGGTTGTTAGGATCTGCTTTTTTTACTCTGCATGAAGCACAATTGTTTTATTTCCCTTTCGGCAAAGTCCCTACAAACAGAGCTGCAGGCTGGTGCAGCATGAGGGATGTGGAGCGGAGCCAGGCATCCCCCTGCTCCTTGGGTTGCCGCTGCTCAGCACAGGGGCCGCACGACAACGAGATGACAGCTTGGGGAGGGAGGGAGTCAGAGGGAGGAACTGCTCCGAGCAGCACAGCTCCGGCCACAAATATCCGCTGATAAGCACTGCTGGAGTGATGATGGTCTAGGGACATAAGCAAGGAAGAATCTGGAAGGAGACAGCCTATCTTTTAAATAGTCCTAGCCAGTATCACTGGGGAAAAAAATAAAGACAAGATTTCACAACCTAAAGATGAGCCACTACAACTGGAAGTTGTCTGTTTTTTTCAGCGGCATCAGTGTGTCTAATAAAAGACATTGCCTCTCCCCACAGCTCTTGGTTCATACATATTTCCACATCCTTCTAATCCAGCCTTTCAGAAAGCTGATGGGAAAATAAAAATTAACAAGCCACCAATCACAAGTCAGAGGGAGATGTAAATAAACAAATAGACTGGAAAGTTGTTATAACCCTAAGAACCACGTGGTCCTTGCCAGTTGTAATTTTTGGACTTAGGCATATACCTGTTTTGAAAGCTTTCAATATTGGCATGTGCTGAGGAAAAGGGAGGGAGGCAGTAGCTGGAGCTCCCAGCTTATCTGTTGCGCTGTCACAGCAATTGCGACAGACTGGGATGCTGACAGAGCTAGATCCTGCTTGCAGCTATGGTGGAAGATGGCCAGTAAGTACAGTAAGGATGTAGGACGTTCAGTCCACAGCAGAGCTGTGACTCCTCAAGGTTGAGGCTGCCCCCAGAACTACAGGTTGAGTCTACCCTTGCACCGTATGTAAGGGCTCTCTTCCTACTTTCACTAGACTCATACTCAGGCATGTCACCACCCCCCATTTTTGGTCTTTCCCTTCTCTTGCCTTCCCTCTGCATCCGTTTCTGTGCTCCTCTGCACTTCCTTGCCCCACTGCACTGACAGCAGCCCCTGCCCAGCTCTGCTCTTGCTCCTCTATTTCCTCCTGGGCACGTCCTGCCCAGAGCAGTTAGTTAGTTCGTGCTCCACACAGCCAAGGCAAGAAGGCAAGAGCTTCTGGGCTCATCCACAGCTCCTTCACCACCAGCATGGCAGCAAACTGCCCCCAAGGCACCGCTGCTGTGCCAGGGACCAGGGAAGGATGGCTTCATATCTGCAGGGGATGGCTCCTCTGAGCCTCAGCCCCAGCTCCTGCTCACTTCTCAACCTCCCGGTGCATCACCAGTAGTGGGAGGCTGCAACCAGCAAAGGCAGACTCGCTGGGATGCGTTTTCTTACAGAACCCAAATTTTCTCACAGATGAAGGGTATCTCACATCACCATGAGTGGGAAGCAGTGTGCTGCAGCAGGGAGCAGAAGTGAGGGACTGCAGAGAGCAATTCATCCCTCCAAGAACAGAAGTAACAAAAGAGGCAGGAACGTACCCATTTTGTAATGTGCCCAAAGAGAAACTCAGGAACTGTAGCTTCCTGAAAAGCACATCAATAGCTATGTGACCCCCTTTTTCCCTTATTCAAACTCCTGTACCATCTTTCCCCTTGCACACACACGTCTTCTTATGTATTGCCCCAGCTGAAATGACATTATTTGCCCTACAAACGCCACAGTGAAAAGCTACAAATACTGTTTATTCTTAGAGCCTTTTTTCATTTCTTCCAGTAGAATTGAAATATTTTTCTGCAATTAGCTTCCAAAGGGTTAACTTGAGATGATTTTTTTAAAAAATAAAATGAAAGCTTACAGCTCCTGAGATAGTATCAGTCCATTAAACATAGGTAAGAATATGAGAGGGAAAGAGAAGGGAACAGATATTATATATGTAAGGAAAATTAAAACTCAGGATGTTGGGCGTGGGGGGAATGTGCTTTGAAGTACAAAAGTTCCATTGTTAATGTGGGACAAAACCTCCCCAGTATGGGACAGAGATAAAAAGGAGGGAGTTTCTAACAGATCAAGGTCAACCAAGATATATGAATAACATAAATGCTATTAATCTCGTACAGCATGAATCAGAGAATTGCAGAATTGCAGCAGGGTATAGCTGTGTGGCGGAGTTCATGGCATGAGTGTTTTATGCCACTTTGTATTAGATAATGAGCGTATTCATCACAGACTCCTACACATCAACCAAACTGGCAGAGAAGGAGCTTTAAGGAGTTCAAGAGAACAAATCAAAGAGCTGGATCTAAAGCCCAGAAAGGTAATAGGGATGTTCAAATACTGCCCCAAGTTTAGATATTTGCAGGCATCCATACAATCTGACTCTGCAGGAAATAGCGTGAGAAAGAAGCTCTTAGTTGGACAGCTTGCTGCTTATTATTTATGATGCTGTCTCTGTCATAACAGCCGATTTTACCAATTAGAAAAGATGTAGAGCAATACAGGAAAAGATTACACCAGAAAAAGTCTCTCGTTCTTGCTGCACAGCGCCCCCCGCACCCCCCCCCTTTTTTTTTTTTTTTTTAATTCTCATGGCTGCAAATTCAGAGACACAAAGAGAATCAATTTTCATCTTGGAGGCCTTAATCTAAACATTGTTGGGAAGCAAGAGACTGAGCCATACTGGAGTCAAAAAGTACGTAACCAGATGTAATTCTGATTTCACATGTTGCATTTCCACACATTTTAGTCTCCTGAAATTCCAGAGACACATGTGTTCCACAGGAGAAGCTTAAAGGATAATTTATCTTTGGGAGGAAGGAAATGAAAATGTATACATGTGTGTATATAATTTTGACAACAGTCTACAACCAGATTGTTTGCAGTGGTTTGCACTTCCATTTATTTATTCCAAACAAACATTTTAACTCAGAGATGTGGATTTATGTAGCATGGTTTTCCTGACTGTTACGCTTTTCAGATTTTTGAAAGAAAGCTGAAATACAGTTGGGACCAAATTAAAATTCCAAAACCGACTAATTCCTTCTCCCTGAGGTTAGCAGGGTTTTCTCAGCATGAACCTAGACTTGCATTCAATTCTACATTTTGGTGCCATGTAATCAATGGAAAAGGGCAAGTCCCATAATGGGGCCAGCTCTCCACAATGAGCACATCCAAACTTAAAAAAAGACATTTTGAAAGAGGGGCTGGTTGCTTGTAACACAGTAGCATCTAGAGGCTATGCTGCATTTGGAGCTATTCTGCAATACTCTATATATGCATATACATATATAAACTTGTAGTCTGTGCATATACATACACCTTATTTGTGCATGCACATGTGTGTTGCACATACACACAATATATACTATAAACTGCCTCTCTACTTGATCTTTGGGAGAAAGATTGATTGAGCTTAGTGAAGAGAAGCTGGAGCAGGGGAGGGAGGAATAAAAAGAGAAGGAAAGGCTGAAATGGTTCAAGGTAAAGCACCCTTCAGCAAACATCTGAGGACCATTCAAAGGCAATGCCAGTACTATCAGCATGAAAAATACCATCACTCCCTTAGCTAACTTACAAAATGGGCTTGAGCAGGACAGGAAGAGCAATGGGAGATCAAAGGAAAAGCAACAGATTTGTTTCAAAACTGTCAGCGCAATCATCACTTTATCTAGGGAAAATCAGGCAAAAGCACAGAGCAAGATTCAGACCACCAAATTCTCCTTGTGGTTACCTACATCCAAGTAGCCAAAAGATCCTGGAAGCCTATACTGGCCCGCAGCAGAAAGTCTGAGGGCCCTACAGTCCCCCAGTACCTCCCTGGTGAGCCTGGGAAGAGCCCCTTGTCTTGAGCACACTCCTCTCCAGGAAGAGGCCACCTTCCACACAGGCTCTGCAAGCTCCTGCTTCATGTCCTGCAGACCTTATCTACACTACTGAATATAACAGGCCTGGGATGTTGCTAAACACTCTTCCTCTTCAAATAGGTGCTTGCTGCATCCAGGATCCCTTCTGGGAATTGCTCTGGTGCTGTACATGGATGACGTCTCTGGAAAAGATGTTTCAGGCTTCATCTACAAGTCTGCCTAGAGGGCCCATGGTACAGAGAAATACCTCACCACTGGACAGCCCCACCACCAGGGCCTGATGCCTCACCTGATGGGCACAGGCCACCAAGAGTGTGAGTCAGAGGAGAAAGAGGAGTCAGGGACAGAGGAGACCCAACCCTACAGGCTTATCGTCAGGACATTAAGCTGGAGGGTGTCTGTGTGGATCAGAAATACCAGATCCAGCTTCCACAATTTTCTAGCTAATGCATGTCTTAGGTAAGGCCCATGCCCAGTCTCCTTCCATTCCCTGAAAATGGCTGGCTACACCAAACAGCCATTGCTCACACAGAGCTTGGCTGCCCTAGTGAGGGGAAACTGAGGCAGCCTCTATTTCTGCAGGAGGAGAGGAACCATCATGACAGGAGGCACAAGAAATGGTGCATTCCCATGAAAAACTGAAGTGGGTCAGAGCATCTTCTTTCCATCTACAGAGAATTAAAATATGAATGCTTCACTTGTGACAGCAGCCCCACAAAGCTGCGAAGGCAGCGGGAGACACTTCAACCTTTGCTCCTGCCCTGCCATACAGATGCTCAGCCAGGGCATATGAACAAACAAAAAATACCAGTAATAGCTGTGAATGTAACATTTGGGTGGTTTTTTTTTTTTTTTCAATGTAATTGCTACATTCCACTTATTTGGATATGCGAGATCAAAAAACTCCACCTCTCTCAGAGGCTTTTACCTCACAGTTAAATATAGTGGTGAAGCAGTTAACGTAGTTATGTATCACCATATTGGCATGGGGGTTTTATCTTTTACTGGCACCATTTTATCCCCAGAGACAATAGGAGATTGTTCTCACTGTGTGTGAAAAGATCATGTTCTGGCAAGTAGGGTTTTCCCAGTCAACAAGTTTAAAATCCTTGGTAAGGGAGACGTGTGCCATGTTGGGACCGGCCTGCTAAGCATCTCCTCATGGCAGCAACCACTTTGCCATCAGCTGCTCCCAGGGCTGCTGCAGCACGGAGCCCATGCCTGCTGGCAAAGAAGGCAGAGGAGGCAGTGCCAAACCTGTGACCCTCTACTATACTGTTAGCCCAAAGACAGGAGAAAAAAAACAGACTGATCTTCTCTAGACACAACCTACATGGTAACTGTTAGAAACTATGTGCTGAGGAAAATATATGTGCTTAGAAGCCATTTTGTTTGCTAAAAACCACAAAATCCGTATGAAAACAAAGGCTCTGATTCCCTGCTTTGGGTGCTTTTGTGTGCCCCAATATAAAAGATGTACAGGATTTCCTTTTTAATTCATATCTTCCTGGTTGTATAAATAGTGCAATACAGAATTACAGCAGTCAGAGGCATTAGGGATAAGAAGGTATTTACATCAGAGATGTACACACAAGATTATGTGTGCATGGTAAATTTTTATCTCCATCTTTAAATAAATATTATGCTTCATCCACACCCAAGGTCTTGAAAGAAAGCTGTTTTAGTGTAAACAATTAACTTCCTGGCCAACTGTTGAATTATTTGATTGCTTGTTGCTGAGAAATTCAGATTCTGTACTGTTGCATACACTTTACAAGTTTTGATTAGACAGATAATTCACCCAAGATCCATCCAGACATTGTAGTTTATTTGTAGTCATACCATGGTGTTTGGCTGGCCTAGTATTTCAGCAGTTCTCATTTGCGGCGGCTATACAGTGATTTGGTTGCTACCAGGTTTGTCAGCAATTAGAAATACAGGCACGAGCAACGGCAGCCTCTGCTGTATATTTCAAGAGTGCCCACAGTTTGGCCCTTCTGCAAAACACGCTGCAGATCTCAGATTACACTGAAAAAATAAAGTCTCTAGCAGTTGGAGCTGCAGTTGGCTTTCAAAATGTTTACTGAGCATAAGGTGGTGCAACAGGTGATTACCAACCCAACCAAACCCCCAGCCTCCACAGCGATATGAACCACCCAGAAGGTCATAGCTGAACTGTGATCCTATAGCCATGACTATTTTCCAGATGCAATGAAATTCATCATCTTGCAGCAGACAGAAAATGAAAAGCTATCTCCTTGCCCTGCAGGGATCAACCTGCAGCTGCATTTCCCTCTCTGCCTCTTCTCTGCAAGGCCCAGCTAGCTATAGATGTGTCGATACATTCTTTGGGTTTTGAGTGGGTTTCTTTTTTCATTTTACTTAAGCCTTAGAAGTACACCACTGAAAAAATTAAAAGGCATATTTTTCCAAAGCAAAACGAGACTTGAAGAGAGGTGGCCTCACTGACATTAAACCAAACCAAATCAATTTGTTTCAGGGCAAACAAAATGTTCAAATGGCTGTGCTTCAGCATCATTTGCAAAATGAAGGCAGTAGTGCTTTTATTCAACAGCCCACATGTAGAATTTGGGAGATACTCGTTCAACCTCTGTCTTTTCTCTACTGGGATGTGAAATTCTCAGCAGTCATCTCTCGGGAGAGGATCGTGCCCGCCCTGACAAAGCAGCCCTGCTCTGCCAAGCTCCCCTTCTGGAGCTGTTCCACCCCTTTGTATGAAGTAATTACTTAAATATACATTGAACAAAGACAGAGGGAAATAACTTTAAGGCCTATCAGTTAGGGCACTCTACTGGCAGGTAAAGCAAACCAGTGAATAATTCAGTAATGATCATGTTATTTCAGTGACCAAATAATTTTTTACTGGGGAAAAAAAAGTCATCATCAGGGACTGTGAAAATAGCCCCTAGACACCTTGTTACCTGGGAGCACTGTTTTGTGGGGGGCAATTGTCATGGTTCAAATGGAGAAAAGTTAAAAAGCCTCCTGCACGTCAAATGAGAATTGAAGCCTCTCCAGGCAGGTGCTCTAGTGACAAAATGGGAAGCGGAGCTTGTTTGTTTGCTTCAGAGCTGTAAAAAGGCCCACACCTTAAAAGAAAATAACTGCAACTAAGGCTTTTAAGGAACTTGAGCCAGCCTACAGCTTTACTAAATTAATTAAACATAGGGCCAAACTGCACAGTTCCTGAAATAATTGTTTTAAAAGCATCCTCCCTGCTTTATATGGAGGCTCTGGACACTGGTGGCAGGGTATTTCCAGGTCCCACCAATGCCTGGTATGGCTCCTTGGCTTGCCGGCACTGCAGCTCAGGAAGAGCCAGAGGTGCCAGCTGGGCAGACAGACCACCTGAGAGCGACTTAGATGCCACAAAAATCAATAATAAACTCCCACATTTCCTGATATATAAGAAAGGAAGAAGACCAAGATGCTTGATGGTACTGCATTATAGCCCCCCGAGCCCTGCCAAAGGAGGAATTAGAGAATGCAGCTTAATGAACCAAGTGTCATGAGGAGTAATGACCATGTCTGTCAAGTAACTTTATGTCCACAATATTTTCAGCTTCGCACCATACTAAAGCAAAGGGAGGGTGGCTGGCTACAAAAGGTAAGTTATTGTGACAAGAAGCCCGTTGTTGAAGGATTTTGACTTTCCTGTTGCAGAAAGAGGTGACACGGTACCCTCAGGAGAACTCCTCATCTCACCTCCTCCTGGCCACGGAGACATCTCCTTCAGCCTTCCAGAGCCTGAAAACTTTGCCATCTGTTCTCACTTGAGGAAAATTCTCATTTTATCTTTTCCATTTGTTTTAAGCTGTTTTTAAACAGGAGAGGCTCAAAATACAGGCTGTGCAATAGCCCATGATACAGTTAATTTCTCTCGCCATCTAATGTTAACAACATATGGAGACTGGCTTGAGTCGCTAAGGACATAAATCTATCCTTGCCTCCTGGTTTGTTCACTGAATCTCCATTTTTTATTACTGCACATTCCTCCACAGGACTTCACCAAAACACCTGGTAGGGACCTTCCAGAGGAATGAATCTCACTGCACAGAAGAAACTCCTCTTCCCCCAACCCCCAAAAAATCCCCATCTCCCATCAACCTCCTTTTTCTAAATCCAGGTTCCCATTTCCATTGATAAAACACATTCCACTAATGAAATTGATTCATGTTTACTGTGTTATACATGCATCTGCAACACACGGTGTGTTGCTTTAACTTTGTTTGATTTGTGGGTGACTTCAGAGCTCCTGACAGCAAGAGACATTAGCACCAGCTAGAGCAAAACCGATGGCAGGCAGGTATGGTGCAAGCTTCCTCACCATTTTGCCAGCTGACCTCACTTCTGACCCACCAGTTCGCTGCTATTCCCTTCCCATGCCAAACTACACAGTGGTTTTGAGATGCACACAAATGAATTATCAGGCTCTTTGCAACAGGCTGAATTAACCAACGTTTGACATCAAGTTTCAGGATGAAGATGTTTACACAAACCTTGAACTGCACTGCAACCATAATTTGGCATTTCAAGGCCACTCATTCAAATGCATGCTACTCTTGCACCTATTATTATTAGTTACTGCAGAGAAGTAGCAGGGTGTAATATTGGGAAGCAAATTGTAACGACAATTTTTTACAGAGCTGCAAATGGGCCTACAGAGCAGCTCATTGGAAAACCACTGGAACAGGGGGCGACACTGCAGAAATGGGCATTTTTCTTTCGCTCTCTGAATACACCTTCCAGACAGACGTGGATGTTTTTGTCCTTCCCCCTGCACATAGCATTAAGCTATGCATTTTTAGGTACCATAGACATGAAAGATGGATTCTGCTTGTAATCAACACATGCATCTGGTCTCTCACAAAGCCTGTATGTGACCGCTAAAATGGAACAAAGTCCAAGATGTGAAACCCACATCTGCCTCAGGTGAAACCAGATGTTAATTGATGTTTGTTTACTCTTCTCTTTATATATCCTGTCTCTTTACAACATATGTAATGTACACATTTCATCTTCCCTGTAGCAGTAAGAGTATCTTTCAAGTCTGTCAGAGACGGAGAACTAAGCTGTCATCAGTACAGCCCACGAACTCTTTCCTGTCAAAGCAAAAGATAAGTAATTAAAGTCCACTGATGATATTTTCCTTAAAAAGTCTTAGCTGTCTGTGGGACAAATTCTGATCTGAGTTGTCCATAGAAGTTACCTCAGGAATATTGTCATACAAAAACACCTAACTGCATGACCTTGAGCAATAATTCTGTTTTTGAGTATTTACTGGAATTTCATATGATGAACTGGAATATTCATTAGAAACTTTTTTTTCCATATTGTCTTGCATAGTATGAAGTCATCTGGGTTTCAAAGAACATGTAAAATTACATCTTTATATTTTCCAATCATTTTTGTTAATTATTTGGATCCAGGTTTGCAGCTTCGCGCCCCCCCCCGTTCTTGTTCTAATCCCCTTTTCAGGAATACATTAAGCCTAGAGAGTATCAACATACAATAAATATTATTTCAAGAAAGTGTCTTTACTTTGTATGGAGAAATGAATGTAAAGTTTCCTATGTTTGGAGAAAAAACCCCAACCCTCAGAGCAGCAGGCAGAGGAGGAGAAAGCAAGAGTGACCACTGTTATGCCCCATGCAGACAGACGCTGGGATCTCTACCTGTAAAGCATGGCACAAGAGATCCAAATCCATGGCTTTTTTGGTGCTCGAACGCAGTACACTTTTCAAAAGCAGTGAAAGAAAGGACACTATACATTGCAAACATTATTTTATCACTATGTCAACAATAATGCAGGCCTCATCATTACCGAGAGCTGTTCACTTTATGCCTGAGAAGCCTCTCATTGGCTGGGGCAGATGGTATACACCACCAGTTTCACCACAAGGTCCCAATGGTTTTGGGTGCTGATACAGTAAGGTGCAGAAACGCCGTGTCCAGCCGCTGTAGTTCATGGCTGGTGAGTTCAGGTCAAGCTCTTGCTGCCCTGGTTGGGACCCACTGAGAGGGGATGGGGAGGAGAGGGTGGCCGTGGTGCAGAGAGCACAAGGAGCTCCCTCCCACCCACGCTGTTTGCTGATGTGGAAAGGAGCCTTGCAAGTAGGTCACTCATTAAAAGTTTATACAGCTGAATTCAGGAAGCCTCCTCTTGGTAGAACAATAGTAAAGGAAAAAAAAACAAAAAACAAAGAAAAAAGTTATTTATTGAGCCTTCTGGGTGAGCACAACTATGGGGCATGAACACGAAGCCCAGGTGAAGCACTACCTTCCAGACACCCACCCAGCCACTCAGAGAAAGCCCAGTTAACATTTATCCTTGCATCAACAGATCTGCAATCTACTCTGTACCTCTTTATAGAAACCTGCATTTTTTTCTTTAATCAAAAACACTAATTGAGATTTTTAAAAATCAGGCTAAACCCCAGTCCTACAAAGAGAGGCCTCCTCTTCTTAACCCCCCATCTCTTTGAAAGCATGGGGACCACTTACAAATGCAAAGCAAAAATTACATGCTAACATTGGCAGGATTTGAAGCCTTACAGCTTGTGCAACTCTCTGAAATGTGGTGTCTCTGGCTGGAGAGAGCGAGCATACTCGGTAAGACACCTTTTCATAGCTGTTTGGACCTGGGGATGTTTTCAAAGCTCACTGCAAATCCCTTCCTTTGTATGGAAACGAGCCTGCCAGAAGACAGGATGCAGAGTGAGTCTGGAGCGCAGAGGCACTCCTACATAGCACAGGATGAAAATTAAATATTAATGTGCACTTTCTGCTACCTGCATGGAAGTCACATGGTCATAGCATATTAACTTGGCATAGTGGTGGCAAGGGCCGGTTTGAGCTTTCAAGCGGTGGTAGACCCTCATTTTGCCCAGTGACCACAATTAAATGCTCAAGTCCTCCATCTTACTGCACTATGTTTTGGATCACTTCTCATTTCATATAACAGACTAAAACATTCAGGCTTAACCTTCCAATTAACAAGAAAATCCTGCCTAGTTTGGAACAACTGAACCAGTTTCCCAGAGCTGGAGAGGGAATGTGCACAACTTCTTGAACAGTATAGAGGCTTCTTTCAAGGTTTTCTCTGATTGAGCTTGCAGCTCAGTAAATTTGTGGCATCGTGAAAATAGGTTTTAAGATGACGCCCACATTGCTGAATGAAGGAGTCAGAGATTGAACGCAAGCACCAGAGCCTTGATCTTCTGCACTGGTTAGCTGCTAGGTCATTCTCTGTTGCTATTTTGAACTGCTCTAGCTAAGCACTCTCCCCGTGACTGAACCTGGATGCAGTTCTGGCAGGGATTTACTCCAGAGGACGCTCATAACAGGCAGTGTGGCTAAGACTGCACCAAGTTTGACTCTCCTCGGCTACTGTCTCAGTCTTCCAAACATGAACTCAGCAGCCTTAGAACCACTGAGCACTCAAAAATATTGCAGACCATCTGCTTCATACTAAAAAAGCACCAGTCTGAAAAGCTGCAGTGTAGGCCACGTATCAGGTGCTTTGAACTAAAACAAAAATCAAAATAATACTCTGTCTTAGGGTCCAACAACAGCCAAGGCCATGTATATGCAGTGTGGATACAGCCAGCCTGCTGCAGGACTTCTGGATTGCAGTAGTGCAGACGTAAACCACGGCACCATTGGCCTGAGGGCCAAGGATCCCTTTCTGCAGCTGAGATGTTTAGTGACGTATTAAGAGTCCCAAGGCTGTCTCTGAAAATTGGTTTAAACCATGACAGTGCAAATCCCCTGGCCCTATCTAGAAAGTGTTGTCTAGCTGCCGAGCAGCACCCCCTGCAGCGGGTTTGCTACTCTTCATACCAAGCTGCTAAGACTCAGAACAGGTAAAGCTCTTGCTTTCACAGGTTCAAAGTCAGGTGGCCAAGACGGCCAACAGCATCCTGGCTTGTGTCAGAAACAGTGTGGCCAGCAGGGATGGGGGAGTGATCGTTCCCCTGCACTCAGCACTGGTGAGGCCGCACCTCAAACACTGTGTTCAGTTCTGGGCCCCTCACTGCAAGACAGACACTGAGGTGCTGGAGCGTGTTCAGAGAAGGACAGCAAACCTGGTGAAGGGTCTGGAGCACAACAGAGGAAATACTTAGCTTAGATATTAGAAAAAATTTCTTCATTGAAAGGGTTGTCAAGCACTGGAACAGGCTGCCCAGGAAATTGGTTTCTCTGGCCTTTGTAAAGAACTTAGCCACTCTAATGACAACAAATACCAAAATACTGGGGAAAGGAGTCCCACAGCTCAATGGCATGTTTTGTGAAAAAAGTTTGATCTGCATACTTGCTTCATTATGTCCCTTCAGTTTTTGGATCAGAAGGGAGCAAACAGCTGATTCTTATTTGCTTAAGAAACAAAGTCTGTAAGAAAACAGGATTTAACAAAGCCCAAACCATTCCATTTCAAACCCAACAGACGGAAGTCTGTTGCCAAGTATGAGACAGGATCGTGGAGGAACCCAGGGAACTGGCAACTGGAAGTTGTGGTATCCTGAGCCACAGGACAGATGTCCCCAAAAGGCAGGAACACTGGAAGCTGAGGCAAATTCCTCAACTGAATTTCAAAGAAAGAAAATCAATTTTCCTATAAATGAGGAACTCTTCAGCAAGCTTCAGTGTGACCAAACGCTATTGTTTTCTTAAGAACCTGCAGGGCATGTTTTTTTAAAAGGTACTGAAAAGAGCAGTTTGCAGTTCAAATACTTTTCAGCGCTGATTCAGTTGACTCCATTTTGGACATAAGGCATTGCGTTGCAAAAAGCATCATTCCAGATGCAGCTCTTGATCTGACTACAGAGTAACCCTTGGTGACTAGCTTAGACTAGATGACTAAACTTTTAGGCAAATGAAATTAGATGACACGAGTCCTGCTGCAAGTGATCCAGATAGTTAAACTTATAGTTAGTTTGAAATAGGAATCACAGGAAAATACCCAGGTGCTTCCACTTCAGGAAAGTGACAATTTTAGGAACGATTAAGAGAATTCACGGCACCCAGTGCTCTGAACACTAAGATGCTTACACAAGCTGGCAGGAAACAGCGGAAGACCCACCTTCCCTTTTCAGCGTTGGAAATGTGAGCAATTCTTTAGAGACTGGACAATATCTCAGAATGCTTTCTCCCCTTTGTCACTTGGCAGCTGCTCAGTAACCCAGAGACTGAGGTTACATCCACCCTCACTCATGTCAGGATTCACCGGTCAAGAGAGACCCTGGAACTCCAGGGTGCCGAAGAAGGAGCCACTGAGCACATCCCTCATCAAAACTTGGCCAGTGATGATGATGAAAGAGAATAATGAAGCACTGGGACAAGTCACTCTGGGAACGTGGGGAATCCCTGTGCTCTGGGGTTTTCAAGACCTTGCTGACAAAGTCTTAAGCAATGTGGTCTGAATTCTGCACTGGCCCTGCTTTGAACAGGAGCACGCACCAGATTACCTCCTGCAGTCCCCTCCAACCCGAATAACTGATTCTGCAGCGAGTGTGGAAACTGTTGGTCCAAAGGAAAGCAGGTAGGAGGCTATCCAACCCTTTAACCTAGCTATAGGACTCAGATAGGAGTTGGGATACTCAGGGAAGGAGATATTTGTTTATGCTAAATATAGAAATAGTCTTGAGAGCAGGAACTCAGCTTCAACCTGTTGTATAACCAAACAATGCACCTAAAACTGGGTTCATAAAGGAACTTAAATGTTACATACATCAGCCTGACAGTCATTTCTCACTATCATGAAAAAAGATCTAGTTAATACAGGTACTCAAAATGTGCTGAAGAGCACGATGCTGACGCTCAGACTGGCCCAAAAGGCACATGCTTGAGCCTGACCAAATTTGTTTTACCTGAGTTACGACCAGCCATGTCAGACCCAAGCTGGCTCTGTATTGAAATTTCTGCATGATATTTCCCAGTAGTCCAGATACCAGAGACACAGCCTAGGAAACCAAAGACGGCTCTGCACAACTAGCACAGTTGCAAAGGACTTACTAGCTCAGGACCTGGTGGCTATGGTAACTTTTCCAAACTCAAACCTAAATCAAAGCTCACAGCAGTATAGTTGCCATGACTCAACTGATGAGCTGGCAGCCAAACAAGACCAGTGCAGGTGTCAGCCCATGGCATTCACTGATTCATCATCCAGATAAGCTGCCTCTGGATAGCTGAGAGCTAACCGTATGGTATTTCTCATTTGAAGGGCAAAACAATTCTGTACTAATTAGGAGCACAAATACTACTGGATCGCATTTTATGCATTTCACAAGCCCCAAATCTGGATTAAATCACACACACTAGCAGTTTAATTCACTTTTATAACACAGATGCTGTATAATTAGAAGCTCTAAAAAAGATGGGGAGTGGGACTATGCTAAACACTGCACAAACATTAACACTGGCCTCAAAAAAAACAGAATAGAAAAAGCTCCAAGGAAATAAAGATGCAAAAATCACAATTGTCACTGCAATTTATGCCTTATGGCTGAGATAGAGTAATGGTCTGCTGAAATTTCCAAAGCAAATTGAAAGCAAACCTCACTAGATTTAAAAAAACCCACAAAGCAACACAAAAAAGTCTACCACCACCCCCAAACAAACAAACAAAACAAAAATCCAAACCACACACCATGTTTTCTCTTGATATCATAAGAGAAATGTATACTGCATGCATATAAAATACAGTAGGTCACTTTATAGGCACGGACTACAGACAGATCAAATTCTCTATATAGTACTCGTATAGCCCAAATATCACGATGAGAAAGACTTTACAAAAGCTGTGGGGAAATAACAATATACATAAAAAATGCTTTGTGACATTTACTGGCAGCACATGTAGGAGTTACTAAGTTCATAGAATAGTTTGGGTTGGAAGGGGCCTTCAAAGGTCATCTAGTCCAATCCCCCTGTAGTGAGCAGGGACATCTTCAACTAGATCAGGTTGCTCAAAGCCACGTCCAACCTGGCCTTGAACATTTCCAGGAATGGGGCACTGACCAGCTCTCTGGGTAACCTGCTCCAGTGTTTCACCACTCCTATCATAAAAAATTTCTTCCTTTATCTAGTTTAAATCTACCCCCTTTTAGTTTAAAGCCATTACCCCTTGTCCTATCAATACATGCCCTTGTAAAATGTCCCTCTCCAGCTTTCTTGTAGGCCCTTTTTAGGTACTGGCAGGCTGCTATATGATGTCCCCAGAGCCTTTTCTTCTCCAGGCTGAACAACCCTACTCCCTCAGCCTTCCTTCACAGGAGAGGTGTTCTAGCCCTCTGATCATGTTTGTGGCCCTCCCCTGGTCCTGCTCTAATGGGTCGATGTCTGTCTTGCACCGGGGACCCTGAGGCTGGATGCAGCACTCCAAGGCGGGGTCTCATGAGAGCCAAGTAGAGAGGACAATCACCTCCCCTGACCTGCTGGCCATGCTTCTTTTCATGCAGCCCAGGATTCAGCTGGCTTTCTGGACAAGTGCACATTGATGATGGCTCACATCCAGCTTTTCCCCCACCAGTACCCTCAAGCCCTTCTCTGCAGAGCTGCTCTCAATCCCTTCATCCCCCAGTTTGTGTTGATACTGGGGGTTGCCCTGACCCAGGTGCAGGACCTTGCAAAGTTATTTCATTTTTGAACGCAAAAAGCAAATTCAAAACAATGTCTCTTCCCATATTCTAAAGTGATTCAATTTTATACCACAGAATTGCCAAAGCTGAAGGATCTTCCTGCATTACACATCTTCAAAAGAACTGAAGTAGGCAAGAATTACACATCTTGCATCGCACTTGTCAGAGTTAACATACGTACCTAGTCTTAAGGACTGTACTCACTTCACAACACCCCATGGAAAAGTCTAAACACGAACGTAAAAAGAAAACTCCTGACACCTTACTGAAGATATTTATAAGGAAATGGTAAGTGCACAAAAGTTTTAGTTAGTTATTAACATAGGACAGATACCTTCCTTGACTTACAAAATCATGAATTTTCTTTGTAAGGAATTTTATTATCATGATATATATGTATGGTAACTAGGGGAAGACTCTAAACACAAATTCAATCATCAGAGCAGAATTGGAAGGACCCTTTCTTCTGCTGTTTTTATTAACACTGACGACTTGCAAAGCAAGACTTTGCAGAACTAAAGTTACTTTTGCCTGACTGGCCATGATGAACGTCAAAAAGCAAAAAGATTGATTTTTTTTAAATATTTTTTTTGGGGGGGTGGGGTGGGTGAGGTAGCTTTTTCTTTGTTTTACTTCTTGGGTATGCCTTTTTGTCAGTGTGATTCTTAAATTCTTGATAACTCATTGCTCTTGAAACACCTCTAAGTAATTTTCACACTCACAGTTCAAAGAAGCATGACTCTCTAGAAAAAAACGTTGTCAGCCTCTGAGGACTGCAACATTCACCCTTTAGCCATCTACAGCCCCCAAAGGAAGAAGACTCCATACATACAAATTAAATGTAAAAATCAAAGTTAGAAGCAAGTAAAAAAAAAAAAAGAAACCCAAAGGAAAACACTCCAACATGAAAAAATTAACAGACAGTACTTGCAATTTTTCATTCACTAAAATATGTATTATATTAGACAGTATTAGTAAGTACTATTAGTGTTCTGGGCTGTTTCTCCTACAGCTGTTGCTGTTACTGAACAGACAATAGTTCTAATAAGCAGCAGTTTCTCTTAAAAGATGTATATTTTATGAATAGAATGGTAATTCTTTAGAAATCAGTCATAAATCTTAGTGACTCCTTTGTACCAGGTAGTTCTAGAGAGGTCCACCCAAGATCAGGAGCAAATGTTCATGAGTGCATTGCATCCATCTAAGAGATTTTGGAAAACATGCTGGGAGGCAACATACCTTTTTCCACCCTAAACTGAACCTCCTGGAGCTACCACACTATGTGAAATGGTAAGAAACCGGCCCAGCATCACAAGATTTGTGACAAAATACAAAGCCAACAACACCGATTTCTTCGTTAACGTAAACCTCAGCGTTACAAGACTTGAGAAGGCTGTGTACGCCACGCAGATTGTAGAATCAAAGATAGCGCTTGCAAACTGCATTCCTGCTGGCAAGGCAGGGGCACTTCCCATGGGGCCAGCTAGGCTAACTAGCTGGCCAAGTGCCTTCTTGGACAGCCAGCTGGGACCCCCCTCTCCCTGCCCAAGCAGAGGGGAGTTTGCAATTCTGTTTGTCTCCAGGAAGAAAAGAAAACCTAAGGGCCCTTTTCACAGATTATGTAGGTACACAAAGCAGCTGGTCAGCTGGGGAGGAAGAGGGTGGAGGACTGCACCCAGATGTGCTCCCATCATCTTGCCAGAAACACCTGCTACATCAGCTGTTGCAAACCCAGAGTTAAAGGTCCAAGCACTCCTTCTCCCCGTTCCTCTTTCTCTCTTCACAGTGACTCTCTGATTAATATGCAGCAATCTCAGCTTGAACCCATGGTATACCTTGAGCACTGCACAGCAGCACTCACTATCTCTATGAAGGAGGAACCAGGGAGAGACCCAAGTCGAGCCATATGTAACCTGCCAAGTCCAGCACACCATGTAGCTTTCAGTCAGAATTCAGACACATTTAAGTCTGCTGAATACATACACTTAAAAGTTTTTTTAACCACAGTATTATGTTGTCGGTGCTTCTTGCATTTAACATATGTCCATACTATGATGAACACTAGCAGAACTGGGTGTTGTGAATTTTCTACAAAAAAAAAAAAAAAAAAAAAAATCAAAAAACAAACCACCACCAAAATAACCAAAACCCCAAAACTCTGACTCCTCAGGGAAAACAGGTTTTCTATGAAAGTTCCAAGACATAGCGTCAAATTAATTAATTAATTATAAGTCAGTTAAACACTCAAAGAAAAGCTTAGCAATGGTCCTGCAGGTGTTCATGCTACTGATTACATGACAATTAGCACTGGCTTTATTCCCAGTAATGCCTCCACCAGTAAGACCCACAGACTTTGCTCAAAGACCCAGTCACCGCTAAAGGAAGAAATACACCAAAGACTTCTGACTCCAGGAGTGAGCTCTCACCAGCTACGTACAGCAGCAGCAGAAGTGGACTGACCAGCAATGCTACTGCAATTATATTTAACTACAAGACTGAATTAATGAACACACCCAAGTGCGGTGTGCTTTATAGTTGTTTTACTAATAAACAAATTATAGCAGCAGCACTCTGTTCCACGTGAAACTGGGCATTTGGAAATCATGGGATTACACCAACCTAGAAAATTAAGAAGGATGGGCACCTGCACAGCCTTGTATAATAAAAAAATCAATGAGCAACTTCTCGTATTACACTAAGGATATCCCCAGAAATACAATGTTTCTTTGACCACAAGGAAAATTAAGAGTGAAGACCACAAGAACAGATATAAAACCATGGAGATAACTGTAACTATCCCTGAATATGAAAGAACAAAAACATTTAAAACTTTTTTTAATATAGGCCTTTCTGTTTTACACACAAAAGAACAATAGCTGGAAAGCTGACGCAGTCTGCAATACTTTTAAGCCTCACTGCATACAAGTTTCCTCGAGTAGAAAATATACCACAGACTTAAAGTCATTGATTTTAAAAAGTTGGCTTACCTGTAAAACATGGATGTATGAAAAAACCTCTCATCACTACAGAGAAGAATAATAATAATAATTTAAAAAAATATAATAAAAAATAATTTTAAAAAATAAATATATATTAACTGCAGCCAACATGCAGTAGGGCAGCCTTCTGCCTGAACTTGCAGGGTGCATAGCAAGTGCACAGAGAGAGGAGAAGGGACATGGAAGTGGAAGGGATATGCTAAGTTGGTAAGATAGAGATGGCATCCTCAGAACTATAAAGAAGAGGGAACTTGGGATGGTGGAAAAGAACAACATACATAGGACAAACGATACACTGGACTCTACTCTTTCTGGGTAGCTATGTACATATGCTAATCACGTGTCCATACTCTAGATGAGACAGCAAAATGAAAGCTTAGAGACAACCTTCTCTCCGTAAGGGGAGTGGAAGTGTGAGTGATGGATCATTTCTGAAATGCATTAATAGAGTTGCAGGCTACTTGAATCGTATTCAAGTGTGGTGTCCACATCAATAAAAGTAGATGACAAAACTAAAGAAATCATGTTCATGCCAGTTGCTTGAATAAAATGGTATTCTCTCTCCCCACTTCCCCTCCCCTAGCTTTCGCCCCACACTTCAAAGCCTTATTTGCATTCATACAAAATCTGTTTACAGTCAACTTCACTGTGATACTGGAGCTCCCCCCTCCAACTAAGACACAAGGCAAAGCTGGCCAGGTGTCTCTAAACCACAGAGCCAGCTGCTCTTAACCAAGCTCACAGGAAATAGCAAGGAAAATATGCAGCATTTGACACATCTGGAATAGATTGCAGAGTCTTTGAAAACAGTGTCCCAGTTCCCTTCCTCCTGCTGATGAGATTTCAGGCTACCAAACTGCTGCATCAACTACAGCGGATTAGATAACGTGTACGTTTTTAACCCTACGTATTCTTTCTGTCCAAATGAGAATTTTTGTAAGGTAGTCCAGAAAAAAACCACAACAAACCCAAGCTTTCTGTAAAATGCACTGGAGCAAACAGAAGTAATTACATCAGAAGACTGCTACTTAATTTGGGAAAATTTATATAGTTGGAAAATAGTACAAGTTGATATGGATAAAGAAAAAATGAATCAATATTGCATGCTTTGTACAGTTGTATTAACTCATGAAAATAAGTGTCCTTACAGTGTTGCCGCAAAATATGAGATGAAAAGGACCAGAGTAGAGAGGATTGGTTAGTACCTATTTTGCCAGGTAATTTGTAATTCCATGCTGGCACAAGTATTCCAGTGTGCATTTTCCAATGCGAAGTACAAAAAAACCCAAAAAGCATAAGACAATTAGCAAAACAAAGCAATGTTTTATTATCTGCTTCTTCATATGGACAACAAATGCAAATGAACACAGAAACAAGCATAAGTTTAGAAGGAAATCCCAATTAGATATTGAACATAATACTTGATTTTATTCTTTCCATAAAAAGCTGGGAAGTGGAGGTGCCCCTAAAGATTTAGTCACTTTCAGTATCTCTGAAAGATTAAGAAAATGAATAATGTGACCAGTTTACATATATATATTTTAAACATTCATTATAGATACAAAACTGAATACAGCATTAGCTTAAAACAACATAAACCTCACTGTTTTTAATGTTAGTAACAAAAAGGCAGAACTAAAAAAAAAAAAAAATGGAGGAAGTATTCGTGGGGGTTTTTTTTCCCTCAAAGGTGCAAGCAACAACCAATGTATTTTTGCAACTGAGATTCCAGTTGTACAAAGGACCAAGAGATGTATTCTCCTACTTAAGGAGAAGCATAAGTTTTACAAACTTTAAAGGAAACCACACATGCATGAACAGCAGACAGTACCCCTTAAAGAGATGATATTTGTAAGAAAGTAATGGTATACCTTAAATGAATACCGGGAGAGGTACAACACACATTTCCTATTTTCAGAGCCTTAAAAGTAAGATTATTTTTTTTCCTACATAGATAATTTCCAAAATCACCTTACATTTAAATTAGTTTACTCTTAGGAAATGGCAAACTATTTATTCTAAACAAGCATCGTAAAATAGTTATGTGAACTTTTTTTTGAGAAGACCTCATGGTGGATGTTAGATTTATACTGAACTCAAGACCTCTTAAACAGAGCTAGTGTTATAACCCAGGAATACATTTGCAATACTTTTGTTTCAGGAACAAAGGTGCACCTACAAGGGTCCAACAGCATAACCGAGGACTAAAGATGTAAGGCTGTCCATCCCTGCTACCATGAACAAACTATCTTTTGATGGGACCATGCATATGAATAACAACTTTCAGGCTGAAGCCTAAACCAGTTAATAATAGTGTGAGGAAAGTTAGGATAAGACGAAACAATTCAATACCTTTATGTCCAAAATTACATCTAATAGTAACTATACCCTTAATAGCCAATTAACAAAAAATATGTATATAGCTCTAAGGTTAAACAAAACTTAGAGAATATGCTGTTACAAAATATATTTTGACATATTTCCTAAGAAGCATTTCAAACAGTCATTATGCAGTTATTTACAGGGGACTCGAAGTAGAGTATCATTTTTAAGCAAACCAGTATACTGGTTTGAATTTCATAAAATATTGGTGAATGTAGGTTTTTGACAACAAGGAATTCTGGGCTTTAGTAAACTTAAAAATGTTCTACATAATCATTAGATGAATCTAACATATAAAAAACCTGAACTGGTTAATCTGAATCTTTTAATGCATTTCATTCTACTTAAATTTCAGATCAACAGGTCAGTGGTACATACACGCTGTGAAACAAGTTACCACTTAAATCTTTCAGATACAACAAGCACAGATTAACTGAGTCTGACTGTACCTAATCTATACTATCAGATGGTTTGTTCTTACTTCAGTACTATCTTTTTAATAAGCACATACACAAATGTGCTAAAATAAAAGGCAGCAATTATAAATATTTACTAGAATGACCAGAACTGGTATTTGAGCATAAACCATCCTGTCATTCGTTTCTGAAGCCATTATCTTCACTAATTTGTCTTCTGGTTTTAGTAGTCTTCTATCCTATAAACTCAGAGGGTTACAGATCATCTGGAAGTTTCACACTGGTATAGGAAAGGAATGTCTGTTCGATGCAGTCTGGAGATAAAGAAAGAGTTGTATTTTAGTTCATCGCAGTGATTCACTAAGATTGGTGTTGCTAATTGATGTTAAACCTAGAAGCAGCACAGAATCAGCTTCCCCCCCTACCATTTCAGGATGGGAGAAAAAAAGCAAAAATTGACTGTTGTTTTATTATTTCAAAAGAACATCTTAGAATATTTTGTAACTGTAGAGGTAATATCTGTTATTTATTAAAACTAATAGTCACTGTAGAGGAAGTTACCTGTCTATGCAAGAGCAAGGACAGTTAAGTATGACAGCAATTAATTTGAACTTCTTATTTCAATACTTAAGATGCTTCAAATAAAAAAGAATTGTGTGTCCAGCTCTCTAAACACTCCACAAGCCTTATCAGCCCACACATCTCAGTGATGCTTACAGGTAAAGGAAAAACTCAAAGACACTGAACACAGATTGGACAACTCATAAACTTCAGATAACGCTGAATTAAACAGTGTTTTGTCCCAAGGCAGAATTCTAACAGCAGGAGAGCAAAGAATCCCAGACCACATTATCCTACGCTTTCGTTATTCTCTTCAAGCTACAGCTTTCAAATACCAATTAGTCATAACAATTATTGCTGAAATAGTATTTTTTGCACTTTATTGTACTGAAAGCTAACAGGTATTTTCAGTCTCATCTCTACACATTTTGGTATTCTGAAGGTTATATTAGTAAGAAAAGTAGCAATATGTAACTATTGTATAAAGGAAATGCTGCCATGTAATTGCTAATTTAGGTTGCTTACTAAAAGGCAATATATGCCTTATTTAACTTTAACTTACCACATAATTTTGACAAAGTGGCACATTAAAAAGAAACATTAGGCTAACGGATTTCTTCTGTGATCAAGAACTATATAGCATAGCATAGATATTTATCATTAGCTGTTTTTAATTGTGTATCACTGTCTTATATAAAGGGAATCTTTTTTTTTTTCTAGGCAAATGCTGTCTCTTTTTTTTTACTGGCTTCAATAATGTGTTGCTGGTTACTTCATATTGATCTTGTGACCAATCTTGGAGAAAAGTTATGAAAACCTGCTTTATACATCAAACATAGCTTCTCACTCAAAACACACTATTTAAGCGTTTTAAGTAAACTGCAGAGTAATGAAAATACTACAATACTTATTTCTAGGCTTAAATTTACCTCATCATGCAATTTAAGTAAAAAAGTTGCACACAAAAACAGAGATCCCTGGTTTAAGTTACACAGTGAAATCCAATGGAACCACCCAATGGATAAAAAGTATTAAAGGGGGGGGAAAAAAAGTGAGTATGTGCCAGACTGATTAGTCAGCTACCTGAAGGATATATAAAGCACATTGTTGCATACACAATAATCACACTTGTACATGACTGTCTTAATCCAGTTATGTAAAGAGAGACAATACTCATCTATTGTTTGCGTGTTCAGACACACGTCAATCAGATTTAATATGCAGGCAGATTAGTGCTTCCTAACGGGCTGACAACAGGTTGGCTACTAATGCCAGTTTTCCAACACAAAGGACAGTATCCTGACAGGCAGTAGATACTGTTTCTTGCTCAGGAAAACCAACAGGTTGTTCTTCTTTTTTTGTTACTAAACATTAGTTCCAAGGAGAACTAGAGGCAACGAGGATGTATTATTTACTTTCAAACGTCATGATTTCAAGAGACTTCAGATATTTCTAAGTCCATGTAGAATACACACCATGTCCGTGACACATGTTCAAAAACCATGCAACTTCATCAATTATTTTTAATGTAAGTATTTAATTCTTCTCCATTTTCCTGGGAGAGAAAATCTTATCACTAAAAATTGCTTACCTTCAGTACAAGAAAAAAAATCTTGTTCTGTGAGCAGCTGCCATGCTTTCAGACATATTTCTGACTTTAAGATAATTAACAAAGCCTCGAAAGAACAGGAGGAGTCCTGAAAGTGTAGAAAATGCACAAAATTAAGTATATCAACCTAATTACAAGCTGTCCCACATTATTATTTTTAAAAGAATTTTAAAAAATCTAGATTATACAAAGTAAAGTGAGGTCCTTACACATCACTCACAATTCAACAAGCGAGTCTCCTGCTTGTGATATAAGGAGACAGCGTTATGGAAGGCTTTTCAGAAATTTTATACTCATTCTTGGTTCAAGTATCAACTGCTAAAAAGACTGCATGAAAATACTTAAAGAGGAAAAAAAATACATGCTGCACATTCTTTCCAAGAATTTTTAAAGTAAGTTGTTAGTGTGTTAGAAGACTAACTGAACTATATAATGTGCCTTTAGAAACGTGCAAGATAAACATACTGCATGTCAAAGAGGTAGAGGGGGGGGAGCAAAGACAGACAGTACAGACTGCTCTAGCAACAAGCCAGTAAGAAATTATACTAGATTATGGCTTGAGATTTAACCATCCAGGAAAACACACCTGTCCAAGAGGAGGAAGAACAACAATCAATCCAAAGCGAATTACTCAACATGTGTTATGACTACATTTTTTCGGTCAATTCCACATTTCAAATTATTGTTAAATATTTAAATTTAACTGCATTTGAAAGAATATTTCAGCTCTGGTTAGAGGAACAAGGTATACAGAATAGCCATACAGAAATTCTAGCCGCAAAAATGGAAATCATTAACATGATGTCAACATCATTTTACCAATTCAGAGATTCACTGGACATATGAACAAACCCAGAAAAACACATTGCTGCATAATGTACACAGCTTTTTTGTCCATTTTCCTCCACTTCAGTAAGTGGAGTAAGTAAACTTCAACAGATGAATCAATTAATCTGTTGGATCAGGGAGAACCCAACAGAAATAAAACAATCTGCCCAAAGAGTTGGGGGGTCCAAATCTGAATTCCTCATCCCATGGAGAGAAACATGAGCCTGGAGAGCAATTCTCACTGAATGAACACACAGGTACCTTGAAGATACATGTTTATGTGTGTATATACGTATGTAAGTATTAAGATTCCAAAGTTTCAAATAAAAATCTAAACTGAGGCTTAACAAGTTTAGCAACAGATTACATTCTTTTCTCTTACATCCTAATCAACAATCTCTTTGGTTACACTGGTATTTTCCTAAGGGATGCGCTTTTTCTTCCTGCTGTCCTGGCAGAGACCCTGACTTTTTCCTATGATCATTTCTTCTCTAAATGCTTTTTGCTTGTGGGTTGGTTTGGGGTTTTTATTATTGTCGTTAACTTTATTTTTGCTTTTTTAAACCAAAGCCTCATTAGGACACACATACAAAAAAATCCAAAACCCACACAACAGAGAACGGTCTGCTAACCAGTGGAACCCTGACCTAAACCAGACACATTTCTGTGATTACGGTTAATTCTACATGGAGAAGAAAGCAGTAAGGTCTGGATCAAAAGTGTACTACAAAAGCTGCTACCCAGACATTACCAGAGATAGTCCCATGTTCAGCTGAAAAGCAGCTGAAAAAGCAAGCAGGCAGCTCTTAAGGTCCTTGAAAGCATGTTTTCTGCATTACACATTGGAAAAATCAGTCTAAGTTCAACCCATATTTTATATTTCTCTGTTTAGGGACACACAAAAAAAAAACAAACCCTGAACAACGAACACCAACACTCCACTTTCCACTGTGTTCCCCAAAAAGAAACATCATCTAACCTTTAAATCTATAAATTAGAATTATCTCTCCCCAATTTGTTCACTGTATATGACAGCCTCTTGGAAGCAGATCACTTTTCCATAAAGCATGATATTTTTCCAGATGTTGAAAGAAGGGAAGGGAGCAGAAACAGATAGGTGAACACCAGAAGAGAGGAGATGATGGCAACAGGAGGGCTCAAGTATATCAGAAGACTACGCAAAAGAAAGAAGCCAACTCAGTTCATTCACTTCTGAAGAGACACAGGACATGCTACTTCATGTGCTCTAATTGGGAAAGTTATCTGTAACAATGAAGTACAGATCTGTTTGGCAGTGCTCCGTGACTTGACAGTACTACTCCATATCCTGCTAAGTAGCTCTGTTGGGTTAAATCCTTCTATGGTGTTCTAGCAATCTCCATATATTTACTTTAACAGTTTAAAACCGTTGTTGGCATATTTCAGGCAAAACATTCGTAAGACAAGGGAACACTTGACTGCTGGATGCATACTGCATGCCTCACAGTGCCTTTTATTCCAAGCCATATTATAAATTTTGTGAGTTAAAGGAAAAAAAAAATATCTTCAAAAGTTAAGACTGAAAATAAGACTTTCACAAATCTAAGTGAGCTACCTTCTGAACAAGTGCTGCAAAAGACTAGTAAGAAGAGGAACTACAAACGCACCACTTTTTCATAGATATGGTGCAGGAAAATGTTAGGGGAAGAACACACTGTTTTCATGCAACTGGAAAAAGTATCAAACTTCAATCTCAGGCACCACAAGGCTTTGTTTTAATTAAAGATTTATCTGGAGACGTTTGTACCTGTAAAGAGTCATTTCACTTCCTAACTAAATACAATTACCTCAAACAGAATATGAAAGCATTTGAGGGACTGATGCTGTGATGTGTTAAGCATCTGCAGTTCCTATATATCTCGAGGAACCAAGTGCACAACAGTAGAGCAAGCTGAGTATTAAGAAGTCTAATGAATGCCCTTGAACTTTACTAAAATGCAGACAGAGAAAGTTTTACGTAAAATTGTTCAAGATTCCTGGCATTTCTTGTGAGAGAGAAAGTCACAATCAGGATCTCAGTGTTGGGTTTTGTTGTTTTGGTTTTTTTTATTTATTCATCATTTCATTCTAACATTTGCTGTTAGCCATTTGAGTCAATTGACTCAAAGGGAAGAGTGCCACCTACTGAACCAGTCACAGTTTACGATGCTTCCAGAGCTAGAAAATAAAATGGATAGCAGCATTCACTTCTGTAAAAGAAAATCAGATTCCGTATTCAAATTACAAAATCCACAGTAGGAAAAAAGGTATAGTGGTTGGGGTTTGGTATATCCTAATTAAGAACAGACAGAAGAGCAGAATCTGATGTGTATAAGACTCTGAACCAGGGCAGACAGATCTCTTTAAGAGAAAGCTGACATCATGGGAGCACTGTGATCAGAGAGCATGAAAATATTCTCTTGTCTGACTGAGAAACTACTGATGCAGCATGCATTTCAAAGAACCAGAAAAGGACATTTCATGAACTATGTACAAAATGGCAGACTCCACCTTCCTAGGATCAGTCACATTTCTTAAAATTTAATAGCTGACATACAGGTTTATACACGTCAGTACTAGATATTATGCTTAAATATGTTCTCTACATAAAGCTGAAATTTAATTACACAGTTCTGCACCCCTAGATCAGTAGAAGCAGCTTAAATAGCACAAATTACAAGTCTCAGATTGGTACATAATTACATATGTAGAACAAATTTTTTTTGAGCTGAAAGTTATTTACTAGTCCGCAGTTCACACAGAAACACCACTATGGCAACCAATAACCTCATGAATAGTATGGAAATAAAAACAACACACACAATTATCAGCAGTTAAAGAAAAACACATAGCTAAACATGTTACAGAACTGTTACTTACAATGTCATGATTCATCTTTAAGAACTTCCACATCAAAACAGAAATATTTCCAATTGCCACTTACCAAGTACAAGAAATATCCACCAAAGCCAGTACTGTCCATTGAAATATCCAGTAAAATACTCTGAAAACTGAATTTCATACACAAGGCTTAGCTGCAGTAAGACATATGACTAAGAAACATTTCATGTACTATGCAAATTCAGAAAGCACAGAGGAAAAAGCAAATTTAAATATAAGTAACATATACAACTAAAAATGTGAAACCGGTATTTGTGAAGCAGTTTAATATACACTAACTTCCAATGTTGATTGGTCTGTGACAAAGTTATTTTAAAACCTCAAAAAATGTGTGTTTATATATATATATAAAGCTGCTATTACTTGCCAGAGTCATCTGACATTTTCTATTATAATGAATCACCACTTGTCGCTTTTCTTTTTTCCCCCCCCCCAATGCCTGCCATCCCAAACACACTACAGCAGCCTGCTGCTTTAGATATTAACACGAAAAGCCACATTAGTTTAATCTTATCAGACAGGGATGTTCTGCTGACCCCTCAAAAGAAGAGCTTTTGACCTTCTGTATACCCCCTACTGTTAATCGCTGCCAAGAATACCAGGCCCATAAAGACCCCCCAACTCATTAAAGTCTTTTTATTTTCAAACCAGCATTCAGTTCCCAGCAGTGAGCTGAACACAACTAAATGAACCTTGAAGTGGCATTTCAACTGCTCCTGTTAGTGACCATGGTAGACAGTTTTGTCCTCCCTGTGATGTGGAAGGCAGCTGGAGGGCAGGGTGTGATGGTATTGGAGACAGGTATCTGTGCCTTTACCAGACTCCAGACTGCATGCTTCACTGATAAAAAGACTAACCAAATGTCTCCAAAACTCACATAAGAAGTAGGAAGAGGAGATGTGTGAAAAGTGACCAGAAGGAATAAAGTAACTTATTTAGTAGCTCTGCACACTTTTCGTCCACTTCCCATCTTACTGTCATGCGGTATGTTTACTGCACCCTGCCACAGTGCTTCCCATTTGCCATTTCTAGGACATTTCAGTAGTATCAACCAAGAAATCACATAATTCAGGCATGTATTTCAGTTTACTCTGAAAAAGAAGATACTGGACCATATACGCAACCAGATAAAACTCCAAGACATTTAAAGAACTCTAGATATAATTGTTATTTTTTTCTTCAAGTAACTGTGCACAGAGATACACGTTTTCTTCAGAATAAAGCCAGGACATGTGAATTCCTTAAAGGTCTAATCCTGTACTGTATTCACTTCTATGGGTAATTCAAGAAAAAAATACTGAGAATTGCTAAGCTGAACTAAAGAATTTTTACTTACATTATCGTTACATAAATACTAGCATTTCTATGACTGGGCTGAATAAACATTTCACATTTTGACACTTCATTAAAATATCAAATGAATACTCAATTCCCAGAAAGCTGACAATATTATTAATCCTATCTCACTTGATGGTCAGTGTTTTCAATTCTCTAAACATATATATCAATACACTTTTTTAAAAAAGTTACAGTTTCATTTAATTGGAAAGAAGATCTACTAAAACCAGTATTTAAATAATGGCCTGTGTGCATTACTCTCACACTTTCTTTAGGCAGAAGTGGCCAAGGCTTCAGAATTTCTCCAACAGCAAAACTGTGCTTTTGTCGTCGTCCCCCCCTGCCCCGGGCCACCTGTAAAAACTGATACAGAGAAAGTACATGGGAACTTGGACTGTTTAGTAAAGTTTTGTACTACTAACGCTGAGTGCAGAGGGCAGCACAAACCTTCGGAGGAGCTTGAAACAAAGGAACGGAAGAGTTTTGTGCACTCCCGAGTGCTTGTGTGTCGCCATAAACAAAAATTGTTGACATACACCTTACGAGCTTTCTGCTGTTGTCTCCAGACAGACAGACAACACAGGATGATGACAGTCCTCACTATGAAAAAAAACCTCACCCCTGAAGTCTCGGAATTGATCAGCTCTCACATTTTAGAATGAGAAACCGATTAAATACAAGAATTTAAATATAGTCTAGACTACAGTAATTCTTCAAGGAAGTTTAGCACATATGGATTTTTGTGTGTGTTACAAGAACATTTCCAAGCACACAGGAATAATAAAACTGACACAATAAGCAAGCTCTTCCCTCTGTTCAGTATGTCTCAATGGAAGCTGAAAATATCCCCAACAAAAGCATAGTTGAAAAATACATGTCTTCTTGCTCCCTTAAGATAAATTTCATTCCAAACCCTGAATTCTAACTAAATACACCAGAATCACATCTATTCCAGTACCATTCCGCTGCCCTGGGGAAAAAAAACCCAAAACACAACAAACCCACCCCAAAACCCAAAGCATGCCCCGGCCCCCTAAACCCAAGAGCACAACGCAAAAAAAGAACAAAAAAAAAAAAAGGAAGAAAGAAAATCACTTAGCTCTAAGGAGTATACAGGACATGTCCAGGAAGGACCATGCAACCTCTTTTCTCTACAATCCTTGTACTACCATGCTAAGACTAAATCAAATTACTAGTGCACCCACACAGGAAAAAATAAATAAATAAAGCAGAG
Source organism: Falco biarmicus (assembly GCF_023638135.1). NCBI lineage: Eukaryota > Metazoa > Chordata > Aves > Falconiformes > Falconidae > Falco > Falco biarmicus. The sequence continues at coordinate 47,385,975 of NC_079289.1, read as the reverse complement.
TTTGAGGGCATAAAAGGTAACTAAGTTATCCAAGACCTCTTTCTTCATTAAACACGATGAGATTTTAAATGTTGTGTCTCATGGACAGGTAGAATTCAAGTTCAGAAAGAATCATTACATTTCACCTGGCATCCACTTAGTCCAGCTAAGTAACTTCCCTTTGGCTAACATATCTTTGAAAAGTATTAGTCTTGCAGTGAAAACATAAAGAAATTGAGTATCTAAGACAGTAAAAATGTGACTCACTTCATACTCAATTTTTACTTGATTCAGTATAGATCTTTCATATAGGACACTATACTACCAGTAACTAGAATACCAGCTCCACTTCCTCTACAGGCTTTTATATACTTGTGCAAAGAATGAGTCATTCTGCATTTATTTTAGTGGAAACATGAATATGAAATGCTATGTCAGATAAAAATAGATTAACCTTCATCATTAGTAAGCATACATGAATATACAGCAAATAAATTCTCTACTGAAGTGGAAGTTAGGAAAATTCTAGGCCCTCTGTTAAGCACTGGAATTTAATATACTCGTTTTTAAACTCCATTATTATACATCCTTGAATAAATTGTTATGGTTTGGTTCTACAGAGTCTGTACAGTGTGCATCAAGAAACATACCCGTACAATCAGAATCCATTTGATCAGGGAGAGACCGAATCCACAGATTGCACCATACCTTCCAGCTATGGTGTTTGTTATACAGAAGGATAAACAAAATCCAATCCAGTTGAAAATAAATGCCACTATAAAATAAAAGAAACAGTTGCTTCTGTTAATCTGTATAGCTAAGCAAACAGACATAACATTAATTTTACTTTTAAACTAAACAAGGACATGCTTACACAGTAATTCCCTTCCGGTAATTCAGACTTCCAGAGATTAACTTTGAACCCAGACATTCCCCATGGTATAGTCACTTAATAACAAAGCAAATGGTAAACAGGCTGGAACCTACCACTTTAAACAAGAGAAAATTCCAACATAAAAGTATTACATTGCTACAGAAATCTAACCAGGTGACACTAGACATAAAGAGTAAATGCAAACAAAGGACTGTAACACACAAGACTTGGATTAAAACAAAGAAAAAACCTTGCTACACTTTTATAACCAAAAATATAGTTATATGCACACATACGTGCATCTATCAAGGCTGCATATTCAGTGTTACGCAGTTTGGATCAAACAGAATAAGCTCTTGCTCTGTAAACGTAGTATAGAAATGAAGATAAGTTAAGAAGCTGCTGTTTCATTGGTTACTGTCTTCTCTTTTAGATCTATATTCAAGCATAAGATGTAAGAAGCCTTGGAAGTTTTACACGGAAGCTTAAGAAATCAAGAAACAAGAAGGACATTGAGCATTACTACCACTGTTACTCCAATTAACACTTTTACACAACTCCCAGTAGTTTTACAATTTAAAGTTTGATATCTTCATATGTACTCTGCAATCAACAACATAATTTGTACTGACTTCAGTTTGCGTGCAATAAGTGAAAGTGCAGGAATTCCCACTTAGGTGATGTCCCAGCTTTGGGAGTAAGTGAGGGCAACTAAAAAGAAAACCACCAAACAGAAGAGCTGGGAGAGCTGCTGGAAGATGACAATGCAGGAGTTCTGGAGAGGCCAAGACAGTGGAAAATCGGAAACATTAGAGAAGCCCACAATAAACACAAAAACTAATGAAGAGGCGAGCAAGGAAGGAGGGCAAAGGAGAAGAAAACCCCTGCACACAAATCCTTAATGTTTGAAATCCCCAAACGTAGGGAAAAAACAAAACCCACACAAAATTCAGAGATTAAATTGCCACAGGAAAAAAAAGGTCTCTTTTCACTAAAAGTTGGAACACTTAGAGCAAAACATTGGGAAGAGAAAACAACAGTTTTCTTAAACAAAAGTCAGTTTGGGAGGATTATCTATAAGCAACCACTTTTTTTTTTTTTTTTTAATTTAAAACCTTGTTACAAATCCTCCAACAATCGATGTGAAGATGCAATGATTTGCACACAAATGCAAAATTAGTCTGTAAAACTGCAGTGAGATTCCATGAACTGTAAAGAAATTGAAGTTCCAAGAGAAGTTTTGGAAGACTTTACATCAACACAGTCACTTTTTAGAAGAGAGAAAACATCTCATTTCAGGCAAAGCCATAGGTAACAATAGATGGTGGCAAAGAGAAAGCTTACTTTTACGCTAATTATGAATCTTTTAAAAACCCAAAGAAACACCATACACACAACAAAACACCCCAAACCCATAAATAACTCTGAATAATAATCCAAACTGGTATAAGGAAGGGGGTGGGGGTGGGGAATGAGAGCATTTCTATTACGTAAGAAATACAGAACAACATTGCGACCCTAACATCCTAACATTTACCTATATTTCCAAAACACCAGAAAAGCATTTACATTTGAGAAAGCCTGGATAACTTGTACTGAGAACAGGATTTCCCTGTTTTAATCAAACTCTCCAAACCCATACTTTTAAGAGTAACAGATTCATAAGCTAGTTCTGCAATGCATCGCTGTCCTTGTCTCAGCATAACAGCTTACTGTTATGTAAGTACATAATATCTCTCTCTTTCTTCCCACTACTCAAGCCACAAAGGGTGAATTTGATTATGGTTCCAAAGATAGGTATGTTAAAAGGGGCAGAAGGCAGACATGTTTCTAAAGAACTAAGCAGACTAGAGGAATTCTCAGAACTTAGAATTTTAATAGGCATATATTAAAAAATAAGGATTTTTATAGCACCTGAACCAATTTGTATGTGCCATACAAAAATTAGAGATTTCCCAATCATAAATATAGGAGGGAAAAAATATTAGTTCTTATAGTCGAAACTAAACACAATGACAATTCTATTTTTCTTTCGATGTGAGGTGAAGGAATATTCAAAATAGAATCCACAGTCACTGGATAAGTACTAGATGGATACTTAACACCAAGTTATTTGCCCAGCTCTTGAAAGAAAAGACATCAGCATGTTCCAATGTTGTTCATAGTAGTTCTTCTTCCCTTTAACCAGTGTGCTGTTCCATGGAGTTATACAATCAGACAATGCAAGCAGGAAAAAAAAGCCTCAGATTCTACAAACATTGTAAACTAGCAAGTTTACACATCCCAATAAAATTGAATTATAAACAGAAGAAAGATCTCGCTATTTAAGTTTCTATCTGTAACCATCTACTGGAAAAATTCTGCAGTCAGGACCTAATCAGGATTCCCTGTCTTTAGCGGTATTCCACATCTGTAAAATCTAGGCAACATATTACGGAGATTCTCTTAATGTTGCCTTGGTGTTGCAGCATTTTAACAAACTTAAGATGGCTGATAATATCTATATGTTTTCAATCTTTTCCATTGCTTCTCTCTCACCTCCCCGATATCCTATTGCTATTCTGTCACTATCATCTTCACTGTCTCATTCTGTTACAAAATGCATAATTTCCTTTCAGAAATGCATCTCCAGCTTCTAAGCAGACTGCAACAAATGAGATTTTTATCTATTTTCTGATTGTTTTTCTCTACATGAAAATTAGCCTCATCTACACCAACCTGTATGTCTTTTTCCATCATGATTTCCATGCGCATACTAGGTCATGCAAGTTCTCTGAACTTTATGGCCTACGCTGCATCTGGTAAGAGTTACTAAAGTTTATTTCTGTGTAATTCCTGTCTCAACTAATTACTAGAATGAAAGTTGTTTATAATTTTCATCCCTATATTGCCACAGAGAAGCCAGAGCACAAACTTCTCTATCAGGCTGAGGAAGAAAACAGAATGGTGAGGGAAGAGACTAGTAAAAGAAAGTGTCTGCTCTTCTCTAGAAGTATCAACTTCCTTCTCTCTATCTACTAGAGACAACTAAGTAGTAGTGCAAGTTTCTTACGGGAACAAATGTAATCCTCCACTATTTGCCTGCACCCACTTCTTTGTGAAATGTGAATGACACTTCTCAGCAGTTAGAGATAGCCTCATCCCTCATACCGCTTCAGCTTCCCATGACATCCTCATACAATGTTCCTGGTCTGACATTCATACACACTATCATAAAGAAGAAAGCCATTCATAAAAATCTGATAGAAAGTCTAAGAAGCTGCTACAACAACATTGTGGTTTTAACTAAAAAGGCATTAACTTCTGTTTGCCCACCCTCTTCATGCAGCCAGGTTCTGTGTTCTTCTAGACTCCCACTACAAAACTAACCACTCTGCAACATGAATTGTTTCCTATCCCAGAGACTGCCAGTATTTATTCATACTTGAGCCCAACTTTCAACTACTGTCCTCTTTCCTTTAATAAATTGCAGATATTTAAATGAAACTTGGAATGACTGCACTGGCATCATTATTTCAGTCTCTTTATTGGCTACTCTAACACCATACAGACAAGTGGGACTGATTAAAGTAAGGTTTTGAGGTTTATGCATTCCTGAAATGACAACAGGAGGAGAAAGTAAGTCTATATTAATGTAATTCACATTAAAAAAAATATAACCATTTGAGTTATTTCATCATGCTAACAAAACTTATAATGAAAAACAGGTAAGAATTTTCTTTTTGGGAGAAGGCGGGTTGGACTAAAGGTCTTTTTTAATAAAAAGCCTTTTTCATATCCAGTTTAGCACCCACAAAAATTATGCTGTACTTGTATTTCTCTTTATGTTTTGTAGCAGGATAATCCCAGCCAAAATATAAAGCACAGGATGTTCTAAATGTTGTAAAAGCCTCAGAATCTGACAAGCAAAATATGGCTATCCAGCTTTTTCCACACCTGAAGCCCTCTTCTGAGGGGCAGTGGTTAACATACGATTTTTCATATAAAAAAATTAAGTCAGAAATCAAGTCTATCTATCAGCAATTCCTAAGAAGCTGGAGTAAAATAATTCAACTTGGTTTTGACAAACAAGCTTGTATCCATTGCCATTCTTTATTCTCCAATAACTACAGGGGCACAACAAAGATGATGCACAAAGCTCTACTTTGTCATTAAAAATTTATTAACCCATGCTTGCTTTTTGTCAGCACTCATTAAGTTGCAAAGGAATATTCACACTTCCTTTCATTCTACTCCCACAATTTACAATAAATAAAACTTAGCTTTTCAAGTTAAGCAATCTCATGCAAAGGTTTTGAATTGTATGTATTGTAACACATCAGAAGATGCAACATACTGACAAGCATACTAGAATAAATCTGCTTTTTCTTCGATTGCTCTTGCATCTCACTTGCTGATCTTTTTTACTTCGCTTTCCACAGCTAGACATTAATCACCTGTCTTAAGTTTATATTCAGAATCTTGAAAAGATGCCAGCAAAATTGGTCTGAAGACCTACACTGGTTCCAAATTTTAACCATACCTCAACCCTGTGGTAAGACTATAATGGCAGCTATATAAACAAAAAGCAACTATGCCCAATTATATCCTTTACTCCCCAATTTGTTTGTCCAATGACTTGGTATACAGCAAACACCAAAAAACTTTGTTTCACACCTGGCCTAGGTTTACTAAGCATACTGCAGTAAGTAATACTTTCTAGATCTTCAGGCACCACTAGAAATCACTATTCCCATTCCTGCACAGAATTTACTCTATTCTTGAACTGGGACACATTTTTGCTCCTTCCTGAAAAGCTCACCTAAATCTGTCTGATGATGATCACTAGAAGCATTTGCTAGCAACTTCAACAGACATGTTCAAAAACTTCCCTAGGCCATTGATTTCTACCACTTTATTACCCTTGTTAGTAAATTTTTCTTAATGCCCAACGACAAGCTTCCTTCCAATTATTCTGTATGACATCCAACATGTATGGAGAAAAGATGTAAGTCAAACTCTTTCTACATCAAGGGGGAAGTCAGATGACTATATATGAAGGTCAGTCAGGCTTCCCTGATAACCAGGAAGAAATAAGCACTCCTAAAACAGTTCCTTTATCTCCTTTCACCATTTGGAATTTCAGTCAAATGACTTCCCCTCAGCTTCTCTTGCATGACTAAGGAAACGTGCATAACAGTTGTGATGTGGACACACAAGAAGTTAGGTTTCCTAAATTCACACAGAGTAATCCTCCCACTGGAAATTTAGACTGTGCTTACCACTCCCTGGGAAGCATCAACAGGAGGCTGTGCTCACCCTGAGCTTGTGCTACAACTCTGCTTCCCAACCTGCACCCACGTGAAACACCTTAAGTAGATATCTTAGCTTGTATGCAGTTTATTGACTGACTGAAGCATCTAATAGTTTTGAAAACTGTATGAATATCAGTTTACAATATCTTGTTATGGCTATTATCTATTCCAATATAGTATCCACATCATGAGATTTTATTGGTGCCAGTTGTACACAATGTTTATATTGCACAAATGTTCAAAAAGAACTAATCAGATCGATGTATGAGAACTTAAAACTCCAGTTGTATGATCAAACACTTTTTTCCATTTCTCTCTCCTTACTAACCCAGCTGTGAGGCTCAAATTAATATTAATTTTTCCTAGGTTGTAGGACAACTCAAAACTCCCTTCCATGGTTTCATAGAATCCAGATGAGCTCCACAATTCCTTCTGGGGCCCACAGGTTAAAAGGCTGCTTGATATATCTAAAGCAGTCCTTAAATATTAAGGAAAACCACATAAGCCTTTTATTACTGCCCCAAACGACCTCCTTCACATAATCGAACCAGGATGAGCCAATCGGGATTCAAAAGACTTCCACTACAGGCAGACCAAGTATAAAAAGCAAACCCTTTGGGTCACAATAGTTAATTGCTCTTCACATTACTACTGTGTTCCAAATGGCAAGAAAAAGCTCAGAGATTCACCTTCTTTGTTATGCATGAAAATAAATACATAAATTTAAAAAAACAGCCAACCCACAAACCACTCTGAGAAACTCACTTGTTAACAACTTTCTCCGGCATTCTGGAAATTTTGTACTATGCTATATAAGGCACCGCTGACTTAAAAATACTTAATAAAAAATATATATATTATGGTCTGATAGCATAATTTGCTGCATTTCACATTCATAGCAAAAATGAATACATTCATTAATATATGTATTTACCTCAAAATCGGAAACTGACAAACACCAGCCCTGACCATAAGAGAGCAGACTTTTTGCTCATCAACATAATCACAAATTTCAAGAGCAACATCAATTTCTCAAAACATATGATTTTACCACCTATTAGAAATAAACTTGTTTGTTTTCCAAATTCTTCCACTAAGTTTCTGAATCAAGTACTAAAGCAAAAAAAATCACCACCTGTTCATGCAAAGGACTTTTATTCTTTAGAATTGTCTCATTCTACTTAGTTACGCTAAACAGAATTGTACTTTACAGCTTTGATGCGAAACAGTTTTATAACTTGAAGCACCAAGCTCCTAAAACAAACAAAAACTCCAAACAAACAGATCTGCCCACTAGATGGGCCCAAGATAGCAATTTTATGCAACTTGGGCAGCTACCACTAGATGGTAGCTACATATCATGAGTTGACTGTGATATGCTGGTAAACTCCATAAAAAGTTTACTTTATTATACTTCAGTTGACTAAAATGACATTTTAAAAGCTAATTTCACTGGGTTTGTATTCAAAACAAAGGTAGATCACCCTCATACCCCTCCAAGATCTTTCTACCAACGCTGTATATAACAGTCACAGGAGGATGTGGGAGAGCACATCTGGAACAAGCCACTTGTTCCATGCTCCTTTCACTACAGAACAGCTCCTGACACCGTTCTCCTGCATTTTAACTGAGCAAGCAAACTTATTCTAGGCTCTCTGTGATGTGCCACCTCTACTTGAAGTGTTTAAACATATCCCACTCAGAAAAACCCCAGAAGATAGCCATAATTCCTGCTCTCTTAATCTCCACACATGGAGACTTTTCCCTCCTTATTAGAGGACAGAAATACACCACCCACTATTTATGATCTACTCTTGTTAAACTAAGCTCATTTTTCACTTAGTTCTCTGATTTCCCCATGAAAAACTACTGAAATTCAATTAATCTTCTTTTATTTAAAAAAAAATTAAATTAGGTCTATAAATGCTGAGTTTTTGTGAACTTTTCATACCATGAACACAAACAACAAGCAAATTTGTAAATTATCAATTTCCATACGTACCCAGTATCCATAACAGCCACCAGAGATCCCAATTAAACATACACTTGTATAAATATCTTGCAATACATCAGCACTCACTTTATGCATTTCATTTATAGGCAAGCAAAGCTGGCATTAACATAGTCTCAGAATAATTAAGAAAATTATGAGCTACAGAGCATTTTTATCAAATGTGTAAAAGCAGTGCTCTGTGAAGTCAATCTCGGCTAAACAGCTGTTTGAAAAGAAAGTTGCCAGTTTACCCAAGTGAACAACTGCACTCCTGAAGGAGGACACAAGGTTCTGGGCATGCAGTTTCAGACAACTGTGATTTTAAGGACCTAAAATGTATTAGAGCCAGCCAACAATCCGTTTGACCTCCAAGTGCAGTGCTAATGAAGGTCTGAACCAGGACTTAATAGCACGAACAAGTCACACAATACAGAACTTAAATAGATTAAATACAGAAAGTTGTAGCACATAGGGAAGGGGAAAAAAGGGAAAAAGATAAACGAAGCTATACCCTTCTTTGCCCCCATGAATATATAACCTTTCTATGATACAACTACACAAAGAGGCCAGACTACAAAACTCACTTTGCTACCCTATATATATATATATATATATATCTCTTTATATAATTTGTTATGCAAGGTAGACATATTTTTATTGCAAGATGACATCACCACATTGCCCCAGTACATCATACACCAACATGAAAAAAAAAACCAACACAACCTTCTGTGAAAGTTCGGTAACCAGTACCTGTAACAGTTAAATAAAAAGACTGTGGAGGACACTAAAGAAAAAAGAACTAAGAAGAGATTTATGTTGAAAGACAAAGGAGATTTCAGTGGATAATCAATCAGGTTTCATCCTGATGGAGAACAGCAAAAAAGAACAGCTACATCCCCAACACCAAGCTTTCCTCCAGGCTGTCAAACACATTTATTTCAGAAAAGGAAAATAACCACAGAAATTAGAAAGAAATACGCATTTGGTAAAACAGAAGCAGCTTCATTCTAGGAGTAACTTTGAGTGGCTAAATCTAACTTTGCTCAATGTGGTACATAAGTTACAAGACATGCACAGTGCACACACACAGTACCTGAAGAAGTGCTATAGCAGTGCTGGTTGCAATCAGACGTTACCCGAAGACAGTATATTTTTACATGCTAGTGGTTAGTTCAACCTGAAAATGAGCATGGTTGGATTTGTTCAAACCCACAGCTATTTAATTCACTACACTAACATCAGAAACTTTTATATGGCACACCATCTCTGTTTCAGATTTTTTCTACTTAAAAATCAATTGCTAGATTTCTGTGATCCAGGCTTCCATTCAAGTTGGTAGTCCAACTAGAAGATGACAAAATTTCCCAATTTACAGGGAACAGTGCAGCCTTGCTATGCCTCAAAACACTTACTATGATTTTACTTTAACCCCTTACCTGTGACAGATGCCACAGAAAAAAATGTGCAACATATTTACTACATCTGGAACAGGAAGTATTTGTGTACAGGTACGAAAGATCCATTCATTGAAAGTACATTAATGCAGTTTATCACAGCTACCTTTTATATTCCGTAGAAAAAAGGTACAATTAAGATATACCTCAGTAGGACTGGGATACAAGATAACTTACTGAAAAATGCCAACATGAAGATGCCATCATTGCCCACTCTAAGCTGATCTGCATCACTGAAATCATCCCGTGGTGGATACTCTTCTTCCTGGATTTACAGGTTAGTGATAATTTAGTGAAAAGTTTATTTTAGAATAACTATCTGTAGGATTAAACTATTAATTATGTTTCTGAAGCTAGATGAAAATTGACATTTCTTTAACACGTCCACATCAAGGAAGTTTAAAAGGAAAATAATTCATATCTATAAAACAAGTCTTATTTCTTGCTTATATTGATAGAGCCCAAATTTTCTCTACGTTTCTCTACAACATATGTACATACTGCCTGTTCGTCTTAAGTGAAGATAGAAATTATTTCAGATGAATACTTTGACAACTAAAACCAGCAGAAATCTTTTTTTACTGTAACTGTCTTGCTATGAAGGCCCAGCTATCAAGTATTTTTTTGAAAATACTTAATACATCACATAGTATGTTCTGTCTTTTTCCTGCCAGAAAAGTCTTTAAGCTTCTAAAAATATGAAGTTTTAAAGTAAGGTTAGTATCTTAACATAAATTGCTGATGCAACAGCACTGCACTAACCAAGTTGTCCATACTATAACCCACAGAAAAACATATGCAAAGCAAGGAAAACCTCTAGGGACACTAGAGGGCGCGAGCACATTAGAAGTGTGTAAAAGTCTTCTGAACGCAAACCCCACAAAACTAAACAGAGATGTCAGCCAAATCGATCCAAAGACTTCTCCCATCGTGTCAAAACACTAGATCTTCAAAAACTGAAAGTATGAGTTTGTTTTGTTTCTCAGTACTTGATTTTCAACAGAACTTGGCAGATCTTATATATGCAGTTCTGCACACAAGTAAAAACATAGCTGCAACTGTAGACTGACAAAAGTGAAAGTCTTCATGATCACGGGACTTAACTAAAGAGAGCCTAATAAAAACTGTAAAAACAGTTAAACACACCATTTTTATACATGAGTTACATCAAAACAATGCCGGATGATACAAATTAAATAATGCTGTCAGCAACAGTTATATGGTATAGACATAAGCATGAGTAACATTCTTTTCCTACTTTTTCTCCAATTAATCATAATGTATTAGAATTGAGATAATAACGTATTAAAAAAAATTAAATCAAAGGAGATCAGTTCAAGTGAGATTTACTTAGCTGTTTCACCCACAGCAAACACTTAGTACTGAAATAACGTAATCCTGATTTTAACATTATTTAGTCAATGTACCAAATGTTATTCTGTATATTAAGTTCATAACTAAAAGGGCATTAGAACAATGACAGCGATCTATAGCTCTGTCATGTGATTGACATGTTCACCTTTGTCAACACAGCAAAATAGTTTTCCAGGGTATACCAATCATGGTTAAAAATGTGCTAGCATGAACTGTACCAACTCAAGGCAGCCAGTCTCACCCTTTGCAAGATGGCCATGAAATTCTAGCTGTGCTCTTTATTTCAGATTAACCAAGACCCTGTATCAGATAACTTTAAACACTGCTAATCAGATAGACAACTCCAAGGAAAGCACAAAAAGCTAGCTGAATGAAAATCTTAAGGGGCTATAATTCAACTCTACATAATTTCAGGTGTCCCTAAGTGACAATGAAAGCATTAGTTCATTTAGCTCAACTTTGCTGCAGCTGCAAGACTGATGGGAGAGGAGAAGGGGAAGGGTTGAAAATGCGTTAGAGCTGCATTTGAATGTGCTTATCTCTGAAATGTATGCCACAAAAGTTCCTTTTTCAAGTCAGGACAACAAAAAATATTTTCAATTTGAATTTCAGAAGGTCTATAAACACCATACAGAACAATGTTTGGACTTCTTTTTAAACTGTCTGCTAACTACCATTATTCCATACTGGCATTTCTAAACCAATTAGTGAATTATGCTCTATGCAAAGCGTTGCTTCAGAAAAAGAAAATTTTCCTCAACTACAGTAACAAGTTTTAGAGGTTCCTCTATATGCACAGGCCTCTCTACAGCTTACACATGTGAGAAACACAGGTGTGCTGCATCCCAGGGACATGAAATCAGGCATTTGCAAGTAGGCACTGTTGCAGAAAGCATGAATGAGTTGTAATTTATCATATGCCTTGTTAAATAGGAATTATATTAAACTGAGTTCTATTTACTGTCTCCAAAAACTGGCACATGAAAATTATCAGAATGTTTAAGAAATGAAATAGTTTCCTGCACTTGAATCATGTTCAACCTATATCTACATCATTTAGTATTACATGGGTTTATGACCAATCCTGCAGACAGAAGACACTAACTGGCCACTGCTCAAGGCCTGCTAATATTGGCTGTCTTTCACAGTGCTCTCATTTGATCTAGTTGGTGTCACCTGCCTCAGAATTTCTTCAAAATATAGTTGCCTGCCACCATTTACTAAGGAATGAAAAGGGACAATGAAGAATGACTGTCCTCTCTCCTGATGCTTAGAACTAAATGTAATTTCAAAGTAATACTTCTATTAATGTTAACATTTTTATCAAATAGAATAATTATATTTTTATATTTTTTCTTTTTAATAAGTGGCATATAGCAATACATACAAATCCATAAAATAGACAATACTGTTCAGTATCTCAAATTGGGTTTTAACAAATTTAGCCATGTTAAGGATCGGGAACAATACTTCTTGTTTGCTAAATGTGCTAAGATATGTATAAACAGAAAACTCACTGCTCCTATGAGCAGAGAAACATCTAAACAGCAAAATATATTATCAACATAAATGGTATGTCACACGGTAATTCCTATAAGCAATGAACATAATATGGTACACAGCAGCTACTGAAGTAATGAAGCACCTATTAACTCCTCTGAAACTACATTGCTCTCTGTAGTACTCTGCAAAAAGAGGACTGTTTTTCCCCACCAATACTTTTTAACTTCTTTCAAATTGAAACCTAGCATGGTGTACAGTGAGATGACCACCTTTAAACAAGTAAAGAACCCAAGTTTTCAGGAACCACTTGGATAACTAAACTGATACAACTCTTCTCAATGCAGTGGATTTACAGAGAAAAACTTCTGAGGAAAGGGTCAAATTACTCAAAAAGCCCCATAAATGATACCTTCAGCATACAAAACAATATGGAGAAGTTAATCATGGGAGAAAAAAGGCATAATGAACCCCAGAAGCAGTTGTTTGCCAGCAGGAAAATTCATAGTTAAAGTCTAAACTAGAGAGAACTATACCATACCTCTGGACGACTGAGGAATATTTCATCAAACAGACTCCTAGACTCCCTAAACTGGGCGTGCTAAGCATGTAAAAACAGAAAAACATAAGACAAATGCAACTGAAAAGCATTAAGTAAAAGCCATTCATTGCAACATACAAACAAGTCATTTAACTGTTAGTAATGTTTTTATGCATTTATATTGACCATTCAAAACTGACCTTGAGAATTTGAAAAGGAAAACATCAAAAGCCAGGGTAACTAATCCTATCACTACTGATGACATAGGGCTGCTGTAATTCTTTACTACGTTGAGCTATCTGGGAGCATTTGAAAGTAGTAAATGTTTATACACAATCTATTCTTGTAAGACAAGCTACACAAAAACTACAAAAACAAGTACTGAAAGTTTCAGTAAATGCTCAGTTTAGATTATTCATACAATCTGTGGATGCAGGGCCTATGACAAAGTTTTTAATGTGATCATATTAATATATTTTTTTTCTAAGATCCCTACATGATCTGGGGAAAAAATATGAAAGCTCTTTATTAAATGTGCTGCTTTTTTTTATACCATTTTCCTCTCTTTTGCTCAATGAGTAGGTTTGTAGCCTTCTTTACTAGCACACTTCAGACTATACAATGAGAGAATTAAGAGCTTCATGCATCACTCAAGGTAATAGAAGTACAAAGGACTTTTCCCAACTGCTCACAATTACATTGAAAAGGCAATATATCCTCATTTTACAAGAAAGAAACTAGAGGCACAGATCATAGCAGAGTTCACAGTGATAAGAGCACTAATTTCATAAGGCTGAAAATAAAAACCAAAAAACTTGCATGTTAAATCATTCGTATGTGTTTTGCAGTGTGTGATATACAAGTCAGATACTGCCTGCAGCTGTCACTGCTTGTGATCCCAAGGCAGCAAAAGTGAGAAAACAATTAACTACATAGCAGTCGTGCAAAGTTTAAGTCACTTATCTGTTCTTCCACAGGTATTCAGAGCTAAGGATCAAAATCCTTCCCCTCAAGATGGCAAACCATTACTCTAACCGTAACGTGACCTTTTACCACTATTTCGGTCATCTGCCAGATTAAGACAGTCTTATTACACAGTCTTAGTCCACCCCAGTATAAGTCCATCAGAGGTATTAAATAAAAGGGATTTTGTGGCAGTACCATGTGGTGATGTAATTAAAATGGCATTAATTAAAACCGCGCTAGCATATAATTTTAATATCATCTACAAAACCAGATTTCAGCTTCAGCATTTCTACTTTTTCCCCAAATCTCCACTTTGCAACCTTAATACCCTTTCTTTAATATAGCTTGTCTGTGTGCATGCATGTGCTTAAAATAAAAAACCAAAAAACAGAGCAGCAAACCAAGCAGGAATTCTATCAAACTTGAGATCTTTAGCAGTCAGCAGGACTGTGGCTTTTAGGTAAACTAAGTAGATTTCTGATACTAACTTAGTATTGCTGTTAAGTCTACAATTTTTTAGCCAATCTCTCCTTTGAAGGAATGATGGTGTGTTCCTACTGATTCTTCATCAGTAAAAATTACTGTGGTGTCAGCACCTAGTTCTTGCACATCAAGTTCTACTGTGTGGTTTGGAACAGCAGACTATGCAAGAGTTTACTTTCCACTTTGTCACCATATCCTACTCTCCTGCCTCTTAACTCCAGACTCCTCCCTTTCTGCTCCTCTTTTCTCACACACCACCTTCAGCTCCTTTCCCAGTACCACATTTTGTCCCCACTTGGGTTCCTTTCTCCACCAACCCCTGTTTATCCTTCTCCCTCCTGTTCCTTATTTAAATCTTACTGTACTTCCTCCATACCACTGCTCTCCATTCACTCTTGCCTTTACTTATTCTGACTCAGATCCATCCTCTCTGACCCCTGCCTGTGTTCACTTTGAGCCAGTTACCTCCTTGCTCAACCAAACCCAGACTTCTCTTCCCACATGTAAGCTTCAGACTCATTGTCCTTCTTCCCTCCACCTACCATTGATACCCATGCAGTTGCATCAAGTGGTTTTCCCCTTCTAATCAAAGGTCAAGAATAATAAAACTACTTCAGGGCACACCAGAAATCCCATTTCTCAGTTCCAGTGTTTTCACCAAAAGCAATCAACAGCAGTCATAAAGTGGATCTACTTCTAGTCCTGTAGTTCCACTCTGTTACAGGACTTTTGAGAATGTTCTCTGTTGACAGCACATCTGCAGTGCTATGAGCAGTCTAAACTTGTTCATGCAAGACAATCTCCACACATTTACTAAACTTGAAGGTGTACATATCACGTGTGGAAACTCATTTTTCAAAAACTTGTAATTTGGCCCAAACCAGGTAGATCATCTGAGGAAGGGCAAAAGATGTTTCTGATTCAGTGAACTGAACCTGTGAGAAACAGTTCTCCAAAGTAAAAAAGCTTAAAATGACAAGGCAAAAAACACAGATTGTTTTGGTTTTTTATCCTTAGTTTTATTCTTGAAATTGGCTGAACCCCAGCCTGAGGTTTTCCCTGTGAAATTCAGGTCATGGAACATTGCTTTTATGTCTGTAACTTTCACCTCACAAGATTCTAGACATACAAAGTTAAAAGCAACAGGAATGTTGCAAGAGTTGCACATGTCCTGTCTGAAGCATCACAGAACTAGTAATGGTATCCTAAAAGTTAAAGTTTGGGTTGCTAATGTTCCAAGCAAGTTTAAAGATTTATAATTTCAGATTGAAGGTTTATTAGTGACTAGTCACAGACTATTATTTCAGCAGAAGTTTTACTTACATAACAAGCAGTAAAGGACAGACTACATAGCATACATGCTCCTGATAAAACAGCTAAAGGCTTATAACTGGAGATAATCACCTTATAGGAAAAACCTGGCAAGTAACCAAACGTCCCTGGTTCCCTACCCTATTTAGTAAAACAGATTTGTGTAACACCTCCATTAGCAATGTTACACAAATGCACTTTGACCTTAGCTGGGCATACCTTAAAATGAGTGTTGTACACTGATCACTGCACAACAGTTAAGGAAGGAATAGCTTCCCACTGGGTGAGCAGAATTTTTTTTCCAGTCACAAGCATACTGCAGTTAGTAAGATTTTAAATGCATCTCAAATGCAATCACATTTGATCTCAAGGTGGACATTTTCAGTGAAAGCACTGGAAGCCTAATTTGGGTATAGTATGTTATGGCCAACACTACCAAACAGTAGAATTTCCACATTCCAAAACTTGGGAGGAAAACAAGAAGAACTTCACTTACAAAACTAACATTTAACACTAATTGCAGGTATCAATTTCCTATTTTGAAGACTGTATTCTTTATAATGTAAATTATTATAAAACTATAAATACTGAATATAAACATACCTATTACTTAATTTACTGTTTACCCCAACTTGTGGTGGTGCTTTCCTTTTTTTAAGTACTTGGAACATATCTTTGAACTTAAATATAAAAGTTTTCATGGAGCAAACAACAGGAACCTTTCCTTCTAAAAAATATCTTCATTATTTGGGGTTTTGCGCTTTCCAGACTCTTCAAATTCTTCGTTTTCTCTGAAAATCTACTTTGTTTGGTTTTTGGGGTATTGTTACCATCTGAAACACTAAATACCAGCAATAACTACAAAATAACATTAGCGGTGGATACCTAATTAAAAGGTGATGAACTACAGGATAAACCATTAAAACAGGACAAAATTTGGCTTTTAAAGCTCTTTAGACAGCAGCTATGCCTTAGAAAAGGGTGAATATAATAACGCTTTTCATAGTATTTTACAATTAACATACACTATCTATACAAAACATAAGCATCTAAAATATTTAAATCACCAGCCCACCATTATTTTAATAAATAGGCTATAATATGGGCCCAATTGTTACAAATAATTAGATTAGCCTAACACATTCACAAACTGAAATAAAGCGGAACTGTATCACTTACTCGTTGGGCAACTTCTGCTGCAGCAGCTGCCATTGCTGCAGCTTTGGCCTTCTCTGCTTCATCGTAAGTAGGAAGAGAGGTAGCTACACTGTATGGAGGTGGTACAGGATAAAATTCATTGTGTGTTTCTGTTCAAAATAAAAGAGGTTATGTCTTTTCAAGCCAGAAAAATGTCAATTATTTTATGTTAATATTATTTTTTACATGCACATAACTACTGAGCTTTAAACTGTGTTTTTTCCAAGAGGCTGAAATTGTTGATATCTGTATTTCAAGTTCTTGGAAGTTTAAAAAAAAAACAACTTTATTTTTATAAAATAAAATAGTGAAGAGCTTGATGGTGCTTCTAGTTGCTACTCAAGGCAGAAACCTTAACCTAGATGCTGCAAGGAGACAACAAATTTATAAACAAGAAATTGTATTTGCTGAGTTACATCCCTAGGTGTTCCAACCAAATGCTTTTTATCAAAATCATACAAGAGACATGCACAGAAACACCTTTAAAAAAAGCTTTCCATTATCAACAGCAATTAGTTACTTAAGTCCAGTAATAATCATGCTGTATTTTTATTAGCATGGTCTTGTTGCTAACTCCAGCTGTTCTGTGAAAGTAATTTTTTTCCCCAAGATTTCAAATTCACCACATTCTTTTAAAAATGTTCCTCCTATCAAAATGGACCACAGACTTCATTGTTATATATTGAAACAGTAAAACATCATCAT
This sequence comes from Falco biarmicus, assembly GCF_023638135.1. NCBI lineage: Eukaryota > Metazoa > Chordata > Aves > Falconiformes > Falconidae > Falco > Falco biarmicus. The sequence goes on along the minus strand of NC_079289.1, from coordinate 47,368,301 downwards.
ATATAATAGAACTATTAACAAAATTAATAAAAACAATTCAAAACACACCTTGATCTTGCTCCTACAGCCAGCAGTAGTTTGTAACAAGATTGCTTATGTGGCAAGAATTTGTGAGCACAGGTCATATGGTAAAAAGATTTACCAGCGCACCAACATAAAGATGTCACATATAGGAATAATTCTGCGTAGCAATATATTTGCTTAAACAGGGACTCTAATGTAGCCTGCTGTTCCAAGTCTCCCATACCCCAAAGAAAAGTCACAATCTCATGAGAAAGGGAGTAGTGAATAAATGGAGAAAAAGACCCCTGTTACTCTATTTTCCACGAGAAGTTTTATCAAGAGCCTTTAAAGCAAAATGAATCTTTTCATGGCGATACGTTCACCAAACAATGGCACACACTTAAGAAGTTCGAGTTTTGACAAATCACTGCTCTGTTGGACTTTTTTGTTGTTGGGCTTTTTTTCCCTTTTTTTTTTTTAAAGAGGCAATGAAAATTGCTAATGAGGTCTAATAATGGAGCACTACTCAAAGATGTAGATTAAATGTGGAACTGTACTACATGCAGACTTAAATAAAACCTATTATACTAATTAATGAACATTCATTTAGCCTAGTAATTTGGAACAATCATTGTAATTTAGAAGTGTGCTTCTTCTGAGCAAACCAGACAAAGAGCTGTGCATGAAAGCACAGCTTTTTACTGCAATTGTGTGTGTAGGACAAAAAACCCCCCACACCATACCGCAGCATCATACCACTTTGAACCAAATGCTGATTCATACACACTGCTCCCTGACAAGCTGTTATGTAAGAAAAATACCTGAGGTTGCAGCTGCTTCCACAGCTATGCTACAGTAAGGTGGAGGGGAAGTATCTGCTTCAGATAAGGCTGCTGTCTGGGGAATCTGCGTCGTCTCTGTAGACGTGGAAGGCTGCTCAGCTGCTGAAGACTCTGGGGGATCATCCTCATTGTGAAGCTTAGAAGGAAAACACACAAATTTCAGACACATTTAGGGAGTACTTTCCATGATAACCTAGTACTTGCAGAACGATCTTCAAAAAGAGAGTTTTCAAAAAACCAAAAATGATTAACAAAATGGCACATGACTACTTTAAGTAGTTCGGTTAAATCCCTTTAAGCAAACAGCTGAAAATAATCTTAACTGCCTTCTTCCCCCCTCCCAGAAATGGATTTATTTTCATCAGTGGTTTCTTCTCATCAGTGATGTTCAGATTCTTAAAAATCTGGGGTTTTTTAATGTTTACTATATATGGGAAAATGGTGACTATAAAATACTTTCTATTATATGAATATTTTAACATTATTACATCTTTTCCTTAAACATATTCATTAAATGTATCAACCTATTTTATAATACAACATGTAAGCAACACTATCTTTTATTGTATTAATATAGAAGAAATTAAGAAAATAAGACACATTTCTACTTCTGTAACTGGGATTTTTATACACTTGCATCTTGTCAGAGAGCTTCTCTGCTTAAATTCTAAGACTTCTCAAAATATTCTGCTTTTATTTACAGTCTGGAAAGAATCCTTTCCCTGTAAAACTTTAAGTTGCTGGTTTGGTTTTTTTTGTTTGGGGGTTTTTTATGCAGTTTTAAAAGGACATGCCCAGTTAAGTATATACAGAAATAAGAATTTGGACAATCAAGAGTGTTAGTTAAAACCTAAATTCAGATCCAGCAACTAATATTGTTTCTTAGAGAAGGTATGTTTTATTATTACAGCTAGAGAAGGTATTTTTGATTATTTTAGCTAACTTGATAGTGTTTAGAATACGAACCAAGCTTTAAGAAGGAAAAGTACTAACATTAAAGAAAAAAATGCTAGTTTCCTCTAGTGTAAACTACAAGATGCCTAGAAGACAATTACTGAAGCACCATGTTTAAACCCCAGAATATAAGATTAGTAAGACGAACAGACCTCAATAAAAATCCTGTAACTTCAAATCAGTAGTTTCTATGACACCCTACAGAAAAATATTATTTTCATTTCAGTAACAAAAATATTAAGAATACATCTACGTTAATTTCACATTAGGCAAAGTACAATCAGATTACTGAAAAAAGCACATTATGTGAAGAATGAACGCTAAATTCCTTGTTAAGTAGTGTAACATTCACACCAAAATTGTTTTGTATCCCAAAGTTCACAGAATGACTGAGGTTGGAAAGGACCTCTGCAGTCCATCTGGTCCCAAAGCCCTGCTCAGGCAGGGCCACATACAGCCAGTTGCCCAGGACCATGTCCAGATGGCTTTTGAGTACCTCCAAGGACAGAGACTCCACATCCTCCCTGGGCAAACTGTTCCAGTGCTCAGTCACCCTCACATTATTCAAAAAAGAGTTCAGAGAGAGCCTGGGAACCTCCTGTGCTTCAGTTTGTGCTCACTGCCTCTAGTCCTCTTCACTGGGCACCACTGAAAAGAGCCTGGCTCCATCCTCTTTGCACCCTCCTTTCAGATATTGATAGACACTGATGAGACTCCCACTCCGGACAGTCGCTTCTCCAGGCTAAACAGTCCCAGCTCTCTCAGCCTGTCCTCATATGTGAGATGCTCCAGGCCCTTCACCATCTTGGTGGCACTTTGTTGGACTCTCCCCAGTATGCCCAGGTGTCTCTTGTACTGGGGAGCCCAGACCAGGGCACAGCACTGTGGCCTCACTGTTGCTAAGCAGAGGGGAAGGGTCACCTCCGTCAACCTAATGGCAATGGTTTGCCTAGTGCTGCCCAAGATACCATTGGACTTCTGTGCGGCAAGGGCACAGTGCTGGCTTGTGTTCCAAGTTCTGCAGGTTACATACTCCATGCTCTTCTTTTTAATGAAAAGCTAAGGATAACAGCAGAATTAGAAGCATAGAAAACATTTCAACAGTAGGCAGGAAAATTGAAAAAAACAGTTCAAGGGAAAACCAAAAATGCTTCAAAAGAAGTTAGTGCAACAGAACAACTGCAGCACAATTTTCATATGGCTTCTACCACACTCTTCTCTTCATGTGTGTCAAATTAGAAAAAGTGATAAAGTTACTTGCTAAAGCATTTTTCATAATTTTTCAGGAATCCCTCCAAATACTGCATTCAGACAACTATAGCTTAAAGGGTTTATCTATATGTATAAACTACATATATATGCACACATATGTAAGTATATATATACACACACAGGCACAATACACACAAGCACATATTAACCCCTATCAGTTCTATTGAAGGTGACACTGAAGGTTTTTGTGCACTGAGCAATCAGATCATTCAATGGCTAATCAGTGATCCAGAAGAAGTAGCAACCTCAGAAATATGCATAGACATTTAGGGTAATTAAGACCAAAGAAAACAAAACCACTTAAAAATAACCTAATATATTTAGGGATACAGAAAGCAAGTACCTCACCACAACAACCTGGTCTATGAGCAGGAGAAGTAAACCCTAGTTAATAGATTTCTGTCCATTACCTCCATTCTTCCTCTCTTTTTACTCTCCACTTCAATCACTGCAACTTTTTTCCCCTACTAAACCACAGTATGTGCTGTCACTGTCCTGAAGACACACAGATCCACAGCAGCTCATTGCTCAAAAAGAGTATTAGTACTCAAAACCCACTTTGCCATTACCAAGGAAATTAATTTTGTCTGTCTTATACATGCTTTCATGAAAGTTACCTTTCTCCAAATCATCTGTAATTTAATAACAGTTACAAACAGTGGATGTAACATGAGGATGGGAGAACACGCACATGAGACTTCTTGCTTTCAAAGACTAAGTCATTCAATTGTATAGCAACTGCAATTAGGAAACAGAAGAATTCCATCCTAAAGGCTCCATACAAAAGAGTCCCATTATGCCCTTTAGTGAATTCAAAAGGTCTCTATTTTGTATAGGACTCCCATTCAGGAACCAAGCATTTCTTGTCTACTATACAGATCTTTTGGAAATTCTGAAAGGCAGCAAGGTTATCCTAATGCAGCAACTTAAAGAAAAATTCTAAGACTCCTTACAGAATACCCCCATCATAAAAATAACAAGAAGTGGATTACACAGCTTGAGCGTTTACAGCTAGAATAATAAACACAAGTTGTTCCATGAACAGAAACCAGCTTTTGTTAGTTCTTGTTCAAGTGTCCTGTCTCCTAGCCTCACCCCAAGGCAGTAACTTCAGCTCCTCTCAGGGGACTCCACTGGGGTAAAACCCATACCAGAACAATAAATACCTACAACTGCAGCAGAACTTGCCCCAACAAGCTGGAAATTTTGCCTGTGCCAGCAGGGCAGACAGCACTAGTTATGTCATTTTGTCTTGTAGCAACTCTGCCTTGCCTTCCCAGGGCACCGATTCTCCTCTGTGAAGTCACCAATTTGCTTGAAACCAGTAGGAATCCAACTACCTTTGAGCCTCCCCCTTCCCGTTTAATTTTGGCTTATACTGGCTGGTAAATTTAGAAGTTATTTTTGGAGACAGTGGAAGAAGAGGCCTGACACTCTGCATAGGTTTCATTGCCATAGAAACCAAGTTAAAAACACTCTGAAGGGAACAGAAAACATCTGTTTCAAGGCATCACTTATGCTATGTACTTAAATGTTACCTGAAACAGCATTTAACAGTAAAAGTATAGAAATCATATCCAAGATTATTTTGCCCAGTTTTAAAATTAAAGGACTAAGGAGAACTCGCAGTTCATCATCCCAGCCCCCTCCCAAGCCCCCAGTGAACCATTATATGGTAGTAGCAATACAGCTGTTTTTGCCAAGATTATGGTCAAAACAATTGCCACGACCTACTAAACTACCGACAATTGTAAATTAATACCTTCCCCTGCCCCCCACCCTCACATTTTAAAAGCAGGACAGACACATTTTTCTCTTCACATCTTGGTCTGTACACAGAGTATCTGGCTCCTATATAGGAGTTTTACAATCACAAAAAGAGAACACTTTGTTATTAGACATCTTAGTCTTGAATTGTTTATACAAGGATTTCAATCCCTGCTTTCACAGCCCTCAAACTACAGTACATTACAGGCTCAAAAGTCATGATGCTCATATTTTCAAGATATATCTATGTTAGGATACTTAAAATTACAAGTTCAATTCAGGAGCAATGGCTCTCCTGCCACCAATGACTCAAAATCCCACAGTAACCATTAAAGAGCATATAGTACAGGAAAACATTAGTTACCCTCACATGATTTTTAGCCTATACGATCTTCAGTTTCTTTCCCAGAAAAGTACTATAAAACAATGATTCACTATTTCATTTCAGAAGTTGCTTAAATCAATGTCAGACTTTTCAGCACCAAAATATCATGGAAAATACAGCTATCTTATTATAATTATTAATTAAATTATTTCTTTAAAGAAATACTGCATCTCCTCCTGCAATTTATTTCCTTAAGTTTGTAATTTTGTTTGTGCAATTATTTCCGAAGTAATCAGATGCAATGCCTGAAATCAGCTGACACCCTCCAAAGAACATGAACCGTAAGAAAGTGCTTAGTACAGAAGCCTTTACTGGGGGGATTGATGTAGATGATTTACTCTTTCAGTTTTTTAAAACAAAAATTTAAAACTGGGAGGAAGATCTCGTTCTCTACTTAACACTTAATTTACCTGCAGATAGTAATTTTGCCCAACCTACAGATGTTTGCTTTCTTTATTTGTGATGAACTGACTGTACAAGAGTGACAACATAGGCAGGTTACTAAAATATGCCAGTTTTTTAAAAAATCAGGGGAAAAGGATATAATAAGATGTCTTATGTCACCTATACCATAAATACACAAGATTAGAATGACGTTTTCTGATAAAGTGCACCGAAGTAGCCCACGCTAGCTCTAGTCATACTCATAATGTAACACGCAAACAGCACTCACTATTTCTGTTACCTGATTTTATGCACATTTCAAAAGCTGTTTTCCCATTTCATAAAATATGATTTACAGAAACCAATACATTATAAAATTACTGCAATATAATTAACTTCATCAGCATATTGCGAGCATTTTAAAAGACCTTCTTTATAAACATAAACTATTTTCATGCTATTTTTATCATTTCTTTAGTATAGCATAAAATTATGCACTGCCATATAGGGATAAAAAAAACCCAAACAATGAGCCAGCTTTCTTTTCCTGTTTCCTCTTATACCTCTATTACTAGCTTATCTTGACAAAGCCTGACTTTTAGGTAAGTTTTTGCGTATGTTTTAGTAGTGATGGTTCTGCCTGGACCAAAGACAGAGCTTCACAGCAATTCTCACCAGCAACCATAAATTACAAGTGTTTTTAATGTGCCCTCCTTTCTCATCTTTCAAATGTCACTAAATTTTTGAAGTCAGGCTCTTCCAGTTTTGACCTTAAACTGACCAGTTGATGGCTTCTTTCAAACTGCCTTAAAACAAATAAGTGCACAAAAGCTCTGTAATGCTGGACCTTGTATTCTGTGTTAAGTAGAAGCGTGGAGATGACCACATAGATCATGCAAGTTCAACCCTCATGTGCAAACCAGTCAGCTGACACACTTCCTCCAGAAAAAGCAACACACTCAGCAACAGAGGTTTACCATCTTCACTTTGTATAAGTTTACCCTTTGGTCTTCCACAGTCAGTTTTTCAGACTGCCAAAAGGTCAACCAAAAATATCCACTTACTGCAGCTTCTAGTGCTGGAGGGATGGATATGAAAGACTCATCTCAAGATTGCTGGTGCAATGCACAAAAATTATTCCAATGTTTCTGCATTAGATTCATTACATCTTCCATACTGGACATTTATTCCACCAAAATTCTATTGTAGTAAATATGAGAGGTGTAACCAACAGCATGCTATCATCTTCATTAAGCTTTCAGGAAGCTCCTTAGCTCTCTGTGTTACACCTGATGTTTCCATTTGCTGAAAAATTCAAAGGCCTTTTACACCTGCCTAGTAGTAGTGATTTGTAAAACTGTACTAAACTGTTCTCTACAAATGAGGCTTGAGACTGAGGCTCGATAGCAGAATTCTCTACCTACATAAAAATAATTTCACTTGAACAAATACAGGCTGTGTATTAAATGCTTGTTTTGTAACTACATTTTGCAGTTTTGAGCTTTAGTATTCTACAAATAGGTTTATTCATCTGTAAGCAGCAAAATATAAATCTAGGGATTTTCAAGGGAAAAAACCAAAGGAAATCTTGAAATAAAGTGTAATTCTGAACCTGTTATAAAAATACTTCATGTTGGAGACAGCTTTGACCTCTGTCTACCTATCTGTTGTTTCTGAATGACATCCAATAGTCTCAACAGCTCACACTATCAACTATTACCTTTTATTTTTAGAAAAACCCATAAAACCTATACCATCAACCCATTCAAATGCCATCATGCTAAGATCAATCAGCCTAATTTAGGTCACTAGCAGCCACTGAGCAATCAAAACTAAAACAAATAATCTGTAATTACACTTAGATAACAATTATAAGAGCAGAAGAGATAAATCCTCCTGCAAAATAAATATTTTAAATTTCCTGCTCATCAGGAAACAAACATAGCCACAATGGCCTTTGAAAGAAGTATTTCACAATTTTGTAAAATACAAGATTTCTTGAGGGGAAAAAACCCCACAAAACCACATTGTATTTTAACTTACTAGCTTTCTCCTCAGTATCAGTTTTTATCCTCTACCAATAAGGTAGTTTATAACACCATCATGCCTTTTCCTTCAAATGCCTGTTGTAACACCAACCTACCACGAACCTGTGCAGACCAACTAGTAGGAAGATAGTTATATGCAGTTCAGCACCAAACACACTCCTGAAACACAGTCCTGGCCAGAGCCACAACACTCCAGAGAAACATCATCCTCTAGAGATGGGGGAGCCTTCAAATTAATAAATACTAAAATACTAAGCAATTAAGCTTATAAGGTACCTCAGTACATTCCAGCACAACACAGAAATCCAGCATATTTAAGCTTTTTGCTTCTATGTATTTAAACTAAGTGATCAGATTTGATCAGAATTCCCAACTGCACAGAACAGATCCACGTCATTTTTTTCCCCACCATCCCACCACTTGGCAAGCATCAGCTATCACATACCCAGATCTAGCAATAGCCCTTCATCTTTGTTTTTTTTATTGATGTATCTTATATTGATGCATAAAGTTTTCAACAGTAGTCAATAGGTTAGAAGGTCAAGGGTGCAAACTCTGCACTAGAAGCAAGAAAGCAGAACAGAAGTCCATTGCTGCCGTACCACAGCTGTGTAGAAATACCAAATGTGTCTGCTAAATAAGGATTAGGTACCATGGAAACCCACAACCTCTGGAGGCAAACTTCTACCGAAAAGATTTACCAGAGATTTATACTGAATATTGTTGGAAAGTATGTTGCAGCATAGTGTTTTTTCTGTCAAAGGGAGACTCCTCAGGTTAAATTTAAGTGATCGATAGCAAATGAAAGTGTTACACATGCACTTCACTTAAGCGATAGTTAAATCATTTTAGTCAGTTCTCTTCAACTAGGGATCTTTAACCTACTAGATTTTTCAAGTGCTTTTTTAAAGACGGTTATAAGCATGTCAGAAAAAAAGAAAAAACCCAACCACCCTAAACAATGGTGAACATGAATTGGTGAAAGAAAAAAAGTAAAATTATTATGTATATGTATGTGTACAGATAGATATATAGATATATCTCTCCATCCCAATGGCTACTTTACATATAACATTTTACTTGCTCTTTCATTTTTTGTTGACTACAATCCAGATTTAAACAATTAATTACACATTTAACAGCACAACGTACACATTTGCATTCATTCCCTATGACTTTTAAGACACCTTTTCCTTCCCGTCCCCCACATTTACTAATAGCTCTACTTTTGCTTTTAAGGACAGTAACATACCATGTGTCAATATAAGAAGTCTTCGAGAAAAATAAATATTCTGAGACTAATGCTACTAAAAAAGTAGTGTTATTCTTGAAAATATAGCCATCTCTCCCCACTTATGTTTTTTAGGTTTCTTCTCTCCTAAAGAATTCCTCAGAAATAACTCTGAACACTGGAATTTTGGTATGATCCAAACAAATATATGCTTCATATTTGTTGTAAAATTATAAATTGCCCATGGTTTCCAAGAGTTTTTCCTACTGCATTGTTACAGAAATTAATCATGACATTCACAAACAAAAACCTGGTATCTCAAATACTAATAAAGACTATGGCTGGGACCAACATTTTTCAAATCCTGAAGCATGGATACAAAAAATATTTCTAAAAAAAAAGTTTGTGAAAGCTTACTCTAAAGCTTGTACATAAGGAGGTACTGCAGCTCTGATCTACTCTAGAATTTAGAAGTTACTGAAAAGATTACTATGTAGCCTCCTATTTGTCAAATGGTAACTTGAGAACAGCTTGAGAAACTGGTTTAAATTCTATAAACAAAGTACAAAATCAGGCTCTCCTCCTTGAGTGCTTTCTAGTTAGAAGTAAGAGACATACTAATTAAACAGAAGTTTGTTACTGAGACCAGCAGTCAGTCTAAGGAAGTGTTCCATCTCCAATACAATCACCAGGAGATACATGGACAGCACACAAGCCTTAGTCACTTATTTGCCATCCATTTTCTTCAGACTCCCCTGACATTCACAGCTGTTATATTATGGCTGGTAAAGTATCCTTCTCTGCCTATTCTATTTGCATGTTATGGATTTGATCCATACGAATTTGTGTTCCTGAATCTGCTAATAATATCTGCCTCAATCTTGTGTATTAACAAACTGTGTATGTTCACTTCTCCTTGTGTTGTTTCTTTTCCTTGATTTAAACCAAACACCAGCGAGCGCTCTCTGGTTTTACTGTTGCACAATTTGGTGAATTACAGCTCCACAACTGCTTTATCCACTGCCTTGGCAACTCTGGATCACTTCCACGCCCCACCACCCAGTTCAGACACCACTTTTAAGACCTGCTTCCCTTTAACTTCTGTAGCTCCTCTATAAGCTCTTCTTGTGAACGACCAAAAATGCATACAGTACCCAACAAGCGAGCAGGTCCCTGGTTTAATACAATGATGCTTTCTGTTCATTCTCACTATCTTCCCTGATGATAGACAACATTTTATCAGGATTTGTTGGCAGCTGCCACTAACAGCTTCAGCAAACCGTCAGTGACAGCTCCAAGAACTGCAAGTCAAAAAGGTCTTATCTTTACTTATCAGCAGCTTTATAGAGTCAGTACAGAAAGCAGATCCCAGTCACTCTAAAGTCACATAGAACATACAAGACATATAAACTGTAAAAGCCGAGGGAATAGGAAAGCCTGTAAAATTAGGAAATGGACAGGGCCATCACCAAAAACAAACTCAATATTCAGTAGTTAGTTCCAGCTTCCATTTTAGCCTACATTCATCTGGGCTGAAAAACTCAAATGTGATTGAAAAAGCTGAATATTTCTCTAAATATATTATTCGTGTTTCACTTAGAGGCCCAAGTACAGTAGGAAGGCTTACGCACAAAGCTTCCTAATGAAGACAATGGAGGAGGATGCTAAAAATGGCAAATTCATTATGCAAGGGGAGGGATAAAGAAAAAGAGGAGTTTCCTCCTGGACAAGTATCATGGAAACTGAACTGCAAAAGCAGTACACAGCTTCGCCTTAAGTCCCTGATTTCAGAGAAGTAGGAAAAAAAGAAATCAAGCTTGTGTCTCCTATATCACATGTACTTACGCGTCCTTGAAAATTCTGCAGGAAAACTAAGAAAAACTTCAAATGTCTCAACTTTATTGACAGCACAGTTTTATTGCTTGCATACTTGAATAAAGCTAGTCAAGCAGAAGAATTTCCTACTCAATAGTACAGAGTAGCCCAAAATGAAATAAATAATTAATTACATAAAATATAGATCAGAAGATATTATTAATCAATAACAGCAAACATTCTCGATTTTTATTAGCAGGTCAATTGTGCCTGACTTTCAGCGTAACTCATTTTCTTAGTAACTGGAAATGGAGTATTCAAGCTCCTCAATTTACAGAGATAACACAGAGAAATTTAAACAGCTTAAAAAGCCCACACACATACAAAACACCAGCTGAACACATTTATTGTGCATTGCATCCAGAAGAACAGGCTCTACTGAAGAGATTCTCATTTTGATTTGCAGTCTTCTTTCTCCTCCATCCACTATGGGATTCACAGGTTTAATATAGTTTAGTAGCAAAGACAAACACAACCCACGCAACAGCAATGAACATTAAAGGCCCTTTCTTTGAAAAATGTATGTTTATGTCTCAACAGATAGTACTGAGTTTTTTCAACCCTACTGTTAAAGAGTGCCGACTAAGCACTTTGAAACAAACATACAAAATATGTGGCCCAAAGGACAGTTCTCTGGACCCTGCAGTTGCTAGACAGATGATGCACACACCTGGAAGCAGGCGCTTTCCAGCAGGCTGCTTGATTATAAGGCAGATAAGCAAAACAACAACACAAAAAGCGGCAGTCCAGGAAGCGATAAAGGAACACGGACCCCATCACTCATCATCAGTTGTGGCCCAGCACTGCAAGGCTTTAGCGGCCTGCTTGTTTGTTCAAATTATGAACTCTCATTCTAGAATTTGGAACAGGTTTTTAAGAGTAAACAGTTTGTGCAAGTCTTTTTCCTGATAATTTATTCTATGCATTTGATGCAAGTCAGTTTTGTGACCCCAAGTCTGCAGTTTCAATTAAGTCTTAATGCTTCAGTATATTCCTTAAAAATACTTTAAGTACTGTTCCCCTTAAATTCAAAAATATGACAACTAATGCGAAGTACCATGGTCAAAATGGACAACTGGCTTCAGTATCACCCAAAACTCCTATCCCAATTGCCTCATGCTTTACCAAAGGCATTGTTCAGTCCTCAAAGATGACAAACGTGAACTATACTAACCACAACCAAAGCTTAAACATAAGCTTGTGCTACTTTACCAAAAAAAATCCCAACAAACCCAAAACAAAAAAAACCAAACCACAAAAAAACACCAAACGTATTTTCTGCAGTAAGGAGATAACCGATACTGTAAGCATCCCCTTGTTAACAACCCTTCCTCAAGTCTGATCTACCTAAACTTTTCAGATTAATCAGGGAAAAGCAAAATTAAATTCAATACTTCAAGCTTCATATACATCTTTACCAAGGACATGATTCTGACCTCTCTTACAACAATAATCAGTCAGTATTAATAGGATTACTGTCAAAAGGTAAAATATTGTTCAGAGCTAAAATGATCAAACTGTGTTAAATTACCATTCAACAGTTGGGAGACCAAAATTTGTTGTTCTTTTTTTTTTTTCACTGGAAAGCCACGTTTTACAAGCAGAAAGATGACAAATCTCTGCCAAGCACCTGGAACAGTAACTCAAGAAAAATGGGATTACAAATGGAAACCAAGTAACATATGGGTTATTGACCAGATTTTCTTGTGTCTACGCCACTCAAAGTTTTCTAAATCATTCTGTCCATTACACACACAGTTGGAGGAGGCACAGCCAGGGATGGCGTTGGGGAATTACTCAATACTTAATGTTTTGGCTGTAAGTGATTAAGTTAGACTGTACCAGTTTTAGGTTAATCTTAGTGTACAATAATGGAAATTACGCTTAAGTGGAATAAACGCTTAAATGTTAAAAGGGAAATATATTTTCCGCTTTCACTGTAAATCTCAAAGCCATAAGGCATCCGCATCCTGACATGTGCTGTAAGCCCCAGTTGTGCAAGTCTGAAATGACTTCAACAAAAAACAGGGTTCATCATTTTCATTAAAAACACAGCTGGCAAAGGGGGTACCCACTTCACTAAACTCAGCTAGCTGTGACAGCACTTGCCCAGGAAGTGGGAGACCTAAGCCTGCAGCAGCTCAAACCCACAGTCCTGACTGTGCAATAGCTCAGTTTCAGTAGGAAGAGTTAGCAGTGCCTCTCCGACCTAACAAGTGGCCAATTTTTTCATTCTTTTTTTATTCATAAGCTATTAAGGTTACTTTTCTCCTCTGATTGGAAATAGCTTGCCTAATGTGGCTGTACAGGTATACATCCAATTGTTCATTCCCCTTTCCAAAGTAGCCAACACACCTGAAGATCAGGAGGTTTGAAGCTATGAAACACAATACAATATTCAGATTTGTGACTGTAAATTAGGCACTGAGGTCTTGCAAAGTTAAGTGTAATGACATTACCAGTTGCCACATCTTCCTTGTTTTGTCAACACTGTCACCAGAAAGAAAATTTCAAAATAAGCCTAGAATTAGCCATTTGTCATAAGTAACTAATTTTCCCCATCTGGAAGACTGCTATTAAAATTTTATATTAACATAGCATTTGATCTCCTTCTCTGGAGGCATTCAAAACCCACCCAGATGCAATTCTGTGCAACCTGCTCTAGGAAAACCTACTTTAGCAGGGGGTTGGACTCAGCCTCCTGAGATCCCTTCCAACTCTGACCATTCTGTGATTTCTGAGACTATCTTGATGTGGTTTCCACCACATTCTTCAGACACAAACAAGCTGAGAAGAGTGCTTACAGTTTCTCTTTTTTAAAGTTGCATGAAAAAAGCACCTAGCTTGGCAACATCACAGCTGACTTCTGCTAAGAACTGTCCTATTTGAAGGTATTCTATTCCTGTTACTGAACTTCTGCTTTTTTAAATAGGATTAGAAGACTTACTAGATGCAGCATGCAATACCTGCCACAGCCTGAAGTTGTGCTTTTACGTTACATGACTTAGCGTCACTGCACAGATCAGGCACACCTCTCTTTTGGTTTTGTGCGTCTTTCAAGAACCAAAAAACCCCACAGTTTCACAAGATTGGCTCAGCCACACCAACAGCTTGCTGCCACCAAAAAGGACAGTCCTGTTCCTGTCCTCTCCTCCTGCACTGCCCTTGTGCAGACTCAACCTTAAATTCTGGCCTAACAAGACCTTTGGAGAAAAACCTGAGTATAGCAATCCAGGTACCTTCTGCTGGTTTTTACTACTCCTTTTGTTCAGTACAGTAAAACTGGTGTCCTGTAACACTAAACCAGTTTGTATGCAACTACCTTATGTCCCTCTGTGCCCACGCCAAAAAGAAAACTACCTACACAGCACAACCTGTGCCCACATAAAGAACCAGGAAACTATTCTAACTGCTGTTACTCCCCCTGTACCAGTAAGCCACCATTTCTTCCTGTGAATCAGTTGTAGAGCTGGGTGTTTTATCTGTGGCCCTCTGACAGAGATCCAAAAAACAGACAGTGATGGCAATACACTAAGTTAAATTACCCTACTTTAAATTTACGAAGAGGAATAGACAGAAAGGATTGTACCTGTCTGGTATCTCATCACCTTGACTTAAAAGAAACATAGCAAGAGATCTGAGGTTTATTTCCTTGCTCATGTAAGACATGAAAGTACTTAGAAACTTAAATAAAAATTGAAAAAAATGTAAAACGTATTACTTGTTAACCATTACCTGCATCACTACTATATCTGCAAATGTACCTCAACATTCACAATTCTTCTGCTTCATTTGTGGCAGAATTCTTCATAAAAAACAGGAAAAAGTGTGTATAAAAATATTAAACCTATTCATTGAAAAAAAAAACCAAAACATGTTTAATACACAAATTTGTCACATGTAAAAAAGTTAGAGAAAAATTAAAATTTAAAATATTTCATTATTAAATTCCAAAGAAAAACTGAGATGCAAGGATAGCCCATTGTTTGAAAGTGCCATTTACCTCACTTCAGAAGATTCTCATTTGCCCTTCTACACTATTAAAGGTGTTCCATGAGCAAAAAGCCAGTGCACTGAAAAATTTTATCTTCAATGATTAAGAGGTTCATATCTCTATCAGCGCAACCAACACATGCAAACAACAGTAACACTTATAATTTCAGGCATCTTTACTCAGTATTTTTCAGTATTATAAACAGTCCCCTAGATAAAGTATTTTATCTTCCAGTTACAGCATCACCACCAGATCTGTGGAAAGCAACAGAATTTCCCTATCGTAACCTAGTTCGTTCAGCAACACCAATTACATAAGAGTTCTCCAAAGGCAATACATACTATAGAAAACATGCTAAATATAAGCTAGGAGTCTTATATCAAGGTGTAGAATAAACAGTACTTGGGGCTTTATTTGCCAATCACTATTAGGCTCAGCCCTGTGAAAAGAAAGAATGGAAGAAGATATTTTTCTTTGTGCACACTTCCTGTGTAGGCTGACTTTCATGTGTTTGAGACCTACAATGACAACTTGACTTCAATTAAGGTTTTTAACCAAATAACATTGTGAGACAAAAGAGTCAATGACAACAGAGTTGAGATACAGAAAATTAAGCATTACCTGAGATAATTCTAAAACTATTCAAAATATATAGCATTATGCAGGCAAATAGATTGGAATAAAGTGTTTACAGTGGCAATTTTCATCTCTTAGCCCTGTTTCTAAAAAGCACACACAATTTATATTCATACAAGATTCACATACTTTTTAAAAATCACAATTTCTTTACCCCTGTAAAGTGCTGTACAACAGCAGGCTGCCCTTGCATCACATCACTTACAAACCCCAGCAAACGCAGGTGCTACAGTGGCATGACAAGTTCAGTGACAGCTAAACTGACATCCATGTGGACTGCTCCATCTGTCCTGGTTTGCTGCCTACCCATTTTATCACTTACCTATCTAGCTCTGACCACCCTATAAGTAAAAGACTGATGACTACTTGACTATACTATACACTATATATACACTATAACTTGAGTTATAGTGATAACTCAAAGCCTTAATTAAGATAGACTGGGGGGGGCTGTGAGTTGATTATAATTCTTAAGCAGTTCAGCATGTAAGTCCTGCAGCCTTCAACAGGATTTCTGTGCCTAAATCACTCATACGCACGTGAAGTCTTTCGTCATGACTCAGTTACCTGGAAAAAATCACATTTCACAGAAAAAAGGCCATCTCGAGCTTCAGTACTTAGTTGCTCACCCAGTTTTACCCACCACAGAAAACAATTGCATTTCTTTTTTCTTTGTTTCGGTATATATTCACAAAGCATCATTCAAATTCCTTTTTCTGCAAACCAGCTAGACTAGGAGCAGACATTTCAGGCAAGATAGTAATGCACAAATTAAGGTCAGATAACAAAGAGCTAGAAGGTAAAAAGAATCAGGAGAATGATCACTGAAGAATTTTTCTTATAATTTTTCTAAAGTTGATGCCTTGGACCCCTTATCCAACAAGTAGTACAGAGGAAGAAAAAAAAAAAACAACCCTAACAATAAGGAAATTATACAACTGACCTGACTATACCTGTAATGAATGTAAATTTTAAAGCATGTTTACCAACAGCAGGACTGCAGGGTGCAGGTGACTAAGGGGGGGGGGGGGGGGGGGGGGGCGGGGGGGGGCGGGGGGGGAGGGAGTGAGGAGGGGCGGGGAGGAAGTAAAGCAAGCCAACAAAGGTTGGCTAATTTACTTCTGATGTCATATTCCTGCAGGGAAGCATGACAAATTCTTACCCATCAATTAGCTGTCTTTTTGCCCTACGAAGACAGGACAAAAAAGGATGGGCAGAATGCAATACAAATGACAATGCCCAAAGCAGATAGTTACGTAATGCTGATGTATTGCCTCTTTGCCCACACTTTGCTGCAAATCCAAGTACCGGCTTTTTAGCAGTTGCCTGGTTTGAACATTTTTTAACTACTTTTTAAGTAAAACACAGATGCACAAGAAAGAAAAAGATGCAGAAAGAAGCTTTAGCGCTACTTCTGACAGATAAAAAACAAGAGAAGCTGAGAGTTATCTTTATGATCAGACTTTTTCTATTTCATAAGAAGTTATGAAACTGCCTTTTTGTGCTAAAGTTCAAAATTAAATTGCATTCCATCCTTATAGTCTTTTTGTTTAATTTACTGGAAGAAACCACAAATAAAAAGAGGCAGCAGTGAGATAGCTCCTTTAACTTCACTGAAATGCTACTGTTAGTGCCAGGAACAGAAATGCAAGTCAGTAATTCTTTTGATGATAATTCTTTCTACTTAAAAGAGAACTTGCCCTGCATACAGCAAAACAAATCAGTGAGAAGTAAAAGCATAATGGCAACAATTGAAAAAAAAGTGTTTTACTGTTTGGGAGCCCGGGAGTGGGGGGAAGACATACAGTGAGCATATCAGAACCAGTCAGATTTCATAAGCTTAGCATTAGGGAGTGGGATGTTCACAAAACTAATGTGATTTTAGCCACGTTAAGTAGTATTTTTCTTCTATATTTTGTCCTTAAAAATCAGGACACAACCGTAAAATCTGCAGTAATCTATCGTTTTCTACTTATCACAGCTATTGTGTAAGCAAATACACCATAACATTTAAGATCACATGCTTGAATAATCAGGTGTAAAAAAGTGTATCTACAATTACCTTGTTCCTTCCATTCTCCAACCCGACACAGTAAATAAATAATGCTACAAAAATCTCAATGTCTAGCAGTCAGATGTAACACAGAGAAGATAAAACAACACACTCTTTCCTATTGGACAGTAATCAGTAAGGTTGTATTTTAAACTCTAGAGTCCATCACAGATTAAGAAGCACTTTCATTGTGACTTACAACAAATTCAATGGAACTTAATGTGCTGCAATTGCTAAGGCTTCAGAGAACACTTCCGTAACAAAATTCAGTGCCACAACTGACCACAAAGTTTAATATACATGGGGAACTAAGTAGGCCAACTCCTGCCGTTGAATATTTAGATTACCCATTTTGAAAGGCTGCACCAAAGAGCACTTACCAAGTCAGGCACCAGCACAATTGCTGGAAATTCCTAATCAAATATAACATAAAAATATTAAAGAGACAAATTATTTCTTTGTCCCATCTTACCATGTTTTTCTCTACTCCTCTGAGTAATCAAATTAAAATTTCCCTTATATTTGTCTGAAGTTTAATAGCATATACTTTTAAGGCCTTTTAAATCATACCCAGGTTACTTCAGGCCTCGGTGAAGACAGTGTTTGCAGGCTCTTAAGAAAGCGCTCTGCCAACATTTTCATTCTCCATTGCAAAGAAAAAAGAACAACTTTAGGACTTCTGTTGACTCCAGGTTATGGCAGCATGGTGCAGGAAAAGAAGTGTGCTAGAAAGCACTGACCTGTAAAGCACTTGGCAACTGACTAGCATCCTAAAGACATATATCACTCCCAAAGAGTCACAGTGTGCTAGCTGTATTCATCAGCTATATGACAATCTCAGTGTATAGTCGTCCAAAAGCATACAAAAATTTCCCACATTGTAAAACTATCAAAAGAAATATTCCAAACCTATTACAAGGGTTTTCATATATTATTTTTTTTAATCATAACATAGGAACAATCTGAATATAAGTATCAGGACTTAGTACTACATATGTACAGAAGTAAATGTGATCACTTCTGTGGACACTGTTTTCACTGCCTAAGCCGTAAAATACAAACATTAAGGCAAATAATTCAGGATTTGGCTAGAATACTGTAGTAGAAATCTGAAGTACCAAAGACTTCAGACTTCTGTAGTATATCCTTACATACACAGCAAAGCCACGAAGTACAAAGGACTGAAGGATAAAACGGACACTTTTGAGGAGGCTGACTGGACCCAAGTCATTTTTGTGACCAACTGTCAGAAAAGCTTATGTATTTTGACTGTAATTGGCTTGCAAGTAATGACTGTTAAGGTTAGTATAATTAACATTAAAGTAGCGCCTGTAAGAAACAAGCAGTACAATTTGGGCAGGAGGAAGATCTCTGCATCATTTATTTCTGTAGTGAAGTTTGGGAAGGAAAGAACAGCCGTTTGAACTGGACTCGGTGAACTGCAAGGCACCGAAGGCTGTTCTTCAGTAGGACAGCGCGCTCCCGTGCGCTTGTGCGTGTGGACAGACACACACGGAGGCTGGCCGAAGGTCAGCCTTCCGCGGCTTACAGCCCCCTGCATCTGAACTGCAGGAAACCTGCGTGCACGTGTAAGGGTATACACACGGGCTTAAAGATGACAACACAAAACCACGCACCACGCTCTATCCCTGTGCCAGAGAGCTACGAACTATGAAAAATAACCAGGTGTTAGCGCCGAAACGCCGCTTCGCTCCCAGGCACGTCCTGACCTGCGAGAGCTAACCCTACCCCCTCCCGACCTCCGCAGCCAGGCCGCCGCGAACCGCCGTCCGGCCCCGGCTCCGCTGCCCGGCGGGGCCCGCCGCCCCCTCACCAGCGGCGGACGCTCGGGAAAACCCAACGCCCCCGCCCCCGGGCCAGGACCAACCGCCGAGGGGCAGCCGGAGGAAGGCAAAGGGGGGCGGGCAAAGGCGGCTTCCCGTGCAGGCCGGCAGCGCGGCCGAGGTCGGGCGTCAGGGCTACGGGGGGGCAGTGAGGGGAGGCGGCGCCCGCCGAGGCCGCGCCGCCCGGGCAAGGCCGGGCTGTCAGAGCCCCGCCGCCGCCAGGGCAGGGCTGGGGACGGGGCCGCGCGCGGGCCCTTACCGGCGCTGGAGAAATGCCAGGGGGTCCCTGCCAGACCCCCCCGCGTGGGAGCCGGGAGCTAGGGGGTGGGGGAAGGGCGCCACGCGCGCCCCCTCCCCCGCGCCGCCCCGACCCGAGGGGGCGGGGGCAGGCGAGCGGGGCCTCGCCGGGGACGCCGCACTCACCACTCGGTAGCGGCTGGCGGGCTGGTGGTGATCCATCCTGGCCGCCCGCCGACACGCACAGCCGCAGCCGCAGCTCCTCTGACCGACCCCGCGTCCCTCGGCCCTTCCCCCGCCCGCTCGACCCGAGCCGCCGCCGCCCCGGCCCTCCCCCGCTGCGGCCGCCTCCCGCCCACCCCGACGGCGGAGCCGGCCCCGGCCCCGCCCCGCCCCGCCCCGCCCCCGCCGAGGGAGGTGCCTGGCCCGCCACGGCCGCTCTCGGCGGCGGGAACGCCCGCTCTCCGTGACGTGCCGCCGTGTGCGTGCTCGGCAGCGCGTGCCTGGGCCGTCGGGGGCGGGCGGTGGCCGCCATGTTCTCCCGGCGGCGGAGGGCGTGCGGCGTCGCTGGCGGCTGCGGGGTGGGAGGCGCGCGCCGCATTCTTCCCCCGCCCGTCGCCCTGGTGCCGCTCCTTTCCCCGTGTTTCCTTCGCGGGTGCTGAGCCCCCTGTCTCCCCCTGCGGTTTCCCGCCTGTGGCATTGCCATCTTTGCTGCCGCTGCTGAAGGCGCTGAGGGTTGCTGCCTCCTGCCGATGCAGTAGGCCGAGGGCTGTGAGGGGCCCTGGCTCTGCTGCAGGCCTGCACGTTGTGCTGACCAGAGCTTGTCGGCTGGCCGTGCTGGCGGCCGCCCTCCGCCTATTCCCGGGTGCCATGTGTGGCTCCCAGCTCATGTCCGGGTGTCTGCACCTCAGCCCTTTCCCCAGTCTTTTATCTGCAGTTCTGTTCTGTGAGGCGGTTACGTCCCAAACCAGTTCCTTGCTTAGGTACTTGCCTCCATGGGGCAAGGAAAAGTAGGATGTGGCACAGAAGACATCAAGGGGACCTGGAGAATGATGTTGAATAGGCTCTACCTAAAGGAATTTTGAGTCTTGAGACTCAAGGGCAAGGAGCCCTCTGTTCCTTTGAAGGCAAAGTACCATTCTATGACATGAAAATGTCGTGGCTTTCTTTTTTTCTCTCTTAATCCTAAAGCTAAATGTTTATGACCTCCCGAGGCAAAAACAGCGAAACGCCTTCACCCACAGTGGCATGTCAGAGAAGGTTGACTCATTCCTCGATTCCCAAACTGTCAAGAGATGTAGCTGTGGTACAAAAGAATTTCGAAATAGCTGTAGGTGCAGCTCCTAGCTGCAGCGGAGAGGACGGTGTGTATGTGTACTGAAGTATAACAGATTGGCAAGGTAAATGCTCTCACAAAAGCAGCTTCTTTCTATCACTAATGGCTTGCATGCAGAACTACTGTGCAGCCCAGATCATCGCCTTTATCCAGGCTGCTTGCTAGTACAGAGGCTGACCTGCGCAGTGGGGTAAGCATTCTTGTGCAGGCAGGCATTACTGATAATCTGGGTGAGGACCTGAGGAAGCAAAGTCCCAGTAGGTACACATAGGAGGGTGGGGAAGCGGAGTGTGAGCTTGGAGTTTTGTTTTAGGTGGGGGTGGGAGTGAAGATATACAGCATTATGAAGGAGGAGGAGGTGGATACGTGAGGCTTTCTGTGGGTGCTTGGGACCTTGCTTATAGCCGGTAGCTGGCTAATGCAGCAGTTACTAAAGCTACCCAAACAAAACAGGTTTGGGAAGTTTGGGCCTACTCTGTTGTTTGTTGCATTTGTTATGTTTCTCATACAAGAACTCTGTGGTACATCAAAAGCCTGAGCAGTTAAGAAACAAAGTCGGCAGAGAAATGTAGGTTAGAAATGGATTAATGTTATTTTCCTGACAGGATTTCCTCCTTTTTCCTTTTCACCACTATATATAATGAAAGTTTCTGTGTTTAATTATTCTGTCTTAAAAGGAACAGTTATTAATGAAGGTCATAATGAGTTTAAGAATAGTTTGTACAGACTACCGCACTGTGCTTCAATTACCAAATAGTAGGAAAACCTCTTAATTATATTACCAGACTTCACAGGAAATGGAATTTGGACCATTCATGTGATAGGTTTAACTTCTAGTGTCTTCTATATTGTTAGAAACAGATTTCCCCAAAGTAAACTGTCATCTGACCTCCACGGTTTTTGTGAGGTTTTTTTAATCTCAGCTCTGTGGAATACACTATACTGGAAACTCCCACTTAGGTGTTAGCTAATAGATGCCAAAAAGCATTTCAGTCTGTAAATGTTGGCATACAGTTGAGTAAGCATTTATTAATAAGTAACTTCCAGTTTTGAACTTGTGCAAATCATTTCTTTTAAGGAAGGAAAGGACAGTAGACAAGAACCAAAATATGTTTTATAAGCAAATTAGAAAATATTCCATAGAGCTTGGGAAGAGGGTCATAGAGACAAGGGTACTTATTAGATTCATTAGAGGTAATAAAGGTGTGTATGGGGAGGGAGTTGCATACTTTTGGACAAATTTTGGGTAGGTGATGAAACTTGCAAGATATATAGAGACACGACTTCTTTTTCTTTAGAAATATTATCAGTGTACTAATGGGATTTACTGTCAAAACATAATATGTGACTGATTAAGTATGTCCATCTTTCAGCTGTTATTTTTCTGGAACATTGCAACACTTTTTTAAAGCTATGTAACTGTATAGGAGGCTATGTCATTGTACTGGTAGAAGGCTGAAAAAGGAATGTCGTGCATTTCTATCAGATCTTTGTGTTTTGAAAATACTGTTGTCTGTATATTTTAACTGTCTGATTCCAGAGATTTTGACTATGACATAATATTAATTTGTACGGCAAAGTAGTCAGCAAACACTAAGGAACCTTTAAATCACAGAATGGTTGAGGTTGGAAGGGACCTCTGGAGGCCATCTGGCCCAACACCTCTGCTCAAGCAGGGCCACTTATAGCTGGTTGCCTGGGACCATGTCCAAACGGCCTTAGAGTATATCCAAGGATGGAGACTCCATAAGCTCTCTAGGCAGCCTATGCCAGTGCCCAGTCATTGTCATAGAAAATAATAATTAAAAAAAATAATATTCATCCTCCTGTGTTTCAGGTTGTGCTCATTGCCTCTGGTCCTCTTCACTGGGCACCACTGAAGAGCCTGGCTCCATCCTCTTTGCACCCTCCTTTCAGATATTGATAGACACTGATGAGACTCCCAACTCCGGACAGTCGCTTCTCCAGGCTAAACAGTCCCAGCTCTCTCAGCCTGTCCTCATATGTGAGATGCTCCAGGCCCTTCACCATCTTGGTGGCACTTTGTTGGACTCTCTCCAATATGTCCATGTCTTTCATGTACTCTCTTGTACAAAATACATATTGAACTTGAGAAATGTGTATTTCAGAATTGTTAGAACTTTATTACTTAGATGAAAATGTCATATTGACTAAAACACTTCAATACTGGTTTGAGGATTTACTTTTTCAGTTTGACCTTCTTCAACCTTACAACCCTACAGTGACAGTAATGGCTAGCACTGTTTTCTGGATCCTGCAGTAAATTTTTCATTGTAAAAGATATGTATTTAAGGAAACATGAATGGTGTTTGAAATAGCTTGTAAACAAAATAGTGTCAAAATGACATCTAAAAGAAAGTACGGCTTCAGATTTGTTTTAGGAAAGAAGAAACTTAATTGCTGTTAGTCAGCAAGTTTACCACAGTTGTTACATCATGAAAACAAGCCAAGAAAAGAATCTTCTTGGTAATAGCGGTTGCAAGCTCAGTTCTGCGAAAAGTTGACATGAAGGATGTGATCTGAATTCAGACAAGTCTGAACATAAAGGCAAGCAGTACAAGCCTGTTATCAATTTTAAACTTGTTTTTCATTCATTATTTAATCAATGACCAGCAAATAAGAAAGCACTATATTTAACTTTACACTTCTGCATCTGTATAAGCCTATTCAAATTTTTAAGATTTCTGATGGAACATATGTAACAGGTAGATTTCAGAACTAGGTTAATTTCATCTTAATAAACATACATAAAAACACTACTGCATGTTTCTAGCATTCTACGATTTTGTACTAAGTAAATATTGTGCTTACTGTCCTATTTTGCTTGCTGCACCATATAAAGAATTTAGAATAAGAGCTGTACATTTCTATCCAAAAACTGAACAAAAACAATTTTGAGGTTTTTTAGCTTTGTTTTGCATCTTAAACATTGGTATTCAAACCTCTAATACACGTAATGTCAGTGGGAAATAAATAAAATTTTCCAAAAGTAAATCTATTAAAATTAATGTACGTAATGTAATCCTGGACCAACCTGACAGGAGGCTGTGAATTTACTGGCTGTATTTATTTTCCTCACTGTTTGGAAACTCTGTTTATAAACTATATTGTTTTAATTCCGTGTTCCTGATTATGTAAAGTGCACAAAATTTCTGATCACTATTGGAGTTTAGATAACTACTTTAAGCAGGAAGTTGGCTTAAAGAAACCACTGGGACTGAATTTCTTAGAAAGAAACAGCAGGAGGTTGGCTTAGTTTTCTTCATCTATTCTCCTTTTTTAGACAGCATAGGAAATGCCAGAGCTATTAACAGGAACACTGGACAACTTTTAAGGTTTTGTAGCTGAATACAGAACTTCAATTATATTGTCATCATCTTTGTTCAGCGTGTATATACATGTGTATAGTTTTGTAAATCTGGTCCTTGGATATGTCCAAATACTATGTGGATATATCTGAACCAGCTTTAAATGCCATTACTGCAACACAGAGCTCAGGGTGGGAAACATCTCAAATATTTGCCTTAGTTTAGGATGGATTTTGCAGTCTGCATGGGTCTCTATACTGCCACAGCTATTTCCTGTTAGTCAGAGACAGTTTGAAACTAGTTCAGGTATATTCTGACAAGCGCGTCATAGCTGTGCATAGCTGTACTTTGTCTAAATTGGTAGCGTGGTCAGCTCCCTATGTCTTTGTTGTCTCCCTTACAACTTACACCCATTACCTTTGCTGGCCACAAGCACAGTTATAAAGCAGGAGACCATAGAAATGAAGGAACGTTATCTGCCAGACATAGGTGTCCTTCAGACAAATTCAAAGAGCCAGAGCTCACTTTAGCAGCAGTACAACTTCTTCAGTATAGCTTGGTGGTTTTGCAGGAAAAAAAACAAGCATAGAGAGCTGCCACTGCAAGATGATGGCTTAGCCAGTTTTGTGGAGTAAGCAATGAATCTAGAAGAAATGGTACCGACTCTATAAATAAAGGCTGAGGCAGCGTGTGTCACTCAGAGTAGATTCTTAAAAAGTTGTATTTCCATGTAATGTGACACAAACTGGATGTTGCTTGTGAAGAATGAATGCAAAGGCTGATGGTGCTTCACACAGGTAACAGAGGAGTGTATAACAGTGATTGTGAAGGATCTGCCAAGTCCCACGTCTTTGGAGGGGCACGTGTACTTTAAGATAAGTCAGTACAAAGCAGAAGAATCACAGGAGTAAACACATGAGTGTGTGCCAGTTTGAAATTGTTCTCCTTAGAACTAGTTTGTCCCTTTAAAAGCTATGAATTTATAACTGTTTTCTGAAAATGCCTTGTAATAAAATACAAACATTTAAGTATTTGTGTGTAACAAACACTGATGGTGGAGACTACCTAAAAAAAAAAACCAACCAAAAAAACCCCCCCAAAAAACCCAACCAAACAAACAAAAAACCCAATAAGTAATTACAATTTTTAACAATCTATATGGTGTAGTTTTTCAGTCTTTTTTCAGACACAGATCTGTTGTTAGAAGCCTAGTCTTGACAGGAACCAACATGTGCTGTTATGGAAATAAACAATGTTTAACAAACAAAAAAATCTCCATATGGCTTTGAAGTTTCCATTTAACAAATAGGGTTGAATGGAATGTGTAGAAGTCAGGCAAAGCCGATAAAACTGATGACAGTAAAGCAGAAATACAGAATAAAGAATGTAAATATATGCCAAACTGTGAAGGAATGTGGGAAATATGTGAGAAAATACCTCCAGCTGGAAAACAAAGAACAGAAAAAGAATCCCCAAACCCCTGAGATATTTTGGAAGTAATGGAGGCAATGGTAGAAAATACATAGGGCAATGCTTTGTGCATTAGAAGTCAGTACAGATGGATGCTGCAAGAAGTCGTCCATTGCCATTATGAATTCCTATTTGGACAAGACATTTCCACTGTGATTTTGGCAATACTTATCTTTTTTGTACTATCAATAAGGTATGATTAAGTAGAAAACAGTTTTAGCGTGTATTCCTTAGGAAAAAATATTATTCAAGATCTTCAACGAGCAAAAAATTGTTCAGCCATTAAGCTGAAAGCTACTTTGTTTTTAAATTGGTTGTACACAAAAAATCCAAACAGTTAAGGCCTGGGTGTTATCTGAAAATCATTTTGTTGTACAACTAGAAGAGGAAAGACCAAGTAATAGATGCACAGGTAAACTCATGCCCTTGTAGTGCCAATATTGCTTTAAAATATTAACTGCAATACATGGTCTCTGTCCTACAGGAACAAAGGGAAGCTGAGTATATATTCGCAGCAAATTACTGCTAGGTCAATAAGTCTAATATATTGGCATTTATCCTAACACTTATAACACAATATAAAAATCTATTTGAAAAAGCTATAAAATGAAAATTGTCTTTTCAGTATCAAAATTATGCTGACCATTCAAATTAGATATCCTGTGACACTGCACTGCACAGTACTGATAATGGTTTTGTTCTAAATAACTTCAGTCTGTTCGTCATTATCTATAATATATAGCTCTTGAGCAGGCTCTAAGCCCAAATCGATTTTCTTCTATATAAAAGAAAGCTCTGCATAAATTATAAGACTCTTGGGTTAGGAACCACCCTTTTATTCTGTGTTTGTAATACAACTGCAATAAAAACCACAGTGTTGGGCTGTTACAGTGACTCCCTGTAATGCTAACTTAATCTCTTTGAATGTATGTCAGAATATAAATAAAAATAGAGCATTACTGTGCCATTAACCACCATATCATCAACCAAACCTAACCAGCTGCAATGCTAACTCAGCCTGAATTCTGTCTAAGGCCCCCTGCCTCAAGTTTCCTGTTGAGTAAGCTTTCTGTATCTTGCAAAGCCCTTCAAATGACTTTTACAGGATTTGTGACATGCATAGTTTTTACCTATTAGCTAGAAAGCTGGTGGCAGTTAAAACTGTCTGAATATGACCACTTACCTGAACAGGTAACTTGTTAAACATGGAGAAAAACATTCTTCTTCCCTGGTCTAGCATGGTAACAGTCAAACAACATGTGTCCCATTGTCACTATTTCAGCTAGAGGCAGGTGCCTAAATTTTATCCAGACATACCTCAGGAACTAGCAAACACATAGTCACAACTGAAATTAAAAATTGCTCCTCTTTTCTATATTCTTCTTTTGAAAAGCATGTAGCCTTCTGGAAAAAATGGCTAGTTCTCTGAACCTGTGTAGAAGTATCCATCAGCAGCTGAGCTGATCTAGGACTGCAGTGACAGAAAGTAAAAATGAATTTTGAGAAATAATCTTCAATGACAATTTCCACTGAAGTTAGCTTTTGTTCAGTTGTGTGATGCATGTGTGTAGCCTCAGGCATGATATCTCAACATTCGTGTCAGTTTTGAGGCAAAAAAGACAGTGCTATGCTTGAGTGTCTTAAATGCTGCTGGGAACGCACAGAAGTACTCTAAACTGAGCAGTTCAGTAAGGGTTTGATCCTGTACATGGTTATGTGTTTAGCTAAA
Source organism: Falco biarmicus (assembly GCF_023638135.1). NCBI lineage: Eukaryota > Metazoa > Chordata > Aves > Falconiformes > Falconidae > Falco > Falco biarmicus. The sequence continues at coordinate 47,340,912 of NC_079289.1, read as the reverse complement.
CAGAAGGAGGAAGGCTTATCTTGAAATATTTGTCAGCTGTGTTGCCTAGATTTATTCCACTACAGAGCAGTTACCACACCTAGATGTCGATGTTTCTGCTACAGGTCTTTGCATCAGATCGTGATATCTGGGTGTTTTTTGTAGTGAGTGGAGAAAAACAGGCACTTTCATGATGCAGTTCAGCTCATTCTAAGATAAATGCCCCTGGGCACCACTGCAAAGCATCTGGCTTTTTCTACATTCTCTCCCTTGGGTTATTTATACACATGGATGAGATTCCCCTGAGCCTCTCTTCTTGCAGAACAATCACAGCTCTCTCAGCCTCAAGGAGCCAAGAAGGAAGAGTCCCCTCCTGGACTTGATACTTAAAAACAAGGAAGAACTGGTCAGGGCTATGAAAGTTGGAGGCAGCCTTGGCTGTACTGGTCATGTGACCACTGAAGTCACAGGATCCAGGAGGATTCAGAAGGAGAATGATCCTAAGAGGAGGAAGCAGGGTAAAAAGCAGGACCACAAACCTGCATTTCAGAACATCAGACTCCAACCTCTTCAGAGATGTTCTTGGAAGAGTCCCGTGGGATGTGACCCTGGAAAGAAGAGGGGTCCAGGAGAGCTGGTGATATTCAAAGATCGCCTCCTCCAAGCTCAAGAAAGGTCTGTCCCCACAAGTAAGAGATCAAAGGCAGCAGGAGTCCTGCATGGGTGAGCAAGGAGCTCCTAAATTAATTCAGACATAAAAAGGAAGTGCACAAGATGAGGAAGCTGAGAGGTAATCCATAGGGTGTGCAGAATTTATCTTTAATAAGGATATGTTTCTCAGAAAAATAGCAGAAGGTACTTCATCTCAGTGTTGGAGCTTTTTCTTTTTTTTTTTTTTTTTAGGATATCTCATTTGATTAGCCCTTTGTGGCTGTGAAGTTCAAGAAAAGGCCACTTAATGGCTGATTTTGCTCATCACAGAATAGGGGGGAAAAGACGGAAGAGGGAAAGTATATTCAAGAGCTTAATTCTAGCCATAAGAGACTGGTGTCCTGTACTTCTGGAACTGTGTTCACATGCCAGCCATACTCTCTTGGAGGTGAAAACCTTGTGGGCGTCAGCCACCATGCTAGTTCTGCAGTGCTGCCGTAACAGAAAAAAAACAACAGGTGCCCATCTCAGAAAGGAGAATGAGTGACTGAGGATCAGGACCATGGTATGGTCCTGCCATAAGTCTTTAACTTAGTAAGTACATTGAATAAGAATTAAGTGAGCTTATTTTCATGTCAATTGTAATACTCCATGGTGGGAGCTCCCAGAAGTGCCAAATCATGTACTGACAATACTGCTATTGTATTGACAAACAGAATAATGAGCAAGATGGTGGGAACTGAAAATGGAAGCCTCTGTAAAATCTGCAGGCAGTGTTAAGTCTCAGAAAGAAGAGAAGGCACCAGATCAGGAGAAACACATGAAAAATTATTTGCAAGAACCTTGGGAAACTTAGAAACCTACAGATGTGAGGAATCATATTTCCTAAGATGCTGGCTGATACTTTGAGAGCGTTTGCCTGGAACTAAGAAATAGTCCTTCGCTTCACATACTGAGACCTGAGATTGCTTTCCTAGGTCATATTCCTCTTGACCATATCCCAACTCCATTTGAAGGACAGATTCAGGCATGCATTATACCAAATGTCTTAGCCTTCAATATATACTGTACCAAGTTTCAACAGAAATGAAGTCCAGAATTACAATCTGAATGGGACCCATAATGTTTTCCAGCATTTTTTTTTTTCTGGTATCTACAACTGGAGATGAAGATCTGGATCCTATGCAAGAATCCCAGCAAAAGTGAATCTACATGTAGGTATAGTGACAAGTCAGCAAGTACTACAGGAATATGACTACAACTCAGGGGTCAACAAGCAACACAATGTTGTTCAACTCAGCAGACAAATGTCCGCTTGGAATGACATGCTGGTCTTGACTGTTTCTGCTCTGAGGCAAATGTCCCAGTCATGAAGGAAGTGTGGTATTTGTTGGGCTCATTTGGACATCAGAGTTACGAGTGATAGAAAAGTTGGTTTCAAATGTGTAACATACCATTGTTCTGGTGTATGAGCATGTGTAGATAAGACCAAGGTGTTCGCATTTCAAAACAGTTTTACCAAATGTGCCTTTCAGGATGACTTTTAGAAATGTTATTTGATCTTAGCACTATCCCAACTATGTAAAGAAAATGTTAATAATTAATTCTCATTGAAGATCAAGGAATACATCGCCAGGATTCAAAACATTCAGGACACTATAGGTAGGACTGGCTGAGTAGCTCTCCAGGCTCTTCAGCCTTAAAGCCCAATGTATACAGAGCTACCACTACAAGCAGCAGGCTGCAGGTTCTGTGTTAAGGTAGCAACAAAGGTATTAGGACATGTCAGGATTCATTTGGCCTTGTCTCGACCTGCCTAGAGGTTGGGTTTCGTTTGTTTAGCTGTAAGAGCAGTTGTCTGATAGACAGGTGACTGTTACCTGATTTGTTTCAGCCTTTGCTTAGCTTTGTAGAGTTGGTGTAAGGCTTACTGTAATATACTTCGTAATAAGTAGATACATGTAGTTCTTCTTTCTCTAGTGGTCTATCTCTGATGCTGGAATAAAAAACAATGTACAGAAGTACAGGCATAGGATGATAACTGGAGCCTTGAAAGTGCAGACACAGGATGATAACAGGGGCACCTGGGTCATAAACAACTCAACAGTAGTCAGTTACTGGCCTCCAAAGGAATGTAACCTTGGGCACTGGGTAAAACAACTTAGAGGTACAGGAGCAAAGAGCAGGTATCTGATATGTGTAAAACATAGCGTACATAGTAGATTTGGATGTAATATGGGATTGTGAACCAGTGAATAAGGAGCAAGTGCACTGCGTTAGCAAGTACATAATAATGACACTAAGCAGACTCGAGAGTGAGGAAAAAGAAATTATGAATACCAACATTGTAATTTCAGAAAAGAGGAAGAACACTGCCAACATCATACCTCTTCCATGGATGATTTGCCATGACACCCTCCCCTCTAAATAGAAGCCATCAACCCTAGGATGTGATCTCTGTGTGACCAGAGTGACAGTGGAAGGGTGAGTGTAATAGCAGAGAAAGGGACATTTGCTATAAAGTCTGGGTATTTTGGTGTTTGCTGTATCATTATTGGAATGAGCCCCATTGTTTGGAAAATTTGAATTATAATTGTTAGTATCATTGTGCACAGACTAATAATAATTCTTTGATTAGACTGTCAAGACTTTAATTAGACTAGCAATAAATTCCCAGTTCTGCATAAAATATGTGTGACCCACATAAACTGCACAAGTTGTAGCACACCAAATTGGTAGGGGTGACTGAAGCTGTAATTCAAATGCAACAAAATAATAAGAAGTTTGAGGAGAATGTGGGCAACCTAGACTCCTAAAATTCAGTGCAACTATCAACCCTATTGATTTGATTTCCAATGGCTGTAATGGGAGCTTGGGCATCTAGCTCACATATAGGCATCTAGCTATACCCTGTGTGCCTTCAAAAAACTAAGGAACGTGTGTTTTGACATTCTTATCGCATAACTGAAAAGATCCCAGATAAGCATGAGAAGGATTTGTTTTTCTCCTACCATGGGATTAGCAGTGGATTCCTGGATGCTAAATACAAAAGTCAGGGTCACAGAATCATTTATGTTGGAAGGGAGATGCGGAGGTCAGCTCATCCAACTCTGCTCAGAGCAGGCCTGGTTAGATCAGGTAACTCAGGCCTTGCCCAGTCAAATTTTGGGTATCTCCAAGGATGGAGAATCTGTTTCAGCTGGAGTACACATTTCCTGCATTCTCTCTGTTGGCTGTAAAAAGGGTTTCTTTGCTAGCATTAGACAAGGCTTAACGAAGTGTTGAAGTACTTGATGTATAATCATGCTAGCACAGTTGAATGTGTCATGTGTTGGTGATCTGTGTCAGAGAGAGGATGCTGCTCTAAATGTCCATGATTTTTATTGTCTGACTCAGTATAGCTATACTGCTTTTATAAACCCCAGTTTTCTTCCTCCTTCAGCAGTTTTCGAGATGCAGTCATAACTCTGAGCAAGCACTTAGAGGAAAGCTGCCCTCACATAAACTCCTCATATATTTTTTAGAAAAATAAGCCAATGGACACAAGAAATTTGGAATCCTACCAAGGCATGAATTTTTATAGCACCAGATATTTCAATGAACTAGAAGACCATCTGAACCAGATGCCCATAAGAACAAAGAGCTAAGAAAGACAGCTTTTCAGGCTATTTTCTGAATCATAGAAATGAAGATACCAGTTAAATAGGAGAGAGATATTTTTGTAATGGGAGCCTAGGGATATGTCACAGAATTAGCCTCCACTAATTCCGAAAAGGCTACTTATCACCAGAGCAGAGATAATGTAGAAAGTTCAGATTTAACAAAGGAAAAAGCAGTATAGATCTTTGCTGTAACTTGTTACTCTGCTGTTTCTAAACATTATAGCTAGCATTTATTACTGAAAAATGTAGTGATTCCTATGTTGGAGAGAATAACAGTGAATCAGTCAGTATTCAGGAAATCAGCACTGGTATCCTGTATCTTTTAGGACAGAGAGGCTGATACCACACTCTTTTATACTACTTTTGTCCAAATCTAGCTGGCAAATTAATATACCCAATATATCAAGTTGCTAATTCATTTCACCATTAGTACCGTTGCCACTAACAGCAAGTAATAGTATTTAGTGCCTGTGTTTGTAAACCCCATTAGAATTGGTTTATGTGATCATCATCTCACAGTCATGCTACAAGATCTCTTAAATCTGAAAAACTTAGATTAAATACCTATACCAGAAAAAACCAAATAAAATCCCAAACAAACAAACTGTCTATGCAAAAAAAAATTACTAGGGCAAAAACGTTGATGAGTCAGTCTCTCGATGGCCCCAATACTAAGTGACTGGGTTACTTCCCAACAGCGTGAATAGGAAATAAACCCACTAAGTGGTGTCTAGGCTTCTTTCATTCTTTGTGACTTCAGTACAGAAGTCTGGCAGCATTCAACACACAAGTACAATCCCAATGCATATTGCTAACTAGAATATGCCTTAAATATGTGCACTATGTACACCACAGCTGGAATATTCATAGTCAAGTGTTCAAACTTGGTTCTTCAGAAAAATAAACCACTATAGTTGACTTTGTATTGAACATCATGCAGAGTTCAAGATTTGGAATCCCTGACTCCAAATCTGTGATTGACTTATGCCCACAATAACCAAGAAAAGATGGAGAACCACAACTTCTCTCTGCTGTTTTCAGAAAACAAAGCAAGCAAAAGTGAGTGTAACAATTGCTTGTCAGTTCTGAATATTCGCTCTGTGACTCAGTATCTCTTGTAGACTGTAAAATATGCCATGACTTTATCTTTTTTTTCTTCAAAGTGCAAGGTGTAATCTAATTTTATCTCATAGTAACACAGAGACAATTATACAAATTGTCCAGTTTCCCTTTATGAGAGCAAAACAGAATAGGCATCTGATGTGCAGCACCTCAGCACGAGGTATCTCAACAAGAAGGAGACTACAGATGCAAAAAGACATAAATAGAAGGTTTTTGGTGTTTTATGAAAGCACATAAAGTTAGTTTTCTAAGGCCATAGGAAGATCTTAAATGTCTGTCTTGATTTTAAGACAGCTGAACACACACATATTTGACAGCAATGAGAGTTTAAGGTTATTTATGAATTGCAGGTAAATGAAGTGGAATTGCTATTGCTGTGAACATTGCTACAGAAAATTCATAAAGGCACAGGAATGAACTCTTCCTGAAGGACACCATTTCCTTCCTGTAAATTTGTATGGAACAAAAGCAAATTTCCTGAAAAAGATCTCATTTACCTCAATGAGAGCAGGATTGGGTACATAAAAAGGAAAGAGGATAGAAACAAGGTTACTTAGCAGCTAACTGTAGGAGGAACTATGTTTTCCCTGGCTACTACACAGAAAAGCTACTACATTGTCTGGCATTCCCCTGAAGCAGTGTCCTTGTCTGCACAGAGGTTGGACGAAAGCTCTTGCATCACCTTTTATCAGAGGGAGGCACAATTGCTAAAGAAGTTGTGCCAAAGTACACATTAGTATTTGATTTTTTAAAAATACCATTGTGTCCAAATGGTGAAGAACAAATACAATTTTATATTTTCCTGTCTCTTTGTACAATAACATGTTGCCACTTCAGCCACGTATGAATAATTCATTCAGTGAATCACTATAATTCTTTTTAAATTAGTCTAGAATAATATAATAGTGCCTTTTGCAACAACAGTTTGTACCACAATAGTAGAACTTCTTAAGGTTAAAACAAGCAAGGCTAAAATAAAGATCTTTGAACTGTAAGGGCCAGGTACTTTGCATGTCCCTAACTGTTTTGATAAGCACAAAGGCATGAAGCAGCTATTAAAACAGTATTTATAAATGTCTCTGAAATAAATTCTCAGGTGTCACCAAGCTGTTATATTGCTCCAAAACTTCTTTTTTTACTTTTTTTTTTGTTGTTGTTGTTTATAATTATTTTTTCGAATATGCTAGATATCCCATGCATCAGAACACAGACCACTGGAATTTAAAACAAAACATAGCTGTAAGACAGTATTAACTTATGGCAGTTATTAGACTTGTCCCAGTTCATGGAAAAGTGAGGCTCAATTACTGCAATTATTTCCTTTGATTGTCTTTCTTCACATCATAGTTGTACTACATAACTTTCCAAATCAACTGGAAATGCTAGATTAGAAACAAACAAACAAACCAACAAACAAACAGAAAACCCCATGCTTTTTCCATCATTTGAGACTCTAGGTGAGGATCATCTGAAATGCCTGGGTTACTCAAGACATCTTCATAGGGCTGGCTGAACTTGGGGGATACCTCAGCTTTTTGAGGTGTCAGATGGCATCTATCCGAGAAACCTGAGGGCCTTTGAAATGGTGACTGAAAGTTGAGGCAACTGAATCAATATTTTGTATCTTTTCTAATTCTCTTTCTTCTCTCCACCCAGCTCAGAAAGCCCACACAGCAGCCTCTTAAGAAATGAAGATGGAGCTCACAGTAGCAATTTGTTTTTAAATGATAAAATTATCAGGCAGAGTGGCTTAAATTGTCACAGAAACAAATCATTAGTGAATGAAACAGCAACAAGCTGACAACAAAGGCCCAGCCGATGAGTAAAATTCTGTATAGATACGTAACTATTTTGATTAACAATCTGCTATTACAAAAAAAAATGCCAAGGCAAATAATGGGTGATTTTAAATTATGTATCTCTTACATAAAGGAGAAAAGGTGTGTAGGGAGACATCATATCCTGAAAAAAGACTTCTATGCTTGCCTTTTTCCTCAGTTCTAGTGGTTATCTAATAAATTAAAATCTTTCTCCCACAGGTCTTACCTCATTTCTATTCTTGGACTATTATGAAAATCATAACACTACTTCCACACATATTTTATAAATTGAATAAATGGTAAATTTTAGAGGAGACAGCACAAGGAATTAAGAATACTGAGAACAGCCAGGACTTGAGCTGTCATATTCTCTTTCCTAACCATTATCTGGCTCTGTTGGAAAATACCTTTTTTCTGGGATTTGTTGCATAATAAAGTTTGCTCCTATAATATTTCTTCCTGGAATCTGACTGGGCTCCAGTCAACCATTAATGAAATGCAAAATCTGTGAACAGTAATTACAATAGTCTAATAGCCTCTTCCTCTCAACCATTTAATATTTAAGGAGTATCTTTAGCTTGCATTACTCGTATTGACTTCTGTTCTATATTAGATATGTAGAATTTATAGATATGCTTTACATATGCAAAATGATAAGTTCAGAAGATTCTTTGAAAAATTATGATGCCAGCTGGCGGCCACTTCAACTTTTCTCTGTCAGAATACTAATAAGGGAAGTTGACTGTGAAGCACTGAAAGGCAGTGAAAAAAAACCACCTTGGCACAATAAAGAATAGAAAAAATAGCTGATTTGCTCATAAAATACAGTGTTTTGGAGGATTTCAAATAAAGATAGAGATATAAGATAATATTAGTAAAACAGGCCTGTGGATTTTAAAACCATGTGAATGTTATGGCTGATCTTGATGCAAAGAAGGCCGTCAGGTAATATGGCAACAGTAATGATATGAACAGGATTTTGATAAAGGCTAGAAAAGAACAACTGTGAACTGGTGTGCTTCAGAAATCCTATGTCTTTGGAAACAATCTCTGAAAAATGTGGTAAGGCAGGAGAGAGGCCAAGGACGGCCTTTGCCTCTAGGTCATACAAAATGATCCCTCAGGATCTTGCTTCCAAAAGCTGCAGATGAGAGGGTAAGAACAAGACACACATATAGTGACACATCCCCAAAGTATTTGCCTAGGTCCCAGCAACCTGTTGCTTACAAACCATATGCACCATCTTTATATCTATCAGTCCCTGGTCAGATTTTCTTAAATAAATTTGTTCATTGCTTTTTGAACACTTGTGATATTTTAATATTCCAGTGGCACATGGCCCAGACTTCTATGTTGTGTGTAGAAGTATTTCCTTTTCTGGGATTTTGTTGGCTTTTTTTTTTTTAATGTCACCCATCACCTTTATTTGATACCCCTTGTTTCTTTTTCTTGAAGGGACAATGAGCAGTTGATCCCTATTCACACTCTCCACCCTACTGATGTAGACTGCTGTCATTCTTCTATTGAGCCTCCTCTTTTTCAGACCTCCTAGGTCTAGTACTTGAAAAAGCCGGTGAAGAGCTGGTGGTAAAAGCACTGCATATGTAGCTCTGTGAAGGAGATGGAGTAGGGCAAAAGGATTATGGAAGATATTATCACTGACCTGGAGAAGATATGATGGAGAATGAAAATGGGCATATTTTTGTTCAAAGAATAGCTCTAGAACAATGGAGAGAAGATTTGAGTGAGCTTCTTAATTATCTTAATAGCAAACAACTTCTTGAAGCAAATATGGTAGAAATATTTTTTAAGATAAACTGAAGAGGAAAGTAGAGTGGTTGGGAACAGCAAGATAACGGATACTGGTAAATCTCTTATTGATTATTAAATACATAAGATAACAAAAAGACTTAACAAGCTAGGTTTAGTAGTCTGAAGACATCTCAGTGGAACAGATAAATACTAACACATACCAATTTATGAGAAAGCATGATGAGATTAAATCAAAAGGTTATCATGGCATCTGTACCATTAATGCCATCTTCATTACATTATCCCAAAATCAAAAGAAATGAGAAAGAAATATCAATATGGGATTTGGAATGAAGGTACCCCTGGGGGATCAAATATTTTACATTTGTCAGCTACTCAAGGAAAACATGGAAAATACTATTAAATATATTGATTTTATCAAATCTGAAAAAAAGCACATCATAACATTCTGTAAAATAGCCTTGAGTTTTGATGAAAAATCTGGAATCTCAAAACATTTGAATGATAAAATTAAGTTCTTGGAGCTGAAAAACATAGTATGTAGGTAGAGAGGGAAGTCTCTCTTCAGTGTTGTATTTGTTTATAAGTACTCTGGGATATACTCTATCAACTTTAAAGAGACTACTGAAATAATAGTTTAATAGAAATTAAAATTTTCAGAATATCACAACTGCAGAAGAGTTCTACCATCTTTTTAGATACGCTAATTATTTACTTATGATAGGAGATACATAAGATGTAGCAAAAAGAATTATGGGATTATAGGAAAATGAAATTTAAGATCAACAGGAAGAAAATGAGACTTATTGTTATAAGCCGGCAAATTGTATTCACCACCAGCCTGTAAACATGAATATCAGTAAGTTAAAGCAATTTAAATGCCTACAAGCATTAATTGAGAATTATTTGGAAACAGAATAAATTAAGGCTTGGATGACAGGCAGAATACCTGTAATTATTCTTCAGATATTTTTAGCTCCCAAAATTAATTGCTAAAGACTCTTTCATATAAAAGATTCTTAAAAGTTTTGTTTTTATTTGAGTAAGAAAAGCAATTCAATACATTACAGAATAATGTACCAATTTATGTTTGGGTTAGTGATTTTTTTTTCATTACATTTATAGAAATGTAATTTTTGTTTGAATTTTTTATCCCTTCTTCCAGAATAGCTTGAAATAGTAAATAGGTTCAAAAGGAGGAACATGCTCAAGTGTCATTTTTGTGGGAAACAGGCTGATTCTTTCACTTTCCCTGAATGTTTTTCCACTGTGGGTTTTTAAAGGACCATCGCCTCACAATGAATGCTGAAGAATCTGTGTTCTTTAACAAAAGGAAAAATTTGAGACAGTTGTTCCAACCAAAAAACTAAAGTAGAAGTGTGTGATGCAATGCTGTAAAATACAACTGTTCCATACTACTACAATTTGAAGATTGATGAACATCAAAGTACTTGAGTGAAAGATAGGTGCCTCTTGATATTTTCACAGTTCATTAAGGCCAAAAGAAGGTGTGCACTTCAAGGAGTAAAATCTGAGCAGTGGGGTTATTTCCCCCTCTTTAAGCATCTAATATGAGGCTTTATTTCACATATTTGCAGCCTAAAAGGTTCATTAACTAGTTTTTAGACATAACCTGCTTGAAAATGCAGTGCTGTAACAAAGAGGGCAAAAGAGTATAAGCAAACCAAGTCAAGTCATTTGTGTTGCTGTTTTTGTCACAGATGTTTGCTGGTGATAAACTAAGTCTTTCTGTGTGCATAAATTATGTACAAATAGGCAATGGAAGGAGCATTTTGGGCATTTACTGAGCTGACAGAGGAGGGGAAAGCCAATACAGCACTCGGAGGGAGTGATCCAGCTGGCAGCTGGCATGTCTCCTAGCCATCAAGTTTCCTCCTGCATTAAGGAAGAACTCTTTGCCTTGTACTTGTTCAGTTATTCAGGCCAACATCTGTTTAAAATTAGGTCTATAATTAGCTCCTAAATCCATACAATCAACTTAAGCAATCGGACTTTCTGAATTGTCAGGCATCTGGAAGTTTCCACATCAGCTGGCTGGATTATATTAAGAAATCAGATGTACCAATGACTGTTCTCTGACGCTAAGTGCAACTGGCATGGAGCAGCCCCCACCCCAGTACCTATGCAGCTAGGCTTTCCAGAACAGGGTGGCCTGGCCTGACTTGCCAGTTGGGAATGGTCTCTTACCCAAGCCATTACCCAAACCATGCCTGGGAACTGTTAGAAAGCTGGGCCAAGCCCAGGCCTCTCTAAGGGATTGTACTCGCAGTGTACTGATATAAAGTGTTAAGTTACGGTGCCTGAGGATTCTCCCCAGTCTTTGTAAATTGCTAGCACAGGCATGGCTAGTAAGCACTCCCAAGTGCTCAGGATTTCTAAAAACAAGGCCTCTTGGTTGTTGTTTTTTTTTTCTTTTACTGTTCCAGTTTGGAAGAGATTAGCCTAAGCCACTTTGTTTCTTTACTAGTATCAGTGAGAAAAGACCTTCCATTTTATCTTTCCCACTAGGCTACAATGTTTTTCCCAGCTTTTCAACACCTCCCTTTCTTAAATACGGGGTCACACATTAACCTGTGAAAGTTAGACATGGACTGGTGCAGTATTTTGGAGATTGTCTCATTCCTTGTACTTTACTTTTTAGGCAGCCAGACTGTGATGCTCTTGCTTGTATTAAACCATATCTTACCCTGACTATTATGCTGGCGTCAGTGTGATTGCTTCTGGTGGAAATAAATAACAATGATGAAAACCACTGGTATATGTAGTTTCCAGGAGTCATTCCCCACCTTATTTTCCATGGGTTTATGATTTTTTCTGGTCACTGTCACATAGCAGCTGAAACTTGGAGCCTTTCACAACATAATAAATCAATAAAGGAATGGAAACATAGATCACAATGCCGGTTTAAAAGTTAAAAATTAAAGATGTCCATGGTAAGACTGAAGCTCTATAAAAAAGGAAGAAAGATCAGTCAGCCAAGTATTTGCATCCCTTCATGCCCGTTTAAGCTTTCTAGCAAAGATAAACATATAGTTATTTGGCTTGAAAGACAAAACATCATGAACTTTTCAAAGACAACCTTTGTGAATTGCTTGGTTTCACTGGTAAGCAGAAATGTATCCATAGTTCCTTGACTATCTTCAGGCTGATTATCACCAGCACAAGTAGGTGGCATGAGATATACTGATGGTGACTGTGTCATGTGAGGACAGAAGGACTAGTCAAAAGAGAACCGCCATCAGGATTATATGAAAGGAAACTTAGGGACAGGAAAATTCTTTGATTTAATTGTCATTAAAGAGTTGGGTCAGAGTATAATCATATGTTTTAAGTTCCAGTTGAGTTGTCTCAATACATCAACTGTGCAAACACAGATAGATAAAGAAGATGGAAAATATTTAGTATATTTTTCTCTGCTCTTCAGAGAGGCTTTTGGTCTTTTTTTTTTCTTTCTTTCTTTCTTTTTTTTTTTTTTCCCCTCCTAAGATGACATGCAGGGTAAAATTCATCCTTTTACTATGCCAGTAAAATAAGCAGAACTGAACTGGAGATTTTTTCCCCAAAGCATATAAATGTTTAATGTTTATACTGAAAACTTCCTTACAGACTGTATCATCATCAGTCAGACTAATGTGGATATTTCACATATATAAGATCTATTGAAATCTCAATTCCAATTTTTTCCTCTAGAAGTCTTCATGTTCAGGCTGTGCAAAGAGCTGCACATTGATTTTGAGGCTTCAAACTCCATTTGAAACTCTATATTATTCAAAATGTGTGTGTGACATCAGTAACACAATTACAGGAGTAAAACCTGGCAAAGTACAGC